>NC_064759.1:7557500-8242500 GCF_011397635.1 Epinephelus fuscoguttatus
CAGTCAGGAGCCAGACAGATAAAGTGCAGCACTTGAGGCACTCAAGATTCAGGACATCGTTGTGTAATTAGGGACGATGTAGGCATTCATGGCAGGAGCTGACAGTTTGTCATATTGGTTTTAACAAGTCAGACTCTTAAAGGTTTTACTGCACCTCTTAAAGATTCAATCAAACCTCATCACAGTGTTAAAAAGTATTTTTACAAATCAAACCGACTGTTAACAGAGCTGAATCTAATTCAAGACAGTCTTATAAAAATAAATCTAAAAGAACAATCACTTCCTACGATTCTCAGATGATTTTTGGGAATGTTAAAGCTTCAGAGTCACTATTTTGCGTGACGTATGGTGAGAAAGGAAGAGATCATTCTTTATGCTCTTAACAGAGCAGGTCCTCTGGCACTGTAATACCGTTAATCACAATGTTTTATCAACAGAGCTTCATGTATGTTTTCATTATAATTTGTTATGTCTGTTAATGGTCCTGCCACTGCTGTAACTGTTAACTACCAGGCCAAGAAGTTTAATGTTACTGTATTTATCAAAGAAGACTAATCTAACTGGGAGCTACACAGTTGAGAACACAGTGGAAAAAACTGATGATTAAGGTAGGAAGTAAGAAGTTCTGTCACTAACACAGATGTGCTATGAGACAGCAAACAATCTGTATTTGTTGGTGCTGTCTGTTGAGTCCTGGCCACAGTTTTACATAAAACATCACAGTGATGGTGCCAAAGCTGTAGGTGGGTTAGAGAATCTTACCAGCCACGGACATTTTCAGCTTTGATATTCGGTTTACTTAATGCTATATCAAAATTGTGATTGGTTTCTTTTTCATTCCAGCACACAGAACATAGCAGGTGTGTTCTTTTTAAAGGAGAGCTCAGGTTATTTCAACCTGGGCCCTATTTTTTTCCATGTTTTATACCTGTGACTCCTGGGAACAACACATTTTAACATTGGTCCAGTACTGGGAGAGACAGTCGCAATTGGCAGTGGCAAAACAGGCTACAATGGAACCAACTGGGGTCAGATGCACCAATTCAAGTGCTTGTTTTTGCCACTAACAAGCTCAGATTGTTATTATGGGCGTCTTACAACATTACGGAAAGGACCCTACAGAGAAATGAAACATTTTGAGATACCTTTCACTTGTTTGGATCTGATCTGTGTCTTGCTCAACAGAGGTCTTGTTCTGAAATCTGGCAAACTTTGTTACAAGGTTGAAATCAGCTAAACATTCAGCCATGACACTGAAAATCTTTTTGATTTCTGTACTCCAACACAACAAACTGTTGCCAGTACTACTATCTCCAAATCTCACTGGCATTTCCACCATTTTCTACCTGCAACAAGACTTCTCTTTTAGCGAGACTCGGACACAAAATGGACCGGAACAAGCAAAAGGGATGGAAAAATGTTTCATTTCTCTGTAGGGTCTTTTCTGTAGTGTAATAAGACACTCTTAATAACAATCTGAGCCTGTCAGTGGCAAAAACAAGTACTTTTAGTGGACATAAATTGATGGGGCGCACCTAACGCAAGTGGTTACATTTTAGTCTGTTATGATTTCCACAGTGTAAAGAACAAGACTTCTCTTTGAGCAAGACTCTGACACAAATCAGATCCAAATAAGTGCAAGGTAAGGAAAAACGTTTCATTTCTCTGTGGGTTCCTTTCCGTATTGTTGTAAGACACCTATAATAACAATCTGAGCTTGTTAGTGGCAAAAACAAGCATTTTTAATGGACGTAAATTGACGTGATGCACCTGCCCCCAGTTGGTTTCACTATAGCCTGTTTCATCGCTGCCAGCTGCAGCACTCTCTCTCAATATTGGACCAGTTTTAAAAACCGTTGTTCCCATGAGTCACTTAGATCCAAAAACATAAAAAATAGACTCTAGGTTTAAAATCTCAGCTCAAAGATCAGATCTGTTTGTCAAAATGTACCTGTACAGTCTTTTTGATTCTGTGTGAAGGTCCAGGATACTCTGCTGAATACAGGTCTGTTAGGAACAGAGAGTTGATCAACGTGGATTTGCCCAACCCTGACTCACCTGGATTAAAGCAAAAAAGGAAAACAAATCAGTATTTTTGGATAACTGTGAACTCTGTTCTTCAGGTTACAGATAGAAAGTTGGCCTGACTGTAAAGCAGTGTATTACTTGGAAGACAAATATTGACAATTTACAGAACAAAAGCTCAACCCTATGTATTATATCCACACAAAGATCACTGTTGACATCCTAAAGACAATCAAAGGCCATGTGTCTGTCCGGGGATGAGACTGACATTTGCCTAAGACATTTATCCATTTGGGTCTGCAGTTAAAAGGCTAAGGAAACACACAGACAATGGCTCTTGTTATGTGCAGCCGACTGGCTGTGCGGTCTGGGAGGCTTCTCAAGCTTGGTTAGCCATTGTGTGCCCAGTTTCCAAGCTCCCAATGAAAAGAATCATTAGTGGAAACGACCACTGACACTGCCCGCCTTGGCTGATGGCCACGAGTCAATATTTAACGAGCCACCATTTACACCAGAGCTACAGTCAAAGGGTAATGTATGGAGCTCGTACCGAAGCATTTGTTTGTCGTGCGGTTTATGCATGGCACATAACTGTGTGGGTATGAGCTTGTTAAATTTACTGCAATATGAAGTGATGACAGGCCTGTGAAATGAGCTGCCCCTCAATCTGTGAACTGAACAGGTTGTTGGGTCATGCGTTTCATGAGGCGTGGGCAGACGACGTGCCAGTCACTGCTGCTAATACCAGTCCCCTCTCTCCTTCCCTTCCTCTTTCTTTCATCCTCTTTTCCTCTTTCACACCACACTGGTGACGCACTGCGTTGCACGACGGGGACATGTGGGCTCACAGCTCATCAGAGCCAAGAAAAGCTGAATATTGTGTGTGTGTGTGTCCATGTAAGAGGGTGATACCATAAAACAATGGCAAGCTTTAAACTACCAGCCCAGAAACCTCAGCTACTTCCCTTGCTGCTAGATGTAACGCCATTTTTATCTCTTCTGAAATTATTCCCAAAATGAAGCCATTTGTTGCAAACACATTAAAGCATTCACAAGCCCAGGAGGAGCACTTGGTCACAATCCAGCAGCTTTTACAGTGGACACCGCAGAGAATAGAAGCAAGCAGGATCCAAGTGCCTGGTCATGAGGGTGTTCTAATGTAATACCTAATAATAGCAATAAAAAGACTGCACTCTAACATGTAACTAGAATGTATCAGCAGCACCATAAGCAAAAAGCCTGAAGAGACAGAGTGTTGTGGAGCGCAATGGGAGATGCGCTATTCTTAGAGGCATGCTGGGTACAAATTCTGTCGGTCCCACCACAGGAAATGGTTTTGACCCGAGGAAACATTTTCCCTCCAAACAGGGTCTGATCAGCCGAGGAGGATCTTGGCTCGGTGTCAACCACCACATCCAGGCATTTTACAAGAATGTGTCCATTTTTGATTCGCTGCGTGGAGCTCAAGATAAATCCATACCAAATGTTTCTGTTCAGGGAGACAGTGTCAAGGACCTGACATCAAGATTAATTCGAACAACAGCAACGCAACGCCCCCCTCCTCTCTGACTCAGCAATTAACACTACAAAGCTGGGGGCATGTCCCTCGTGTATAAATATGACTGCGCGCACACACAATCCCTCTGTCTCTCTCCCAAAAACAAACCACAGCGAAGGGTTTTAAGATGCCAACCGCAAGAAATACAATGAAATGATTCATGTAAAACAAGAGCAAACAGAGGGCTGAGAAGCGTGTGTTCTTACCCACGACCATCAGGGTGAACTCAAAGCCCCTCTTGACAGATTTCCTGTACACTTGGTTGGGGAGGCTTGCAAAGCCAACATATCCTTCCAGATTCTTTTGCTGCTGCAACACAGTAAAAAAAAAAAAAATAAAAAATACACACATTAAATCTATAAAGAAATCTAATCTTGCACTTTATCTTGTGCTTTAACTGCAAGGCTTTAAAATGTTTTTTATCGCCCTAACCCCATGCTGTCAAAACTGAAATATACTCCCACTGAACCCTAATGTTCCCCTCCAGTGGACTGAAAGTAAAAAAAAAAAAAAAAATCAACATTTTTTAACACTGTTTGACAACTTCACATACTTACTCTACGTCTGCCTGTTCCTGTTTTCATTTTTTTTAAACTTACAATGAGTGAAATATTCAAATCCAATTTGCCACCATTTAAATAAAGTTGGTATACTGGAATATTTTGAGATCTTGCGTAAAATTAGATGAGGCAGAGCTGGATGCTGATTGTCCGTATGAACGTAATGGCTGGAAAAACTAAGGTCCAATCATGTCAAGTATAGAGATAATTTAAATACTTACAGCTGTTTTGTGTAGATCCATGTAATGCCATCCCAATCAGCAGGAAAAGCCAGCGTTTCCAGGGTGGGAAAGCAAAGGGAGAGAGCACAAAAACAAAAAAGGCAACAGGGAATCAATCTCAGGCCATCTGACAAACGAACCATTCTGTCTCCAGAATCAGTTTCCCAAGCTGAGAAGCCTGAGGCAAAATGATTCATGATCTGGGCTACTGTAACAACACAGACAGTTGGCCAGTGTGGTACATATTCCACTCCACTTGCTCCTTTAATGTCAATGGCACCATAAAGCAAGGCCCATTCACTGCTGCAGCTTTTTCTTTGCGCCCGTGGCTAGGAGAGGATTTCTGCCTCTTACTCTGGAGCATCTCCTGCCAGCCAACAGCAGCCCCTCATGTCTTCTGCGTGACGCTGTGACTTCATGTGCTCATTTGCCTACAGGATGTGCAATTTAATCTCAGCAGCATCCCACTGCATCACTTTGTGAATCATTATGTACTGGATTTTACAAATAGGTTAACTGACAAACCGCCAACAGACGTCTTTTATAACAGCTGCTTTTTGAAAAGTAAAAAGCTGAGAGGAATTTGAGAGATCTGTCATTTTAAAGTGACAGCTGTCTGTTTCCTTTTCCGGCAATGTCTGACAAGCCTGCTAAAGGAAGTGGTGACAGGTGGAGGACTGAGCTACAGTTTGCTTGTGCATATTTTAAGAGTTTGTTGTGTCAGTTTGAGAGAAACACCAGTTACAGTATTGGCTTGGAGGTCACAGTCTGAAGCCAGTGAACTTAAAAAGAGTCAAACATGAACTCTGAGGTAGTAGATCCACTGTAATCCAGATTAGATGGCAGCCGTGCCCTCCTTATGCCTAACCCTGACACATCTTCCAGCTTTGGCTTTGTTTGCCTAACCTAGATGCTCCAATCATGGCAGTTTAATCAAATTATTGATCACGCACACTAATGCAGCCCCCATCTAGGGCACACAGACGACACAGAGTGGTGGTGCTCCCTGTTTGAAGTAGCATTGTGAAACGGGCACATTTGATGCGAGCTACAGTGACTGTATTCAGCATAATGCGGGGCTATTTAACGTTACCTCACGTCAACAAACGTGTAAAAGTCAAATACAAAGCCACAACACCTCAATGCAGTAGTTAGCATTGACGTGAGCTGATTAATCCAACAAACGACAGTTAGCCAGTTAGTCTAATTGCTAGTAATTATAACGGTAGACAAGCTTTCAAAACACAATTATAACGTGTGTGTTAACGTTGCTGATAGTGTGAGCTCTTAACACACACAGAAACGTTTACCGGAATACTTTGCTAAAGAGCTAAAGACAGGAAATGACTCTCCCGTTAGGTTATGCAGGCTGCTAGCGAAGCTCGGGCTAACAACTAGCTAGCTAGTTAGCAACCCATCCAAGTGGAGGCGGACGACTGGGCGTTGGTTGCTCAGACAACTGCAGAAGCTAAATAGCGGCGCGGACAAATTATTAAAAGAAAGCGAATCCAATCCAACACAAATTATCACAGTTGGACTTTACAGCGCTGGTTTGTGAATAAATCTTTACAGTATCTGACTACAGTAGTCTCACCCATAACGTTGACGCTCCCTGCCGCCTCAAAACCGATCATTCACAAGCCGACATTCCCCTTCTCACTGCCTCTGCCCGAGCTACGCACTATGAGGCACGCAGCGCATCCCGTGATCAACCGCCCTACGCAGAAAGGCTGACGTAAATCCTACGTGAATCACAAAGGGAGGAACACTCAGGTCTCGCGATGGCTTGTAATTTCTTTGAGTGTTGATGCGTTCTCGCGATAATGAGCAAATAGCCGTTTTCTTATGTGGAACATTTTTTTTTGAAGATGTGAAACTAATTACATCTCGCACTCTGTAACCATTATCGTGCAGTTTAATTAAATTGTGATTAAATAAGGACGGGGGCTGATTTTTCCACGTGGCTCATTCTTACTTACTTCTTACTTAATACACTGAACTTTTGCATGTTCTTTGGACAAATTTTGCACCTTTCTCCACATAACTACCACTTCTACAAACTGAACAACTCTTTCATTTTTATTCAGACAAACTGTAAATATTTTTAGAGTATTTTTTTCATATTTTTATTGTATTTTTTTTCCTGGATTTTTGTAATACTACTTGCTTTTATTGTTAATTTAATTTTCTGTCAATGTGTACCAATACTCAGTAATTAAATAATTATAATGGTGGGGGCTTATTTTTCCACGTAGCACATTCTTACCTCACACTCTGAACTTTGCACGTTCCTTGGACAATATTTTACGTCCTTCTGCTCACAACTACCACCTCTAAAAACTGCACAGCTCTTCCACTTTTATTTAGATATATTAAACATGTGGGTTTTTTCATATTGTTATTGTAATTCTTTTCACTTCTATGTCTCTGGAGTTTTGCAGTATTTGCTTTTATTGTTTTTTTTAATACTCTTAATTTCTTAGAAATTGGGTGAAAAAAAGTCAAATCATTTTCTAAACACTGGTGAGGGACTTATGTTTTTTATTTTGGGGAGGGGAGGGTAATACATATTAAAATGGTTGTAATTGGTATTTATTTTACCTGCAGATGCGTGTTTTCTTTAAAAAAAAAAAAAAAAAAAAAAGCCAAAATTACACCGTTTATCAAGCTAGAAACTGTCAAAACAGAAATTGTCATTGGATTTTCAAATTTCCTGATGTCCTTGGACATATCATGTGCAAGGAATGCTTCTGTCAGAAAAAAAATAGAGCTTACAATAGTGATATTTAATTAAAATAACTTTATTCTACATCTCGTTTAGAATTTGTACAAAAATAAACTATTTGCACTGACTAACCAGCATGCACGACAAGTGATCTAATAACTAATTTATGGTGGGGGTAGGGCCAGAATAAATAAATAAATAAATAAATAAATAAATAAATAAATAAATAAAATAAAATAATAATAATAATAATAATGATAAATAAATAAATAAATAAATAAATAAATAAAATGAAGTCACACCCCAGCCATCCCCCTCTCCTCTAAAAAGTAAAGAACAGTCTCTAGGTCAGTTCAGGAGTCCATAACTTCGTCGCCATTATCGCATATCATATATTACATTATTAATATCAGTGACATTAATATTTAAAATTTATAATATATGTGATTCTGTGCGTCAACTTGTCAAACGACATTCCTGTGTCAAAATACCCTGGTGACGGAATGCGGATGGCGTCTGTTGTATCCATGGCAACCACGACTCTCTAATACTGCTCATCTGGATTGGTTAAAAACGCGGTGAAACTTAACATTGTTTTGTGTTATTTGCTAACGTAAGGGGCGTCTACTGTCACAGGAATAACAACTCTGTCGCCTATATCCCCGAACAAGGATATTTAATGAAACAAAACACGTATTTAGCGGCTCAAAATCAACTGTTGATGCTGGTTTGCGATGCTGGAGGAAGGGTAAGAGACCTTTGACTTGTCTTTATCAAACTGACAAACAAGGTCAGCTCAGCTCAGCCGTCTCCTTTAGACAAACATAATCAGCCCTGTTATCACAGAAGCTAGCTGTGTTTATTCTGTAGGATTTCTGAATTTCTAAAAGCAAGGGAGAAGTTTTCAGATCTTTTACTTCAGTAGTGTTAAAAAGTCATTCTGCAACTTGGAAACTTATAAATAATGTAACACATTTTTAGAGAAATGCATTAATACAGTATTTTCAGTAACACAACACTGGTTTTGTCTTTCCATCACAATAAACTAAGTGATGGAAATTACATTGTCACATAAAAAATAATCTCATGATATGTTGGCTTGCTAATGTCAGTTTTAGCGTTAGCACTAAATTTTATACAAAATACACATAATTAAAGGTTGTTTTTCTAATTATTTGTACACTCAGAGGTAATAAGAGCTGTCTGGGAATTAGAGCTAATAAACATATTATTATTCTTATTTTAATTCCCTCCATGGAGCAAACTTTCCTCCAGTCATGTGCTCAGCTGTCGCATAACTATTGCTGTGGTCACCAAGAAAAAAAAAAGAATTTATATTTTGTACAGTGTGGTGGACATATATGACAGTAACCCCAAGAGGCAGGTGTTTTTTAATCTAAAAAATACCTAAAATACTAATACATCTCACAACACATGATTACATGTCATTAAAATGAGTATTTCGATCGATAATAAATCCAAAATTAAGCAGGGTTGAATGCCCAAAATCTGTCTCAGGGACAGAAGAAATATAGCAAAAACCACACATAAAAGGCCACTTTTTATATTCATATACATAAAAAATAATGACAGATAGATTTATTTTTTGTATGTTCCTTTTGGTGTAAAGTAAGTTGGACAAAATAAAAAAAAAATAAGAAAAGTGTTTTTGTTTTTCTTATTTCTGACAAGGACACAAAAATCATGATAGTTAAAGTCCTGAATTCAAACTGATAAGTACAAAAGTATCAGCATCAAGGCATACTTAAAGTACCAAAAGTAAAAGTACTCTTATGCAGAATGGCCCATTTCAGAATAATATACTGTACATAATATATGACTTCATTACAATTAGGGATGGATTAATGTGTACATGTTGCAGCTGGTAAAGATGGAGCTAATTGTACTTACTTTATTTAGCCTACTTTATGTAGCGAAACCTTTAATAATATATCATTATTTATAAGTTGATTTGTGTACAGTACTAATAATGTAAATCTGCAAAGTAACTCGTTACTCAAGTTATGAAATGCCTCCAAAATGTAGCACAATTAAAGAAGGAAGTAGCATAAAATGGAAATACTGAAGTAAAATACAAACACCTTAAAACTGTACGAAGGAAGTGTATTACAGTAAATGTACTGAGTTTGGACGGCTCCCAGATCTCCTCAGAATTGACTTAAATAGCGAAATCTCGGTCGAGCACCGGCCGACGATCTGCTTAAAGCTCAAACACAATCCATAAACACCCATTTTTTATTACTCCAATATAAGTGGATAATGACAATATCTGTAACTCCAACCATGTTAAATAAATTCAATCCCAATATCCCTGATATCTGTAATAAATGTGGAATAAAGGGCACGCTATTTCATTCCATATCCAGGCTTTCTGGATACAGGTTTTGGACATCCTTTCATGTCATAGGAGTTCACTTGTCTGTATGCCCCAAACTGTGTTGGAATCCTTGGAATTTTTCCCGTAAACTGTAAACTAAGCAAGACAGATAAGAAAATGACACACACACCCGTCACACTCTGCTGCCCTTGATAAACCTGCTTTTCAAATTAAGGGTAAACATCCTTTTGATAAGATATGGGCAGTTGATATTAAGACGTTGCCTTATTGTGAATGTTGTGTTTCATACCTTACTTGTTTTTTGTTATTGTTTTTTATGTAATATGCCAAGTGTTTTAAAAATCCAATAAACATACTTGTTTAAAGAAATGTACTTAGCTGCTTTCCACCACTGTCTAAATGTCACTTTGTACTTAAACTGTCTGAAGTTGAGCCAGGCCACTCATGGGGGAAGCTGAAAATGTCCAATCCGGTTAAAAAAGTGAGACAAGGAGAAAAACTGCCCCTGAAATCCAGAGGAATCCAGAGCAAGTAAGCCAGGCCATCTCCTCCTCACGGCCATTTACTGCTCTGTTACACAAATTAAAATCTATTTTCCTAATATGACAAAATCACCTGACGAATCCTGTTCTCTAGGCCATCTCATGATCTCAGGAGGCTTCAGTCCCTGCTTGCCAGAAGCATTCCCAGACAAGAGGTGAACAACAACAAATGACGCCACGCTGCGGCGGTGTGTCTAGACATTTTGATAACAATTACAAAGCAGCTCATATTTCTCCAGGTCTGTGTATATGTTGTAGTGTGAGACTCCCTGTGTTGCAGGTGGCAGCGTTGAGTCACAGTAAAGCACGCAGCAGCGGAGTCAGCAGATCTCAAGGCCTGCAGCCTCTGAGAGACACGAACAGACAGAGGAGTGAGAGCGACATCACCAGTGAAGCCTCTGAACTGGAAAAATTCAGGTTTTTATTCAATTTTCTGTCTTTAAGTTTCATATTATCCGAAGCTTAAATTATTAGGCTAACAAAACACACATGGAATAAGATGATTATAATTAAGGAACCTTTAAAGAAGGAAAGGTCATGACGTCAGAGACAGCATTCAAGGAGCCAGACATTGGTATCACCTCTGTTGGAGGCAGTAGGGTGGGCACTGCAGAGCACACTTTAACCCATCATATCTTTGTTGTTTCACTTTTGACTGAAAAAATCTTCCATCAGATTAAAAAACACACATTACATTAGATTTAAAAAAAAAAAAAAAAGTCAGTGAGCATCACGTAATGTGTGTTTTCTAATCTGGTGGAGGGATTTATCAGTTTAAGGTGTGACATAAAGATATGATGGATTTAAGTGTGATCTGCCATGCTGCTCTATCGACTGCAATAGAACTGACACCAAAGTCTGGCTTCTCGACAGTGCAGTAACGGAAACACGTGAGGCTCCCCGGCAGCTAAACCGAGTGAGGCGTAAACGGGCGTGCTCCTCGAACGCTGTCACCGTTGCCATGACCTTTCCTTCTTTAGAGGCCCCTTGATTTAAATCAGGAACTATGTGGTCAGAGAATAAGCGAACACAATTATGAATCTGGACAGACTCTGGAAGCCAGCTTTCTTTGGTTGATTCAGAAATCTTGACACATTTCGGTCTGATTTCCAGCCCTGGAAAATACTGATTTCCATGATGCAACCTGTGTTGTATGGTACAAGTTGTTTGAGATAAATTATGGATCTTTACGCATTTTCAAGTTGTTCGGAGGACTCTGTCACACCCAACAGCAGTACCAGACCTAATATAGAGCCCCCACCCTCAACCAAAAAGGCCTATAGAAAGATGCACCACTGCTTAATGGTTATGGAGGATAAACATTTGTTTACCATAAGATGCACAGTAGTGCAGTGTGCACAGCAAGAGGGTTCCTGGTTCGAACCTGAGGTGGGGGAGCCCTTCTGTGCAGAGTTTGCATGTTCTCCCTGTGTCAGCGTGCGTTCCTCCAGGTGCTCCAGCTTCCTCCCACAGTCCAAAGACATGCAGGTTAACTGGTGACTCTAAATTGTCTGTAGGTGTGAATATGAGTGTGAATGGTTGACTGTCTCTATGTGTCAGCCCTGTGATAGTCTGGTGACCTGTCCAGGTCGTACACTGCCTCTCAACCAGTGTCAGCTGGGATAGGCTCCAGCCCCCCCGCGACCCCGAACTCCACTCTGTATGGAGCGCAAGTGACTTGTGAATGTGTCAAGGTTGTAAAAAACACACTTTATTTTGAAGTACAATGGATTTCTGGCGCAGAACTTTTATTTTGAAGTGCCTGATGCTGCTTTAAAGTGAGTAAATGACGAACAGCTACCTAACAGAGACAGCAAACTAGCTCAGCAACATGTCCAAATTCAAGTATGACACTGAATATATTAAACTGTGTGGACCTTGAACTAATGACTAAGGAAAAATGTGGACCCCCTCGCTGGAGCACATGAAAACATCTGCCCTAACAGGAGAAGCGGTTACAGAAAAATGAATGACTGAATTAACTAACTTGTCTTTTAAAAATCAAAAACAGTGTATAGCTACCGTTTTGGATTTACTTAAATGTTAATTTTTCAGCATCACCTACAGAGACCAAAGATGTTTCAGCAGCCACCCACTGCACAAACTCTTCTCTGACATCCTTGTGTCTTTGGTTAAGAACCGACTCTGCAGGTAAAATATCTTTTAAATGCTCCTGAATTTCTTCTCATGTCTCGCACAAGGTTTACTGACAATATTTACTCCTTCTGTAGTGAATGGATCGACTCTGCACAGCCTGAGTCGGTTGTCAGAGTTCTGATCTGCCTACGATTATTGATGAGAGATCCCCACCATCAGGTACAGCTTGAAAAATTTACATTTCTAGTGTTTATTATGTGTTGTATGAATACAATAAAAATGTCTCTCAACTGCTTTCTTTTAGAAAATCCTCCACCAGATCCAAGGCATAAATTCACTCGCCAGGGTAAATGCTCTCTAAGATTTTTCTCACACGCCTAAACAAGCTGTGTTTTGTGATTTATCCTCACACATATCTCATGCCATCCTCACTGCTGCTCTCTTTGTCTTCCAGTATATGGAGCATGTCACTGCCATGTACATATCTTGTGGCGAACAGGCGCTCGCTGTGCAGAAGCTGGTCACAATGACCTGTGAGTAATCTGAAGGTAGTGTGAAGACGACACTGATAATGTGAGTCTTGTGTGCGTCCTCATCAGCGCTCCCTCTGCTGATTGCTCTGCAGACATGTTTCAGAAGCTGTCTGCTGTTGGAGATCAAAAGGTCTGGGTCATCGAGAGCGGCGCTCATAGGGTGAGTGAGATAAAGTTATCTGTGATTATGGGCTGTTTGTTTTCGAATCATATTCACGTCTGAGATAAACTTATTGTTGTAGGAGGAAGTTTAGACCCACAACAGGGACGTAAAATATATTTTTGATTTTATTTTGCTTACATCATAATATAGATTTTTTTTAATTTCAAATCGAGAATATTATTTCATTTTCACTGTTTATTTATTATATTGCATTGCATAAATACCTCCTCAATGGTTCCTGCTCCTCAGAGGTCAAACCTTTTCCATTTTAGACACACCATGACCTCTCATATTTGTGACCACCAGTGCGCTGACATGTGACATTTGCCTACAAGATATTAAATAATCTAAATGGCAAAGGATTTTAGATGTTCCTACCAGAGCTTCTCTTGTCGTGTCAACCACATGTAAAACTTTACATTTTAAGCTCTATGGTTAAACTAAGAATAACAAAATTGTCTGTATAGTTGCGTTCCCTGTCCAGTACTTGGTTTTGATAGTGGTAGTGAACAGTGCTGCTTCCAGCGTGCAAATATTTGCAAATATTTACACCAAGCTGTCAAATGAACCCTCATGCAGAGTGATCGCCAATCTAACACACTCTCGTTGTGAGATGTATGACCATATTAAGTCATGCTGTTCTTGTAGCATGACAGTCAGTGAGTGTCTCTGCTCTTTATCATCTCAAATTCTACTACATTTTATGTACTTTATGGAAAAAGATTTAAGTCTCTAATGAACTAAACCATCTCTAGACCCTGGTGAAGCTCCTCTCCACGACAGATAGCAGCGTGCTGCTGGGAGCCCTGCTGGCACTCACCACTTTGGCTGACAGGTAAACAGATACTTCATTTAATGCATTAAATACATTTATGATTTCATCTGCCTCAAGTCGTTTTATTTCTGCAGCCCAGAATGCAAGGAGGAGATTGGAGAGTTACCCATAGTGGAGAACCTGCTTGTAATCCTGCAGGAGTACGACCTGCTGTCAAAGAGGTTAGAAATCACTTCTTTGTTGATGTGTTCATCACTATCAGATGAAATGTTGTGCTTAAACTAGGGGAACCTTCCTTTGTTCATCAGAGCTGATAAAATACAAAAAAAATAGCTTATCTCTTCTCGTGTTGTCTTAACTGAGAGTAAATAGAGACATTGCTGTTGAAGCTGCAGGGACTGAATTTAAATAAACAACATAAAACATGGAAACAAAAGAGGCTGGACTGACCCTGATGTTTCCCCCAGGATGAGTGCGGAGCTGCTGAGGCTCCTGTCCCCGGTGAGGCGGGTGAGGGACCAGGTCCGGGAGCTGGAGGGTCTGCCAGTGCTGCTCAGCCTGCTGTACGGCCAGCACCTGAAGCTGCTGTGGAGCGTCGCCTGGGTCCTGGTCCAGCTCTGCGAGGATCCCGACACCAGGATGGAGATCAGGAGCTGGGGCGGGGTGCAGCAACTTCTCCGGCTGCTGAACAGGTCTGTGAGACTGAGCAATAATAGCATATTTAATGTTTATATTATCACAGTATCTTTATTCACTGCCTCACAATGTGTTTCAACAAAAACATTTACTCTTGTCACCCATCTGTGCTTCTTTTTTCCTGATAAAACAGTGGTCAGAACTACAGCAGATAATTTTCTGTCCACACTGAAGTGATTTGTGGTTTCACTCACTCAGGAATTTAGTTTTGTACCTCCATAAAGTTTGGAGACTCACAGAGATGAATTAACAGAGGAATGCTCAAAATCAGACCAACAAAGGCCAAGATATGCTGACTTTTAGTCTCTAGTATGAGTCAAGCTCCAAAAACTTTGGATCGCACATTTCCCGCAATGAAATCTGATAGCATCTATTATTAGATTCAAAAGTAATCTTAGCTTAGTCTTCAAATTTAAGCAGAAAGCCTGCATTACAGACTGGGGCATGGATTTTGAACAGAGGCAGGCAGGGAAGATCTAAAAAAAATATGCTGTTGTGCATCAAGGGAATTTAGGGATCTGGTGATTTTGGAGCCTCTGCGTTTCAATTTTGACCATTCTTCTTTTAAAATCTGTCTCATATGAGTCCTCTAACTTTATGGAAGTGCAGCACTAAATTTTTGCAGTAGCTCAGAGGACTTGTAAGGGGAAAAACTTCAGATTTCTACCACCCCGTACCATTAAATTTACCATGATGCATCTGCAGGATGTTGACGACTGGGTTCTGTGATTTCTGGCCATCAACACTTGCAGATTTACCTTCCATAGTTAAACAGCCAGTGATAAAGGATGCAATTACAACAGTAACAAGTATGACAAGTATGTATGACATTTTAGTTAAAAAGCTTCATTTTCAGGTAAAAAAAAAGGACAAAGAAGTGCCTTTATAAATCAGTTAATCAGTCATTTATTTGTCACATGAAGTGTTACAAGGTAAAACTTCAGTGAAATGTGATTTTGTCAGCTCCTCCAACTTGTGTGCTGTAATTTAGTCCTTGTTGGTCTTTTCTTACACTTAATAATTGTCCATGTTTCCAGATTGTTCTGGTAATCCATGGTTTGTGTTGTGGTACGATTTTACTGTAGTTTTGAGCACTTCTGTTGTTTCACAAATTAAATCCACCACAGACTCAGTGAATTCATTGATGTGTCCTGGAAAATACACTTCCTTGACAATCTTGACCTAAACAGGATGGTTGCGAAGACGCTCCTCCCAAGCACCACTTTGCAGCCGCCACTGAATGCTGCATAGCAGGGATCCAGTGTGTTTATTCCCCCTGTGGTTCAGGGTGAGCAGGAACCGGACAGCACCTCACATTCCCACTGTCACACCAATCCTCATTCACCATAAAGCACACTCCTTGCTAGAGTCCTCTGCTCTGTCAGATTGGCAGATAGAAAAAGAGTCACCTGATTCAACGGTGCTATCCAGGATTTAGCCAGGTTTTGGCAAAGCAAATGATATCACAGTTAGTGCTATCACATTGGAAACTGGTGCAGCATGTCAGTTGTCCAGTTTATATCCAACGCTTGTACAATGGTTAGCAGGATGCTAGTACGGCAGAAAGATCCACGTGATCAGGATCACAGTGTTTGATATGGATGCAGATATATGATATGGTCTTGCTTGCATGTGGTCGGGATGTGTGTATTCATATCATACAGTGTGGTGACATACAAAATATCTTCTCCAGCAACAGGCAGTATGTCTCTGACCGCTCATCCATCGAGACGCTCTCCAGCGCCAACGCAGCCGGCCGCATCCAGAGAGAGCACATGAGAGAGGAGCTCAGCCCGCAGGAGGAGGTGGACAACACTATGGCCCTGCAGTCAGGTCAGGGACTGTACAACTCACCACATACTGCACAGAAAGTACTGCATTTTTCTTTACTGTTTGTTTAGAGCTAGAAACCACCCAGTGTAATTTTGTGAACTATGCGAGATGGTGAAAAAGGCCAGCGTGCACAGCAAATTCTTCCTGGCAATGGAGTCTTATCAGCGCTCAGAATGTAAACAGCTTTTTCCTGAAGTGAGAATCCAGACCACTGAGACTTGGCTTACTGTATCTCTGATTTGGGAGGAAATAGCTGTAAATTTTCTGTCTCTGTAAAAAGAAACTGTATAATAAAACTAATCTGGGTCAAAAACATAAACATTTTGTTACATCTGTCCTAATAGGAGACGGCAGAGAAACTTTGACCTTTACAGTCTGAAGGCGTCAGTGTTTCCAGACTTTGTTCTTCCTTTGGTTTGGGGAGAGAGTTATTAATGTCCACAGCTGTTCACTGGACTGTCTGAGACTATAAGATTGCGTGTATGAGTTCTTAAATTAAGTCATATCTCCTTTAATCCATTTTCCAGCCTGCTGTACAGTTCTGACTGAGCTTAGCCTGGATGACACATCTGCTCACCACATTGTGCAGGTAAGGAAACTTCCTCACATGACGAGCAGGGCGGTCAAGAGGATGGGAATGAATAAGCCAACAATTACATCAAATTACTACATTTTAAATACTTTAAAACACCATTTCAATTAATGCCGTCATACTTTTCTCAGGAAAATGGGGTCTATGTAATAGCCAAACTGATTTTACCACAAAACTCTGGACCAAAGGTCACATCTTTACAGGTATATGACTTCATGCATGTAATCAATTACACTATAATGTAAATGTAACGACCTGAAAGTAACACATTTCTTTGCATATCTGCAGTGCTATGCGTTTAGAACCCTCCGGTTTCTCTTCAGCATGGAAAGAAACAGGCATCTATTTAAGAGGTGATATTTATTTTAGAAAGGAAACATTCTGTACACAAGCTTAAGTTCATGTCATGCATAAATCTTTTAAATCTGGCTACTGTTGGAAAAAAATCTCTTCGAATTATTCTCCACTGCTGTTACGTAATCTCTTATCCATTTCAGACTCTTTCCCACCGACCTCTTTGAGTTGTTTATTGATGTTGGACATTATGTTCGGGACCTCGCGGCCTACGAGGGACTGCAGACCAAAGTTTCACTCTACACTGTAAGAGAACAGCTTCTAAATGGATTCAGCTGTTTATTCAGCTGCTTTTTGGCAGTAAAATAAAAAGAAATATTACTGTGTTATGGAACGAAATGTAGACTGACAAGAAGGATTCCTTAGGAATGGATGGAGTGATGTGTGTTTTGTAATGCAGGAAGAGGAACTGGACAGTCTGAGAGAGAGCATCGAGACTGTGGACCAGAACCGACCCCCACTTAAAGTCATCAACGGTTACTCCATACTGGACCATCTGGGCACTGGGGCGTTTGGAAGTGTCTTTAAGGTACGAACATCAGAACAGTGTCAGGTGATTGACATCTAGACCAGTATCGGAAATGCCTCTGATACTGACTGAACTGCCTGGTCGGGTATCAGCGAATACACAAGTCTATCACTGATCTGATCCCACATAATTTATTAATAAACTTTAAAGTAGTTTCACACCCAGATAAAAAGTTTCCCTGGGAATCAATTCTTCTATTTTGCTGCTCAAAAACAGCAGCAAGTTGCGCCGTGCAACCTCGGACAAATACTGCTATAGGCCCGGATCACGCAGAAAGCATTTTAGCAGCTGGAGGCAGCTTTTTGTAATTGTTTTAAATGAGAATGAAGCTTTTTGCTCGTGGTTTTTGTGTCACTACGCACCTCACATTTCTGCGCTCTAGGTGCCTGGCATTTTTGCTTAAGTGCTCTGAACTCCACAAGCTGAAAAAACTTAAACTTAGAGCTGAAAAACGCCCCACATCATCTCCTTTTTCGTCATCGTTTTTCCCATTGTTCAATCGGATGAGTTGAGAGGCAGTCCTTGTGTGGTGGTCACAACAACAAGTTTACAGTTGGTAAACAGTGGAGGAGAAACTGGTGGTAGTGGTTGCTGGATACCCAGAGCTATACGGCCTGATGATAGACAGCAGGTTGTCAAACTGCCCCCAAGTCATCCTAAAATATGCCTGGTAACGGCCATCATCGAGGTGAAGCTCCTGGACCAACTGGTGGTACTCCCCATGATCCACCCTCTTTTTTAGGGTCTCATGTACCCACACAGATCTCTGTTTATCTGCTGACAGCCTCTCACCCTCAACCAGAGCTACAGCAAGTACCCTCTGCCTCAACATGGCAGGAACTAGCTATTAATTACTGAGAAAAAAAATGGTAGATGGTACACAACATGGGAAGGTTAGGATAAGAACGTAATGGAGTTGTAAAAAGGTGCAGCAAGTGTTTGTTTTTTTACTTCTGGAATTCAATTTAAAAAAAGGAAGCGTGGTGTGCCTCACATTTTGCCACCAGTGAAACACTTCCTGTGTGATCAGGGCTTTACAGTGCATGCCCACTTTACCCGACCAGATATTTGCTCCCATTCATTATGAATTGGAAGGGACTGATTCTCTGCACAAAGCATGCTGGCGGTGTGACGAGAGGGCGTGACATTTCGAAACATTTAAATGGTGCTTGCATCAAGACAGCCAATCAAGCTGTGTCCACAAAGTGACCAGTGGGGCAGAGCAGATGGAAATGTCGGCAAATTGGTAGTGTATAGTGGGCATACACCAACAAGTGACTCGGGGGGGCAGGGTGGACACGAATTTTATGCAACCTATCCCAGCTGACATTGGGCGAGAGGCAGGGTACACCCTGGAAGGTCACCAGACTATCACAGGGCTGACACATAGAGACAGACAACCATTCATGTTCACATTCAGACCCATGGCCAATAGGGGGTCATCGATGAACCTGCATGTCTTTGGACTGTGGGAGGAAGCTGGAGCACCCTGAGAAAACCCACGCTGACACGGAGAACATGCAAACTCTGCACAGAGGGGCTCCCCCACCCTGGGGTTTGAACCCCAGTAGTATACAGCTGTTATCTATTTTTTAACGCAATGGTATCAGATTCAAACTCTGTACTGGCTGATAGACAAGTTCAGGTAATGGAATTGGTATCGGGAAGGAAAAAAGGTATCAGAACATCTCTATTCACATCATGAGTCACTGTTTCCAATATATATACCCAATGACAGGTCCGAAAGCAGAGCGGCCAGAACCTCCTGGCTCTGAAGGAAGTGAACCTCCACAACCCGGTGTTTGGCAAAGACAAGAAGTCCAGAGACAGTAACGTGGAGAAAATCATCTCTGAGCTCACCATCATCAAAGAACAGGCACGAAGTTTCACTTTTCATCATTCAGAGTGTAATAACTATCTGAACAAATACTGCCATGTTACGTTGTTTATTCTTGGCTCTTCTTCTCTAGATGACGCACCCAAACGTTGTAAAATATTACAAGACATTTTTGGAAGGTGAGGATGATTTCTTTCTGCCCCCTTTAAGCCCCCAGCTATTGTAAGAAGGGAACACGCCAGAAATTAAATAATCATACCGTTTGTTTTAGGTGACAAGCTGTACATCGTGATGGAGCTGATCGAGGGCGTGCCGCTGGTGGAGCATTTCAACTCACTGAAGGAGAAGCAGCAGAAGTTCACAGAAGACAGGATTTGGAATATATTCATACAGGTAACAACTCTTTAAAGGAGCTATATGTAAGAAATATAAAGCAAACAGTCGTAAAATCCTCCTAATATGTCACAGAGACTAAGGAATAATGTTCATATAACATCCTGATCTCACCGACAACAATAGTACAGCCAGAATATTTTCATCTAAAAAAATTTTTTACGGCCCGCAAATCATGTTTGTGTTTTGAATTTGTGTTTTGGCCTGTTGCGCCACCCACCGCCATCTACCAGTCACACAGTTTGTAGAGTCTCAGCATCAGTTACAGTTACGACTGAGCTACAGCAGCACGGCAAGCAGCATTAGCAGTGTCCCGGTACATAGCATTAGCAGCCGGCTCCTCCTCAGCTGTATCCCGGCAGCAGCGTTAGCAGTGTCCCGGTACATAGCATGAGCAGCTGACTGCACCTTTAAATAAAATCTAGTTTAATATTCATTCAAATGTATGTATCAGGGACATTTGTGCTGATGAAGGGGTATTTGAGCTCATCAGACAGGAATGTGGGGGTTCATCAGACAGATATAGTCAGGGACCTCTGCAGTAAAAGACTGTTTCCAGCACATTCTTCGCATTATAAAAGATTTTTGATTCTCCAGCAGCTGAGGAATTTCAGCCTGGTCTATTTCTGTGCTCGTTGCCAACAGCTTTTGGATAAAAGCCTGAAATATGAATGTAAATAATTTCCACTGGCAAAAGAGAGATGTTTTGTCTGAATGGAAATATCTCTGCATCTCCAAAAGTCCTTTTAATAGCTTATTTACTGATTGATAAATTTGTCTCCTCAGATGTGTCTGGCTCTGAGGTACCTGCACAAGGAGAAGAGAATAGTCCACCGCGACCTCACACCTAATAACATCATGCTGGGGGAAAAGGACAAAGTCACCATCAGTGAGTGTCAGCAGTCTATCACTCTCCTCCACGTCTTCTCTCATTATAAAAGTTTAACCTGCGTGTTTCTTCTGCCTGAAGCCGACTTTGGCCTTGCAAAGCAGAAACAGGAGAACAGCAAGCTGACGTCAGTGGTCGGCACCATCCTTTACTCCTGGTGAGGAAATTCATTCTGAGCATCCAGCTGCTTTTAGATTAAACGGTCGGTTTTAACATCTGCTCGTGTTTAAAGTCTGTGGATCAACCAGATTAGCAATGATTGTTTTGAGAGGTAACTTTTTTCATCATGAAGGGGGGCAGACATCTCTGCAAATAAAACTGTCTGCATGGTGAGATAACATCAGAAGAAGGTGAGAAAATGTGTTTTGGGTGAAACCTCCCTTTACAGAAGCGTGGCAGAGCTGATGTTTTTACGGCCTGTTAGAGACGCAACTTAGAGAAACTGCAAATATACTGCAGCTCAGGTGTGTTAATGGTCTTGACAACAGCTCTGCAAATATGTGTGTGTGTGTGTGTGTGTGGTCTTATATGCTTGTAAGGATCAATTTCAGTTGTAGACCACAAGAGTGAATACATTTTCTGGCCTCCAACTTTGATAAAAATCTATTTTTAGGATTGGTTAAGATCAAGTTTAGGTAAAGTAAGGTTTGGTATTTGGGAATGCGTTGTAAAGGTTGCTTATAAGGTAACACATGCAAATGTGTATGTGTGTGTGTGTGTGTGTGTGTGTGTGTCAGTCCAGAGGTGGTGAAAAACGAGCCGTATGGAGAGAAAGCTGACGTCTGGGCTTTGGGCTGCATCCTCTACCAGGTGGCCACTTTACAGCCTCCGTTCTACAGCAGTAACATGCTGTCGCTGGCCAGCAAGGTTATATATAACACACACACACACACACACACACACACACACACACATTTAAAATGCTTTCCTCTCTGTCGTCTGATTGTTCTTTGCTTCTTATTCTGTTCCGGTAGATTGTCGAGGCCGCGTACGAGCCGATTGAAGAAGGAGCTTACTCAGACAGAGTCATAGACATGATCAGATGGTGAGACTTTAATTTTGAAATATGGATATTGATAAAGTGGCAACCTTCAGAGCTGAAAAAAGAAGCCAACGCCTAAGTGCCAAAAACTGCAGTTCCTCTAATGACCACTTGAGGCTGCCTCCAAAAGCGAGTCAATAGATCTCCATGTTAAATTGCCATTGTATTACTTTTGTGTCTTTATTGCTATAGATTAAAAGTAATTTCATATTTGAGTCACTCAGTGTATTCACACAGTACTCTGTTCTGTTATGGAACATCCTGTCAGGTGTTTGAGTCCAGATGCAGACCAACGGCCGGACATTGTGGCCGTCAGCACCAGGATCTCTGACCTCATGATGAGGCTGATGGACGGCCTCTACACTTCCCAGAATGCACTGGAAAGGAGAGCAGAGAGAGACAGGAAGCGAGCGCAGAAGTACTTCCTGGAGAGGCACAAATGCAGGATGGACTGCTGTCGCTCAAACCTGTCTCAGGTAAACAGGACTTCTAAAATCAAAAGGGCGTCTTTCAGGACTATTGAGATTAGATTTATTTAATAATTACTCGCAAATTTGTGATTTGATATAAAAGTTGAAAATATTTTTAGTATTTCCTGCAGGATCTTTAAAACACATGCTGCACTTTTTGCAGGAAAAACCCTTCATGAATACTGAGTGTCCGACTCCACGCTCTTCTGCAGCCTGCAGCTCAAACCACAGCGAACAGCTCATCAGTCAAGGTGACTCAGTTTCACACTGTTAAGTTAAACAGACTGGGAAAGATTAATAAAAAACAACATGTAAATATGTAATTATGTGTGCTTTTAGATGATGCATCAGATGGTGATGCTGAGCCATGCAATGCCAAAGTTGACATCACTGCCTCTACAGGAAAACACTACGGTTAGTTCTGCTATATTCAATAGGATTCAAAGGCTTTTTTTGTATATATTAAGTGGATGTTCACACAACAAGATGCTGGTTTTCTATGATAAATAAAACAACCTGTTTGTTGCAAACAAGAGCAGGCAGTCTGGGACGTGGACCTGCAGTCTTGCAGTAACAAGGCTTGTCTTTTGAAGCTAGAAGCTGCTATTGTTTAATTTTTTTCAGACTGATTCACTGTTTGATTTGATCTTTTGGCTTGTTTTGTTTTGTTAAAAGGATTTAAGCCCAGCGCCTGTGTTACACTGGACCAAATTCAGTCTGGGTAAGTGACAAATCTCACATTTTAACCAAATCACCAGAATAAATATTTGCATTGTAGGTTTCTGCAAACCGCAGACACACTACATTTGCATGTTACATGCATGTAGTGCACTATATACAATCATTCATGGAGGAAGTGCATAAGACTTGACATAAAGAAATTATTCAGCATAAAAAAATACATTTGTAATATTAAAGTGTTTTAGTCAGATTAAAACCTATTCTTAGAAGTTGGTCAAAAAAAAAAAAAAAGATTACCATTTTTAGTAGGATGGAATTTAAAGAAATAAGTTAGTTAATATCTTACACAAAATAATTTGACCACTATATATATTTTAACTTTTGGATAAATAATAAGTGGGTTCAACTTAATCAAGCTTTTAGAGATCAAAGCAAATCATGTAGGTTGTACAAAACTAACTTGTCAGATTATAAAACACTATAAAGACAATGCTGGAACTGGAACTACTTAAAAAGACGCATTCAAATTGTTACCCTAATTTGTTTAAAGTCAAATCAATGGATGCTTCTTTAGAGTGTGGATTCATTGAGGCTTTAATTTTCAACAACGCTGTGGTTAATGTGTGGTTAGGTTTAGGCACAAAGACCTTTTGATTCTAATTAGGAAAGGATCATATTTTGGCTTAAAACACCCGCTTTCAGTGGCATAACCCTGGCTGGAAATGCAGCGATGTCCTAGTAAAAAACATCTGCTTTATGTGGCACTTTCCCTGCTGGAAACACTGCAACGCATTGCTAAAAACATCCACATTCGTGGCTAAAAAGTCTTTGGAAGACACAATGATGAACCACTAGTAAACAACCGATTTTGTTGTTTGTAGCTCTGGAACAGTGGTCTGCAGCTTGGCAGCCGCCTCACCTAGGTGTCACACCATCCGCCATCTCCTCCACCTCCTGATGGCAAAATCAGCGCATATACTTTGTCACTTTAGAGACGATGATATTGCTTAGGAGACATTATAAATGACATTGATTTAAGAAGCTTTCAGGATCTGAAGGAAAATACAAATTGTCATCCATCTCCTTTCTTCTATATCTACGATTACGCTCTGCTACACAGGCTGCAAATATCTTGAGTGACAGCCAGCTTGTTCATCCAATAATGAACCTAATGAGGGAACTATCTGGATTAGCTACAGGACATGTTTCTTTAATTTATTATACTTTGTTAGAGCACACGCAATCGATAGACTGTTGCCCCGATGAAGGGGGCAGGTTACATCATGCTTAAGGTTAGAGAAGGAGGCGCTCAACTTAGAAATATGAATTTGTATTCGTATTTTGTCTTCATTTTCACTCTGAGAAACTTTATACATGTATAGTAGAACTTAGAGAAAGACCCACGGGGGATGGGGAAGGTCAGGGTTGAGTGATGTGACATGTGTGAAACATACAAATGCAACTAATCCGTGGTTTGCAGAAACAATGCCAACATTTTCTTCTGGTGTCTGCACATAACTGACTTCTGTGTGGTCAGTGTGACGTGTATATTGTATATAATGTGTATATGAGGCACAGTAATCATTTAATACTGTAAGAGAAGCAGTTATCTGTAAAGCTGATGTTTGTTGATGCATAAACACCCAGCCAAAAACAGTTTGTTCACATCCGACACAGTTTAATAACCTGCCTTTTCAATCTTCCTCTCTCCTCAGAGGGGATTTTGCTGCTGCAAAGATTAAACCACGACCAGGTACCTTTTCAGCCTGAACACAAAACAACCCGAAGAGCAGACGTTTCTAAAACGATCTTATAAATGTGTGTGTCGAGTTTATTTAGCCTCACTGAGTGTGTGTATTTGGTGTTTGCTCTCACCTCAGTGTCAGCGGGGATTTGCGTCTCCCAGAAGAAGGTTCGGCAGATTGATGATCCCATTCAGAGGCTCCTGGTGCAGCTGCACAAAATTATTTACATCACTCAGGTACATCAATACAACTGTTTTATAGATTTTCAAGGTTCAGTTTAACACTGCACACACATCTCATTAGTTCAAATGTAGAAGTTCTGCTTTTATAACATTTTAAAAGGTTCAATCATGTGTAAAGAATCATTCATGTCTGTTTGGCTCATTCATTGTTACAAATCCATTAAAAACTTAAAACCATACGACCATCAACCTCGACCATCTTCACATAAAGCTGAATGAGGACTGATTTGTAACTGATGACACTGATTGTACTCTTTCCATCACCAGCTTCCACCTGCTCCACACCACAACATCAAACGACGGATCATTGAAAGATTTAAAAAGTCTTTATTCCACTTTGGGAGTGATCCATACAACCTGAAAGTGGAGCTCAGTAAGGTTTGTACAATCGACTTACAGTTCTCAAAACCCAAAATTATATTTAAGCAATATCACACGAGAGGGAGTGATGTTGTACTGTGATATCGTCACGGCTGTGATTGTCTTACGACCGAATTTAAGTAGGATGATTTTGCTACTGCAAAGATTAAACCAGGCCTGCGGCCTCATGCCTACGACCGAATCACAGCTGTGACGATATCACAGTATAACATCACAAGCTCGAGTGTGATATTGCTTTTATACAACAGCTCAACAGTTAAATAAGCAAGGCTGATTAAGAAATGTTGAAAAATGAGGACAAAATAGATAATTTAAGCATTTTATTTGTCTTCTGCCAACAAAAATAGTTCCCTCAGGACTCCGCTGTCATCGTTGCTATGTAACACAGACATGGTGCGCCAGGCACTTACTCTTTATACACATTTATCTGCATGTTTCCATTAATTGTGCAGCCGGTGAAATATGTCTCTGGTGACTGCATGGTGGACTGTCGCTTCACAGGCACAGCCGACTCTGCCTTCTGATCTGACAGTATGTTGCTTTTCTCCAAGTCACTGAGCTCCGCTGATGAAACACTGACAAACCTGGATGTGTGCTCAGATGGATTCAGCTTCTCCTCTCCCTCATCTTCCTCTGATGACCATTCACAGTTCAATTCAAAACTTATTTTAGGAAATAAATCCATATTTTTGGCTGTTTGACAGTGGATGAATTAATTAGCCTACAACGCAACTGCTGACCTCACTGACACTAACCGTCAGTTTTGATTTGATTGTTGATTGCAATCAGCTGTGAGGCGGAGTGATACATACACAGTGAAATAACCGTGATGTTGTACTCCAATATCGTCACGGTTTTACTGTCTCTCGACCAATCAGGTTGCAGGGCCGGAACTAACTGTTGTATAATGTCACATAAGAAAAAGAAAAGCTTGAAAATGTACAGGAACTACAGATACATAGATACTCTATTAATCCTGAGGGAAATTAAGTAGCTTTTTACGCAACACAATACATACAGAAACACAGATTGACATAACAATACAGAAAATAGGTAAAAAGAATAGAAACATGAGAATGAAACCACACAGCAGGACGACTACAGAGAGTTGTTACTACAGCAGATATGCTTATGATAGTAGTGCAAATTTATGATTGACAGTGCAGGTATTGTAATGTAAGGTGATCAAATCAAAGTGTAAGAGCAGGGCAAAAGTAATGAATACTTTGCTACCAGTGACATGAAAGCAAATCAAGACAAATATACTATGTACTTATACAGATTTTTGTTTTGTTTAACCCTTTGAAACCTGACAGCAAACTGGCTTGATTTCTTTCAAAAACATGGGAAGAAGGCAGTGAGCAACGAAAGAAGAAATGACGCCAAAAAAGAAAATTAAAAACAAGAAAATTTGTTTTAAAAAAAAAACGAAGTCAAAAACAAACAAACAAACAAGGAAATGACCTGGAAAAAGTGCTTAAAAATTATAGTAATTCTGTAACATAATTTAATAATAATTAATAATATTTTTCCTTTTTCCTTTGCTTTTTTCCTTTTCCCCCTATTTTCAAAAAAATATTTTTCTAAATATATTAATTTCTTACCAAGTTGAAAGCAGCACAAGAAAAGTGATCTTGCTCCAGGTTTCGAATGGTTAAGGTGCCTAATAGTAAACAGTACAGACTGCACTAAATGAAGAATAGTGGAAAGTATAAAATATAAACAGCACAGAAGGTAAAATATGACAGTCCAGTAAAGGGTGAATATCTTAATAAATAAAATGCAAACAGGATGGAAGTACCTAAAGAAAATGTAAATGCAAATTGTGCAAGGTTGTGGTTTCCTTTGGTTAACTGTGTTATTTTTCTTTCAGTGAACTAAGAACCAAAGGTAATAATGTTTAAAATGAGGTTCATAATCTAACAATTAAATTGTTTTCCTCTTTGGCTGTATTAATGGTGAGATTAAATATAAGATGCCAATTCTGTCACATTATTTTGAGATACTGGGGGATAATGGGGGTGTTGCAACCACCTCAAGCAAAATGAGAGTGTCCTTCCTGTTTCCCTGCAGCTGCTCCAGGCCTCTCCAGACCTGATGGAGTTAGACTCGGCTAGTTCTGACTGGTGGCCCCTGGTCCACCATTTCACAGAGGAGCCTGACAGCACAGGTAAGAGTTACCATTCGTACAGCTTCACCTGATACTGTACCTCCAGTGAAAGACATCAGACACAAAATACTGCAGAGACTTTGGCAGATCTCCTCTTACACAAACTCAAAAGGAAATTACTGATGTAATGTGGTACATTTTTGTTCCTTCTGGCCACAAATGCTTCACATTCACAGCTGGATGAATTAATGAATTGATTTTCTCTTTGCTTCTGACAGGTGATGGGAATCTCAAAGATGGAGTCACCTATCAGCAGATGCAGGTCCGTTTCTCTTGTGTGTTTCCTGACTTCCTAAAAAACAACTAGTTTTGTAGTTTGTTTGTCTGTAGCAGTGCTCTGCAGCTTGGCAGGTGTCTCACTGGTGACACGCCATCCACCATCCCCTCCACCTCCAGCTGATGAAGACAGAGTCATCTGATATATTCCAACAACTTTAGAAGCGTTGATATTACACATATGAAACATGCAAAAAGCCAGCATTTCCTTCTGGCGACCAGGCTGTGTATATTTCTGTAAGAGCAGGTGTCGCCTTTGTTTTCTCCTGCTGGATCTAGTGTCTCATTTTGAAACAAAAATCTTAAATTTCCGCTTTACAGTCATATCGGACGTCTGTCTGCCAGCGGTGAAGTGATTTCCTGTGCAAATGTGTATTTTCAGGGGATCATAGAGGAGCTGCTGGAGGAGAACAGCTACTATGAGGCAACACACAGCAGGTGACATTTTATACCACTCTGACAAACAGCAGACAGACGCCTAAAACTTCGGTCATTACTCATAATTAAAAGCTGTGAAAACTGATCTGTTATAACTTTTTCTAAAATGAGTCATGACTGTCATAATGTGAGTGTTTTTTAATGGCAGTAATGAGTTTGTTTGAGTATGTTTGTCACTGTTGTTACTCTTGAAAAACTGAGTTCAGGGTCCGTTTACTAGATGTGTTTTTGTTTGTATTTTTTTGTGTTGATGTCCTTGAAATAGAAAACTTAAATAACAAAAAAAAAAAAAAAAATCTTGTATTAACTAAACTGAAAACGAGCTGCTATGGTTCAGATAATTATAATCTTTTATGTGTTTTGTGTTAATTTCTAGGATCACAGAGAAAAGAAACGGCCATGAAAACAAGTGACCATCGTCCATATTCATCCTCAGATGTCACAGAAGCAGCCGGAAAACAAAAGACCAAAAATTTATTCCAGCATGGAAACATCTGAAGCAACCTGAGCTCATAAAAAAGTCAACATGTGACTTGATAAGGCTGCTGTAAAATATTACCAAGGCTGAAACCACTCCAGGGCTGCAACTACTAATTATCGTCATCATTTTCTGAATAAGAACAATTAATAGTTTGGTTTATAAAATGGCAGAAAGCAGTGAAAAATGTCAACAATTTCTAAAAGCCTAACATATCAAATCTTGTTTGAGCTGTAAAGCAAAATCCAAAGATATCGATCGTTGCAGCTCTACACCAAACACCTCTGTGGTTCTCAGGCATTGATTATTTGTCCAAATTTGATGTGACTATGTAAATCTCCAAAGATAATTTAACATATTTATACTGTCCTGTTCGTGCTTGTGATGAAGCTGGAAGCAGATTTATATTTATTTCTGTCACTCGTACCAAAGTGAACTGTCCTGTAACCGACTGAACCTCTGACACTTTCCAGAGCTTTTTATCTGCCTGTCTGAAGCTTCCTGTTTTGTTTTTTCAGGTTTATTTGAGTCGAGCACTTTTAAATTCTCAGGACCAGACTCTGCGGTTTGACTGTTTTAACTCCTCGCTGCAGGACTGCACATCACAAGATGTGTTTCTATTGGCTGCGAGCCAAAAGCTGCAGAGACAAAGATCTGATAAGAAACCAAACCTTCACCTCGGTTCACCATCAATTTCCAAACATATCACAACATGTGACTGCAGCGTTGGCGGACAGTTAGACTTTTAACTTTATTAACATGCACTCAGATAACGCTGTTATCATTTTCAATAAGATTAACATCTGACATATACTGTCTGTCTGTAATTCACTGAATGTTTTCGTTGTCATTTTGAGGAGTGGAGCGCAGCTGGAGGGACGCTTTCTAATGCACTTTGACCCAAAAGGGATTTGTCAGTATAATCTGTATAAGGAATAGATCATTTAAAATAAACTCTATTTAATGCAGACAGTGTCCAGTTGTGATCATTCATCATGTTAATATAAAGTTTAATCATTTGGATCTTCTTTGCTGAGCAGTGAGGAAAGTGAGTGAGCTGGAGAAAATGTGCAGGTTTACTGAGCAGTGGGGAAAATATTCACATCATTTACTTACTTAATAATCTAAAATACTCCATTTTCAGCTCTTTAAATACTTGCAATTGAGAAAAAGTCACTGTCCAGAGGGAGAGTATCCAGAATATATCATCCATATAAATATCTCTGGACACATACTGGATGTGTGTATGTGTATGTCTTTGTTTATTGTTGTTAAAATAAAAAATTGGGGAAAAAATAATCTTAATACTAACAGCAAAATACACTTGCAGTACAGTGCCAAAAAAAAAACTCACCCTGCATGAAAATGTCCCTCCGGTGGTTCCCAACCTCAGAGTCGGGCCCCTCCAAAGGGTCACAAGATAAATCTGAGGGGTCATGTGATGATTACCAGGAGAGAAACGACTTCCAAAACACAAGTATGTTTTCATTTATTGGACTTTTCTCTAATCTCGTATCTGTCTGAATCAAAAAACCTTCCATCGACTTCAGATTGTTCAACACTCAGCCACAAGACTTTTAACCAAAACCAAGAAGCACGACCACGTCACACTAGGGTTAGCCTCTCTCCATTGGCTCCCTGTTTGCTTTAGGATTGACTTTAAAACATTATTGACTACTCTAAAGGCTCTTCATGGCTCCAGGTTACATTTCAGACCTGTTAGTCTTCAGCTTGTTCCTGGGTCCAGGCTGCAGACCAAAGGCTTTTGCAACCAGGGCCCCGAGGCTCTGGAACAACCTGCCCGAGGATATCAGGCTGTCTGAGTCACTGGCTTTGTTTAAGTCCCTCTTAAAAACGTACTTCTATTGGAAAGCACATCCTGACTTTATCTGAGCTGTCTGTCTATTTTAGTGCTATCTTACTGATTTTAATGGCCACTTATCTTATCTTAAATATATTGAGGAAAACTCTCTCTGTGTCTGTGTGTGTGTCTGTTCCACGTTTTTCTCCTCACTGACTTGGTCAATCCATATGAAATTTGGCACAGTGGTAGAGGGTCATGGGAAGATGTGAATGAAGCAATATTACATCAATTGGCCAAAGGGGGGCGCTACAGCAACCGATTGAAATGTCAAACTTTGAATGGGCATATCTCATGCCCCGTATGTCGTAGAGACATGAAACTTTGCACAGAGATGCCTCTCCTCATGAGGAACACATTTGCCTCAAGAACCCATAACTTCCACTTATATAGATTTTCCGCCATTTTGAATTTTTTGAAAAACACTTCAAATGGATCTCTTCCTAGGAAGTTTGAGCGATCTGCATGAAACTGGGTGAACATAATCTAGGGACCAATATCTAAAGTTCCCTCTTGGCAAAAGTTGGAAAACTTCCTAAAACTGAGCTTCTATAAGGCAATGAATATTGCGGAGGGCGTGGCTCATCACATAAAGGTGTATAACATCTCAAGGGTTTCACCCATCACCACGCAACTTTGTAGGCATATAACCACACATAATCTGAGGGGACCCCTCCATTATTGACCCCATCAAACAAAATGGGGGCGCTAGAGAGCTCATTTCTTATCTAGGCCTAACCGCCATATGGATTTTTACTAAACTTGGTAGATATGTAGAACAGGACGCCTCAAGGTGACTGGAGAAATCTATTTTTTTGTTATAACAACAGAAAAATGGCTAAAATGCAACAGATCGCTGTGGCTGCAGTCGTACTATCAAATTCACAAAAACTCTGTCTGAATACATTGCTCTTCTTAATGGGTTCAGTCGACTATTTAATCTGCAATTTCCTATGACCTATATATAACACACACCATGTGAAACTGTACGTGGGCAACTGTGCACTCAATGGGTATGGACTAGTTATCTTAGTGTTGGCCTTCCTTATGACATGTTATTTGTTTTATTCTCCTTGTGTTTTAAATGTGTTCAGTTTTATTGTACAACACTTTGTAACTGTGTTTTGAAAGGTGCTATATAAATAAAGTTTATTATTTTAATTTATTAGTTTGTAAGGTTATACGAGCCAAAGTGGTCGGGAGCCACTGGTTTATTTTAAACACTGCATTGTATTTTATAAGCACATAGTATGTTTCTTATGTAATATCTTAATCTAATAAGTAACTGCAGCTAAAAGCTGAAGATAAATGTAGTGGAGTAGAAACAATAGTAGTAGTACAATACTCCCACCTTAGGTTCAGTGGAGTAGAAGTAGAAGGCAAAAATGGAATGTAAAAAATGTACTTACTTACCAGGCAAAGAGTCCAAATGCAGAAAAATCCAGGTCCAGTTCAATGATTTATTCAGTGCAAAGACAAATGCTTTATCTGGCAGCGTAGCTAAACAAAAAAGTAGCTGAGAATCCAGGTTTATAGTTCTTTAAGTTTACAGGCTCAGGTGGCTGAAAACCAGAGCACAAAACAAAATGACAACTGACTGGAGAAAAGGGGGCTGGTATCTGACAGGGTGATTAGGAAGTAGACACAGGTGAGCAGGAAGAGGTGGGAGTCAGGTGACGTGGAGGAGCAAAGTCAGAGGGCATCTGGTGGACAGGTGGAGAATGACAATTAAGCTGAAGAGAGATACAGGGGCTTATGAAGTGGCTGGCATGAGAGATGGAAAGGGAATTTGGGCAAAAATAAAGATTCCTGAGGAGGCCGTAGTGATAATTTAATTTCATATCTTGGCATATTTATCACTGAGAAGCTGCATATGTGTTCACATTTGTCCTGTAATTTTTGCTTATTGGGAGCAGTGGTGGAAAGTAACTAAGTACATTTACTTTGGTTTTGTATTTAAGCCCAATTTTAGGGTACTCAACTTTTCTGCTACTTTAATCTTTTATTCCACTGGGGTGGATTTCAGTGTGTAACATTTAGAGGGGTTTAGTGACATCTAGTGGTGAGGATTGAAGATTGCAACCTGCTGAAACTTCTCCTGGGTAGAATTTCTTTAGTGTTTATTGCTCAGGTGGTTTTTAACCAAGAGATTAATTATCCACAGAGGCTTCTTCGTCTCCAAAACAAATGGACCTGTGGCTGTATTCACAAACATCCTGAGAACACTCTCAGTCTAGCCTAAAATGTTTAGTAACGAGTCCTAGCTTAGGAGTGATTTAGGGATGTTCTTAGAGCAACTCTGGGCAAGGAAGGGACAGGAACTTTTATCTTACTGAAGGGGTGTGGTTGACCCTGTTGCTAGGTGTGATGCATTCTTTTAATAGATGTAATTAGTTGTCATGGACACGCCCTTTTGTGAGCCTGCAAGGTGTGGACACCCAGTGGAGATGAAATGAACTGCATCAAAATATAAGACTGAAAGTGTTGTCATTGTTAGTGTGATCACTCTGCTGATGGAAGGTTGAGACAGACTCAAGACGTTATAGCGTTACTGTGTTGGGTGGGAAATGCGTGCTCATCCCTAATGAGATCAACTACGAATATTATCCCATGCACAATCTAATTTGTAACATTTCATTTTGTCACTGTCATCCAGCGTTAGGAGAATATTTGTCTGACCTCTCTGTGTTTCCACCATTTTCTCTTCTGATTAAGAAACTCTTAAGCCTGTTAAAAATGCTCCTCCCCGCTCCTAACAGTTTTCACCTTAGGAGCTCTTTTAAGGTCTAGATGCTCTGTGAATAACTTTTATCTTTACAAGGACCTAGTCTTAACTTGAGGGGAAATTGAGAAAACGTCACAGTCCTAAGGATTTTTCTTAGAATGTCGTCATGAAGCGCAACTCTTAGGATTAGGACACTGTGTGAATACAGCCCTCACACATCCTGTAAAAATCACCTAAAACACCTATCCAAGGCATACCCAAAGTAAACTGAAAGCTGCTCTTGTTCCATTTTAGTACATGTACATGCACGGGCCTATTTGAAAGGTAACGCTGAGATTTTTTTCCCCTACAGTCATAATCACTGTAGGTGCTTGAGTGTCATTGAGTTATCTAAGTTTCAACGCACTGAAATAATTAGCTGGGGCCATATCATGAAGCCTGACTTAGTCGGAATGGAAAGTAGATAACGATATCACAGAAAATAAACATTTTCCACGTGTTTATCTGAGGTTTTTTTCTAGGTGCTTTTCAGAAAGAGAGGGCAAAACAATATACTGAATGTGTGACTAGGAGTGAAAAACTAATCAACACTGACAGAAATGTCTATTAAGATCTTACAGTTTATAAAAACACTTCTAAAAAACCTAAATTGATTAAAAAAAAAAAAAAAGTTTTTCTCCTTAAGCCAACATAGAACTCATTTGTTTATCCTTCCTGCACATGTATAAGAGTCTGTGGTGCCAATAAGGGGTAAAAAGTTGCTGTGGCCCTTCGGAACATCACTGACTACAAGACCCATAAGCCTCAAGTGAGGTCGGCCAATTACCAGCCTTTTAACTAGGGAGCGGGTCCTTGTCCATGCTGCCATGTTGCACTGCCAAAACACTTGCTCTACATAGGACCATTTGCATTTAGTGTCAGCCACTGTAGTGAGCAGCCCCTCCGTGACGAGCCACATCAGAAAAATACTGATTTTTTTAACATGAAACTCCTTTATTTGGTGTTTTCACCAGTTTAATAAGCAGCTCATTTTAAGGTAGCAAAAATACGATTCATATTTGCAGGTGAATATATACAGTACAGGCCAAAAGTTTGGACACACCTTCTCATTCAATGCGTTTTCTTTATTTTCATGACTATTTACATTGTAGATTCTCACTGAAGGCATCAAAACTATGAATGAACACATGTGGAGTTATGTACTTAACAAAAAAAGGTGAAATAACTGAAAACATGTTTTATATTCTAGTTTCTTCAAAATAGCCACCCTTTGCTCTGATTACTGCTTTGCAGGTATATAAAATAGTTAAAATGAGCTTTTACCAGCTGCAACATTAAAGTGATGCACATATTAGTGCATTGATAATACATTTTGTGGGTGGAATACTTCACCCACAAAATGACCAACTGTAAATGAGTCATGCAGTGTTGCCTTGGAATTGTGAAGAAAATATCTATCTTTATCTTGCATGCCTCCTGTAAATGGCAAACATATTGATTTATTGATTGATTGGGGACCACATTTAAAACAGCTAATCTATATCAAAACATCAATTTTCACTAAAACATCACTGTTTAAAACTGAACTGAAAGGGAAACTTACCTTTGCTCTCTTCAGAGCCAAACTCCAAAACTAAGGTGTTTTTTTTAGCAAAATAAATGTGTTTGGGAAGTACTGAGCATATGACTAGATAAATGAGACATGTTTTGATATAGTTTTGCTGTTGTTAAACGATAAATATGTTCACCATTTTCTATGTAGGCATACAAAAAAAACAAAGTTTCCTTCTTGATTACAAAGGTAACAAGGCATGACTCATTTACAGCGGGTCATTTTGTCAGTGAAGTATTCCTTTAAGTCTATTTTAATACCTCTACTTTTTGATGTTGTTCCTAATGTGTATGCAGGACTTTTACTTGTAACAGAGTATTTCTACAATGTGGTACTGTTACTTTTACTTAAGTAAATAATCTGAGTACTTCTTCCACCACTGTTTGGGAGCAGACACTGCACATCTAGTTTGATGTTTACTGACAGAAACGACTTGTCCATACTGGTGACTATTTAGATCTCAGCAAAGTGCATTATAAATTATGTGAAAAGCCGTATTAGCAGTATTAACAAGAGCTTCTTGGTGTCAGATCTTCTGGGACAGGTCTGCTCTGTGTCCCCAGAGTCAAGACAAAACATGGAGAAGGTGCATTTAACGTTTAGTTTGTATTCTCCATGTATCTGGAACTCCTTTGTGGCTTTTATTAGACAGGACAGGTTGAGTGTGAAAGGGGGAAAAGAGGGGACGACATGCAGTAAAAGGCTACAGGACAGACTCTAACCCGAGGCCACTGCAGCAAGGACACAGCCCTCGTAAATGGGACATGTGCTCCATGAGGTGAGCTGCTGCTGCCCCAGCTCTCAGTTCTTTTAAATCAAGGCTGAAGACTCTTCTGTTTGCTGCTGACACATTAAATCAAATATTAATTAATTTCTTACACTACACTCCAACTTCTACTCTTCTATTTTACACCTGTGTTAGTATATTTAAATTTTCTATTTTCTATTCTTTACATGTCCTTTTCTAACGTGTTTCTTTTACGCCTTGTCTTGATGCTTTTCATGCTTCATGTAGAGCACTTTGAATTTTCTTGCTGCTGAAATGTGCTTCATAAATAAACCTGCCTTCTCATTCTATAAATCTGGCACTCATTCACCACTGAACAGTGGATGCAATTCTGACTGTGAGCTGTGCTGCAGTGCAGTTTCTGTACAGGGACCACAGGGGGCGGTACAAGCCTTGCTTTAGAGAGCAGGCGAGCTGTCCTTAAACAACCTCGCTGCTCCACAACATAAAAGATAGAGGCTACTGTACCGCTGCGTTGCGGTACAGTACATGCTGTCCTTGTTCTTTAGAGAACGACAAAAAAAAAACAAAACAAAAAAACAGCAGCTGCAGCAGAAACATCAAACAACATAATAACTGGTACACAAGACTTTAATAGACCGACATAAACATATGAAATGTGATCGGCTCCAGGTAATTTGCAAAATATGTAAAATTCACCACAAAGAAAACATAAGATGTTGGCACATTGAGAGTAGGCACATGAGTTGGTACAGTACACAGGCTGCTTGTTCTGCCGCTTCCAGTAAATATTTTATACACTTAAACACCATCCTCTGCGTCATGGAATGTACATTTACTGAGGCACAAATGTCATTTAAGTTTCTCATTTTACATTTTATACCCATTTGCTTTGCCAACAATGAGACAGTGTCACTATATATATGTAGCTTTTTGTTTTCCCACCCGTTAGACCTGCTGTTTCTTTTCTTTATTAGTAATATCTCTACAGTACACAGTGTTTTATTTAGGCAATCTCAATGTACAGCTATCTGCGATATATCAAACACTGATGCATTTCAAAAACTGGCTTATTGTGTTAAAGAAAAAACAAATGTTTGTAGAAAATACCTTTATACAGAACTTGTCAAAGTAAAATATATAAAAGAAATCTTTTTATTGTTAATTCTGAAACTCTGTAACTCTGAAACAATATGTAAAATGCAACACATACGTCATCTGCGAATAAAACTCTGCATTTAGGATATGTGTGAAAGAATAAAGTTGTGTATTAGCTTACTTACAGTGTCCTTATATTTAATACTACAAAATAGTCACGCAGATCTCCAGCGAAATGGTGCCAGACCTGTTTTAGTATTAGTCTTGTGAATGATGTATGACATACACCTGATATGGATTTTGTTTTTTTTTATTAAAGGTCCAGTGTGTAGGATTTAGGGGGAGATATTGACAGAAATGTAATATAATAAGTATGCTTTCTGTAGTGTATGATCACCTGGAAATAAGAATCGTGTTTTTGTTACCCTAAAAAGAGCCGTTAATATCTACACAGGAAGCAGGTCCTCGTCTACGGAGATCGCCATTTTGCACCGCCATGTTTCTGCAGTAGCCCAGAACAGACAAACCGAACACTGGCTTTAGATAGGGCTATTTGCATTTTCATGTTGGGTACCGTAGTTAGCAGCCCTCCGCAAGGACAGCATCGGACGTGGATTTTTTTTTTTTTTAACGTGGAACTGCTTTATTCAGTGTTTTTACCAGTTTAAATCGCCGGGTCCCTTTGTTTTGGGAAGACAGAGACCTCTGCCGATCATTCGGCTCATGATAAAAACCTCCTGAACTTCTGGATCTTAAGTCATCAGAGGAAAAAAGATGAGCACACATTTGCAGGTGCTGGGCGTGCAGCCTGTCTCCAACATGCCAAACAGCATTGAAGAAACACTGATTTGTAAAGTGAAACTGCTGTATTAGGTGTTTCTACTGGTTTTAATCACCTGGTCTGTTTGTTCTGGAGAGGAAGAGACCTCTGCAGATGATTCGGCTCACAATAAAAACGTCCAGAACAATAAACACTTGGATGCAATCTGCATTCTTCACTGCTTGTTGTAAGCAATATATTATAGGCAATTGGGCTTGTTTGAGGTTCTTGAAGATGTTTGACCTCCCATCCAAGAACCTTCTTCAGTTCTGAACTGAGCAAGACTCCTGGATGAGAGGTGAAACATCATCAAGAAACTCAACCAAGTTCAACTGCCCTACAATACACTGTAGTACTCAGAGCTACCATGACCTGGATGATTGAGAATCTTCACCAACATCTCACTGCTTGATGCCACTAAATCCCCCTAAACCTCACACACTGTTCCTTTAAAAAGTTTGACTCCGACACCCACTGTGCAATAACCCCTTAAAAGAATAGTTACACATTTTTAGAAATACTCTTCTTTGCAGTCTTGCTGAGAGTTGGCTGAGTGGATGGATACCACCCTCATGTCTCTGAGCTGGAGACAGCAGCGGTTAGCATAAAGACTGGAAACAGAGGGAAGCAGCTAGCATGGTTCTGTCTGAAGGTAACAAAATCTACCAATCAGTAACTCTAGAGCTCACTGATAAACATGCAATGTCTTATTTGCTCTTTGTACAAAACCTCGTACAAAACGAAGTGTTAAAACAGTAATTTGAGGTTTTACGGGGGACTATTTCTTGACTGGGCGCTACGACTTCCTGGAGTCACTGTGTGGTCGCTAAGCAAAAAGTGCTCCCTTGCTGTGTCCGAAATCACTCCCAATTTACTATACAGTGCTCAGTATTTACCCTCTGCCATTTCATTACAGTGTAAGTGTGAATTTAATGCATTATACAGTGCTCTCAAAAAACATGCGTAGGTGGAATAAAAAAAAAAAACCTGTGTGCATGGCACATACCAACCTGTTCTCATTCTCAGACGTCAAATACAGGCACTTTGTCACAACCCTTGGCGTCATGTGACTCAGAGCTAGAACACACTGTAACATGTTGTGAACCAGCCAAGGTTAGATTCAGACAACATAACAGATCATGTTTAAGGTTAAAATAAGTACGTCTTTTATGTAATGTAATGTAAATATATATCACGTTACAGAAGTCAGCAACTTGTGTACGTAAATTGTGTCACGATATGTAAAAACAACACTGGCTTCTGGTTTCACATGGGGCGAAGGTACGTAAGTTACGTAATGTTGTGTTAAAATGACATCCCCACAGGACACAAACTGTGGTCTCCTGGATGAAAGTCCGGTTTTGTTTGACCCATCCACCTCCACTCCCTCCCACTCTACACGGACTTTCTTGCTCTTTGAACTACATCACTTTCTTTAAGTATCAACTTTTTCCACATATGGGTTTACAGTGGAGTTAGTTGAAAACCCGGTGTGTCCCATAAAGACGCAACAAGGTGCCTTTGGCGTTGAGATGATATGCGAGGAGCGTGACAAGGTGGCAATATTTGACGTTCTGGGAATGAGAAGGGGCTGCATGGACACTGCTTTCTGCAAACAATCCCATAGAGCAGTGTATCAAATTTTATAGAAAACTACTGCTGAGCGACTCTACTTGTGGCGGGGATCACAAATCACTTTGCTGATTTGATCTGAATTGTTTGGTTCGGTTCACTGACTGTGGTTTGTTCACTTTTCTTCAAAGCTAAGCATTTTTCTGTTCTCTGCAATTTCTCAGTTGTCAGTTTGTCAACGCCGGTTATGAAGCAGAGAGATTTGCTTTGTTTCTCCAGTTATCTTCAATTAGCCCAGAGCTTTCATATTACACATATGGGAATCTATGTATTGCAGAGGACACTGTAAGTCCACATGTTTACTATGTTTGCTACGCTAGAGCTAAAAGCATTGTTATTTAATGAGGTAAAAATGAATCCATGTGATATCTCATGCAAATATAAATACAGTAGAAACCTGTGTCTGTGGATATGAGGTGTCTGCCAGCAGGGATTAAAAAATGAAACTGTGACACAAATTAAAACATGACCAAATCCATTTTCTTTCTCCCCCTGAAGCAGAATTTAGCTCTTCGTTCATCAGCGTAGTCATTACTGTAACAGATGAATCTCTTCTTCCAACACAGCAGCGTCTCTGCCAGCCAATCTGTGAAACTGAGGTAAGACAGTATTAACCCTCTGGACTGCATCTGTGGTTTATGTCGTTTGCATTTTCTCTGGGAGAGAAGACGGGAGCCACTGTTCTTTGAGCGACTTCAGAGTTAAGAAGTCAGAGGAGTTCATGTACTGTGAGGAGATGGTGTGTGTGTGTGCTGGCTGGTGTTTGCCTCCGCTCTTCTCTCTTCTGAGTGTTTCTCCAGGTTCTGCAGATCCTCCAGCATCTCCTCGATCAGAGGGGGCATGGAGCCCGGGATCTCCATCTTCAGGGTCACCACCCGCTCAGCTCCTGTGGAAATATACATGTATTAGATAATGTGCAACAGCAGGACGACTACCTCCAATCACAGATCTTAAAGTTACAGAAGTTATTTGGTTAAAATAAACGAAGAACTTTAGCAGGGTGTTGCTTTCTGACCTTTGGCGCTGATGCTGCGCAGGTCAGTGATCTTCATGAGGGCTTTGGGGAACATGAGGGGCATGCTGGGCCGCCGTTTACGGGAGTAAATCTTCAGCGCCTCCAGCAGCGGCTCCTGCAGCACCTCCACCTTAGACGGCTCCTCCAGGTCCTGCCGGTCTGTTCAGACAGACAGGAAACACAGAGGTGAATATTTAGCATGCTAAAGGAATAGTTAATACCTTACATGTATCACATTTTCCCCAAAGTTTGTATTTTTTTCTGAGCTTCAGTACCTCCAGAGACAAGACAGATGGCGCTGAGCAGGCCGCTCTCTGTGTCGTCCATCTGCAGCGGAAGCAGCTGGCCGGCAAATGTGAAGACCTGATCTGTCAGCGGTCCAAATCCTGCATTGTGGATCTGAGTGCGGGTCAGGGTCAACCCGTCAGAGAAAGTCATAGTGTCCTTGTCAGGAGTGTAACGAGTGCAAATCCTCAGGATCTGGATTCAAGAACAGAATGAGGAAGAGGAAGATAGATAAAAGATAATCGGGCCATGATGCATCATGAAACTGTGGCACGTAGTGTTGTCATATGGGACAGGAGCAGCTGCAGGACGGCTTTGAAAATTATTTCAAGCTGGGTGTCATGTTTGTATTTGTGCACTTGCCAGAACTGAAGGTAAATTAAAGCCCCTTAGTTAGATAGCTCTACTGACCTACGAGTTATTTCCTGACAATGGTGATTAGCCACACTGTTGGATGATTTTTTAAAGGTAATTTTAGACTTAATTTTATGCACAAAATGTATAAAACAAGGACTTAAGTAGAAGCTGCAGGTCGTACGTCATCCTCCGAGCTTGTGCAGGCACGCTGTCATGCCTCTTTGCATCAACTGATAAACATCAATCGTTGTAAGCTAGCTTGTCAACTTATTTTTTATTTTGGCCACACTGAAGACGTCACTGGATCCGGACTGTTCACTACGGGCCATGGAGTGTAACTTTCTACTGGCTACACCTGCAGTGCACATACAGCGTACTGTCAAAGCAAAGCAAGACAGTGAGCTTTGGGGTTGTGTGGGATTGTTTCTTTAATTTTTAAACCCAGCACAGCGCTGAGAAACTGCAACTTTTTCACCTAGTTCATGTACAATATGGGCAAGTTAACATCTGAAGACTACACTTTAAACTTGAGATCATATTTGAGACTTTTCATATGTCATGCAGAGCCATTTAAACATCCATGTTAACTCTGGCTCAGTCACACTTTCATTAATGTTGTGCTCTGTTGATTAAGAATTATAAACACAAGTTAGGACAGCATGCACGGCCCACTGGACCGTTGTGTTTTTACTGCACTGTAACATATTCTAAGTTCACCCTGGTGCACAGTGTCGGGGAGAGAGTGACAAATACGAAGACCAAACAAGAAGAACCTGGCAAGCAAAAGTCACACAGCGCCACATCTGGGAAAAAAAACGTGTGAAAACTCAACGGAGCTTCTGAGGACACACGGCACTCCCCTGGTGCTATCAGAGAGCGTCACAGTCAGTGATCCGGCCCTGATGGTGACGCTGACAGACAGGCTTGGCAGTGAGCGACAGAGGAAGCAGAGGGAGGATGAAGGGGGATAAAACAAGCGTCACACTCTGCCCGAGGGCTGCTGTCTGTCTGTCAGCCGGCCTGTCAGTTTGTCTTTGGCATGAATGTGGGCCGACGGCACCAGTCACGATCCACACAAGGTGTGAATCACAGTAGGAGCTGCGTATGTGTGTGTGTGCAGAGTTTAGAGAATCTTATGCGGGTTCAGGTAAAATGAATAAATGTAAAGCTGACTCTTTCACCACAACATTTGTGCTACAGTAATCTTAGGACACACAGAGACGTACCAGGATGTCCAGGCAGGCAGTTTTGAGCAGAGTGATCTGGTCTGCGATGGTCAGGCCGGTGAAACCAGGCACTCGCTTGGCGAACTCCACCACCTTGATGATGCACTTGGTGGCGAGCTCGCTGAACTTGTCCCACAGCCCGAGGTCCAGCTGGATCCTGTGGTCTGAGCTGGAGTTCTGGACGGAGGATCAGAATCAAAATCAGCATCAGAATAAGGTTTACAACAGGTGGATCTGACCAGGCAACCTAATTGGCCAACTAGACATTTAAAACACGATGATATCGGCGTGACAGCACACCTTCCTCATCAGTAAATATAATATAATTTCCAAGGCAACATTGTAACTTTCAGAGCGGAATCAAAAACCAGTGCTTTTTTAATTTATAATTTTTTTGCTCACTTTTAAGCCCAGTTCAGACCAAAAGATTCACGATGAGAAACCGTTTTAGAAGTTGCAGCGGTGTGAACTTGACGTCTGAGCTTGACTGAAGCCGGCTGATGGCGTCAAAATGCACAAATGTTTCCACTGTGACCTCTAAACTGATTAAAATAAGGAACTTTAAAAATAAAAGTGTAGCATCAATAGAACAGAACAAATTATTGCCTCTACACAAATTATCTAAGATATCCTTTTTCAGGGATTTAATTTAGTCACGTTAAGACTTCGGGTCTTTAAGAGTTCTGATTAATCTAAAACCAGGACGCCTTTAAAAAAGCAAACAACATACATTGTTCCTTCTGTACTTCCTGATTTCACTCACACCTCCAGGCGTTACTCACCTCTGATGACTTCAAAATGATGTAAAAACCATTCATGCAGTTACGGAAAGGACACACCCAGATCCATTATACCAGTAAGATTACCATCTTGTGTAACACCAGGGAGTTTTTAGTTTTGTTATGAAGGAAGTTACTCCTGTTTGTGTGCTGCAGTTTGCATGAACATTTCCGTGCATGTTCTTCACACGTGTTTACCGCTGACAAGAACATGTTTCTCCCGCCCTTGTTTGTATGAATTTACATCGGTGCCCACCACCTCAGTTGCTACAGTTTTGGTGAAGATTTCCATTCCCTCCTCCCAGATTCTTTCCTTCTAAGCAGGAATGGTGTTTCCCCTGGGTTTACAGATTTAGGTTTAGGTTTAGTAAATATGGAGAAACTCAATTTGACTGTTAAGCAACTAAAAATGGACTGCGTGTTTCATTTGCATATTTCTAGTTCTAATCAAGCAGCGACCTACAGGCCTGAAACATTGAAGCCAGGGCTGAAGCGTCAAAAGCTGCAGTTCCTCAAATGGTCACTTGAGGCTGACTGCAGAAGCCAGTTAGTCCCTATAGAGCCCCATGTTAATATGCCTGACTTTTATGCCTGATTTTCTCGTTCATGACAACTAAACAGGGGCTGAATTTTTATATAACTCACCTATTTACATTTTATTAAGGCTTAAAGTTATGAATAATTAAAGGCACGGCCTCTATAACTGACAGGCTGTCTGTGAGGCGTCGCTAAGGTGTGAGTCAGATCCACCTGTCGCTCCTCCACAGCTCCAAACCAGAATAGCCAGCCGAAATGTCGAGCAGGAGCCCACAAACCAGTGGGGGATGTCAGAGTGGATATGTCCATTATTTAATGGTGCTGTCAGACCTAGAGTTGTCTCCTTCGGTCTGAATCAGGGACTACTGTATAATTGCCTAGAGTTGGTTTGTGTTCTCACGGCAGCATTTACAAGAGGACCAGATCAAATGCCTTGTGTGAGAAAGCTGCTCTTGATTGGTCAGAATTTCCGTGTGGGAAAAATCCAGGAAGTAAAGCAAACGTTGAAGAAGAGTACACTTGCAAGATAAATGTGACACTTTCTAATGTCACAATGGAGGGACAACTATGCAGGTTGATTTTAGCGCTGCTCATCGTGGACTATATTGCTGTCATTGTTCATTTTAGTCAAACCATACAGTTTGAAAACGAGGCGCGGCTCCAACTAGAAAACAATGTTTTGATGCATTGGATGTGCTGAATGTGCATATTAAGGCAGTACAGGAGGAGGTGGACATTAATAATCCTCCAGGACTGTAACATGCTCATGTTTAACCCAAACAATGTGTCATGTGACTGCAGTTGGTTCAGATCAAGGTCGGAACACGTTCTCACCACAAACCAATGGGAACTGCCCATTGGTCCAACAGCCCATTGTTCCGACCATATTAAACTCATTGTTCCGAAGTCCGTTCCGAAATCATCATGATGCCCTGTGGTTAAGGTCTGGTTAGGTTTAGGCACAAAAACCACTTGGTTAGGGTCAGGAAAAGATCATGGTGTGGGTTAAAATGAAAAAGAAAGTGACAAACGCATAAGCTGTGAGCCTGCTCCGCCTCAAGCCAGTCTTACTCTTAAAGAGTAACCACCTCTTCAAGAAGGTCTCAGTCTGGTTGTTTTGGTGCACACCTGAGTCTGAATGCTGTGCTCACACCTGCCCAAACGAACCGCACTGAGGGGGCAAATGAACTTGAGTTCAATTGAACCGAACCAAACAGGGCAGGTGTGAAAGCACCCTGATACAGTCTGTGGTGTCTCTGTTTCAATGAAATTCCTCTGGAAATCAACTGCTTAAAATCTCAACTGATTAAATCCTAACTAAAATACAAACAGTTAGTCTTTATTTTACCCACAGTTCCTACCAAATTACACTGTTCTGTCCTGGAAACCTTGAGGGAATTATTCAGAAATTACAGACTCACAGGACAAAATGTTCTTGAATACTCTTCTTTACTAACTTCCTCCAAATAATCTCTACAGTATGTCAACTTGCTGATATTTGAATATAGATCTGCTGAGTACATAAACTGTTTCCAATCTGAATAACAACAAAAAATACTAAAATTAAACGATGACATTATCCCACATAAACTGATTTATCATCCTGGCTGTTCTTTCTCTGTTGAATGTCAGTGTTTACAGATTTATGATTTCAAACAGTAAATAATAATTATGCGTGGTGCTTTAATGCCACTGCCCCCGGATATCTTAAATCTCTCCTTGTTACAGATCACAGTCAACATTCCTACATTTTCCCTCAGGCTTCAGACTCATGAGAAAAAGCTCTGCAGCTCAAAACTTGTTTTGCTTCCACAGTGCCAGTTTGTGGAAAAGTCTGCTTTTGTGGATAATAACTCACCTTGCACAGGAATGTTTAACACATAAGACATGTGGCAAGTTTTGGGACACTTTAACCAATTCCATATATATTTCCTGTTAGCGTTTTATCTTCTATTAGCAGCCACGACATAAATATCTGTTTGAATTTAATGCTATTCCTCAAATATTCCATATCTAAATCAAATGAAGCAGTGGACAGAGAGGACAGCTTTGATCTTCTCCTCTCTGCAGATTATTTTCTCTCCGTAGAGGAATATTATTCGCATGCGGTGACTCACTGTGGTGTATTTTCCCAGCTGGCACAGAGAGGGGAAGGTCTCTCTGTGAGCCATGCAGATCTTCTCCACTATCAGGCCGAGCTCCGCCGTCAGCTCGTACGTCTCCATGATGGTCATCTTCACGGCCTCCTTCTTCCCCTTCCTGGTGTTTCTGTCGTTTCTCACCGCTGAGGAAAAGGAGGACCAAGGTTAGAGCATGTTTAGGAAATGAGTAAAAGGGATTCAAACAGTTAATATGATGGTAGTGGATTTAAAATCATGAATTGTGTTGCCATTTTGATGCTTTTCTTTTTTAATTTAGGTCACGAGCCCTTCCATGACAAGATACTTTTTTGTCCACACAATTCAGAACAGACAGACATTATTGGAAGTGATAGCAAACAGGGAGCTGCACAAAAATCCTCTGCAACAATGACAAGATCTGTAGAAGCAACTCAACTGTGTGTCCAGTGTGTGTGTGTATATACCGTACATAAACTGTGTGTACACATTATGTTCTTGTTCTTGTTTTGACAAGTGACATTTCCAGTGGCCAAATGTTTAAAGGACTGATTACTTAAATAGCAAACGGTACATAAATAACTCTAAGCTTTTTTAAAAAGGGGGAACGTCTTGTACCAACATTTTACAGTCAGTGATGCACCACGGAAATTAACAGTTCGTCTCCTAGCAACAGCAGCTCTCAGATGTCAATCAACCACCAACCAGCCAAATGAAGCAGCACACACCCAGAGGCTTGGATCTTTGTTCCTTCAGAAATGTCCGGAAAATGGTTTCAGCCACTACAGCTACATTATCATCACAGTTTATATTTCCTTTCATAAAAAGTGGGAAGACTTCAAATGTGAGTTCAACTTTTAAAACCGTGAGTCATATTTAAAGGGACAGTTCACCCCCAAATCAAAAATACCTATTTTCCTCTTACCTATAGTGCTGTTTATGAGTGTTGGAGATTACGGCCGTAGCGATGTCGGCCTTCTCTCCAATATAATGGAACTAGACGGCGCTCATCTTGTGGTGCTCAAAGCGCCAAAAAACACATTTGAAAAACTCCACAGCAATGTCTCTTTCCAGAAACCATGACCCAGATACTCAAGATAAACCACAGACCTTGTTGTGAGCAGTTTCATGTAGGAACTATTTTTTTCTGCTGAAATACACGCCATGCAGGCTGTTCTCATGCATACCTATAAAAATGAATGTGACAAAATTCGTAAATATCCCACATAATCATGAGCCAGTAATTTGTGTATTACCCACTCAGGAAGTGCTTCCTGTAAGGGCTCATTTAAGCTCAATGTTAGATATGTAGATGGAGATGGACACGGACAGAGCCTTCCATCCGAACTTTGTGTTAATTTTGTCCGTATTTGTGCACATTTTCTGAAAGCTTTCAGGTATGGACAAAATAGAGCAGTACCACTGAAGATCTTTGGGGGCAGTGGAGCGTAGTTTAAGCAAGAGACACTGGAGAAGATGAAGACATTCAAAAAAGGCAAATTGGAACGAATCAGTAATATAGTGAAAACATTCTCCGTCCACAAGCTGCGATGTGTTTAATGGCCTCACAGACCAACGCCGTCTAAAACACTGCCTCCAATAAAAGGTACATTATTACAATCACCTCCACCGTCGCCTTGTTTGTTGTGTGAAACGTTTGACTCCACCCTCTAGTGTCATCTATTGGCTGTATCTATGCCAACATAAATGACACTTGGAAGTGTGAGGGTAGTGACGTTTACAACGTTTCAAACTGATGGATTTATTTTAGTACGTAAAGGGAGTATCAGCGAGCCTTGAAGGAAATGGCCACTTTAGAATGAAAATACAGACAGTACTTAATGACCCTCATGCCGACAAGAAGTCCAGTGTAGTTTTTTAATCCACAAAACTCGTCCGGGGTATCGGAGGATAACAGCTAGCTGGAATAACAGCTACACTTGAAGTGCATGGAACCCACATTTTTAAAATGTAATAAATCTCTGCTAATGCATTTCAAAAACATCAAAACGGCTCGTCCGTCATAATCCAAGTGCCCTGAAGCCGTGGCATGCAAAATTGACTTGAAAAGACGTGATTTACTCCACCTTTATAGCATCATTTCTCACTGTGGTCAGTTAGCCTGCCCTAGCTGTTATCCTCCGATACCCCGAACGAGTTTTGTGGATTAAAAAACTACACTGGACTTCTTCTCGGCATGAGGGTCAGTAAGTACTGTCTGTATTTTCATTCTTAAGTGGCCATTTCCTTTAAGGCTAGTTCACATTACACGATTTTCACCCTGATTTTGCGTCAGGGAGACTATCGTAATCTTTTGAGTGTTCATACCTGGCGACGTGTGTTTCTGTCATTGGGAGTCTCCCCAGGTTACAACCTGTGTGTGCACACCACAAGATTTCTCCACCGGGCCTTCGCCAACAGAGCCCCAGATAACGCGGTGACGTCACCAAACTACATTTTTTAACTTGGAGACGACACATCGTAAAGGCATGGATATTCTTCCCAGTGTTGAATCAGATCTGCCTCCAGGGCCTGGGTCCAAACACAGTGCGCTCCCTGTGATACTGTGGATGCCACCATTGTTGTGGTTGCTTGCCGGCTTGTCAGTGTTGCCAGATCCTGGGAGAGAAACAAGCAACCAGGGCTATGGAAACAAGCCCAAAAGTAGCGGCGGATATCGGATGGACTCGTCGTGGCAGACTATCTGCCAACTCACCTCCGACCCAAGGTGGCTCTCGAGATCCTCTGCAACGTCAAAATCGTGGTGAAAATCATGTAATGTGAACTAGACTTTAAGGAGACAGGTTGGGGTGGTAGATGGGTCACAAAACACAGGACTTACACCCCAAAAAACAGTGTTCTGGATTGTGTAAACCAAGTAAACTTTGAGTCATTTTAAGGTATGTTTTCACCATATTTCCTTTTCCTAAACCTAAGCAAAGTAACTTTACTTGACCAAATCTAACCTCTGTAACTTTACATTAAGTATGTCATTTTGCATGTCATTAGATATCATAAAACTGTTGGGTGAGGATACGTTGCAACACACAGAAGGCAGAATGCATCTACTGCTAGCTCATCCAGCCCAACTAAGCTAATTAGGGCGGCAGCGGCTCAGTCCATAGGGACTTGGGTTGGGAACTAGAGGGTTGCTGGCTCAAGTCCCCGTCCGGACCAATTATGGAGCGTGGACTGGTAGCTGCAGAGGTGCCAGATCGCCTCCTGAGCACTGGTGCCCTTGAGTAAGGCACCAAACTCCCAACTCCTCTGAGACCTGACCAAGGCAGCCCTCCATTTACTGCATGTGTATAGATCCTGTTTGTGCACGTGTGTGTATTTTGGTCCTGTGTGTGTATGACAACAGTGTGAAAAAACTGAATTTCCCCTCAGAGATTAATAAAGTATATCTTCTTCTTCTTGTAATTGACGTTACAGGTTAACTGAGGAGACATTAATGGTTACATCTCATGATGTCACAAGCACGGTGCACGGTGATACAGTTGGTGGGTGTAGTTCAGAAGAAAGAAAATAAGTGAATTAAATCATAAATAATAATAATAATAATAATAATATAAGTTTTTCAAATGTATTTTGTGACGCTTTGTTAATCCTTTATACTGGAGGTGAGGCAGACATCTGTACGGCCAATATCTCCAAAACTCTGCATCTCACACCAAAACTATCCAGACTGATAAATAACACCACAGAAGAGGAAAAGATTCATTTTGATTTTGGGTGAACTGTCCCTTTAAGAGCTTCATAGTGCTAAATGTTGCCCCAAATTAAATCTGCAGCCATGTATGTACTTCTTTTCTTTGGTTTTAAATGTAAAGTGTCTTTGAGAGCTGTAAAAGCGCTGTATAAATAAAGTGTATTATTATTATTATTATTATTATTAAAGAGAAAACTGTGTCACAGTACACACCTTAGCTGCCAGGGAGACCAGACCAAAACTATGTGAACGGAGGTTTCCACATATTTCTGGCCATGTCATGCAGAGCAGGTGAATGGAATTTCAGTTGTGGTTGTTAACGCCTATAAAAAGAACGGTGAGCTGTTCTCAGAGGAACTCTTTCGTTAGTAGAAAATATTTTCCAGTGAAACAAGTTGGCAGTGAGGATGTGTAGATGAACTGTTTCTCAGGGAGCACGTGAAGCCGGCTAACGCACCCTAACCAGGTTAGTGTTTCATAATCACTTCGGTAACGGTGTCAACACGTTTCAGTGCGTCCCACTGACTTGGCTCAGGCAGCTACACACATGTCAGAGCTCAGGATTATGCAACACCTCCGTCTCTGCCTTACTCTAGCCTCCCCTCCTCCTCCTCCTCCTCCTCCTCCTTCCCCTCCTCCTCTCTGGATGCCCTACATTCAGCCATTATTGTGTAAACACTCCGAGTGAGATCATATTACACACCGACTGACTGAAGCGGCCCAGCGAGCGGTTACATAGCATCCATCTGTCTGCTACATGTGATGTATTTATGTAATGTGTGTGTCTGAGTGTGGAGCAGCAACAATGAAAACATGTGGATGGGAGGATCCTTCACTGCTACCCTATCGCTGTCCACATAACACACATTCTCTTATCTAGGTCGGTGACTTTGTTTCTGGAGCTTCAGTTTACTGCAAACTTCTCGATAAAATCAGTTTTATGTAAGTTTATTTTATTCAGCTCATAAGAAGAATACATTCTCCCTTTACCATCTGAACATGCAGATAGTTTAGGTTTGATTTAATGAGGTTGTAAGGGCTCTGCTGCCACCCAAATATATAGTCAGGGTGACAGGCTCAAGTCAAAATGTCATATTTTAACAGCTCAACAGCAGCACATCTTCTCAGAAACTCACTTACACTGAATAATTTCACACTTTTAACAGCAAATCTACAAAGCAGCCTCCTTAAAACTGTCCACAGTGAGGTTTCTGTGGAATATCTTTTTTTAAGCAGGATGTTTACAGAGTAAATCCTCTTAGTGGGCATTTCCCATTGACTGACATCTGTGTGTTGCTAGGAGACGCGCTGTCAATATCCCCCTTCAAAAAACCCATTAGTGATTGGAGCCGTCTGTCCCTTAATGAACATTAGACATCTGGGAGGACTCATCCTGCTTTGTTTTCCACTTGAAAAATGGAAGCTAGTTAGCATAGCTTGCAAATGTGAGCACTAGAGTTGCCACCCGTCCCGTTTTTCCCAGAATTGTTCTCTTTTTTCATCAGCTGTCCCAGGAAAAAAAAAATCTCTCCCGGGACACAATTTGTCCCGTTTTTTGGGGAAAATGCAGCAGCAGCAGGCCAAGGAGTCCATCCAGAACGACGCATAGTGTGTCCAAATTCACACCTGTTTTTCTCTATGGTTTTTCTATCATATCACGTGAAACAGCAGAATCGTAGCTTTCCAGTGTTTTCACAGCGAAAAAAATGATAAAGTTACACTAAAATGATGTATAACAGAGCTTTCATACAGCTTTGCACAAATATTACTCTTGGATGGATTACTCGCGAATGCAGGGTCGCACAGAAACCACGCATATCACATGAAAGTACAGGAGCAGAGCTTTCCACTGATACCACACACATCATTGTGCTGTCATCCCATCATGCTATAAATCCAGATTAATTGTCTACAAAATAAAATCCTGATGAATTTACAATCCATTATACAGATCTTGTTATCAGTCACTTCATATAGTGAGGAATATCGTATCTCACCACGTCTTAGGCTTGTGTGTGTTTCTCCCTGTCTATCCACATTTGTAGTCCGGCTTTCAAGATGCAAATATCTCCATATTGTCCAGTTGACACTCGTCAAACTTTGTATGACAAAACCAGCCACTTCACCTTTGCTCACCCAGACAACTGCAGCCTAATTATACATGCTGACAGGGCCGTAGTCACCATATACATTGAGGGGGACACGTGCCCCCCCCCAATGCCCAAATTTTTGTTTACTGCAATCAAAGTGGCAAATATTATCTTGGAGAACATCATTGCACTTGGTTTCTTTCAGATAAAACACATTTTTGACTTGTGAATGAGTCAATAGAATTTCTTGCAACAATGAAAAAATATTGGCAATCATGTCCGCCTGGCACAAACCACATGTTTTGGACAACTGTGAAGTGACAGAATGTCCCAGCATCATGGTTCTTATATTGCCAGATTCCAGAGAGTCTCCCGTCTTCATATATGGCAGAATATGTCAACTTCCAACTTGCTATGCTGAGATACATGTAAAAATGTAAGAATTTAGTCACACGGATTTGTTTTTTTCATTGATATAAAAATTAATATAAAATACAGGCACATAGAAGGATGTGAAATGATGGCAAATCTGGTCTCCTATGTCTGAATTTCATGTTCATTGGTCAGTCTGAACTGGTAATAATGGCCGAGCCCTCCGCCTCAAACATTTGGTCGAGTGTCCCTTTTTTTCACAAATCCGAGGTGGCAACCCTAGTGAGCACTGATTCCCACTAGATGCTATTTCTCATTATCTTTAGATATCTCTTTTGACAGGTCAGAGTTTGGTTTCAGAAGTTCGGAGGAAGGTCTAGCGAATAATACACTATGGTGCTTTGCATATTAACACTAATCATACAAAAAATGTTAAACTCAATGTTAAAAGAATACTCAGACGATTTGGGAGTTATGTCCTTCTCTATCATTTTCATATTGAGACAACATGATCGATATCTTTTTTGTGTCTGTACATCCAGTGGCTGGGTCTCAGCAGTTAGCATTGCGGCTTAGCTTAGTGAATACAATTGATGTCTATAAGGGGTCAGTAGCCTACTCGTAAAAGTGAACAAATAAACATTACAGAAACCCTGAAGCTGGTATTTCTGCACGTGCATTTAAAATAAACATGTTTAAACATTAATTCAAAAAACGAGAGTCCTTTTTAGTCATTTTAGAAAAAGTTTGATACACGGAACTACAGTGTGTTTACGTCCTGCGCTGTGATCCGCAGAGGGATACACCGGTGAGCAGGCACAGGCACAGATGTAGCCTGTGAACAAAGCTCAGTTGTTTATTTAGCCTAGCGATATCTCCGGACTATAGTAGCTGCAATGGACGACTTTGAACGTGATTTTGAAGAGTTTCTTGTAGTGGACACAGATCCAGAGCCATACCTGTTTGAGCCGGAGTACACAGATGAGGAACTCCAGGTGTTAGATGCTGAGTGGGTGAGAAGAGAGGCTGAATCCTCCGAGGCAGTGGAACAGCAAGGGGCCGAGGGGAGACGGAGGTCAGGGGAGGATTGGTGGTGTAGCTGCGGGGTTTGCCAACCTATGCCTACGGAGGTGGAACCATTTTGCTGCACAGAATGGGATTCGGTGCTACCATCGTTGGGGACGCTAGAGATACATCATCATCATCAGGAGGAAAACCGCCGCAGAGAGTGCATCACAAGGAGTGAAAACTTTGCAGCAATCACTAATCCTGGCGTGATTGAAAGATTTTTTCATGTTCCTAGATGAGTAATATCGCTTTATAATCGTCCGTGTTGTCTCTTTGTTTGCTTTTACCAAGCGACCTAGCGTACCTGTCCCAGAGCCAGCTGCAGCTGTTGCTCACTGGTGTATCCCTCCACGCAGGATGTAAACCCACTATAGTTCCGTGTATTAAACTTCTTCTAAAACGACTAAAAAGGACTCGTTTTTTGAATAAATGTTTAAACATGTTTGTTTTAAATGCACATGTAGAAATGCCAGCTTCAGGGTTTCTGTAACGTTTATTTGTTCACTTTTACGAGTAGGCTACTGACCTCCTATAGACTTCAGTTGTATTCACTAAGCTAAGCCGCAATGCTAACTGCTGAGACCCAGCCACTGGACGTACAGACACAAAAAAGATATCGATCATGTTGTCTCAATATGAAAATGATAGCAAAAGGGCATAACTCCCAAAACGTCAGAGTATTCCTGTAACTGTATTATTAAAGCTGGGGTAGGAAGTTTTATTTTCCCATCATTAACTTTGAGCTCATTGTAATACAAGTGGTCCAAGAGAAAACTAGACTCCAGCACCCCCTCTTGGCTCTGTTTTGAGACTTTTAAAAATATAAGCTGTGATGGGAGAATCTGGCCAATCACAGCTCAGTTCAGACAGAGGGCGCTCCTATTGGCTGTTCTGCAAATGCATGTGCATGTCTCTTCAGTGAAAGCCTGATTCAATGGCGGAAAATCCTGTCGAGAAAACTGCTATTCCAGCATTGGCAACAACTTCCTACTAGGGGTGGGCAATATAAAATAATATCACAATATTTCAGGGTATTTTTGCGATAACGATATTCTCGAATAAAATAAAATGAAATAATCATCAATTTAAGAAAACAGAATTGCAACAAAATAAGTGATATAGTTCTACAGTTTGCCTTCGAATATTCAGAGATTCAGATTCTGTATACAACATTAATAGTTCAACAAAATAAAATCTACCACAAATTACACATTTAAACAGCTCCCAAATACAAAAAATGCCTACTGCCTATACTGCAAAGCAACCCAAAAGGAGAGTCTGGCAATAAATGAAACAAAACGTATCCATGAGTAATTTTAGTGATATTTATGTTGACTACATTAGCTAGAGCCTCGAAACTCAGTCCCACTTCCTGCCGCTACAGACCACCTTGCCACGAGGGGAGCGCTCCAGAGACAAACCCCAGTCAGCGTTTACAGCAACGCAAATCCAGCTGCATCAGCAAACTTTCTGCTGCTGCTGAATTTAAGCTGTGTAGCTGCCGATCAAAGGTCCGTTTCGGGTGCTGCAGCCCACTCTTCTCCTGGGGACACAGTCCACCTCGGTGAGGAGGAAGGTGGAGGGACCGTGGGGTGGCTAACGTTAGCTAATTCTTGTCTCATTTGTGGTCTGATACACAGAGTGAGAGTGGGGCAAGAAAGGGCTGACTGACTGCGCAGCACACAACTCTACAGTGAAATAAGATAAGATAAATCAGTGTATAGGAAACACTGGGTTACTGTAGGAAGCAGGTGCATATGCCAATGGTTGTCTGGTGGGAGGGGCTTAGGACAGACATGGACCAGACGACTTTTTTGTTCCCTTTTCCAGATTTCTGCCTAAACCAGCACTTTTCCTGCTTACAATCACATTTAATTTGATGAAGTTTCACTTCTACTAAAAAACAGTATCATTTGCTGCCTTAGTTTGACTGATGTTCACAAGGAAACTCACTGCTGCTCTAATATTTAAAGGAGCAATAAGCGAAATTCATCATTTCTAGATTGAAGGAATTAAAAAAATGCTATGTGAAGAACTAGAGGTGTAATTTCATATGGAGTATAGCATGACCTCACACACCCTCTCTTTGTGCTGATCTGCAGCCCACTGTTTACAAGCCGGTCCGGCTGCACGTTCATGTACGTTCATGTGAATCCCCCACCGAAACCAGAGCACCGAGCCCTGGTTTGTTCTTCAGGTTAATGTGGGAAGAAGCAGCAGGTTTATCGGGCAGCTGAGTGAAGCTGGGTGAATTGGAGGCTGTGGAGGAAACACCAGGATGGGTTAATGTCTGGAGCTTGAGTTATTAGCGGCTCGGTCCCAGCAGTGGGTCAGGCGTTACGGTTGTGTTAAGTGAGTAAGTTAGCCCGGCAGCCCAGCTAACATTTTCAATTAGCATTGTAAGATGTAGCGTCCCCGCGAGGCTACATTTTTGTAATATATTTGCTGAGATGGAGGCGAGGCTCAGTGACTAGAAGAGCTGATAGAAGCGCTCCATAGGTGTAAGTTACTCCAGTAGCCGGTGGCAGCCGACTTGGCTAGTGCTAACACCAGGAGCTAACGCTAACGTTCCTCCTCTTCTCCGTGAGTGAGAGCGATGTTTTAGCCTAGTGGGCAGCTGGCTCACAGGCTGCCCACTAGACTAAAACATTGCTTCAGTTTAAAGTGGGAAGAAGCTGCAGGTTTATCGGGTAGCTGAGTGAAGCTGGGTGAAGTGGAGGCTGCGGAGGAAACACCGGGATGGGTTAATGTCCGGAGCTTGATCAGCCCGCAAGCCAGGTGGGCAGCCTGGCGGGCTCTAGCCAACCCGGCTAGTGCTAACACCGGGAGCTAACGCTAACGTTCCTACTCTTCTCCGTGAGTGAGAGCGATGTTTTAGCCTAGCAGGCAGCCCGCCTGGCGGACATTAACCCATCCTGGTGTTTCCTCCAGCTATGGAGCTCTTCTACCAGCTCTTCTAGTCACTGAGCCTCGCCTCCATCTCAGCAAATATATTACATTTATTACAGGTACCATCATCACTGAAGTAGGCAGGGGATAGCTAAACACAGCAGGGACCGAGACATCGCTAACTGCTAGACGAGGCGAGTGGGGGGTTGAGAGCAGAGGTAGAGGGAGGAGTGGCTCATGACACACTTTGTTTTGGTCTACAGGCAGTGCACAACAGCAAACCTAGTGGTGAAACGATTTCGCTTTTTGCCCCTTTAATTATCGTGTGTGCACATGGTAATAATAATGTTTGACGGTGGTTCAGATAAACGATGTTTCAACATCCTTATCAACACAGAGTTTTTCTGTTTAGGGAGATTTTAGAGAGTAAATCAAGCTCAAACTGCAAAAGAAGGAGGTGAAAAGTTAACGGAGGGATTACGCCCTGGCTGGATATCTGAAAATTTAGGTTAACTTCCCCTTGAAGCTGTAAAAAATATGCCTTTATGAAGTTAAAGAAAAATGAATAAAGACAACACACACCTTTTGAAAACAGATATTAGCTGATATCTGTCACTTTGACAGACGTGTCCAGAGAAAACCGTGCATTTACAAATGTGGCGAGTTTGAATTTCTCACTCAAATTTAAGGATTAAGAGCTCGTTTTTGGTTTGAGAAAATTCTCCTGCTTGTGAGCACCATGTCTACACAGCCTATGGAGCTGATTAAAGAAGACAAAACAGGCCTGAAGTGTAAAAATACGATGCAATGTGTAAAACCGCATTAAAGCCGTACGTATTCACACCATCACCGCAGTGGGTTCTCTCGTCTAATTCATTTTCTGCACTGTGCTTTCATGAATCACTTCCCCAACATGTACCTGCTTCTATAAAACACATTTGATGATTCATTTGGTGTCACTGACCTCTCAGTCACCTCTTTCATCCTTCACTCTCTCATCAATGACATCCACAATCAATTGTCCCCTATCCACCATCCCCTCTGTCCTTGAAGGTGTCACCATGTCCTCTTAATGTTTTCTCAGCATTCTGCATTAGAGGGAGCGAAGGAGGAGGAGGAGGAGGAGAAGTCTCATGGGGCCTCCTGCTGAATCAAAGTGGGTCAGACACTTACACTCCTTGGACATTCCCGCTGCGAAGCACTTCTGGAGTCGACAGTACTGACAGCGGTTCCTGGTGATCTTGTTGATGATGCAGTTTCGGTCTCGGTGGCAGGTGTACACCATGTTTTTCTGCACGCTGCGGCGGAAGAAGCCCTGCAGAGGCAACGAGAGATAAAAAGAGAAGACATGAATTTTTAAGCGACCAGAGGATGAAAATAAACCTGCCTTAAAGGGAAACATCTGTGTTTTTTCAACCTGAGACCTATTTTAGCATTGTTTGAGTCCAAGTGACAAAAGCAGACAACAGCTTTTTGAACTGATGCAGTATTGAGCGAGAAATTTGAAGTGGCGAAACTGGCATTAATTGGCAATTGTGCGGCGTCAATGTACGTCCACTAAAAGTATTTGTTTTTGTCACTGACAGGCTCAGATTGTTGTTATACATGTCCGACAAAATTATGGAATCCCTACAGAGATAGACCTTTTTGCTAAAGAGTGAGAATTTCTCGTGCTGCTTTCAGATGCCTTTCACAAGTATTTAGACCTTTGAACCCGGAGCAAACAGGGTTCAAAAACATGGGAAAAAGGAAGTGAGCAACTCTGTCGGAAATGTTCCACAAATTGAAAACATTTTTTAATAGATCGAGAAAGTTATTTATAAAAAAAAAAAAAACTAGGGAAAAGTTATATCTATAATTATTATTATTACATATTTAAAATTATTTTACAGAATTATTCTAATTTTTAAGCACTTTTCTCCAGGTCATTTCCTTGTTTTTAACTTTCTTTAATTTATTTATTTATTTTATTTATTTTTTTTGTTTTTAATTTTCTCTTTTTACTAATTTTTTGCAGATATTTTGGGTCATTTCTTCTGTCATTGCTTATTGCCTTCTTCCCATGTTTTTGAAATAAATTATGCCAATTTGCTCATGTTTCAAAGGGTTAAACAGAAGCAGTCCCTAAATTGGTATCGCCAGACTCAATTTAAATAAACAGCGTTTTTCTCTGTGTGAAACACACTTCATTTAAAGTTGACAGAAACAAAATGAAAGTCTCAAAAGCCTTCTTGGTTTGTCTTTTCACTGTTGCAACAATCACAACTGTGGTTTTGTTGAAATAATCCCTTAATTCACCCAGTTGGATGTGAAAATGTGCTGACACTATGCACTCTAACATTACTGTTCATTTAATGGAGTCTGGTGTGTTTGTCGATGGCGATTTTGAGGCTGTTTCTGGTTGAAGAAAAGGATCCTCCTTTTAAACATGAATGTTCATCTCTGTATGGATCCTTTCCATGATGTTGTCAGACAGTAATAATCTGAGCCTGTCAGTGCCAAAAACAAGCACTTTTAGTGGGCGTGAATTGACGTGGTGCACAGGCCCCAAGTGGATATTTACTTATACTGTAGCTGAGTCTAGAAACTTTAATTTACTTTGCATAAAACAGGAAATAAACTGTGGGGTAGAAACATCCACCAACAAAAAAAATACACATTGTCCTGGAACAACTCAAATCAGATTATTTACAACAGTGTGTTTATGTTGCGTGTTTATGTTGTGTAGGAGGAAGTCACTGTGATATGGATCGAACACCACGCTGCTCACACACGTTGATTCATCAGGACAAAGTTCAGGACCTGTGGTGATGTTGGTGTTTTCTCTGAGCATACACAGCAACCGATAACTGACTAATCTGACACAACACAATCAAACATGCTCAAAAATTATACATAAATAAGATGTTTATTTTCTTGTGAACTGAAATTTAAAGATTTCATGCTTTCATTCCTTTTTGTGGAGCGTGACACACATTTACAAGACGGTTTTTATGCCGACCACTTTAACCAAGAGCACGCTGTAAAGAGGACACGGTACCTTGCAGCCCTCACAGGCGCTGATGCCATAATGGTAGCCTGAGGACTTGTCTTGACACACAAAGCAGGGTTTGTAAGTGCGAGGAGGCGGCGGCGGGGAGGCAGGGCTGGCGAACAGGTCGTCTGAGCTGGAGCTGGAGCTCTGGCTCCCAACTGCTGCAAACACACAAGATGACAACACACAAGATGACAACACACAAGATTCATAAACAAGCACAGCAGGGAGAATATAACATGCTGTCACTTATTAGTGTAAAATTTGGGGTTTTGCTTGTTAAAGAAATCTGATAAAGCACTTCTTCATTACAGCAATATTTATCTTTGCTCTTGTGTCTTGTGTTGGTAAAATAAAATGAGCTATCTGAAGACGTCTTCTTGGGCTGCTGGAGATTTTAAAATATTTTATGATTTATTTTATTTCATTTTTTTTAATTTTAATTTTAATTTAATTTAATTTTGTTTTATTTCATTCATTTTATTTTATTTTATTTTTATTTTTTATTTCATTTCATTTCAATTTATTTTATTTTACAGACAATCAGTTATTATAGAGCTGTCACTTTAAAAAAAAAATTGAACTTGCATTTTACGTGGAAAGAAAATCTTATTCAAATTCAAAATTTACATCAATAAGTGCACCATATCAACAAACTTTCCTGGGCTGTTGGAGATTTTAACAGGAATTAATTTTATTTCATTTTGTTCTATTTTATAAACAATTGATTATTATACAGCTGTCACTTTGTTTTTGAAATTTGAACTTGCATTTTAAGTTGAAAAAAATCTAGCTGAAATTCAAAATTTACATCTGTAGTAGTAGTCTGATTCTGGTCCACCAGGGAGAGCTCTAAAATTTCTTGACCTACTGCATGCCTTACTGACAGGAAACAAGGCTAATAAACAAAAATGGAGGACATTAGTGAGCTGATTGGATAATCACAACACTGAAGCATCTGAGAAGCAGTGCATAGAAATATTTTGGGCTGCAGCTGCCTTACTCCATGACAGCAACGCATCTGAGGACTCACCAACCAGCTGCGACCCGACTGAGGCCTCAGAACCTCTCAAGACATTCGTCATCTCCAGTAGATCAATCCTTATGGTTTAGTGACACATTTTTGTACACCAACATCAGCTCAAAGGTCTTATTTGTGCAGCAGAAATATGAAAAATCTAAAATCACATTGTCATGAAATTTACTGAGCACATGCTCGCTCCCCAGAGGATGAACCCTCGTCATCCTGAACACCAGTTCCTCTGTCCTGCTGTACAGTTTAGAGTATACGTCTAAGTATTAGTATAAGTCAGTCCTTACTTATTTTATTTAGTAGTTTTTTTTCTGCCTGGTGTTTTTTTCCTTTTGAGGTGGTTTAGTGTTCATTAATCCTCAATAATTTATCTGTTAGAAGTGTGGGTCTGGACAGGACAGCCTCTGGGTCTGGAGCCAGGTATATGGAGAGGAATGGAAAGTTGATGAGGGGGATGCATTTTGGGTATTTTGCCAACAAGGATGATTATGCCCCACCATCCTCATCTTCCCTCAGATCACCTGCTGCTGAACATTTCATGAATTTTCTGACAGGCCAAAATGTCAATTTTCACTCATGATATCTGATAAACAGATCGCATTTAACTTTGCTGAGCACATTTACCGTTTTATGTTCCTTTATTCCATAAAATTAAAAAAAAAAAAAAAGAAAATACTGAAACATTCAACTGATAACTTCCCAGAGCCCTAAGTGACTTGTTTTGTCCCATTAACAATCTAAAACCCACTCATATTTAATTTATTGTCATATATGACAAAGAAAAGCTCCAAACTCTTGTGTTTAGGAAGCTGGAACGAGCAACTTTGGGGCATTTTTGCTTGACAGATGACCAAAATTATTATTCTATTATCAAAAAAGTCTGATTTATTTTCTTTCAATCCACAAATCGATTTAATTGACAAACTGCTGCGAAGTTATTTATCAATTTATCTTATGTCAATTGTTATTATATATGTATTTTTGTCCCCCTCTGGCATTTCTTAATATTCTTCTTTTTACTGTTTTAAATTTTTGCACAAAAACCCCACACAAAATGACAAAAAGTTTACAGCGCAGGAAGAAGCGGCAAACTGAGCGGGCTTATTTGAAGCTCCACCAAAAAACTGTTAAAATGTCTGCAGTGAACTTTAGTGGGCAGATTTATGGTTTTATGTCCCAAAGGCATTTCCTGTATGCTTCAGGAGAAACTTGACATTTTGCTAAAATACAGATAAGGCTCTAAGAATATCTTTATTGTATTTGAACTTATTGAGGAAAAATCTAACAAAGTGAAGGCAAATCATAAGAATCAATTATTAAAAATGATCTCAACCACAGAAAAATGTTCTTCTTTGAGTTTGAAGAATAAATATATGAGAATATTTCACCTGACGACAGAGCGCCTTGTTTTTCTCCCCATGATTATCTGTGCTAATTTGAGACTTCCAGGTCATCAGAGCCAAGCAGCGCTTCCTTTGTCCATTTTAACAGATTATAATAATATTTATAGATAACTGATTAAAATAAGAACAAATAAATCAGCAGATTATTAATCCAAACTATGTTTGGTCAAAAGCATCGATAAATGATCGGTGAACACTTTTGTATTTTGGATTACAGCCACTAGGAGCTGCGAGTGAAGCTTTAGAATTTCAGTCTTACATCTACAGCATGGGTGTCAAACATACGGCACGGAGGCCAGAAGTGGCTCACCAAAGGGTCCAATCTGGCCCTCTAGATGACTCTGCACACCTGATATTGACGCACTTATGAAGGCTAAGAGGTGCCAGGTTTCAGGAGCCTCAGGCTTCAGGCTTTTTCACCCCGACCAGAATACAGCTCTCTGAAATAACAATGAATACTGACTGTGGTCATATTTAAAGATATTAAACACTGAGAAAAATTTTGTCTATTTATCTTAAAACAAAATGGGTGGGACCCTGCTGCTGAGGCACTGACAAAACCTCAGACTGTAAATGGTTTATAAGGCAGGGAATGACTTAACTTGCTTCTTTAGAATTTTTAACCTCAGTGGAAGAGGAAAATTATGAAAAATGCACATGTAATGAAATGAGTAGTAGACTGATTGGGGGAAAAACCGAGACAGTGTTGACTTTTCATGCATTTTTCTGAGGAAATCACGGACTGATCTTCATCTGTTTTGTAAATGGATGAATGTTCTCAGAATCTTTACACTAAAAAAGGGGAAGAATTTCAAGGGGTTGCTATTTATAGGTTATTATGAAATGGTTTAACTGATCTACTTGAAATCAAATTGGGCAGTATGTGGAACTAAAATGAGTTGGACACTCCTGCAAGATCTGTGCCAAGATTACACAAATTTTTATAGGAAGATAATGTGAATATATGGACACAATCAAATGGAAAAAAACTGGGGTAAACATATTATATTTTCCGGCTGAGTCATCCTCACACGCTGCGATGAGATTTCAGAGTAAAGTCAAGTAATGATCTCAGAACACATTACTGCTCTCTTCTCACTTACACGTAAATCCACACTGATAATATCACCCTTTGTCATGAGGCAGCAGCAGCAGAGAAGAGCCTCCCAGCCCTTCTCGTAATGTTTGCCCAAATAAATATGTGGAGTTACATATCTGCACTTGTCTTTCAAGAAATAAGAACCAAAACTACCCTAACTGTCTCATCAAAGGGGGAGTGGGCGCTCTGTGTAGAAAAAGCTGAACTCATCAGTCATGGACTTCCTGGTAACATCACAGTCCGGCCGAGTTGAGTCATTTCATTTTCTTTGGAAATGTATTCATTGCAGAATTCTACCTCTGCATGATACACACAGCTGCGCCCTTTCTATCTCATCTTAAACCTGCATTTTTTCCAGCTGAATGTATCATTTCACTCCATCAATCACAACAGTCCACCCTCCCACTTTAAAACCAGTTCTCAGAGGAGAATTGCTCCTCGGTCCGTGGGGCTCGCTCGGCCTCCCCGCCGGCTCTCTGATCACCTCCGCTGCTCCAGCGCTGACAGAAAACGAAAGAAAGCCGTTTTTGAAAAGAGGGACAAAATGAGAAAAATTGCTCATCTACATCCCCTTGAACCCGTGGCCTCTGATTGAACCTGGAATCAGCGGGTCAGTCGAGGACACCCCCATCAGCCCGAGCGCTCTCCCAACGCAAAACAATGCAGGAGCATGCCACAAGCCCAGCTGACTGATGAGAGGGAGGGAGAGGGGACAGAGAGTGTGTGTGGTGGGGCGGTGAGAGTGATTTGGTCGGGGGAAGGGAGAAAGAGGTTGCCCCCCCATCCCAATATAGGAGGTGTTATTTGACGTACGCGACGATGCGTTGTGTGAGTCAAACACTCTGAAACATTTTTAACAATGCTGTTGAGTAAAATCACAAAAATGTCAACCTGCTTATGAAGTTATGCATAAGCTTGTTCATAAATGCTACATGCAGCTAAATGGTATATGTGATTGTACTGACATTACACTAAATACAACACCCATAAATCAAAATTCAATAAAAGCATTTTCTGTTTCAGCCCGAGCAACTAAGTAAATTTTTCTTTCAATTACTCATGTTTGTTTACTCTATAAAATGTCAAAAAATAAATATAAATAATTTTAATGTTAAGCACTTGTGTTAAACACATTTCATTTTTACGTTTGTTTTAATGCACATTAAATTTCTATTGTCTTTTATTTATTGCTTTATATTTACGCACTTTTATTACATACTCTTATTCATACTTCTTATAATTCTCTATTCTTTACACCAGAGCAACTGTACCGAATCCTAACTTCCCAGACCCCACGGTGATGTGTAAAATCTAAAACCCACAGACATTTCATTTATTTTCATATTTGAGAAAGAAAAGCTTCAAAGTTTTATGTTTGGGAAGCTGGAACGAGCAAATTTGGGGCATTTTTACTTGAAAGATGACCAAAATTGATTGTCAAAAATGTTAGATTTATTTTCTTTCAATCCACAAATCGATTTCATTGAAAAACTGTTGCAGCTCTAGGTTATTTATCTATTTATCTTATACCAGTTGTTACATATATATGTACTTGTGTCCCCCTCCTGCATTTCTTATTATTCTACTTTTATTGTTTTAATTTTTGCACGATCAAAATACACAAAATAACAAAAAGCATACAGCGCAGGGAGAAGCGGTAAACAGAGCGGGCTTATTCGAGGCCTCCACCTAAAAACTGTTAAAAATTCCCAGTGTTATAGAGAACACAAAAATTAACCGAAATTAAGCGATGAAAACTAACTACAAATATATATATTAAACAACAACACTAGCAATTATAACAACAATTTTATTGTTCAATCCGTTAAAATTACAAATATAGTTTGTAGCGCTGCGTATCACCACTGATTTCCTGATTCGATTCGATTCAAGATTGATTTAATTGGAGATATTAAAGTTACAATACCAACATTTGCTCGAATGTGAAAGAGATTCTCAGAGAATGAATACTGTACATTTTATGAGGAATTATAAAAAACAGGAGAATAAATTCAGAACAGGAATAAAACTGAATATTGTATAACTAAATGTTTCTGTATTAAAACAGCAAAGTCACAAAATAAACTTAATATCTCACTGGAAACAAATCTAAAAATTCCTGACATCACAGTGCTGAGTGAGGGCTGCTGCAGCCAAAACATTAAAACAGTAAGCTAACAGTTACTGATAAAAGAGGCCTGTTTAGTCCCAGCAAGATTAACGGGGTTTAGGCTTCACACCTCTGTTGGAAAGAACATATATCAAAAGATTAATCTCGGATTTTATGTATTGATATCAGGTCATTGAAATGAAGATCGATTTGAATGGGATGAATCGATTATTGTAACCCAGCCTTAACAGTTTGTTTAATGTATCCCTGGTTGTGTTTTGCGATGTAAAAGCAGCTTCAGTCTCAGTTTACGAGGCACAAAGAGGGGAAATGAGCCAATATTTCATCAAAGAATTAGAGATTAAACCCAATAAATGAATACACATAATAACTTCTAATGCCACATACAATAATATATCAGTCACAGCGGCCATTTTCCTGCAGAACAAGTACAATTCGTTTTGTACTTGTACTTCTGAACGTAGAATTTTCAGTGCAGGACTTTCACTTGTAATGTTATGTTTTGTTTTCTACACGTGTTGTACTTTTACTTAAAGGATCCGAGCACTTCCTCCACCACTGGCAACAGTCTGCCTCTCTTCTGACCTCCTGAGCTGGTGACCGTCCGGTGAACCCGCTGTGACCCCAAACTGACCGGCCCCCGTCCCAAACACAGACCACCACACTGTCATGAGCGGCTCTGTGCTCTAATACAGTACCCTGTTTACTGCTGCTGCTGCTGCTCTCCATGCCCCCTTCTCTGCTCGAAGGAAAGCTTCTGCCAGAAGAAACTCATCATGGAAAGCTTCATTTACTCTCACCTTCCCTCTTTGCCATGAAGACATTTTTAAGTGTATTAATGTTCAGTATTTGTCAGCGTCTCCTATAAAAACATTTATGATTACAACTGTTTTTACTACATTGTCACTCATTATGTGTTTACAGACCGGCCTCCACTTATGGGTGCCCACATGAATACTTAAAGTTGTTGACAAATGCATTTCTATATCTGCTTACAACCACATTATTTCTGCTAATTAAATATGCAAACACTGCTCATTAAAGTTAAATAAGGGGATAAAAGTGAAGTGTTAAACACATGATGGGAGGAAAACTGAGGAAATGAGGATGATTACACCTGTTTTAAAGTCCTTACTTCTGTGTCCTGTCAGTTTTTGCATTAAATTTAATATTATTTGACTTGTTTTAAAGCACTTTATGGTCCTGCAGCAGCATATATGTCAGCTGAAAATTTTTAAAAGGAAAAAGTACATAGCTTTTAATTATTTTAGTATTCATGCTTGAAAATGCTTTTATTCCTGTTGTCCAGCTGATTTTTAAAAAAAAATAATTTAATAATTAAATCAAATTATTATTGCTATGATTATTATTATTGTTTTTATTATTAGAATTTTCAAATTTATTTTATTTTTTAAGATTATTTTTCTTTTCTTTTTTTCAGTCTTATTACCAGCTTGTCAGTCATCTATCTATAAGATACTTTGAATTGCAACAGCCTGTTTGAAAGGTGCTCAACAAATAAGGTTTGATTGACTTATTGATTCAACAAGACAAAGTCACGACAGCACAGATAACAGCAGTCGATTTATTTGCGTATCAATATCCACCTACCAATCAGTGCACTATTATGCTTTGAAATGTTAACCTCAGAATATTTTGGGTGTTTTATATTCGCACAGGATAAATAAATCTTATGTTATCTTATATTATAACCCCTGTCCTTACATGTAAACACCAAACTACAGTCACATATATCACTTTAAAATTCATTTAAACATGAGCAGATGCATGGCTTAATATTGTTAAATCATTTTTGTTTAACATATTTAAGGATGGAGGCTGTCCAAGCACAGATTCAAAGACACTTGAAGCAAATTTGTGGTTTCAGATTTTGGGCCACATAAATAAAATAAACTTGATTTAACATGACTGATTTCTGTTTTGATAATAACCTAATATTTTCTTTGTGGGTGCCATATATTCACCACAACATCCCTGATTAAAACCTTAATAAAAACACAATTTTCCACCTACACTGGGAGCACCGGTGCTGCTGCCAGTCCGCCTCGATCAGCTCGGGGAAGAAGGCAGCCAGATCCTCGTCCTGCTCCTGCAGCGTGCACGCGGGGCTGGATGTGGAAGTGTAAAAGTCCACGATCTCTCCCGGACCGAAAGCTTGAAATTCCAGATAGTCAAACATAATGTGGTTTCAGTGAAGTCCGTGTGGAAACGTTCACCGCATGTGCAGCAGCAGCAGGGCGGGTTTCCTCCTGTGTGTTTGGAGTTGGATGCAAACGGTGTTTCAGCAGTAAAACGTGTGTGTGTTGCACTCAGAGGGGCGTGTGCGCCGGGGAACAGACCTATATTTCCCGCAGACGGTCAGGAACTGTGCGCATGTTGCAGCAGCGGGACAGCGGTTAAACACGACCAGGTCTGGAGGCTGTTTTGCATAACAAAGTTAGTTGCAGGACTTCTTCCTCTTATCTCTGCTTTATTGACGAATGTCTCAACTCAACCTGCTTCATACTAGTTATGTCAGAGCGAGCGATGGTGTTACCTAATGTATGCGAGTGAACTCCCGGTGAACCTCCTCCGCTGCTGACCTTCACATGACCCAGCCGCTGTCTGACATCACCGGCAGTGGAGCGGCTGGAAACAAGAGCTCCTGAACGCACCAGTTAAAGTATCAATACTGTGGTGGACTCCAGTTAGAGACACCTACCTTCATTAAAGTTCAACTACCAAAAATATCCAAATTATAGAAGCAGAAGCAGAAATAATTTTAGTTCCACCAGTCAGAACCTGGTGCCTACATTACCCACAATGCAACAGGGCTGTCAACAGTTAGAGCTTCGGGTGTGTTATGCTGGTAGCAGCTCATCAGTGGTGGAATATAAGTACATTTATTTATTAAAGTTCTGCACTTAAGTATAATTTGAGGAACTTTATTTGAGTATTTCCACTTGATACTTTTACTTCACTGCATTTTGGAAGACAATATCATACTACATTTATTTGACATCATTAGTTGCTAGTTAGGCTAATATTACGCTACAGATTCATTATGATTACAAAATGAGCTATTACATTATGATTAGGGATGCATGATAATATCAGCACGCCACTGCAACACATTCTCACTCCAACCTCATCACATATCGACACATGGTCATGGACTTTCCTTAACTTTCATTCTTGTCCCAACGTGTTTCCCCCCGACGCTGCTGAGCGCCTTGCAGCGACCATGCATCATGCCAACGATAACTTACTGACTTACTTATGCCTTACACCCCTTTTGGGGTATAGGCTGTTGACAAGGGAGCTCCAGAGTACCCGATCGCTGGCTTTCTTTTCTATCTGTGACCAGGTGTATCCCATCTTCTTGGTGTCTGCCTGCAGATCCCTTCGCCAGGTGTTTCTTGGCCGACCTCTCTTTCTCTTCCCCTGAGGATTCCACGTCAGAGCCTGCCTGGTGATGTTTGACATTGGTTTTCGAAGAGCGTGCCCTATCCATTTCCATCTTCTTCATCCAATTTCATTTGCTGTGTCTTCGTCCAAAGATAACGGACAGCTTTTTTCATCAGTGTCCGATGCAAGTTACTGCCCAAGTGCCGTATTTCGAGGACTTCGGAGTGAGATCGGGCTGGTTATCGGTATCAGCCAGTATCGACTTTGAAAAGCATTCTGTTTTATGTCTCCATCTGCTGGTGGGCCATCATGATTATGTTGTGGTCACAAAGACGTGGTTTGACATGAATTCCTGCCGGGTGTCACAATGGACGCGACACAAATGACGGGAATTAATTGGCACAAATGAAGTGAGCAGTGCTAATTTGCGTCATACACTTATGTGCAAGAGCTGAAAAATCTGATCGTCAGCGACCAATTTGCGCTGTGATAGCCAATCAGCATTGAGATCCTCCAGGGACATATGACGCAGAGGACGTACTGGTGGAAGTCCATTCATCAATTTGGCAATTTCATGTGAGTTTGATGAAAGTTATTTGCGCATATGGAGTCAACACAAAATATTCTAGTGTTTGAAGTAACACGAGTAACGCAACAAGGTAATTTGCATCGTGTTTAATATGTTAATTCCGCTACAGAAGAGACTCGATGATCACTAAAATTAGGTGGGGAAAAAGGTTTGGATCGGTGTTGGTTATGGCCAGATAGATTGTTAAATATTCGGCATATCAGATATTGGCAAAAAACCCAATATCACGCATCGCTAATATGGTGTTTTATTATTATTATTTAGATATCAGGCAGTGAAATAGTTGAAAATAGCTCCATCATTACCAGCTGCACTATTACTGATGTTTACACATTAAAAAGCACAGGGTTCCCATGGCCATGGAAAACCTGGAAAAGCCATGGAATTTTACAGTCACATATTCCAGGCCTGGAAAAGTCATGGAATGCATGCATCAGTGTGGACTTAAAATGATGTTTCTTTTAGGTAGATATGTTGGTTTCCCACAGAAAAGTTGAGGCAATGTCAGACTGAAGACGGAACAGGAGTGTAATGGTTTGGCAATTCCTGATATCAGGCAAGTTTGAAAGACCCCCAAATTAAAACATCTGAGTCGTACAAAAGCATAAATGTACAATGGTGATTTGTAGTTTTAATTAGTGAGCTTTTGAGTTGTTTGACAGACATATTTGTGGACTAAGCAGGTCAGCTGTTTCCCTTTGTTTTTGGTGTTAATGCTAAACTAAGCTAATCGCCTTGTGGGTCTACAGATACTTGTTTTGAGCACAGGCACCGTAGTACCATCCATCTTCGCACCTAGCTCTCGGCTAGAATGTGAATAACTATGTTTCCCAAAGATGTTGTACTGACACTTTGAAGTAAAAGTAGCCTAAACAGTCATTACTGTGAAATGCTCTAAATCAGAGTGTTACATTGATAACAGCTGGTGCATGTTGAATACATCAGTGATGATTTTTTTGTGCTTTTAGATCAAGATAAAAAATTACATGCACCTCTACAGGTTGAGAAAACCCTAACAATAAATATTTCTTGTCTTTACTGTAATTAAATCATCCTATCACCATACTCGAGTGAGTTTTTGCACAGATAATTTTACGTTTCGGAGATAGGTTCCAGGTTTTTTGCCAAACAAACTATATAGTTTATGAGCCTTTAATTGATTATATCAAATCTCTGATGCTCAAATGACTATTATTTGACTAATACACATATTGTGTACTGCATGTGCTTTAATTAAACTAGAAAATGCATTTTCTCACCTCATCTGACACTATTTTCTTGTCACTGCCAACTGAAAACAATGTGGCTCCAAGATATTTTCATTTAACTGAAGCTAATGAAAACTGTCTGCCTTGTTTTAAGCTTGGAAATTATGCATATTTTAAAAACTTCATTGACTTTCAGAAGGATTTCATGAGTATAAGAAGTGGAAATTTCGAAGCAGTTGACTAAGCAAAAAACATCAAATGTTTGCATTCACTGGATGTGGATTATAATTCAAGTGAAATACTCTTCCTGCTCCCCCTAAAATCACACAAGTGCAGTAAAATTAGTATCATTATGCAGGAGAACATTCAGGCTTTTAGCTCTGGATTCATGGTTTGCCATAAAGGGACACTTGTCCGTTTTAAATAAAGGGCATCAAAGTAAAGCAGATTAACACTGATGTTCCCGTATTGGCATTTGGTGATTGAAACCATGTGGCCTTTTACAAAAATCAATACTTTTTAGTCTCTGTTTCTCTTCATTCACGTCCACTTCAATTCTTGATCCTTGACTTTAAGTGAGAAATATTTGCAGCCAGGAGGATCCATAATTAAATCTAGCAGGAGATAAAGTAGGTCAGCTGCAAGATGGGTTGGTGGGCGGGGGGAAGGAAATCTGCTCCACTTTAAAATAATGGACCTAATTTACAGCATTCATCAACTGGAAATGACTGAAAACAAGCTCCCTGCCTTAAAAACGTAAAAAAGAAATTCATAAAAAATGACTTTAATGCATCGTCTAAGAATGATCAGTTAGAAAGAGACAGGCCGGTTGGTGCCAAAGAAGAAAACTAAAGCTATTTTGTTTGAAAATATAAATACACTTGATCTCCTTCAATGCCACTGCTAACCCCATTGAGGCGCAGAGGCAGCACAGATCCAATGTTAAAGGAGGCTAATTACTCCCAGTATCTCCCACACTCCAGGGAGGCGAGGTCATCCAGAGGACAGGCATGTGAAACATTCCTGCAGCCTGCTGCTGGACCTCCCTCCCGGCTCAGTTTTCCCCTGTCCTCCTTTTCTCCTCCTTCATCCATCCTCCCCCAGCTCCTCGTCTTCCTCCTCTTCCCTCTGTCCCATTTTGCATCGCTCACATTTTTTTTTTCTGGCCCTCCATCTTGATCGCGTTCACTCATGCATTTGTTTTCATTCTGTGGTAGGAGTGCATCTACGCAGCCATTCATCATACGTTTTTGTGGCAGGAGTTAGGACAGACGTTAGTGCTTTAAAGAAAGGCTGCTGTCGGCTTGCTAACATGCTGATGATTGAGCAGGTGTAATGTAAACCTAAAGTCCTTCCAAATCACTGAACAGTACTTGAGCTATTAAACTCCATTTGGATTGATAGCACAAGTGGCAGATATGGAGGGCATCGTTGTATTCAGTCTGGCTGTTCCCTGACACACAACTTTTGTTACGTTAAACTAAGATGTTCATCGGCCAAACAGAAACTGCCAAGCCTACTCTCTTGTAAAACCGAAATACATTGTTTAAGAAAAAGTTAAAACAAAACATAAATCCCACCTTTGTACTGCTTAAGCAAGTAAGTTTTCAAGTTTAGCATCTTCTTCACCCCATTCTGACGCACCAAGACGCTATCTGCTCTTTACTGCTCCCTGTGGCCAGAGATGAAACAACATCAGCCACAAGGGATGACGTTTTTCTGTAGGTTGATGCAGCAATTAGCGTAAAACTTCAATCAAAAGCTTAGTTTAAATTAAATGCCCAGTCCCGGTGTGGCTACACATTTTGACAAATAAATACCTGTCTCAATCAGAAGCCTGGTTTGGTTGCCAAGTAGTTTAAAAGTTCTTTGAATGTATAGCATATGTGAGTGTGTGTTGGTGCATGCGTACACATTTATATGCTGCTAACTGGATTGCTCCAACAAAGTTTTGTTGTACAACACACAATGACAATTAAGGATCTATCTATCTATCTATCTTATAAGAGAAAGGTTTCAATGATGACGACCTACTGGTTGATTGGTAAAATTAATTTCTGGTTAACTTTTTGTCGGGTAAACTTCTCTATGGAAAACACCTGGGATTGTCTTCCAACCTATAAATGAGCTTAGTTGTAGTTTGGCTTTGAGCTGAATGCTAACATTAGCATTACAGTTAGCATGCATGACACAACTACTCGATGTTTTTATGCTGACTCACATGTAACATTTTCATACTTGTTAGCATACGATATTAGCATGTTACATGCAACACACATATCGTCACATATCGATGTTTCGTCATGGACTTTCCACGTCCAGATATAACATGAAAGGTACCCTGGGTGTGTTGGTTGTTGACATTCTGGGACGCTCGTGTCAAGTTCTCGCTGTTACATGCATTGTCTTCTTTCAAAATGTACTTCCGTTTTCACAGGAAATGTACAGTTTACCTACAGTCTCTTTCAAAATAAAAGCACTATGTCAGTACAACTATGTGAAAAGTCATTTATTTTCCTCCAACAACTAATGCATGTGGTTAGGGTTAGGAAAAAAGAACAGGGTTTGGCTTCATAGTCTTATGGTAAGCAAACACCGCTCTCGTGGGTGAAAGTCGGTGTCTGTTGGAGCCACTCTCTTGGACTTTCGCTACCTTAACTTTTATTCTTGTCCCGCCATCGCTGATGCCACTGAGTGCAGTTAAACTAAAATGGCGACTGGCCATGTATCATGCCAGCGTTAAAGGGCAGCTTTGTTCGTCAATGTCTGATGCCACAAGTCACTGCTCAAGCGCCGGATTTCAACGACTTCGGAGTGAGACCGGGTTGTTACATGTTGAAATAAGTACATTTAGTGTGATAGTATGCTGCCATTTGGTGTGTTAGTGTGTTTAGCATGTTTTAGCACTGACATGCTAAAGTAATTTTAAGGTTGACAGGAGGTCTGTCATTAGTTTTGTCATGTCACGCTGGACAAGAGCAAACTCTGATCTATTGGTGGAGCCACACGAACAGTCAGAGGATCATCAGTCACTAGGATTTATCCAACAACTGTGAATGTCAATACCAAATGTCTTAGCAATTCTTTCACTAGCTGTGGAGATATTTTAATGATTACATTATTTTTTGACTCTGGTGATCCTGCAGCAACATCAATAAGAAATGTTCTTGAGTATTTTCACGAGACTTTACACCAATAAAATCTGGTTTCACCTTCAAATTAGATCATTTTCAGTTTAAATATACTAAATTTCTATATATCATTACATACTCAATATATAACCCCATCCCAAAACATTAACAATCTAATTTTAGAGTTTCTCTGGTTTTATTTAGGTTTTTGACAGACACACAAACACAGACCACGTCTTGATTTGTTAAAGCTGTAAAGTCTCTTTCATCTGCTCCTCATTTTGTGCATTTTCCCAGCATTCTGTCCAAATACGGCGTCGCACCAAATGGTAAATAGGAGCAGAGTGACCAGCTACTTAACAGATCCTCAGCCCTCCTTTTGATTCTTTACAACCAGTTGTAAACCTTCACTCGGAGCCTGGAACCACTGAGGGGTTATTTATTAGCGCAATATATCTCTTTATTTTCACTGTCACACAAACAGCAATGGGATGACAGAGACTGAACAGGTTTAAAAGGGCTCTCTGTAAGTCAGACTCCTCTTTGAAGTTTTCTAAAGGATCGCGTCTGGCCTATTAAACAACCGAAAATCAAGACTGCTCTTGCTGATTGATGAACGGCTGCCATGATTTTTTAATTTGGAACATGTGCGGCCAATAAACTGTGACATGGCGGTTATTTTCTCTGGCCTGCAACCAAACCTGTAATCCTGACCTGTTGGGGATTAAAAGGTCACTTGTCACAAACTGATGAATCTTTTATTAGTTTTTATAATATATAGAACATAAATAAACCAACTGATTTCATCTCAGTCAAAGGTCATCCTTGGAGAGATTAGTTATCTATAGACTCACACCTATTGTTCATTAACACATGCTTGCTGTAGACATAAACATTAAATATACACTATGTAACCTAAGACAGAAAATATCTAAATTGCTTTCTACTCACAAACTAGCATTAGCTTGTTAAATACTTTTTTGGATGTTATGGCAATTATTGGAAACAAATAATTTAAAAACAAGCCTTGATAAATGCCGTTCTTCACTAACTACTGTGCATTTTCCCAGTGTAATGCGGAATAAGGTGCTAAGTGTTTTTCATAGAGGATGTGTGAGGTACTTTGATTTACAAATCTTTAATTTGCCTCTATAGGACACAGCACATTGTGAGGCTCTGGCTGTCGGAGATAGACCAAGGCCTCACAAAGAAAAACAATTTAAAAATGTAATTTACAGAGATAGCAGACATTAAAGCAAAAAAAAAAAAAAAAAAAAAAATCCAGCCTGAACCAAATGATGTGCATACAGGACATGTTATGAATGAGTACAGCCGTGGTTTAAGACCAGCTGGAGCTTTATTAACAGTAAATTATTGCGTATGTTGCATTTAGATGTTTCTAGGGTTGTTCAAAAGCATTCTGGGAAATATAGTTTTATGAAAAGTCCATCTGTCTAGCAGTGACATACGTCTAAGTGTCCTCTCTGTTCAGTTCAGTTCAGTTCATTTCAGAAAACTTTATTTATCCCATGTGGGCAATTCAGTTTACAGCTCCCAGTTCAATAAATAAAAGCACAAACAAATACAACAATCATTCATAGACATACAACTTTTGTCACTTGACTCTCTGAGAGGCATCCAGTGCTTTGTTGCATTTAGCAGGCACATGAGCCCTGGTTCCTCCTGGTATTAACATGCATATTGTGCAGGGGCGAAAATCCCATTTCATAGTTGGGGGGGACAATAAGCCTATCTTTTATACAGCATCTTTTACCGCAATTTGACGCTTTAATCTTCTCTCTATCTCTCCAACAGGCAGAGTGAATATCTACACTTATGAGAAATGGCTTAACAACTAAACATTTCCGGCAATTAAACTGGTAAACTGGTTTATAAACAGTGTGATGTCAGATCTGCCGCTGCGCACCTCACAACCGTGCGTAATAGTCGCGCATAATGACCGCTCCTCGTCGGTTAGACTGCACGTCTCTCATGTTTGTCTAACTGACAGGAGGAGAGCCTACAGACAGGTACCCATTAGCTACGAGCCGCCACAACCGTGCGTAATAGTTGCGTGTAATGACTGCGGTTAGACTGCACGTCGCTCATGTTTGTCTCACTGACAGGTGGAGAGCCTACAGACAGGTACCCATTAGCTACAAGCCGCTCCACCACTGCCTGCTCTTGTCATGTCCTCTCCCTCTTCTTTCTCTCCTGTCCTCTCTGACTATCACTAAACTCTGAGCTTAATCATTAGCTTTTAGCTTAGCAGCACTCGTAATTGAGTAGGCGTTTGAACAATGCAGGAGAAATGTTGCAGACAGTTTATTTTATCAGCCTGGGCCTGGGGCTTGTTGTAACAGTAAATGGGATGTGGATTTCCGCCCCTGGTTCTGGAATCAGGCATGGTGGGAGTGATGTATAAAACAACAGTGCTGGTGTCTAGTGTGACATACAGTATAACGTACACAGGCAGTGATTTCTTAACGGTTGATCTCGACCTCTGCTCCCCGACCTCATCGTCTTCATAGATTTGCAAACAGTTTACAATGTTGTTCTTCCTCTTAAAGTTTGCTGCTAACTGCTGACAGCTCCTCTTTAAATCTTCAGGTGGTGAGGCACACACATAACACATCGTCATACCTATCTTGTCCCCCGGGCTCACACTTTTTACACTGTGTTGACGTAGCCTTGGTTGGTTAGTGCATACAGTAAAGCAGAGCAGTATTCAAATATAACATACGCTTACACATATATTGATTTTTTTAGAGGCCCTGTCCACAGCAGTGTATTGCTTAGCTTCGGTACTGGTAGATTTGGTTTAGCAAAGATGACAACAAAGTACATAAATTAATCTTAAATGCTATATCCTAGACAACTGGACCTGCTTGTATTTCTTGAAGACGTTTCAACTCTCATCCGAGATAATAGACACTTCTTGGATGAGAGGTGAAACGTAAGATTACCATGACCTGAATGATTCACCAACATACATAAAATAGGCACAGCAGAAAATGTCAGATCAGTCAGACCACTGTTTTTAACTATATATCTTTAAACGTTACAGTTATGGCTGAAAATTACAAAAGAAATCAACAAGTTTGCCAATTTTACTGCCAGTTTTCTTCCCAGATGTGATGGTTGTTGTTAGCGCAACGTCACAGTATTTGGGTTTATACAGAACAGCGAGATGGTATAATGATGCAACATTCTCACCTTAAACAGGCAGAGTAAAAGGGGCCAACGCCAGGTGTGAGTAGACAGACTTAGACTGTCCACTTGTGGGTGGATCACCTGAGACAAATGTTAATACCAGGTAAACAGGCCCGTATTTGACTGTGCAAATGAGGAATCTGACAAAGGTCACCTTGATTTGTACCTGATAAGATCCTTCACAAATTGTATACAGCACATTATACACCATTTTGTTTTGATAAAGACTGACTGTTGCAGGCAAAAAACAAGGTTTAGAGCACAGAAATAAAGTTTACAGCGGATTGCTACAGAAAGGTAACTTTGACAACAAGGAATAAGCAATGATACACAATGAGGTTTCTTCAATTTATGTAAGCAGACAAGCCAAAGGTTAAGAATGGCATTACCTTTCATATATCAAGACACCTGCATTTCATTTAGCATATACTATGATCACTTATCTGAGTTTAAAGAGTAACTTAACACCCCTGGAAATCTTATCTTTGCTGACCTTTAAAGGGGAACTAATGCTTTTTCAACCTGGGCCCTATCTTCCGATCTACTTTTATCTACTGGAGAAATGTCAACTACTGAACATCCTGTCACTCATTTAGACAAAAGTAGATTGGAAAGTAGAGCCCAGGTGGAAAAAATTAGCTCCCCTTTAGTCTGAGTGGGTGGAAGTTTGCTGCAGAGATCAGCCTCTCATTGGGCAGAACGAGCCACCCGCTGAAGTCCCGCCCTACCACCTCTGGTTGTGTAGCAGTTTTCAACCGTTTTCAACGCGTTCTTCACTAACTTTTGTGTTTGATCTTGCGGGGATGTAGCCATTTTTCTGCCATGGTTTGCGTCCTGTAGGTGATATTTTTGTGGGCGTGTTACACCAAAACCTGTTTCCCCCCGGCAATATTTTTGCAAGCGCACTGTTGCTGTGGCACCGCCACGATTGGGATTGGTTGAAAGAAATAAGCAGCCGGGGTGTTTTTTTCTCCAATCTTAAAGTGAGAGTCGGCCCAGCCAGACCTTTCTTTTCTTGAGAAAGGTCTGGTGGGCGAGACTAGTTCCCCTTTAATGGTTTAACTGAAACAGGAAGAAGTTTGAAACTTTCAACCAGAGATGGTAGCAAAACGTTGCTTTTCACCCTGGTGTTTAGTTACTCTTAAAATATGCGATATAAGTTCACAAGAGAACTATCTCTCATTGTGGCTGTGCACTGTGTCTCGTATGCAGATAAAGCACAGTGAGTGAAGGTTACAACCTGTATTGTTTTGAGTATTTGATTACAAGATTTGGTTAACAAAGTCATCTCGCCACATCAAGCATGGTTTCAGCCATTCTGCCTTTGCAACTTGTCGAAAAACATCATGAATTAATTGGGGCGCCCACTGGCCACATCAGTCTCTTCTTGTTTTCTGGGTTGGGTCTTCCAGCTGAGGTTAAAGTCAGTCGCTGATGTCTTGTTTGTTATCGCTGCACCGAGCTGAGAGGGAATAAAAGCAATATTAGAGGAGCATTGTCAAAAATGTTTGTGTTTGCTGATGCAACACAGCTTTACTTGAGAGTTATGAGAGTAAACTGCTGTTTTAACTGTGTCTGTGTCGTGGCACTGATGCCTGACATTTGTTACAGAAGTCTGACTCTTGAGGTTTGATGCCAAAAGATCGATCTAGAGAACTGATGCTGGAGTCTGATGCCTGAAGTTTTTCTCTGAGCTCTTATACCTAAGTTCTGATGTCTGATCTTGAGACGAGAGGGATGTACCGTGAAGCAGAGTTCAACTCAAGCCGACTCAACAAACCCTAAAACCCCATTCAGAGATAACAGGTACTAGACGGTAGTAATAGACTTATTCTGTTAACCGGGGCTTTCTTCCCCAGGCTCCCATAAAACGGGTCAAAAGACAAGAAAATGATATACGTTTCTTCCCTGTTCCAAAACCAAAATCAAACCCTGAAAAGTGTAGGGTTAGCTAGCTAGCTACTGAAGATAAAGCCTACTGAATGCATACACATGCTGCTTTTGCTTTTGTTGTGCCGTACAAGGATTTCTAACAAAGGCCTACACTTTATCCATAAACTTTTGGGCCTACATGTAACAATCAAAGCCTGAGACCACATGTTGGCGCCCAAAAGAACAAAGGAATCAGTCAACCCCCTTTCTCTGTGTGAATCAGCTGATTCAAACCCCAACACAGCACCCCAGCTGACCAGCAGAGGTCCCTTGAAATACACAGCTCCCATTGGGTGAAATCCGCCACGGCCAACCCCGCACCGATGACGTCACGCCGGGGTATATCATCACAAAGCGTACCTGAGGGAAACGCTTCTGGCTGTGATCCTCATAGCCAATAGAAGTACCCACAATTGTTCCTAAAGCTTAGCAACTCGTCCCACATGGCGAACGCTTTAGAAAGAGTTATTACTGTGCACAGTTAGACGCGTTTTAGGCCTCACAGTTTCCCTCGCTGGTCGAGCTGATCTCCTCTCCTCTCCCTCACTCTGTGCGCCGAGGAACACAGAGTAGCCCGGTACGAGACCACGGATTGACCCTCTCACCCGGATGCCCGCGGATGCAAAGTTTGGTAGATAACAAGGACTGCCTGCTTCAAGAAGAAGGACAAGGACCCCCTTCTTTCCCAGAGTGATTCCCCGCTACCAGCCGGAATTAACTCGCCTCGTCAGAGACTTGCCCCCTCGCCAAGGACCCGTTAGCTGCTGTGAGCCGCTAACCACTTCACCTCTGCCGCAACAAAGGACGCACGAGGAACGACCGACACATCACTCCACCTTCTGCAACAGTAAGAGGCTTTAGCTCTGGGCAGATAGTAGTTAGTGTGTGTTTTCTTTTTAAGTTTTGTAAGGGCTTGTTGATACGGACCGCCGCGTCCGATTTTGGCTGCATTGATATTGTAAAAATATTGCCTGTGTTGCTGCTGTCTGTTATTCTCCCGCCCGTTTGTGTCTGCTTATGTCGTAGTGATCCGACCTCGTCGGACCGCTATTATGTCGCCCATACGCGGGATCGATCAGTATGCCGGCTGTGTTGGTTCAATGTCCAGATTCACGCCGCTCACCAGCTGAGCGCGCGTCTCTGCGTAACACAGACGGGTTACTGCATCTCAATACCGCCTGCGTGACCACACTTCTGAGTGCTTCCCTTTCTCTCTTCCTCTCTTCCACTAACCTACACTTGGAGCCGAGCAATTTGAACTTCCCTCTCTACCGGCTCCCCTCCTTTTTTTGAGTCACGCGCTTTCTTGGCCAGCCGCCATTGCGTGACGTAGCTTGCAGCGTCACAGCCGCCATCTTGCTACGCTCACACGCCTCTCTCTCTCTCTCACACACCCACTCACTCACTCAGACACACACACACACACACACACTCACACATTCTTGCTCACTCACCCACTTTCTCCCACACCCTCATACACACCCACACACACACACACACACACACACACACACACACACACACCCTTCTTGATGCTTGCTGGTTGATTCAGTAATGTTTTATAGTTGATAGGGTTTATAGAGCAATGTTGATGTTGGTTGTAAATTAATGTCATCAGTGTGAATAAACCCTGTTATACTGCAAAGAGAGGTTGCTTTGGTTTTTCATTGTATACTGTGATGAAGCTGGTTGACAAAGTCAGTGCCTGAGCTCCACTCCTTCCTGTTCATCTTATAGTTGCTGATATCTCCCTAGAATTAGCTTCCTAAGTGAACACTCTTGAGACTGAATTTACGTCTGATCATTGGTCTGGGTTTTCCCGGTGGTGCCCCGCTGTAAGCTAATTTGATTATTATGCTTATGCATTTATTAATGAATGAATGAATGAATTAATTAATTAATTATTACTTAATTAATCAAATATTTTAATAATCCATAATTAATATTAATAATTATGAATTGTTGCCAATGATCATATTTAGCTCCTCCTCTTCCCAACACTTTGTAATGATTATAACAGTGAAACAAAAACCGACCCTGCTGTACAGGAACCAGTGAAGGGAAGCAGGGAAACTTTGCTGATATTTAACCAGCTGTGTGTCATCACAGAGTGCACAGATGAATGTTGTTTGGCTTCCTCCTGAGATCCCTGCCCGTCCGGCGGCAGAGGTCCAGGTGCTGGCAGCAGCACAGGGGCGAAGCCAAAAACTGTTCATTTGCACACACTGCGATGCCACACAGCTGGTTCAATATCAGCAAAGTTTCCCTTTATATTCATTGTTTTCTTTATTGTCTTTAACCTGTTGTTGCTGCTGAGTCAGTTTGACATCCTGGATATATCCTTCAAACACAGACTGTAGACCCCTCTGTCTGCTTCTCTCTGGAATCACTGTTTCATTTTTCCAAAAATATGATAAAATATTTATTTAATATTTCTTCAGGGAGTGCAGTTAGTGACAGTGTGGGCTCCATGCTTACTCTGACAGCTTGTCGGACCATCATGAAGGGGTGGGGCTTAGTGAAAAGTCAATTGCATGATCTCTTGGCATTACAGAGTCTACGTAGCAGGTAGAAAACCCAGCTGGCCACAAGGTTTGATGCCTGAAATCTGATACCCAAAGTATAATTGTAAGGTCTGATGACTAAGTTGGCTAGTGTCTGAAGTTGGCCCAAATTTATTTATTTTTCTTTAAAAGTGAGAATACGAAAATATAGGCGGAAGCTTTACCTGCTGCAGGATCTGGGCGTTAGTAGCTGAATCGGAAAGGTCAGCATCCGTCTGAATCTTCATTCTCACCGTCATCTTCAGTGTTACTGCTAGACAGCCCAACAAACACCACAAACCAAGGATGGAAATATTAATTCATTGTCAGAAAACAAAACAAAAAAATCCCAAACAAAAGTAAATGAAATTTATATTCTTTCACCTTTGTAGCACCAGAAGGGAATCTCATCGTCACAGTTCAAATCAGCCCACTTATGGACTGAGTTCTCACCTGCACAGTACTGGTTTAAATAATTATTTGGCTGTCCACTCTGCCAGTTTCTGAAGGAGCTCTTACTCTTGTCGGACCATCTCCATAGCACTCGGTACAAGCCAATCCACACATTATAGACTAATGACAATATCTCTGTGTTTTCTTGAGCATTCTCGATCATAGCCAGGTCTGTGTGGTGTGTTCTGCAGTAACTCCGGGCATCCTCCCATGTCAGTGAGGTCTTGATTAAAGTAAATGTTTTCTGGCTTGGAGGAATTGTATCTACAATAGAAGCAAAGGTAAAGCTACTACAACTGCAAAGATTCAGTACAGTCATTTGTAGACAGGTATGTGTGTGACCAACTTAACAGCAGCTTTAAACCAATAAACACATTTTCTTACCGTTGTAACAAACGAAATACAATTTGGTGTCACAGCCAAAATCATTCCATCTTCCATCAGTTTCTACCACCACACAGGTCTGATGACTCATATAATGATTTGGGTGACCTGGCTTCCAGTTTTGATAACCAGTTTTGCTCGTTTCGCCAGTCGCGGACCATCTCCAGGAGTTTGCATCATTGCCCATGGTTCCCTTCCAGGATTTTGGATCATCAGTCAGTCCGATCCATACCCAAGAGGTGTACGAACTCGGTCTGTTTAGCTGGTTTGCGTCGTCCATGCTGTCAATGGTCGCAAGGTCGGTGTATTTCAGCCTGTAGTAGTCCAGAGCGTCACTCCATTTCATTCTCAGGTCGACATAGTGGTACTCACGTAGGGCAGCGGAGGCGTGGGAGCAGGAAGTGAAGCCAAATCCTGAGGCTTTTTTTTTAATTAGGTTTGAAATAGAAAATCTTTAATCTTTAGAGGTGATTTTAAAGGGACAATGACTCAGAAAATGATCCAACGTAAACAGATTTAATGAGCTTCAGACCAGATCAGTGTTTTAGCCAGTTAACTATAAATCACATATATTTTAAATTATTGTTAAAACATTTTTTAAGGTCTAGTGTGTAGGATTTAGGGGGATATATTGGCAAAAATCGTTGCATTTTCGTTTCCTTAACCCTGGTTCAAACCAAAGATTCACAGCAAGAATAATGTCAGGTGCTGAGTGCAATGTGCTGATTTGCAAGAACATTTGTTACGTGAAACTGCTTCCTTTAAGGTGTTTACCAGTTTAAATCACTGGTTGTTTGTTTTGGAGAGGATGAGACCCCTGCGGACAATTTGGTTCAAACCTCTCGAACGTCTGGATCAGAAATAAGGTGAGCAAACATCAGAGAAAAAAGGTGAGCACAGATTAGCAGGTGTTGGGTTAGTGGCCTGTCTGCGACATGCTGAACAGCATCGGAGAAACATTGATTTGTAATGTGACACTACTTTATTCAGTCCCCTTACTGGTTTTAATCACTAGGTTCATTTGTTTTGGAGAGGAGGAGACCTCTGTGGATAATTTGGCTCACAGTATAAAACCTCCTTAACAATGAACACAGAGGGAAATTGTAATTGGGAGAAGTTTCAGCTGGTTGCAGTCAGCAATTTTCACCACTAGATGCCACTAAATCCCAGTAACTCTGACACACTGGACCTTTAAGTTTTGGATTTATACTTTTGTCAGCTTCAAACAAACACCTAAGTTTTGCTCTTGCAATCATTGTCCACCTGACAAATAAGTAACTTTAAACTTTGAAATAAACAAAATAGCCAGCAGATGAGTAAGAAATGTATTCATGTGTCTGTCTTAGAAAAAATGTGTCGTTCTGATTTAAGTGCATGTAGTAGTGCTATTCTTGGTGACAGATTTCTTCCAAACACATCCTGATGAGTCTGAAAGGGTTAACTTTAAGTGACAGAAAATGTTTTTCAAAATTGAATAAGATAGAATCAAATGAGGGTTAATGGTTTCCTTTTGTCTTGGAGCATTACCTAATACACATTTTCCATCTGAATGAAGTGATGAACAATGATTTTCAAAAGTCCCACAACTACTGTGAATGAACTTGAAACAAAAACCATGATATTATTTCAATCTTACCAGTGAAGACGGAAATCAAAAGCACTGTATGATCCATTTCAGATATCACTGAAAAGTAATTTTAAAAATAAAAAATAAATGATAAAAGAACTAAAAACACAATTCATCAGGACAGCATTTAAGCAAACATCCACCTTAAAACATTTACGTATGTTCAAGTAACATTTTAAGTGAGCTTGACAATGGTTTTAGACTTCCAATATTCATGAAATGGTTAACAGGTAGCAGTAGTAGTTTTGAGGTAGTTCTAAAGGTAAAAACAAAAAAGAAGGTAAAGTTCATAACTGATAATGAAATGCCCAATAATCTATATTACTATTGTCATTATAATAATGACAGTAATATAAGAATGTCAGTAAAATAAGTACTCACATGTGAAATCCAGTATTCAAACTGCTGGCAGCAAATCAACCAAACTTGGAATCGCTCCCATCTTAAAGGAAATGTCTGCTCATCTGTCTGAGAAGTTTCCTGTGCTGCATTTTGCCATGCAGGATTTAAATATCCAAATGAGCAATTTGATAAAGGCCACCTTAGTACATACCTACTCAAAGCAAAACAAAAAAAACTTAGCCATGATTTATCAAGACAGGTGAGTTTTTTCCTACTCCGAAACACACATTAAAGCAATCACATATAGATTATGTTATATTTTGATAAAGCTTGACTATGGTTTCCAACATTTATAAAACAGTCAATGTATTCTGAGAACGGTTCTGTGATATCCTACAAATTTGTACCCCACGAATGGCGTTACATCCTTAACGTACAGTTACATATTTAATGTAAAGTTACTGAGGTCAGGTTCTAAGGTAAGTCAACATCGTGTTTGAGGCAACATATTGTCACTTTGCTGGAAAGAAATATAAAGTTATCTTTAACATCTCTAGCTAACGTTAGCTAAAGTTAGCCTAACGTTAGCTCCTAGCTGCGTTGTTCATCATGTCAGCTTGTTTGCTGGGAGTTCATTAGCCTATTTTGTTCTAGTTTTGTACTTTGGTGATGGTACATCATTGTTAGCTGTTGTCCAAAGGGCTCTAGTTAAGCTAACGTTAACTTCTGGAGCTTAGCTTCATTAACTTATCTGTAATGGCAGAGATAACAAAGGTTGGCAAACGTTATGCTGAATGATTCAGTGTAAATACTGTAGCACCAAACTAACGGAGGGACACTCTTGGTAAAGATGGTAAAAAGGCCGTTATCCTTTTCTCATATTCTGAGCCAAAAACCTTAACTTCAGTGGCACTTTAACTTGTTGTCTTTGATGGTGACGGCAACGAGATGCAGTTCACAAGCGTACACTGTGACTTGTAAATTTTGGCTTGTAATTTAAGCTTTTCATCGACCTTCTCAACAATAAAATGATGAATATATCCCTCCAATGCGTAGTTTAGGCCCTTTTGGTTACTTCTCAATGACATCTGATCGTTATGTCCCCAAAAATCATCAACTGCCTGCGAAATGCCGTGTACTGTGACACCTGCCATAGCGCCGGTCACTGAATGTTGATAGTTTGTCCGAGTGAGTGGAGGGGGCGTGACTTAGCCATAGGTCAATTCAATGAATGGTGCAAGGCTGAGGCAAGGACCACAACAAGATAACAACTAAATAAAGAAATGTATCTGTAAATTCTGGTGTGTCGCATGTTTATATATAAAATACAGTATTTTAAACCTTTTTTGAACCAGTCTTGACAGCTGGTACTGTTTTCACTTTGTAATTACATGATTGTGTCATCAAAATGTGGTCTTAGAGAAAAAAGTGATGTCTGGGTAAAAAACATTCACTGCCACTATTCAGGGCAGCTCATACACTACATCACCATAGAAATGTTGGTAGATACATATGAGATGTGCAAATGTGACACACCATAAAACTTCAATTAGTAGTTGGGCTATTATTTGCCTAAATCAATGAACTCAACAGACTTATATTTGGGTCAGGCCTTTGATTCCTTTTACACAAAACTGTTGCTCAGCAAAGATGGAAAATGAAATGAACAGAGCTAACGATGTGTAGCATCTCCATATTGACAAAACATTTGTATGTGCGATGTAAACAGCTAACTAACATTAGCTCAGTTGGGTGGTAAACAACCGGGCTTTATACATTCAAAGAACATCTATAAAATGAACTGCTTAGAAACCAGACCAGGCCTCTAATTGGGACAGACCTTTATTTGTCAAAATGTGTAGCTACACTGGGCATTTAATTGGGGCGAGGCTTTTAATTGAAGTGTTACGGGATTTTTGGTTTGTCATGTCTTTGTAGAACTGCAACCAACAATTAGAGTCATTATCAAAATCAACTTACTATATAATGACAAAAACTCTGTGTGTCTGTTCCATGTTTTTCTCCTCACTGACTTGGTCAGTCCATGTGCACAGTGGTAGAGGGTCATGGGAGGATGTGAATGAAGCAATATTACATCAATTGGCCAAAGGGGGGCGCTATAGCAACCGATTGAAATTGCAAACTTTGAATGGGCATATCTCATGCCCCGTATGTCGTAGAGACATGAAACTTTGCACAGAGATGCCTCTCCTCATGAGGAACACCTTTGCCTCAAGAACCCATAACTTCCGGTTATATAGATTTTCCGCCATTTTGAATTTTTTGAAAAACACTTCAAATGGATCTCTTCCTAGGAAGTTTGAGCGATCTGCATGAAACTGGGTGAACATAATCTAGGGACCAATATCTAAAGTCCCCTCTTGGCAAAAGTTGGAAAACTTAATAAAACTGAGCTTCTATAAGGCAATGAATATTGTGGAGGGCGTGGCTCATCACATAAAGGTGTATAACATCTCAAGGGTTTCACCCATCACCATGCAGCTTTGTAGGCATATGATCTAGGCCTAATCGCCAAATGGATATTTACTAAACTTGGTAGATATGTAGAACAGAACGCCTCAAGGTGACTGGAGAAATTTAACGCTATAACAACAGAAAAATGCTTAAAAATGGCTAAAATGCGACCGATTGCTGTGGCTCCCCCTGTGGCTGAATGTTTGGATGGGAGAGAGAGATAGAGCAAGGAAGACATGCAGCAAAGAACGAAGGATGGATTCCAACCCCCACTGCAGCAACAAGGGCTAGCCGCACCTTTCCCCATCCACTATTTGCCTTTCCACATGCTACCTCAACTACTAATGTACAGTTTTAGCTCACTAACTATCCCACTATTGGCTATGGTACTACTGTACTTTCAATAAAGCAATCGTACTATCAAAGTCAGTCAGTTATATATTTTTATATATATGTATACATATTTATTAATTAATTTTCAAATCCTGGTTTATGTCCTGCTTTGTCTGAATAGAACACCAAAAATCTTAAGTTTTCCATTCAAATCAAGTTTATTTATATAGAACATTTAAGAACAACCACAGTGGACCAAAGTGCTGTACGAAATAAAAGAGTGACACAAAATATATAGCAATATAACATGTACACAAATAAAGACAGAATAAAACTGGTAAGAGCAATTACAAACATGAAAAGATTGAAATACTAAAATATTAAAACCACTACAGAAAACCAATGGCCATTGAAAACGTGTACATTTTAAGATTTGTCTTGAAAGTGTCAATGTTGGGAGGATTTAATTGAGAGTGGACGGCTATTCCAAAGCTTTGGAGCAGCTGCCGCAAAAGCACGACCTTGGGAGGATCTGAGAGGTCGTGAACTGGAATATGGGCGGAAAAGTTCAGCAATATACTGGGGTGCCAGCCCAGTTACAACTTTACGACTTGAGATGTGCTACCTTAAACTCATTGGAATTTGGGTCAGTACGCCACTGAGAATCTCCTTGTTGAAGCACAACCTCTTTTTCTGAATCTTAAAATAGTTGCCCATTAATCAACTCATCATTCCAACTAGACAGTTTTATGCATTAGGACTTTTTGGGCATTATTGCTTACATAGTTAAACATATGAGCAACTAGTCAATGAGTAGCACAACGAAAAACGACTCACCTCATATCACTATATTGTTATACTGCGTTAGCATACATGTAATTGCATACACTTACAATTACATTACTTTATTAACAACACAACAAAATCATTATTTCATTTAGCTGGTTTCCAGATAAAAATATATTAACAATGTAAAATGCGGTGAGGTTTGTTTAGTTCTCTTTCTCTTGTTTTCTGAGCTCCATCTTCCATCCCAGCTTAAAGTCAGTCCATCCCTGACGTGTTAGCATCGCACCCAGCTGAGGAGACATAAAAAAATTATATTCACAGACTTTTTCGTTTTCTTTCTGTACCAGTAGACTCTGTAGTTTCCAATCAATTTCTTCATCCTCTAACATCTTTAAACCAAACAAAGAAACAAAACAAAACAGAGAATGAGTACCTGCTGCAGGATCTGGGCGTTAGCAGCCGGGTCAGTTATGTCAGCGTCAGTCTTGAACGTCAACTTCACTGTGGTCTTCAGTTTTAGAACTGAACAGCACAACAAAAACATGCAGCCAGGAAACAAAGAGACGCTGTTAATTTTGACTGATAAAACCCCAAATAATGTCTTTGTGTTGTAGTGAACAGTCACCTTGATGGCAGATGAAAGGGTACTCTTTCCAACAGTAGTCATCATCCCATTCATGGTTAGTATTCTCAATGGCACAGAACTCGTCACCACGAGCGTTATTTGGAGCAGCACTTTGCCAGGATCTGAAGGAGCTTTGGGTCTTGTCGGACCAAGTCCACGGCACTCGGTATAGACCAATCCAGGCTCCAGACCTGGCTGGTTTTGTGGAGTAGACCTTGTTGTTTTCTTCATTGCTCTCCATCATAGGTAAATCTGTGTGGTGTTCTCTGCAGTAGTCGCGGGCATCAGCCCATGTTCTTCGGGCTGAGATGAACACGTACGTTTTCTCAGTTTGGTTTATCTCTGCAATAGACAGAGGGGAAATCAGTATAACAATACATTATTTCTGTTGCTGCATCACAGCTGCTCATTTAGTCCTCTTTTGCCCGGACATGTCCACTTTTCACGTCCCGTTCGGGGCGTCCGGGGGGTTTTTATAAACTGATGATAATGTCCAGTTTTCCATGTGTTTGTGTGTGTGTGTGTGTATTAGAGTGTGGCACGAGCCACATATTTCTGTCTGAACCTGAACCGAGCCCGACATTATTTAATGACCAAAGCACTGAGTTTGTGTCACACAGTTGTTATGGTTACAGGCTATTTAACAGGCCGGGCGTGCTCAGCGGAGAGGGAGACCTCCATGTTTGAGACGGGAGCGGGAGGCGGGAGGTCCGACGCTTCCAGCGAGAGGAGAGGAGAGGGAGAAATAAAACAAAATAAGATAAAATAGGAAAAACCTGTCTTCCTCTTTTATTTCATTTTCAGCGTTTAATCAAGGCGGAGGCGGGCGGCTGGAGGTCCGAGACTTCCAGAGAGGAGAGAGGCAGAAACAAACAGCCAATGTGTGTCTGTGTGTGTTATGTTCAGGTGTTGTCATGTAAGTAACAGTGCCCAAACAGGACAGACAATAGGATTTTATTTATTTTTACACTACATTTTCACTGAAAGCTGACCGAATCCGACCCGAACCCGAATACAATTTACAGCTACATTTTTGACCAAACCCGGCCCGACCCGTCGGGTACCGTCGGGCTCGGATCGCCACACTCTAGCGTGTGTATGTGTCCCCTATTGGGGCCAATTGAATTTCTGTCTTTGAGAGATATTATTTTGTAATATAACTGAATTTTCTATCCATACATATACATTTTAAATATATTAAAATGATAAGGCATCTTTGAGTAAACTGTGAGTATCATTTAAATAGGCTATGTCATGGCCGGCGGAGTGTCCTCTTTTTTGGAAATCAAAATATGGTCACCCTATGCTCATTGTTACAGCTGGGTGAGGTGAAATTATTTAACAACTTGGAATCACTGTCTTTGCACTATGTGTAAAATGTCTATATCATGAATAGTTTTTTAAATATGCACCAAAAGTTTAGTTTCAGTCTGAAAGTAATTTAGACGATAGTGGACTGGAGACATTAGCCCCTTTTACACTGCCAGATTTTTGGCGAATGTTGGGCCGTTTTACTGGCAAGCTGCGAGTGTTTAGACACACAGAACCAGATTGGCGAGTTGATCTGAGGTGCCCAATTTTCCGCCTCGTAGGGTAGTCATATTGGTGGAACCCTTTTAGTTTAAACGGACTGAGGCGGCCTTCCACAACGGGAGGGGCTGTTGAAGATTTGTGGGAGGAGCTGTTGATGACGCCACACGTGCGAGCCACTGGCGGTGGATAAACAGGAAACAGCTGATAGCAGGAATTAGTGAGCAGCTAGTAGCAAGAGGGAAACGCAAACCTGACAGACACTGTAAAGATGAGCAGCTGAGAGGACAAGGAATTGCGCGCCCTCCTTGCCCTCACAAACGAAGAGGCCATTAACCGGCAGATGACAGGAACGGTGAGGAGCAGGCCGACTTACGAGAGAATAATCAAAGGACTGACCAGCCGCGGCTTCCCTCCCACATCACTGTTTACGTCACACGCTGAGCTACACGTTTTGTTACTTGCTCACGCCCCCCATTGCCCTGAAAAAGGCACATTCTGTATAAACAAAAGTAGGTAGGTGGCATTTTGCTGCACTCCCCGATTTTGTTTTTATACTGCCAATGCTGAAAGAAGACTGATTGGGCTTTCCTGCAAGTTTTCCTGCAGGTGTGAAAACAGACCAGCAGGGGGTCGGGGGCGGAGAGTCAATCAAACTTTGGTTTGGACTGGTGCTAAAAGTCAAGTTAATCGACTGGCATAAGATCAATCAGTAAAAATTTTGCCAACAGATTAACTGTTTCAAACTTTTGCTAGTTCATATTGAATTAAGTATCTTTGGGTTTTGGACTGCGGGTCAGAATGAACAAGCATTTTGAAGATTTCACCTTAGAAATTGTAATTATTTAATTTTTTTTTTTTTTTTTGTTACTTTATTCTGAAACTTATTTTATCCACTGAACCAATGAAAAAATAATTATAAGTTTAAATTCTAGTTTAGGCTTCATAGAAGAAACTTGGTGCAAAAACGGCCGTAGACAGCTCCAGACACATTCACAAGGAGAGCTAAGACGCACCTGCAAAGCTTCAGTCCTGCAACTGTGACAATTTGTTTGAAATCAATCAGTGAACAAAAGCAGTCAGAAAGTAAAATCCATCAACTCCTATTTTTTCTTACCAGTGTAGCAAACAAATGTATAGGCTGTATGACAGGGAATATCAGACCATTTTCCACTGGCTTTCATACTGCCACAGAGTTCCTTTGCCCGATAATGGTCTGGTTGGCCTGCATCCCAGTTATGGTAACCAGTTTTGCTTGTTTCACCAGTCGCTGACCATCTCCAGGAGTTGGTGTCATTGCCCATGGTTCCCTTCCAGGATATAGGATCATCTATCAGTCCGATCCACGCCCATGAATAAGAGAAAGTGGGTTGTAGCCTGTTTATGTCATCCATGCTTTCAATGGTGGCCAAGTCGGTGTATTTCATTCTGCAGTAGCGCTGAGCAGCAGCCCAGGTCATTGGCTCGTTGACATAGTGGTACTCCCGCAGGGGGAAATGAGAGCAGGAGCTGATGCTGAATCCTGAGGGTTGATGAGAGAGAGCATGTTAGTATTAAGTGAATTATTATTATTATTATTGGAATGAATTAAAACAATTTCAAGGGTTAGGTTTACAACAGAAAAGGTCTAATATTTAGCAAAGATATTAGAGGAAGAATATTTCTAAAGGGATATTAGAGGGAGAATATGAAAATGATGCAACACAGATTAAATGAGTATCAGACCAGATCAGTGTTTATACATGCAAATTTACTTCAAATCATATATATTTTTTCTATATTTATTTTATATATATATATTTCTTTTTGTTAAAGGTCCAGTGTGTAGGATTTAAGTGGATATATTGGCATAAATGTAATAATATATAATAATATCATAAACATGTCCTCTTTAGTGTGTAATCACCTGATAATAAGAAGCGTTGTGTTCCAGTTCATAAAGATTTGCAACAAGACGAGGTGAAACTTCCAACCTGGGGCGCCAAAAAGGGGGGAAAAAGGAGAAGGATTCTAGGGGCCCATGATTAAGAGGGCCCCAGAGAGGCCCCTAATAAAATTAGAATATTGACAAAAAATAATATGACACTAAGTTACTGTATTAACTAACCTATAATCACAAATATATTTTATTTACAATGTACTGGTAACAATAACTTTATTTGTTTTGGAAACAGGTGTGCCTTATCAGGGTTAATTAGTGGAATTTCTTGCTTTATCAATGGGGTTGGGACCATCAGTTGTGTTGTGCAGAAGTCAGGTTAATACACAGCTGACAGCCCTATTGGACAACTGTTAAAATTCATATTATGGCAAGAACCAATCAGCTAACTAAAGAAAAACGAGTGGCCATCATTACTTTAAGAAATGAAGGTCAGTCAGTCCGGAAAATTGCAAAAACTTTAAATGTGTCCCCAAGTGGAGTCGCAAAAACCATCAAGCGCTACAACGAAACTGGCACACATGAGGACCGAGCCAGGAAAGGAAGACCAAGAGTCACCTCTGCTTCTGAGGATAAGTTCATCCGAGTCACCAGCCTCAGAAATCGCAAGTTAACAGCAGCTCAGATCAGAGACCAGATGAATGCCACACAGAGTTCTAGCAGCAGACCCATCTCTAGAACAACTGTTAAGAGGAGACTGCGCCAATCAGGCCTTCATGGTCAAATAGCTGCTAGGAAACCACTGCTAAGGAGAGGCAACAAGCAGAAGAGATTTGTTTGGGCCAAGAAACACAAGGGATGGACATTAGACCAGTGGAAATCTGTGCTTTGGTCTGATGAGTCCAAATTTGAGATCTTTGGTTCCAACCGCCGTGTCTTTGTGAGACGCAGAAAAGGTGAACGGATGGATTCCACATGCCTGGTTCCCACTGTGAAGCATGGAGGAGGAGGTGTGATGGCGTGGGGTGTTTTGCTGGTGACACTGTTGGGGATTTATTCAAAATTGAAGGCACACTGAACCAGCATGGCTACCACAGCATCCTGCAGCGACATGCCATCCCATCCGGTTTGCGTTTAGTTGGACGATCATTTATTTTTCAACAGGACAATGACCCCAAACACACCTCCAGGCTGTGTAAGGGCTATTTGACCAAGAAGGAGAGTGATGGAGTGCTGCGGCAGATGACCTGGCCTCCACAGTCACTGGACCTGAACCCAGTCGAGATGGTTTGGGGTGAGCTGGACCGCAGAGTGAAGGCAAAGGGGCCAACAAGTGCTAAACACCTCTGGGAACTCCTTCAAGACTGTTGGAAAACCATTTCAGGTGACTACCTCTTGAAGCTCATGGAGAGAATGCCAAGAGTGTGCAAAGCAGTAATCAGAGCAAAGGGTGGCTATTTTGAAGAAACTAGAATATAAAACATGTTTTCAGTTATTTCACCTTTTTTTGTTAAGTACATAACTCCACATGTGTTCATTCATAGTTTTGATGCCTTCAGTGAGAATCTACAATGTAAATAGTCATGAAAATAAAGAAAACGCATTGAATGAGAAGGTGTGTCCAAACTTTTGGCCTGTACTGTATATATATATATATATATATATATATATATGCTATTTCGTTTTGTTAAAATTCAGCTATCACTGAAATAGAAGAATTGCAGTAGGAACAAAGGAGAAAATTTGCGGTGTGTGCAGCAGAGTGGGTGACTGCTCTCAATCCAATCAGAGAAATGTTTACATATTCTGGAAATCAGAAGATTAAATAAATTAACGACCATATAGCCTCATATGTGTTTTTCACCCCAAATCCAAGGCCACCACCTGTGAATCTACAGTTTTGGAGATAAATTAGACCTCCTTTTTTCACAAATATGGGAATGATAGTCAAAAATACCATCAAAATGCATAGTTTTATGTAAAATAGCATCAAAAATTTTTGCTGGCCTCCCGGCCCGCTGTGTGAGGGGCCCAGTAAAAATAATTTTCATGGGGCCCAAAATCCCTGGTGGCGCCCCTGCTTCCAACTACTTGCAATATGTCAGTTTGCAATTTTCTGAAAACCTGTCCGTTTACACCAGTGCAGGTAGACAGCACAGTGTATCGTGTCCATAGCAACGACTCTCTGTACTACTGTTCCAAAGAGACATTTTTGAGGCTTATTTTGTAGCTACATCTTATTTGTAGCCTCTTACAATATGAACAAGGATGGTGACAGTGAGATACTTACTACAGCTGAATGTTAGTGATGAAATGGGGAAAACGTAAAACGACCTATGTGTTTGTAACGTGCAAATACAGCAAGCAGCAGCAGCGACACACTGAGGACGGAGACCGACATATGTATCAACAACTGTGAGAATGTAAATGAGATGGAGTCAGGCTTGGATGGCTGTTGAAAGAGGTGACATGCCTCGTTCTTAAGCTGCTGGTGAATTGACAAGCTGAGTTGCAGGTGACACCATCAGCTGGCTTTAGTCAAGCTGAGTTCACATAGTATTCTTAACCGGTTTTGTCTTGTTGCAAATCTGTGGTCTGAATTAGGTGGGTCACATCTACAGAGAGTGCCATGTTGCACCGCCATGTTTCTACAGTAACTTTGAATGGATAAACCAAACACTGGCTCTTGATAGGGCCAGTCATGTTTATGCATTGGCCCCAGTAGTTAGCAGACCCCCGCATCAGAAAAACACAGATTTTTCACATGAAACTGCTTTGTCGCATGTTCTTACCAGTTTAAATCACCCAGTCTGTTTGTTTTGGAGAGGAAGAGACATCTGCGGAGAGTTTGGCTCCCAGTTAAAGCCTTACGGATGTCTGCATCATACGTTTTCCAGACAAAAATGGGAAGCACACATTAGCAGATGCTAGGCTAGCAGCCTGTCTCCGACATGCCAGACAGCATCAGAGAAACACAGAATTGCTTCTTTGCTGTTTTTATCGATTTATATCACCTGGTCTGTTTGTTTTGGAAAGGAAGACCTCTCCAGATAACTCAGCTCCCGGAAAAAACCCTCTGAACGTCTGGATCGGAAATAAAGTGAGCACACATTAGCAGGTGCTGGACAACACGTCGTCAAAACGTCACACCTGTGCCACCCACGAGCCCGTCTTGCAGGCTGTCCTGTTTATACAGACACCGGTTCAGCGCTGTTATCGCACCATATATACAGAACAATGAAACGGCATATGGCACTATATCCCTGCTCTTAACAGGCAGTATAAAAGGGGCTTATGGTACCCCAGTTCACACCCCTCGAGCCAATCAGAGCTGCTCCACGGCAACAGACTCCTATTTAGCAGCTAACAGCAGCTAACGTTAGCACAAAGCACACACCCACAGTTGTGGGCCATGTAGCCGATTCAGGCCAAGGACTGAAAGGTACATAAGTGATGTCTCTTTTGCTTGTGTTTATAAGGCATTTAACAAAATTATTCATTTGTGTATTTATTAGACTGAAAGAGCGAACTTGCTGCTCGCATTCAGAGGGTGAACAAGACAATGCTGATGCTTATGCGCCCACGTTAGTAGTAACATAGGTTTTATGTAGGTGAAAGGTTATGTTAAGGATGGCTCCAGTGAGTCATCATGGTTTCAAAAAAACCCTCCGAGACACAGAAAGAGTGAAACACAGCTCCCAATCTTTTTACATGTTTTCAACAGGTATTTTTTCTAACATGTATAATGTGTTTAAGGAGAAATATATGATTTTACTTTACCTGGACTTTAATACAAATTTTCCGTTTGAATGAAGTAATGAACAATGATGGTCTAAGGTCCTACAAACTCAAATACCCCTCTGTAAATTACCTTTTTTTTTTTTTTACAGGCCTATATTTTTTAGCCGTATGATTCAAAGGGACTTAAAGGAGAAGTCCAGTATTTTGCACATTGAGCCCCATTTATGGGTTGTTTATGATGAAATAGAGTGGTTAAGACCAAAACTGACGATTGCTCCTTTCAGAGAATTTCGCTTTCCCCAGCCTGGCTTAACACTGCTGCCTTTTCAAAGCCATGAAACTCACCGAGTGGTCAGTGGTGTTCGTTGATGTTCTGACATAAGCATGCTCCTTTACATGGGTGTTGCCAACCGGCAGGAAACCATTGCAATGTAATGGGACACAGAAAAGAAGCAGAAGAAGAAGGCTGGCGTTGTGTTCAAAGGCATCGTGCTGCGAAGGTTGTTTACAAGCGAGTAATCCATTGTGCAGTTGTTTAAACTTATTACGAAACTTTTTCATTCATTCTCGTTCTTCCTCCGGGAGCGCACACAGCACTGTCGAGCCGGCACTTTAGCTGAGATAAAAGACTACATTGACTACAACCTTGTCATAAACAACCCCCTTTCCGTTTCCGGTGGTGGATTACTACCAACGGACAATGAGGCTTCCTATAGAAAACCAATGGATTACACAAATTGTCAAATAAATCATCACGGAAACCACAGTTTGCTACGATTTTTATGTCAGAACATCAACGAACACCACTGACCACTTGGTGCATTTCATGGCTTTGAAAACGAACGTTTAGGGTGGTTTTAGGACAGGTTCACACATGGCTATAGGCAGCACTGTTAAGCCAGGCAGGGAAAAGCCAAATTCTCCGAAAATTATTTTGGTCTTAACCACTCTATTTAATCATAAACAACCCAGAAATGGAGCTCAAAGTGCAAAATACCGGACTTCTCCTTTAATCACTTGTTGTGTGGAGCCAGTGATCTGAAAACCAAAAACCATCACCATGAAGTCATTAAACTCTTACCACAGAAGATGAAAACCAAAAGTGCTGTATAATCCATTTCTGTTTTCACTGAAAAATAAGAGAATGAAAATACAAAGCAAATGATAAAATAATTAAAACACATTAAAGCATTAAAACATTTACATTGTACAATATAAGTTATATTTTGTGTGAGCTTGACAGTGGCTTTAGACTTCTAATATTAATAAAACATTTGATAGTTGATAGTTTTGCAGTTAATTCTTAACAGCATTAAAGGTAAAAAAAAAAAAAAAAAGGTAAATTTTATAACTGATAATAAAATGCCAAATAATCTATAATACTACAACGATAATATTAAAATAATACTAATAAAAGAAGTACTCACGTGTGAAATCCAGTATTTAAACTGTTGGCAGCAATTCATCTAAACTGGGAATCTCTCTATCTGGAAGGAAGTGTCTGCTCATCTCTCTGCGAAGTGTCTTGTGCAACATTTTGTCATTCAGTATTTAAATATCCAAATGGGCAATCAGATTGAGGTCACCTTGTTTCTTAACCAGACAAGTACTTAAAAAACAAACAATCATTTACCAGGACAGGAGACGGAAAACAATGCATCTTAAAATAATCACATATACAAGATATTTTTAATTTTGATTAAGTTTGAAAATATCTACAAAAATAGCTGATAGCTACAGTTCTGAGGTGATAAATTGTAAATAGAACTGATAATAAAATACCTAATACCCTTTACTATCTGTGAGAAGTGATCTGTTTGTTTTATACTCACATGTATAAAATCTTTCACCTCATAAGTCTGAGGTCATGTCTGTGTGTGGACAGATTTTGCCACCGTGATAGCGTTGCAATCACAGACCATGGATGTATTAAAGACCTGGATGCAGTATTGAAGGCAGGACCCCGTTCATTCATATGAAAGTTGCTGAGTGGCACATGGAGCCCAAAAGGCTTTACCCAGACATCATTGTGCACATAGAGCAAGTGCACTAGAGGCTTATGGCCGTTAAGCACAGCCAAGCACACCTAACTTGCGCCGGCGAAACAACCAACTTCTGGTTTAGCGCTCTGCTGCCTTGAATGAGGATAAAAAGATTTAATCTTGAAGCTCTTCTAGACTTTCCAAATGCTGATAGTGGAACGAGTCAGCGGGGCTGTGACGCTCCAAAAAATGTATTCACTGATTTACAAGTAAAGCCTATGGGAGAAAGTGTTTTTGGGCCCCATGGCATCACTACCTCCCTACTGGATCCTATTCCCTCTAAGTACATTAAGGACCTCTTCCCAATTCTTAGCCCACTACTACTACGTATAATTAATAGCTCTCTTATCACTGGAACAGTACCTGCATCTTTTAAAACAGGCGTAATCAAGCCACTACTCAAGAAACATAACCTGGACCCTGATGTCATCAATAATTACAGACCAATTACAAATCTCCCCTTTCTTTCAAAAATCCTAGAAAAAGCAGTAGCCCAACAACTCACTGATCACCTCTCCTTCAATAATTTATACAACCCTCATCAATCCGGTTTCAGAAAATTCCATAGTATGGAAACCGCACTGACAAAAGTGGTCAATGATTTACTACTCGCCTCCGATTCTGACTCAGCTTCAGTATTGCTGCTACTAGACCTCAGCGCAGCGTTTGATACACTTGATCACCATATTCTACATCACCATCTAGAAAACTACATAGGACTCACCGACTCTGCTCTCGCCTGGTTCAAATCCTACCGTACTGACAGATCTCACTTTGTTTTTCACAATAACTGCTCTTCAGAACGCAAAAAGGTCAATTATGGTGTACCACAAGGGTCTGTGCTTGGTCCCATTCTCTTTACTATTTACATGCTACCCCTCGGTTCATAAATCAATAAATAGAAATTAGGTTCCCACTTTTACGCAGATGATACTCAGCTCTACATATCCATCAAGCCTGACACCTCTCATCAACTGATACATCTAGAACAGTGCACACAAGAAATCAAACAATGGATGTCATCAAACTTCCTTTTCTTAAATACTGAAAAACTGAAATGTTAATCCTAGGTCCAAAGCACATCAGAAACAAATTCTGCAATCTCACCTTAAACTTAGCTGGTTCTATCATTTCACAAAGCCCCCATGTTAGAAATCTCGGTATTTTATTTGATCCTAATCTCTCCTTTGAAGACCATATTAATAATATAACAAAAACAGCATATTTTCACCTACGTAATATTGTCAAGATTCATCCCATTCTCTCCATGACTGATGCAGAAACACTGGTTCACGCTTTTGTCTCATCCCGATTAGATTATTGCAATACACTTTTCTCTGGCTTACCAAATTCAACCATTAGGAAACTACAACTCGTTCAGAATACTGCTGCCAGGATATTAACCAGAATGAGAAAATTTGACCATATCACCCGTGTTCTCATTTCATTACACTGGCTCCCTGTACACACTAGATCAGACTTCAAGATTCTGCTTTTAACTTATAAAATATTACACGGACTTGCACCATCCTACTTATCATCTCTACTTACTCCACGTTTATCAATCAGGCCTCCACGATCCCATAATGCCAGTCTCCTATCTTCATTCATCTTCTAACCGCTTCATCCTCACGAGGGTCGCGGGGGGGCTGGAGCCTATCCCAGCTGACATCGGGCGAGAGGCAGGGTACACCCTGGACAGGTCGCCAGACTATCACAGGGCTGACACATAGAGACAGACAACCATTCACGCTCACATTCACACCTACGGACAATTTAGAGTTATCAATTAACCTAGTCCCCAATCTGCATGTCTTTGGACTGTGGGAGGAAGCTGGAGTGCCCGGAGAGAACCCACGCTGACACGGGGAGAACATGCAAACTCCGCACAGAAGGGCTCCCACGCCCGGGATCGAACCGGCAACCCTCTTGCTGTGAGGCGAGAGTGCTAACCACCACACCACCGTGCCGCCCCCAGTCTCCCATCCATCCCCAAAATTAATAAATCATCAGCAGGTGGTAGAGCCTTCTCATACCGAGCCCCTCTCCTCTGGAACCGCCTTCCCATTCAAATCTGTGAAGACAACACAGTCGATTCCTTGAAAAGTAAACTCAGAACACACCTTTTTGCATCTGCCTTTAACACCACATGGTCTCTGTCCTTACATACTATATCGTGGTTATCTACTACTACTCAGTCATTGTGCACATGAACTCCCTATTTAAAGCCTCAGTTTTTGCATTTCAGCCGTCGTCATCTTGTTTTTTTGGAGCCAGAAATGACCATATTTGGGTGAGAGGCTGGCACTGTAGAGGAGCGAGGGCTGGATGTGACTAAGATAACGTGCACACTATTGGCAGACAGCCTGCCACTTAAAGTGGCCCACTCTTAATTATTCATTACTTTAAGCCTTAATAAAATGTAAACAGATGAGTTAAAGCCCCCGTCGCTCCTACAGTTGCTGTTTTGGCACTTCCGTGTTAGCTCCACTTTTCAGCCCTGGAAGTAGCCGCTCGCCTAGCATGTTTTTGATATTTTTTCATTATTGATAATTTTTCTGTTTTTATTTATGTTTAGTGACTATTGCAGTGTTTGCTTATATATTTTATTTTCTCCTATGTTCTGATTTTCATTTGGTCAAAATTTAAATGAGCTAGTTTGTTAATCTATTCCCATAAGCCTCAACTGTATTTAATGTTCATTTGTAATCAAGTGTTTGACCTTCGAATCAAAGCAGTAGTTCAAATGGGTTGTAGGTCTGTCCCCCCAGAGATTTGTAGACAGGTTTAAAGGAGCTATATGTAAGAAATCTAAAGCAAATAGTCGTAAAATCATATGTCACAGAGACTAAGGAATAATGTTCATATAACATACTGATCTTACCGACAGCCAGAATATTTGCATCTACAAATTTTTTTTGCAGTCTGAAAATCATGTTTATGTTTTGAATTTGTGTTTTGGCCTGTTGCACCACCCACCGCCGTCTACCAGTCACACAGTCACACAGTCAGTAGAGTCTCAGCATCAGTTACACTTACAACTGAGCTACAGCAGCACGGCAAGCAGCATTAGCAGTGTCCCACTATATAGCATTAGCAGCCGGCTCCTCCTCAGCTGTATACCGGCAGCAGCGTTAGCAGTGTCCCGGTACATAGCATTAGCAGCTGGCTCCTCCTCAGCTGTATCCCGGCAGCAGTGTAAGCAGCAGAGAAGTCGGACTTGCTCAAACGGTCCGCTGGAAAACTGAAGATCAAGGACGCGGCAACGCGGCCCTGCCACGGCAGCTGCCCGTGGGCAAACAAATCAGTCTCCAGCGTGCTGCTGTCCAGCAACCTCGAATCTGTAGGGGAGGGGGGGCGGACACGACTCGCGGCAGTATTTTGAATTTGAGTGCAGTAACTGTTTTGGCCACATTCTTGCATACATTGCCTTTAAAAATGATGCCACATAGTTGGCGTCAATGATGAAAAAAAGTTAAATAGCTACAAAAAATGGGGACAAGCGTCGATGAAATTGACGCAGGTTGTTGTACGTAGCAGAAATAACAGAGACAGAAATAACAATGTGTCCCCCCCGCAGGCATGGACAAAGTAATAGAGTAATACTTTACTCAATTGAAAGCACTGTTATTTTGAAAAAACTGTGCTCAAGTAAAGTACAGTTACCAGTAAAAATGTAGTCACATTAAAGTAACATTACTGCATTACATAAAGAAAGTGTCAAATGAATGATTTTTTTTTTTATTCAAGACAGTACTTACATTACCTTCAAAGGAAAACAAAAAGACAGCAACCCAATATATATATGGCAGTGTTTACATGTGTCACACACACATGAGATATACACTTCACATGGTGAAATCAGAGTGAACCTTTTCTTTGTTTTATAAATAAATAACATTTAATATATGCTTTCACTAATCTAATAGTGTGTTTAAAACCTAAACTAGGCCATGCGTTCACAACAGTAAGTCAATCAAAAAACAGAATATCTTTTACTGACTAAGTTTTCCTTAACTTTCCCCTTAATTGCTGAATTGGAAGCAACAAAGCAGACAACATGGTGCACACACATTACAAGAACTCGTGATATATTCAGGGTTGGTCACATCATGTATAGTCCAAAGCTGGAAACACTCACCTCTGCAGGTAAACTCCTGAAAAGCCCCTATTTTCATATGAAAATGAAGAATCTGGCACAGGTCAGCCTGTGGTGTTGCTTACATCACAAATTAGAAAGTAAAATGCTTGTTTAAATGTTTTGTTTGGTTTGACCTGACAGGGAACCTTCAAGTATAGACATTTTGTGACTTGTCACATACGTAAAAAAAAACATTTCCTCTTCATGTTAAAGTGGAAACAGACAACTTTTCAACTTTTGCCTCCCTAGTGTTTCTGAGTGATAACATTGTTGGTGCTGCTGTCATAAAGGCAACTGAATCGCTTTTGGTTTTTCCTAGAGTCTAGTGACTACCACAGTTTCAACAGTTACTTCAGTTTTGCACTGCCTGCCATTTACTCTTGCATTTACTCTGTCACATGGTTACATGTACTTAATTTAAAAAAAAAAAAAAAAAAAAAAAAAGTACTTTTGAGAGTAGTTTTGCAGTATACCTTTTATTCTCACTGGAATACAATTGCAGTAAAATGTACTTCTATGTCATTGCATCTCGATACTTTGACTGATTCATTTACCCACAAATAATTCTTATACTCAGCTGAGCTCATACCCACAACAGTGATCATGTGATGGTGAGAGATAAGATAGCCGATTAGCCAATTATGGCACCATAGATGCAAGAGATTTGGACACAGAATGCTTGCACAGACACACACACAAACACGTGATGCAGACTGTGACACAATCTTTCGCTTGACCTTTCGCTCCCCACACTACCTTCTTCTTTACTCCAGTCAGCGCATTGGTCAAGTGAATTTAGGAAATGCTTTATTTCAGAGGGTCGGAAGGTATGACTTACACTCACCACAGGACATTATTTTAGAAAAACTATATACAGTAATTAATATTGCATCCATCCATTTTCATCCACTTATCCGGGGCCAGCTCACAGAGGCAGCAGGCCAAGCAAAGCACTCCAGATGTACCTCTCCTCAGTGATGCTTTCCAGCTCCTCCTGGGGGACCCTAAGGTGTTCCTAGGCCCCGGGGCCTCCTACCAGTTGGACTTGCCTGAACACCTCTAAGGTGACCAGGACGCATCCTGATCTGATCTGATGCCTGAACCACCTCAACTGACCCTTTTTGACACTAAGGAGCAGCGGCTCTACTCCGAGCTCCCTCCGGATGTCCGAGCTAGCTCTAAGGCTGAGCCCAGCCATCTGACAGAGGAAACTTATTCCCACCGCTTGTATATGTGATCTCATTCTTTTGGTCACTACTCAGAGCTCATGACCATAGGTGAGGGTTGGGATATAGATGGACCAGTAAATCGAAAGCTTCACCTTCTGGCTCAACTCCAATGATTTCCACTGGGTACGTCATTAGTCCGACGTCCCGTTGTTCCGATATGTGATTATACTAGGCCATACTGTATTTGTGTACCATAGAAGATCAGTAAACGCAACAAAATAGGCGACTGGTCGAGATACAAGTGTCATAGAGAGGAGAGAATGAAACACCATAACCTCCTGTTATTAACTCTGGGGTCCGGGTTGTGTGGGGAGCTCTCCGCAGTGCTGAACGGCTCCCGGCGGGCGTATTTCTGCCTTGATGGTGCGCCGCGACCAGCTCTGGGTCAGCTGGGAAAGGCTTGAGGCGAAGCAGGCTCACGGCTTATGTGCTTGCCACTTTCTTTTTCATTTTAACCCACACCATGATCTTTTCCTGACCCTAACCAAGTGGTTTTTGTGCCTAAACCTAACCAGACCTTAACCACAGGGCATCATGATGATTTCAGAACAACGGGACTTTGGAACAATGGGTTTAATATGGTTGGACCAATGGGATGTTGGACCAGTGGGCAGACCCCCTCCTCACCACCGCACCACACGTTCTTTTGCTTCCCAGCTGATTACAAGACCAGGAGTTGCTGTATAAAACACCAGGTAGGGTAACATTGTGTTTGTGGATGGAATGTAGCTAGTGAGAAATGAGAAATGTAGTCCACTACGCAGTTTCACACAAATAAACAAGCTGTATAATCTTTGCACAAAACTGCACAAGTCAGTCACTTTGGAGCATGTATCTTATTTTTTATTTATTGATTGATTTTTATCGCATTGTTTTATTCTTATTCTATTGAAGTGTTTTTATTCTTTTAACCTATGTATTGTAGGGAATTTTGCTTTTGGTGTTTTTAATTATTTGCTTGTATTTCATGGATTGCAGCACTTTCTGTTGATTTTAAATTTCTTTCTTGTATTCTGTGTTTTATGTTTTGTTTTGATTGTTCAAACTGTGATGGATGTTTTGAAGCTCGACTGCGAAACTAGTTTACCCTTGGGTATCAATAAAGTAACCTGAACCTGAACCTGAAATCGAAATTGCACTATGACAAACTGCAACTTCCTTGACTTGCAAAATTATCTCAAAATGAATAATATCGTGTAATTCATGGCAGAACAAAGAAAAATATTTTTCTCTCAACACTGACTACCGTACAAACCAGAAGGGTAGGAACTTTGCCTCTCTATGGTTGACGTACTTCCTTTGTGCCGTAAACGAGCCTTCATTTTGACGGGAGATTGTATCCAGTGGTAGAGTTGCATAGTGAAAGCGAGGCTTATCGGGAACCAATATAAATGCAGATGGTGATCAACATTTAACTCATAATAATAAGTTAAAGCAAAAATGTGTCTAATTCTATAAACATTGCAGGTTACAACAAAATATATTCCCAAGTGAACACATAGAAACACAACAGAAATCCTTACAATCTCACATTACTATTGTCATCTGCTATAAACTGAAACTTAGTTAAACAGATACATTTGTTAACAACAGAACAAAGTCACTTTATCATCATTTAGAAGAAAAGGTTTGTTTCAGGTACAGCGTTACTGATCAGATATGCCCTCCAAGTGTCTGACTTTGCGGTTTGCAGACAGAAATATATTAAAAAGGTTTAATGCAGTGAGGTTCTGAGGGTTTCTCTTTCTCTTCTTTCCTGGGCTGAATCGTCCATCGCACCCTGATGTTAGTCAGTCCCTGACTCTCTAGCAGTGCACCCAGCTGCAGAGAAATAAAAGAAATATACAGACTTTTTCTCCAGTTTCTGTTACATTGTAGGTTCTGTACAGCCTTATGCCATATTGTGTAATTTTTCCACTACAAAGACTGAACACACAGAGAGAAAGAGAAAGCGTTGTACCTGTTGGAGGATCTGGGTGTTAATAGCTAGATCTCTCATGTCAGCGTCAGTCTGAATCTTCATCCTCACCACTGCGGAGTTCCGGTTTTGACCAGGATGATAATAAACATCTAATCACCAAAGAAAGAGACTGTGAGGTAGAACACCTTAAAAAACAATATTTCTTTGTGCTGTAAGTGAACAATCACCTTCATGGCAGATGAAAGCAAACTCTCTCCAGCAGTGATTGTCATCCCAATAATGTTGGGCATTCTCAGTCGCACAGTGCTGGGTACCACCCCCGTTATTTGGCTCGTTTATTTGCCAGTTCCTGAATGAGCTGTTGCTGTTATCAGACCAAGTCCACGGCACTCTGTACAGACCAATCCATGCAGTGCCGTGGAACGGTATCATGTTTTGCACATTTGTGTTTTCTTCATTGCTCTCAATCACAGGTAGGTCTGTGTGGTACAATCTGCAGTAGTCGCGGGCATCAGTCCACGTTTTCCAAGTTGGAATGAACACATAGGTTTTCTCGGTTTGGTTTATTTCTGCAATAGACAGAAGTGAAGTGACAATTAATGAAATAACTTTTTTTAACTAATAAATTTTTTCCAGCGTATTTTCGGGCAGAACAGTTTTGGGAAACCATGTTGGATAGCTTCAGCAGAGTACGATTTTAGTCTTTTGCTTTCTTGCCAAGAGTTGGATGAGAAAATAAAAACCATTATAATTTTTGTTTAATATAAAGCTGGAGCCAGCCTGTTAGCCTAGCTTAGCATAAGGGCTAGAAACTGAATTGTCAAAAACATGATGTGAAATACAAGAGGGCTTTCCTTTTTTGTCCGGTGCAACATTGACTTCAAAGACATCAAAGTGGTATCCATTTGGAGGCGGTAAAATTTTCTTTTGTAATGTATATGTCTCACCTGTTATTTTATTTTTTAATTTAATTTTATTTTTTAAATTTAATTTAATTTAATTTTATTTTATTTAGCTTTCTCCACATACATGTAGATACAGATGGCGCTTTCAGAAATACTCATTTCGGGTACCAGAGCGCACTCTTGTATGCAATTGTGTCTTTTCTAAAACTCACTTTACGTTCAGTTTGACAAGAAATGAACAATAAAATGTTGCTGCCAGACAATTCAAGACACACTTTCTTTTTTTTTTTTAATAGATTTTGATGTAGAATTATTGTTTAATTCTTTATAAAGCACATACACTAAATATTTTGGTTTAAGCTTCTTAAGAGAGAGGATTAACCAGTTCTCTCTGTTTGATGTCTTTGTAGTTGGGCTACCAAATAAAATGTTGTTGAGACAAAACAAGCATTTTGAATATATCCTCTTTGGCTCTTAGGAAATCTCTCACTAGTTTAGGTTTATTTCATGGTCTAATAAATGAGTAATGAAAATAGAAAAAATAATTATCAGATTCCACTGATCGGATATATTCTTACCAGTATAACAAACAAAGCTGTACACACGTTCACAGGACATATCAATCCATTCTCCAAAACTGTTCATCATCCCACAGTTCTCTGCATAGAAATTATTTGGTTCATCAGAACCCCAGGCTTTATAACCAGTTTTGCTTGTTTCACCAGTTGCTGACCATCTCCAGGAGTTGCTGTCATTGCCCATGGTTCCTGCCCACGATTGTGGGTCATCCCTCAGTCCAATCCACGCCACTTCGGTGTCCAAAGTAGGTCTGTTCAACCTGCTTATGTCCTCCATGCTTTTGATGGTTGCCAGGTCTGTGTAATACAATCTGCAGTAGGCCTGAGCGTTGTCCCAGTTCGTGGGCAGGTTGACATAGCGGAACTTACGAAGGACGCAAGAGGAGGGGATGCAAAATCCTGGGGATTAAAGATAGACGATATGCATGTGTTTAGACTGGCATATTTATCGTTAATGACACACTGGCTAAAAGCAAGCACTTATCTGTAGAATTATGTAACACTGCTGATCTTACCGAAGAGGAGGAGAATCAGAGTCACGATACGATCCATTTATGACTCAGCTACAAACAAGGAGACAATAGGTATAATAACATTCTGTACATACATACAGTATATATCACACACTGCACAATCACACAGGAGCTTTCTGTTATTCCGACACATTCTCACTCCGACCTCGTCACAAATTGACGTTTGGTCATGGTCTTTCTGGGACACTGTGTCAAGTCCTGCCTGTTACATGCATTGTCTTCTTTCAAAATGCACTCCCATTTTTCACAGGAAATTTACCATTAACATACAGTCTCTGTCAAAATAAATGCACTATGTTGGTACAACACCGCAAATTGACGCTTTTTTTCCTTCAACAACTAATGCATGTGGTTGGGTTTAGGAAAAAAGAACAGGGTTTGGCTTCATAATTTTACAGGACACGAATACCGCATTCCTGGGTGAAATTTGGTGTTCGGATGGTTGGACCCATCCACCACCCCTCAAGCCCGCCTGCCCTACTTGGACTTTTACCACCTTAACTTTCGTCCTTGTCCCGCTGCGTTCCCCCTGACACCGCTGACAACCAATAAACTAATAATAGCAACCGAGTATCATGCTGTCGTTAACGGATGGCTTTTTTCGTCACTGTCTGACGCCTGATTTCAACGACTTCAGAGTGAGACTGGGTTGGTTATTCTGGTTGGAAGGACCTTTGCTTTGGTTGACACTTGGCAAAGCTATGCTGGGAATTATGTGAGGTTGCAGAGAATATTAAAGGTGCAGATCCTGACGTATGAAACAGAACAAGTATGAGAAAGAGATGATGTCTGAAACATGTTTGATTCTAGCCGTAAGCACAGGGAAACCCTTTGAAATAGGGTGCAGGTGGTGTCTAAGGTGGCAGTGTGATATTAATCTTTAACAGCTGATACTCAAACAGCAGCAGGCTGTGGAAATGCTGTAGTAATTTTTAATTTAAGTGTTCACGTACTTTGACAGTACAGTTAAATCCAGCCACTATAAGCCATGACAAATATGTGTTCTGTAGTCTGTATTTTCAACAGCACTGTGGGTATTTTTAGAGACACAGATTCAGGTTAGCTGAAGTGGTGTGTGCCGTTGTGTGTGCTGAATTGAAATGGAGTGGAAACCTCATCTAAGTGGCAATAAGCAACAGCTGTGCTCCAGAGAGGAGGTCTGATTAGGCAAAATAAGCGAAAACCCTGTGTACGTCTGTAACAGATGCATAAATAAAACTGCAATCTGAAAATATTAACAAAATCAGAACAAGGATTTGGTGGTACACTTTGCATTACAGGAAACAATCATGGCTTTGGTGATTTGCCAATCAAACGACATCGGGAAGTCTGGGCTCAGCCGATACTAAATTTGTTTAGGGTTAATATGACCTTTCTGTGAATATATTTCAATGTATGATTTAGTGCTATACAGTGAAATATAGCAATTTAAATGCAGTTGAAACAATTGTCTAAATACTGTCTTTTTTTTTTTTTTTAAACCAAACTCAGTCTAATTTCTTTAACCAAGCCAGTGTTTTATCTACATGTCTTTAAGTCCTGTGACCTGCAACTTGTTCTGTCACGGGGTCCAGATTTCTCCTGAGTCATTAGTTCAAGGTCAACACAGATTAATACATTCAGCATAATATTTGCATTTGACCATATCTCAAACTAGTTTGCTGTCTCTGTTAAGTAGCTGTTTGTTATTTACTCACTCCACAGAAGGAAATGCACTTCAAAATAAAGGCTCTGTGCTAAAAATTCACTGTACTTAAAAATAAGGTGTGTTTTTTACTTGCCACTTTTACTTGTCACTTGCAGTCCTTTCAAAATGGACCTATGACCCTCTTTTGGACCGCGACCCACCAGTTGGGAACCACTGATATAGTGTAACCGGACAGCCTGCAACCTTTAGAGTAAAGGCCACAGATATGATCACAAATGTGCTTAGATGTTCTTATCCTCTATCAGTCTTGCATAACCAGACCTATCTCCACACTTTGTTTTAACACTGTGCAAGCACTGTCTGAAACCATCATAATTCTGCACTTATTGGTTGTTTGTATTTATTTTTTACACCAATCTCAATTGTCTTGGGCGACGTTGCTCTTGCAAAATAGTGTTGGAGATAGCAGAAGGGGTGGAGAATTCCATCTGAAATAGACTAGCACTCTTCAGACAGGGCAACCCAGTCGCCATAAAAATATTTATAGCCTACTACTTTGTAAAGCCAGTTTTGGGAGCACAGTCCCCGCTGGAAAAGCAAATACTTTTTAGCACTATCCCCACCAACAAGTTGCTGCAAAACACCCATGTTTGGCACCTAAAAAGCTGCTGGAAAAACAGCAATTGCTCGCTAAATCTCAGCCAGTCATATTGTGTCTTGGTCTCAAACAGTGGTCTGCAGCTTGCCACCCCCTCCAACGTGCAAATGTAACATACTCGTGATTTGTCAAAATATACAATGCCAAAATTTTCCTCTGGTGACTGGGCTGGACACAAAACACATCTCATCTGTGTATCTGTGTACATGATCATACAATGAAAATTTGATTTACATATTAGTTACTTTAGAAGCACATTAATGCCACACCTGTCAGGTGGATGAATTATCTTGGAAAAGAAGAAGTGCTCACTAACACAGATTTTTACAAATTTGTGACCAAAATTCGGGGAAATATATCTATTGAGTATATGAAAAAGAAAGTCTTCAACTCTGACCTATGAAAAATTGTCGCAAAACCCCAAAAGTGTTGCTTTAAAAATTTTGTTTAGCAGCAAATACAAAAAAAATGACTCATTGTAAAAGGTTTAGCAGCTTTCACTGTTTCCCACCTCTTATGAGGAAAAGACAGAAAATACTGAAATCTTGGATCAGAAATTAATTTCTTGCCTTGCTGACAGTTTGCAGTGGTATTTAATCACATCATCACATTCCTGAAAATATAAAAGGCATACTCACAATGATTGTTGAGAGCTGAAGTCTTTTCAATATCCTCCAAGCATATATATCTGCTAACCCCCTATGAAATGTAAGGTACGGAGTGCTCTTGTCACTATTTTCATATGCAAAGCATGACCTTGGTAAAGGTTCTCTGGTGTGGCGCTGACCACAATGTGACCATGACGTTATACCATACCAAAGTTTACTAACAGAGCAAGTAAAAAAGGGTCTTCCATAAGGCTGCAATGAATTACTTTCATTATCAAAAATCTGCTGATTATTTTTTTAGATTTATTGTTTTGTCAATAAACACCAAAAATAGTCTAAATGCCTGTTATAACTCCCCAGAGTCCAAGTTGAGTCCTTCAAAATGTTTTGTTTTGTTCAACCAACAGCCAAAACCCCAACCCAAAGATATTCAGTTTACAATTATATAAAACAGAGAAAAGCAGCACGTTTGAATTGCTGGAACCTGCAATTTTTTGGCATTTTAACATAAGAAATTGTTCAATTATTAGATTGTGACCATCAGACCAATGAAGTGTGTGGGTCTCTTTGTTGTAGTACTTGACTTGTTTTATTTTTGTTAATTGTTGTTGTTGTAACTTGAATATTGAATATGGAGTCCCTCAAGGAAGCCTTCTGGCCCATTTTATTTTCTTTATAGGTCATCATCTGGGCAACATTGTCAGTCATTATAATGTCAAACACTACCAATAGCCTCATAATAGCAAAGAAACTAATTCTCATAATATGGAAGAACACAACTGTCCCTACCTCTAAGATGTGGCTAGAGGATTTAACTAACACACTCCATTTGGAAAGAATAAGATGTGCCCTGAAAAAAAGGCTTCAACAATTTAATAAAACCTGAAAACCCCTCATATCTTACCTTGCAACTACAAATCTAACACAACAGACCAACCCCAGTACAGACTGTACTATAACTGGAATGACTGAAGAGTGATGGGTCTCTGTGGGTGGAGGGAGGTGGGAGGAGTGGAGAAGTGATGTGGGTATGGGAGGGCAGCCCTGCGACTTTGGGGATAATGGTCAGCTTGTTCTTGTTATTGTTATTTTTCTTTTTCTTATCATTTTATTTTATGTTGATGTATTTGCACTTTACTACCTTATTTGAACGTACCTCTGTACCTAATATAACATTTGATCCCTTTTTGATCTGAGGGTATTATGTACAATTGTTAAATTCAGAAAAATGAGCCCTAAATGTAGATGTTGATTATATGTGGAGTCTGCTCAATAATAATCACCACCAATATGCAGATGACACACAGTAATATATCTCAATTTATCCAGATGGCCTGAGATCTTAATATTCTGTTAATATATTATTGATTAAAATTTATTTACAATAAAAGTGTACTTGCAGGCTCAAAAGTATTAAGAATATATATATTTTATATTATTTTATTTATTACTGTTTTACTCATGATATGACATTCTACTTTTGGTTCAGTTTAAATATTGCCCTCCACCCAAAGGTTTTTCTTATTGTTACTTCACTTGGACATTTGGGCTTCACCTTGCAGAATACTGTTTGTGCAGGCCTATATGACTGCACCATGTATGAAATGCTAAAGGGCTGAAACAGGAAGCAAAGTCTCAGTCACAGATTTTTGCCACAAGCTTCACTTAACAGCTCTGGCCCCGTTGTTATGGTCCAGCCCAAAAAATCATTATGTTAGAATGAAAAATGGTACACTTAAACACAGCCACGCAGTAGGAGGGACCTCCTTTCTCTGGAACTGGAACCACTTATCAGTTAACACAACCCCTTCCTCTTTGGCTCCACTTGGTGATGTACGTAGCTGTGCAGCCATCAGCCACTATCAGAGCCAACTTTCGCCGACAACAGTAGTTTGTAAAACGCCACAATGTGGCAGCACCTGTTCTGAGCTTGCAACACATAATATTCCCTTTAGTTTCAATCAGAGCTTTATTTCCACTTTCTCTTCATAACGGTGGTGGCACCGATTCTGACCATTTATGGTTATGACACTGTAACACGTAACAGTCAGTAACATTTAAATAATCTTTTAAGGCTCATGCATCATCAAGCTCTTCCTCAAACAAATTAATAAGGTAATCTTCTCTTCTGTCAAAAACTACTACTTTGACCGCAGGTGGCTAGTTAGCTAGCTGGCTTGCTAATTCTACCATGCTTTTATGATAACGTTACAGTGGTTACAGAAAATTAGCCAAACCAAGCTGTGACAAAAAAGTGTTGACGAAGCACTGAGTTGTTAAATTTTACTCATGTAGCTGCTGGCTAGATATCTATATTGCTAATTGCCATCGTGCTACACTGGTTACAGATAATAAGGAATACAGTAATACAGGACTGTCAGCCTCTATTTATATTGAAAAAAAACCTTAAACATGTCTAACAACAAAAGCAAATTCAACAAAGCTGATGCTTACAGTAGTTAACTCAAGCCGGTCTGTCAGACACTTTATTCACCAAGTATCATGTACAAAGAATTTGTTTAAGTGTAGGTGACAGCACAATAAAGTAGTAAGACGACAGAGTAAACAAACAGCAAACAAGCAAGACACAGCCATAAAATAAACACAGCAATCAACAAATAGTTCAGTTCATTTTTCATTAGGCTGTTTTTGGTAGATGCAAAGCAAAAACATAGAATATAGCATTTTTCATCAACCCAGTCAGATACATTCTATTATTATATATATTCAATACATTAAAACTTTACTAGGGCTGTCAGTGTTACAAAAAAACTCCCAGATGACTCAACTGACAAGTCAAAAGTAACATGCACCTTGTGTCAAAGGAATCACCGAAGTACTTAAAATTTAAGCTACCACTTACAAGCTCAGCGTAAGTCTGCGTCTTTGCGACCTGTCCACCACTCCAACCTTCCTCCCAAAAAAGTCAATGGAAAAACGGCAATGAGTAACAACAAAACACCCACATTTGGTGCCTAAAAAGCTGCTGGAAACACAGCAATGACTCCCTTAATCACAACCGGTTTTGTCATTTATATATCTCTAACAGTGATCTGCAGCTTGGCAGGCGTCTTGGCTATGTCCACCATCCCCTCCACCTCTCGATGACAAAGTCAGCTCATGTATTACATCACTTTAGAAACGCTGATATGAAATGTGCAAATGTAATGTCGTTTTGGTTTGCAGGAATGTACAATGCTATTTTACCAAATCATTTTTATCTGGTGACTGGGCTGCACTATTTGTACAACTGCAACCAATGATTGGTTCCACCATCGATTTATCTCCACATTATCTGTTTTGATAAATTATTTGGTCAGAAAATAGTAAATAAACAAAAAACCTTAATAATTTCCCTAAATCCAAGCTTATGCATTTAAATGTCCTGCTTTGTCTGACCAGAGCCCCCAAAAATGTTTAGATTCACAACACACTGGACAAAGAAAATTAGCTAATCTTCACATTTGAGAAGTTGAAACTACTGAATGTTTGTTTTTGTATAGAAAATTAATAGCTTATCAAAATGGTTGCAGAAAAATTAACCCATCCTTTCAGCTCTACATTTTGTGCATCAGGACAAATTTTTTTACCATTTATTGCTCACATAGTTATATCGAGTTATATCACCGTTTCAATGTGTAGCAAAAGGCTATTTATCTCTTATTATTTTATTCCTACATCCTATAAGCTGATGTGTAATTACATAAACAAAATTACCTGATTAACAACACAGCAATCATATCATTTAGTAGGTTTAAAAATAAAAATATATTAAAAATGAAAAATGCAGTAAGGTTTCTGTTGTTTTCTGGGCTCAATCTTCCATTGCAGCTTGAAGTCAGTCCATCCTTGACCCGTAAGCACTGCACTGAGCTGAGGAGAAAAAAAAGAAATATCCAGACGTTTTCTTTATTTTTCTGAACCAGTAGACTCTGTAGTTTACCATCTTCTTTTTTATCTGTCATTTTACAGCTTTAAAAAAAAACAGGGATAAAGAGTAGTACCTGCTGCAGGATCTGGGCATTAGCAGCCGGATCAGTTATGTCAGCATCAGTCTTGAACGTCATCCTCACCGTGGTCTTCCGTTTTAGAACTGAACAGCACAGCAAACATGCAGCCACAAAACAAAGAGACACTGTCAATTTTGATTGATAAAACTCAAATTGGTTTTCTTTGTGCTGCAGTGAAAAATCACCTTGCTGGCAGATGAAAGGGTACTTTTTCCAACAGCTGTGGTCATCCCATTCATGGCTAGGATTCTCAACGGCACAGAACTCGTCACCATCAGAGTGATCTTGTCTGATGTTATTTGGGCTGCCACTTTGCCAGGATCTGAAGGAGCTTTGGCTCTTGTCAGACCAAGTCCACGCCACTCGGTACAGACCAATCCAAGGGTTATAATCCAATGGTGCAGCAGAGCGTATCTCATGGTTTTCCTCACTGTTCTCGATCATGGCTAAGTCTGTGTGGTATTCTCTGCAGTAGTTGCGGGCATCAGCCCACGATTTCCCAGTTGAAACAAATGTGTAGGTTTTCTTGTGTTTGTTTATCTCTGCAATAGACAGAAGGGAAATCAGTATAAGAATAATTTATTGAGGTTTCTGCATCACAGCTACTCATAATTTCGGCCTGGGTGAGGTTGAATTAATTTGACTAATTTGAATTATTGTTTTTGCACTATGTATAAAATGTCTACATCATGAAATGTTTTTAAATTTGCACAAAAGTTTTTTTTCCAGCCTGAAATTAATGTAGATGATAGTTGGCTACATTAGCTATCTAGAGTCATGGCAGTCCTGTAAAGTGATGATTAGTTGTACTAAATGCATACTGCAGTCTAGTGACCGTGGTCACTTCGGGTATCTCTGCTCGTCTTCGGTGCTTGTTAGATCAGGCTATCTTGTAGTGCATGCATACAACATGTAAATACCATAATATGAACGCCCTCTCAGAACAACAAACATTTTTTAAATTGTTTTTTAAAATGATTTTAAAACTAAACTCTAGGTTGGGCTTCATGGAACAAACACGACGACGGCCTTGAATTGCACCAGACACATTCACAAGGAGAACTAAGATGCACCTGCAAAGCTCCAGTCCTGCAGCTGTGGCATTTCGTTTGAAATTCATCAGTTGAAAAAAAGTAATCAGGAAGTAACATCAAATCTTATCTTACCAGTGTAACAAACAAATCTCCATTTTTCTTCACAGGGTGCATCATACCATTCTCCAGAGGAGAACATTGCCACACAGTTTTCATTTCCATTATAACTTTGTGGCTGGTTACTGTCCCAGTTCTGATAACCAGTTTTGCTCGTTTCACCGGTTGCTGACCATCTCCAGGAGTTTGCATCATTGCCCATGGTTCCCTTCCAGGATTTTGGGTCATCATGCAGTCCGATCCACGCCCATGAATAAGTGTAAGGGGGTTGTAGCCTGTTTATATCATCCATACTCTCAAAAGTCGCCAGGTTGGTGTATTTCATTCTGCAGTAGTGCTGAGCGTCGTTCCAGGTCATTGTCAAATCAATATAGTGGTACTGCCGAAGGGGGAAGTGAGAGCAGGAGCTGATGCTGAATCCTGAGGGAAAGCACATTTAGTATTAGGTGAATTTTGGAATGAATTGAAAACAGTTCTCAGGGTTTCAAAGAGAAAGAAAAATATGAAAAAAGTATTGTGCATAAATCTCTGCTGCCTGACAATTTATTCTCTCTGTTTTCACCTTTAGGCCTCTTTCGTGCTCCATGACTCAACAATCTTACAACACTGTGGCGTGATGCGCTTGACCTTGACCAAAACACACAATTCATGCGTGTGATTATGTAAATGACTTGACCTTACCAGAGAAGAGGAGAATCAGAGTCACGTAACAATCCATTTCTGTTGTTTTTACTGCAAACAAGAGGAAAATAAGTCAATAATAAAATTTAACACTGAACCATTTACTCTGGCTGACTGGGACCTGAGGTCACCAAACTTAAGGAATCAACTGGTATGATAAAGAAAAGTCCTCACAGCTGCAACATTACCAGGAGAAAGAGGCAGAAAAGGTCAGATGAGTCAATATGTGAAAACACCTTTCATAGGTTGTGTAAAGAGGCATCTTAAAACACGACAAAGTAAATACAAAGATGTATCAGTGGTGTACTTTGTGTTCCTGGGATCATTTAACTGTATTTACTCAGTACTCATGATTTGGTGATTTGCAGGTCCAAATAAGTCTCGAGGTCACAAATAAACAACTCCGTAATACAACTACTTTGTTTCAATTTTTACAAATGCGAATGAACGTGAGCAACCTTTAAATGCTGATTTTGAAACTCACCTGCTTCCTGGTCTTAAATAAGCAGTTGGATAAGTACTCTCCTGCAGTTGATTGTTGTAAAAGTGCAATGGAAAAATAAAAAAAATATACTCGCAAGTTTAAAATCCAGCTTTTGAATGTTGTTGTAAAGTTGAGATCTGAACTCTTTGCCCACGAAAATGTAGAGATGGAAAACACTGGCTTGAGTATTTTATAGTGCTTGGCAGTATTTTAAATATGCAAAGCACATTTCTCCTTTGGAGGTTGGTTGCATCATACATATCATACTCCTGGCAGACCATTTCATTACCACTGTGGAATTTCTATATTTTGCTGGGTTTGTTGAGGTTAAGCTCATCAGGGTTAGGGTTAGGGTTAGGGTTAGTGTCCTTTACCATTTGTTACATTAAAATGCACCCCTGTAGAGTTTTCATGAATAGGGACATTAGCTTTAGAGACAAAACCTTATGTACCAGGCTGTAAACGTGTTTATTTTTGCTGTAAAGTTGGGCACCTTAACATAAGGGTCTATGAAGATTGGCTCACTCTTGGGAGACAGCCTCAAGTGGCCATTAAAAGAACTGCGGTTTCTGGCTTTATTTTTCAGTCCTGGAGGTCACCGCTCGCTTGGAAGAGGAAAGTGTCTTTACCAACCACAAAGTTGGAAGAACACTTGTATCAACAAAACATATGTGGTCAGGGGCATCTGAATGAATCAGTTTGTCTATCAAAACATCACGTGCAACGATTTGCAGCTGACGAACGAAGGAGATTAAGAAGCAAACCTTTCAGAGGTGACCTCTAGTTTAGTAAAATGAAATGTAAATGGCTCTGCAGAGTCTCTGCTGGTGAAGCTGCAGTTGCCTTTGTTTTACCAAGTTAAGGTGAGACACTGCAGGTGAATAGGGTAACATTTTAAAATGATAGCTATCATCATGAAACTTACTCAGTTGATTACTTACAATGGTATGGAAAAAAAATATGTATTACAAGTTTTAAAATTTTAATGTTTAATTATGCAAATTATGCATTATCTCATTAAATATATGCTAATTTGCATATCTTTTAGGAAGATAAATCTGAACATCTGATAAAGCCAGGTGCAAAATTCTTTTCAATTTGTTAACATATAAGATGAAAAAAAAAATTACAGAGGGATTTAAGGATATCTGCTTTTATTACCTTGACAATCAAAATATACTGCCCATAGCCTAATAAAAAAAAAAAAAAAATAGATTTTCGCCATATTTTTGGGAATAAAATGTCACATAAATCAGGCTAGGAATGATTTATTAACAAATCCTTCCGGAAATATCTTCAGAATATAGATAGGTGTATAACTGGAAAGTTTGGTGTACATAGGTGCAACAGAGGCTGAGATGTTCAACTTGGGAGTATGACCAAAAACTCATTTTGAGTTTTGGCATTCAAAGATTTACATAACATAATACAATAAAATAAACATCTAAATGTATAATTTGAATGTTCTTTATAGCTGCGTGTTGGGGTTACATTCCCCTGAAGGGAGTTACTTTTAAACTGCTCACTATACATTATCCCGCTTATAACATGGCTTACTACTAAAACATTCAAATGTTACAACTGGCATCAATATTGTTAAACTGCTGACAGAGTGTATTGACAGAGGAGAGGCGTTCACCAGACAAACAGGAGCGGAGGAGAGGATTTTACTCCACTTCTCCCGGTCGGAGATGCTGGGTGCCCAGTAGCTGCAAAGGCTGCCCTCACATTTATGGCCAGTGACCGACATGATCTCCCTGCTCTCCAGGCCAGCTTGGGAGAGCTGTGTGGACTAACGTTAACTGATTTTGATGCTCCTCAGTCTAAGGCTGTTGCTATGGTGTTCCTAGCAACAGAGCAGCAGAGCAGCGGTGAAACCTCAAGAAATAAACACTGCAGAATTTTGTTGATTGACCAATCAGAATCAAGTATTTAAGAGTGCCATGTTCTAAGTAAACATTACATCATAGTGTAAAACAAATACATAATTAAACACCTAAGGCAAAGGGACCAAAAAACAAAATGAAAAATTATAATACACAAAATAAATCAACCATAGAACTACTAATGACTAGACTAGAACATTGACAACAAGACAATTACGAGTATCCACACTATATCTAAAGTCAGTAAACATTTGATACAGCTCAAAAATAGTAGTACTATTATAAATATCATATACCGTGACTGAGACCGACAGAGTTACTCAATAATGAACATACAGTCAGATATTATCTAACTAAGCATGTCCTAGTAGGAGAGGGGCTGGTGCTCTGTGCCATCGGGTATTTCTAGAACCTTTATCTAAAAACAGTCTGATCCATGTGTAATGACCATGACCTTTGTTTTCATACCTCTGAACATAACAGTGTGTTTGCCCTGCCATCATTGAATCATTATATCACAAACACACAATCAAAAGAGCAACAAAAATGTCTGACCCCTCTCACCCCGCGCACTACCTCTTCCAACTGATGTCCTCTCGGAAGCGCTATAAGTCCCTGCCCACTAAATCTCACTGTTTCAAACACAGCTTTCTCCACACTGCAATAAGGACTCTGAACACCTCTCACTCACACTGAGGGTGTTTCTCAAAGTCAAGGAAGGGTCCTCAAACGGCCGAATTTCAAGAATGCTACGTCATAGACCCCCACCGAATGACTGTTCCAATGTCAAGGATCCTTCCGAGTTTTACCGAGGACTGAGCCCTTCTTTCAGAGAAATTCAAAAGATGCATGTGTGGATCCCCAGCGGGTATAAAATCCCCACAATGCTTTGCACATTTGCTGAAGTGAAGGCGGGGCCCCTTCAATGAAATCTGCGCCAGCGGAGCTCGGCAGGATTTAGATAAATATGTCATTTATTTGGATTAATGTCTCCAAGAGCTTTTATCATACAAGCATGAAAATAATATTGACAGAAACCTCATATTTTACACTTTCTAATGTGCTCACTGCCACGTAATGAGATTTTTTTTTTAATAACGTGATTTAGAGAGAACATAAAAGTTTTAAATAAATCATTTACAGCAGAGATGGAGTGCTAAGTGTCCTCCTCCCCTGCTCCCCCCACTGTTCACATGATAACTGCTTTAATTCTGTCAGCTTCAGTTGGTATATTTTTCAGGGGAATCACGGTGAGAACAGCTACAGAAAAGTCACTGGAACATCCTGCAGATCCGCTATCTTCTTACTATATAATAACGAAAACTCTGTCTGTGTGTCTGTTTCACGTTTTTCTCCTCACTGACTTGGTCAATCCATGTGAAATTTGGCACAGTGGTAGAGGGTCATGGGAGGATGCAAATGAAGCAATATTACATCAGTTGGCCAAAGGGGGGTGCTATAGCAACCAATTGAAATTGCAAACTTTGAATGGGCATATCTCATGCCCCGTATGTCATGAAACGGGGCATGAAACTTTGCACAGAGATGCCTCTCCTCATGAGGAACACATTTGCCTCAAGAACCCATAACTTCCGCTTATATAGATTTTCCACCATTTTGAATTTTTTTGAAAAACACTTCAAATGGATCTCTTCCTAGGAAGTTTGAGCGATCTGCATGAAACTGGGTGAACATAATCTAGGGACCAATATCTAAAGTTCCCTCTTGGCAAAAGTTGGAAAACTTACTAAAACTGAGCTCTATAAGGCAATGAATATTGCGGAGGGCGTGGCTCATCACACAAAGGTGTATAACATCTCAAGGGTTTCACCCATCACCACGCAACTTTGTAGGCATATGACCACACATAATCTGAGGGGACCCCTCCATTATTGACCCCATCAAACAAAATGGGGGCGCTAGAGAGCTAATTTCTTATCTAGGCCTAACCGCCATATGGATTTTTACTAAACTTGGTAGATATGTAGAACAGGACGCCTCAAGGTGACTGGAGAAATTTAACTCTAATTGGCAACTGGGTGGCGCTATAACAACAGAAAAATGCTTAAAAATGGCTAAAATGCGACCGATCACTGTGGCTCCCCCTGTGGACCAATGTGAATTGGCATAGAAGGTGACAAAGCTACCAGTGGGTATGGACTAGTTCTTATTAATGTAGCAGAGTGTGTGCTAACATACAGAAAGTGTGTGAGTCTGTGTTCATACTGATAATTTAGAACTTTTTTCAGCTGCTGTTTGTTTGTTTGTTTAAAATTGTACAGCAACATTAGAGAGTACCAAAATTATCACAGTACCCTGAAACCCCCTCAGTCTGCTGAGGGTTAATTTCACACACCTGGGGACACTTGTTAGCCTGTTCCAGTGTGTGTTCACCAAAAGCTAAGATGGTCCCTTGCCTTGCCTCTGTAGGATCCTTCCTTGGGAGGATTCTTGACTTTGAACCAAAAGTAACCCCTACAGACATGTACCTAGACCGTGTATCGGTTTAGTGTTTCCACTGCAGATTATTAAATGTAGGTGGGGTTGTTGTTACTCACAGCTCCATCCAGCTCTCACTGTATTCCCTCTTCACTGGTGGTAAAAAGTCTGCACCTTGTTTATTGTCCACAGAATGAGGCTGCACACCAACAGGCTGGAGCGAGAGTCTTTGTCGATGGGATATTTAAAAATAACGGGTCTGTGATTTGAGTCCTTCTCAGGCAAGAGCAGGTGTTTAGTGTTGCCGGAGTGCACAGGAACGACGCGCCGCCCCTTTTTTCTCCAAGTGAGGATTAGGAAATATGGAGTTCTGTAATGATCTCGTACAAAAAACATGAAACACCAAGAACAGTTTATCAAATCAACATCTTTACTTAGAGGTCAGGGGTCAAACACGTGACGACAGTCCGCAAAGGCAGAAAAGTCCATTCGGGAAAATCACACAAAAAGCAAAGTCCATAAATCCAAGCAGAGTCAAAAACCAAGAAATCAAATCAAGTATGAACATGCTAGGGCAACAAAGACAATCTGGCAACTGAATGGGGGAAACACTGGGCTTTAAATATACAAGGGTTGATTACTAACTACACACAAGTGAGTGGAACAAGACACAGGTGAAACACATGAGGTAATTAACAAAGGAGGGAAAACTCAGGAAGTAAAAGAAACACAATGAAAACACATTTCAAAATAAAACAGGAAGTGGACATAAACACATGAGCATAAATTTGACAGAATATCACAGTTCACATCATCCGGTTGAAATTAACATATATTTTTAAACACTTGAAGATCCACTCATTACTAAATGTGTATGTCATCCAAGAGAGACAATAAAACCAAATATATTGGTCAAAGTTGTCACACTGAAATTTAAGGTGTACTGATGGATTTACATCGTCAACTCATGCACTGGGTAACATTACAAGTAATTGTTCTGTCTTAAAGTTGCCGGCAGTCAGCCCAGTGATTTTTTTTTTCTCAGTCTACAGCTGCTGCTGGAGGCAGCAAAACATCCTTTAATTTATAATCACAGTTCACTAATGTATGTTAAACTTGTCACCATATGAATAGTGGTTATATAAGCTTTAAAACCAGCTACAACTAACCCGCGGGCATGAGTGACGGTTCTCTATTGACAAATAAATGGACTGCAGTGTTCACAGCTCCACCTTTTAGTACTTGAGCTGTGTAATAGGTACCCCAACAGAGGGGTGACAAAAAATGGGGACTATAAGGAATGGTACTATTGGTACCATCCACAACCTTTCACAGTGGATACAAAAAATGTGTACTGATCTGAACTAAACTGAACCTGACTGCTTGGTAGAAATGGGGCATTGATGTTTTTCAGGCTACCTTGTGTAGTCGACTCACACAACAACAAACAGTCATGGCTGCTGGTGATGGAGACAGAAGACAAATGTATACGGGGGACGCACCTGTGTGTGAGGCTGGCCTCGTCAAGTGGATTGATAATACCAGATTATGTAATGCCCCCTGAGCAGTCCCTTGGTGATGGAAAATTGAACTTCAGTGAGCTATAGTTTATATAGAGTACTGTATTATTGTGTATGTTAATCATACACAGCATAGTCATTTGATTTGTACAGCAATTTGAAAAGCATTTCAAACCGTCAATAAAAATCAGTAAATCATAAAGTTGTTTATTTCATAACTTTATATTCATGTAATAAAAACAGATGTGAATTAGATGGTAATCTGCATGAGAAATAAAGAAAAAAAAGGTTATATTAATCATCCGCTGTGATCCAGACAGATGTGATAACTATAAGTGGTTTCCTCCTCTAAAAACATGTCTAACTAAAAAACTATTTTAACAGAGCTGTTGATGACAGTAATAAAGTCAGGACAGCCCCTAAGAAACTTTATTCACCAAGTATCATGTACAAGGAATTTGTTTAAGCACAAGGTCCAAAATACACAGCGAGCAATCCAGCAACAACATAATTCTCATCAATTAAGACACAGTAAAATCAACACAGCAATCAAAAAACATATGAATTAATTTTTCATTAGGCTGTTATTGGTACATCAGCTGTTATTGGTACATAGAAAAAACACAGCATGTAGGGTTTCTTAATCGATTTATATTGGATTTTGTGTTTGTTTATGAACCAAATATTTATGTCCAAGTGATAGAATGTTTATGTAGAATAACAAGGGGCCAAGGATGGAGCCTTGGGGCACACCACAGGTCAAAGGGGCCACTGAGAAGGAGGCATTACCTATGGCAACTGATGAAGACCTGTTTGAAAAATATGATTTAAACCATTTAAGGGTAGTGTCCTTGATGCCAATCCACTTTTCAAGGCTATCCAATCGTATCCAGTGATCAACAGCGTCAAAAGCAGAGCTCAAATCCAGAAGAATTACAATGGAATAATCACCAGCATCAACTGTTAGTAAAAGGTTATTAATAAGAGCAGATTCAGCCCTGTGATTTGCACAGAAACCAGATTGAAATTTGTCAGAAATGTCATGAGTATCAATACAAGAAGTCAAGTTGAAATAAACAGTCTTCTCTAAAATTGGTTATTTAGAAATGGATCTGCATTTTAAAAAAAAAAAATCAGGCTTGGTTTCTTGAGAAGTAGGTGTACTACACGCTTAAGGCAAGAGGAAACACAGCCAGTGGATAGAGAGCTATTTACAATAGATAAAATGACAGGACTAACACCGTTAAAAACATCTAAGAAATCTGGCTGATGTAAAATCTGACAGATTTGATGAAGGGGGATCACCTATATTCTTCTTATGTCACTTTAGAAATGTATGTATATGTATGTATAATATGATATGTATAAAAACATGTAAACGTAACATATTTTTGATTTGCAGAAATTTGTAATGATTCTTTAGTTTCCTGACACACCTGACAATGAAAATCAGCTAATCTTAACATTAAAGAAGCTGAAACTACATAATGTTTGTTTTTGAATAAAATAAATAATAGATTAATAAAGTAGTTGTAGATAAATTCACTCATCATTTAAGCTCTACATTTTGTACATCTTTTGTCCATCTATTGCTCACATAGTTACTGTAAAACTTCAATTAATACCCCAGACAACAGGCCATTATTTGGACAGGCCTTTAATCCTTTCACACAAAACTGTTGCTCAGCAAAGATGGGAAACACAATCAAAGTGTTAATGTAAACCAGTATGAATATTACTTGTATTAAAATTAGGCTTCAGATGATATATCAATTACGAATCATTCCTCTGATCTAGCTCCGACAGACAGCTCATCAGAGAGTTATGGCACGGAGGATTATGGCACCCAGCATACGCACACAACACCTCTTTATCCTGTTAAACAATATTCATAACTTTGTTTAATTTTTATGAAAATCACGTTTGATTCTTTTGATCTGAGGCATCTTACGGACTAAAGGAATATGAATAACTTACAGGGCAATCGAGGACACATAGTTTGAGGTTTTATACATCCAAAGAACTTCTATGAAAAAAAAAAAAGAAACAACTTTGTAGCAACCAGACCAGGCCTCTCATTGAGACAGGCATCTATATGTCAAAATGTCCAGCCACACTGGGCTAGTAAAGGGGACTATTTTTTCATTGACGTTTTATGGTAACCATATCACCAAGTTAATATGTTGCACACAACAAAAGGCTATTTATCTCTAATTCTTATATTCTCACGTCCCATACACTGACGTGAAATTACATACACAGATTACTTTATTAACAACACAACAAAATGATCAAATCATTGATAATGTTTCCAGATAAAAATATATTATAATTTTAAAAAGCGTTGAGGTTAGTTTAGTTTTTCTTTCTCTTGTTTTTTGGGCTCCATCTTCCATCCCATCTTGAAGTCAGTCCATCCCTGACTTGTTAGCATCGCACCCAGCTGAGGAGAAACAAAATATATATATAGACTTTTTTTTTTTTTTATCTTTCTGTACCAGTAGACTCTGTAGTTTCCCATCAATTTCTTCATCCTCTAACATCTTTAAACCAAACAAAGAAACAAAACACAAAACAAAACAGAGAATGAGTACCTGCTGCAGGATCTGGGCGTTAGCAGCCGGGTCAGTTATGTCAGCGTCAGTCTTGAACGTCAGCTTCACTGTGGTCTTCAGTTTTAGAACTGAACAGCACAACAAAAACATGCAGCCATGAAACAAAGAGACACTGTTAATTTTGATTGATAAAACCCCAAATAATGTCTTTGTGTTGTAGTGAACAGTCACCTTGATGGCAGATGAAAGGGTACTTTGTCAAACAGTGGTCGTCATCCCATTCATGGTTAGTATTTTCACAGACACAGAACTGGCTACCGCCAATGTTATTTGGGCTGCCACTTCGCCAGGATCTGAAGGAGCTTTGGGTCTTGTCGGACCAAGTCCACGGCCCTCGGTATAGACCAATCCAGGCTTGAGTCCCGGCTGGTATTGTGGAATAGACCTTGTTGTTTTCTTCATTGCTCTCCATCATAGGTAAATCTGTGTGGTGTTCTCTGCAGTAGTCGCGGGCATCAGCCCATGTTCTTTGGGCTGAGATGAACACATATGTTTTCTCAGTTTGGTTTATTTCTGCAATAGACAGAGGGGAAATCAGTATAACAATACATTATTTCTGTTGCTGCATCACAGCTACTCATAGTTACAGCTGGGTGAAGTGAAATTAATTAATAATTCAAATTATTAAGAAATGTTTACATTGTGCGGGTGGAGATTTTCCTATTATTTTGACTTAATCGGGGAGAAGGATGACAAGAACATAATTGAAAGGTGTAATGTGTGCAGGCAGAGGCAAGAGTCTTTCCACTGGGAAAAACATGACGTCAAACTTCCTGAAGCACCTGCCATGACAGCATAGCAATGTGCAGCTCCAGGAAATACACCCCACCAAAGGTGAGTCCTCTGCGGTTGCAGACAATAGCTGCCATCCTACACTGGCTAAACAACCAAAACTGGATTTGAATCATGGACAGCAGCAGGCTACAAGCGACCAAGAGCTTATGAGGCTTTTGGCTACATAGTAGATAAAATGTTGCCTATATACACGGTTGACTCTCTGTCCCTCAGACAGACTGTTGGGAAAATACCAGTCACGGGCAACAGAAGGCCGCCAGGTAAAAAATCATTTGCAAGCTATCTAAACAGCAAATATTCTTTGATGGAAGCTGAGCTCAAAAAGATTAACATTTAAGATACTGACTATCTCTCAACAACTGGCGATACCTGGACAGCTAACCATAAAAGCTATCTCGTGATTGCTAATTGCTTATTATTCAGTGCAACTTTTGCTAGTTGATATGTAATTGAAAGTCTTTGAGTTTTGGACGGTGGGTTGGATAGAACAAGCATTAATGAAACTTAGTGAATGACAGACAAGTTCATGAGAAGAGCTGAGATGCACCTGCAAATCATCAGTCGCGCAACTGTGACATTTCACATTAAATTCATCGATGAACAAAAGCAGGCAGGAAGTGAAATCCATTAACTCAAATCTTTTCTTACCTGTGTAACAAACAAAAGTCCTCTGTGTATCACAATTCGCGTCAAACCATCTTCCATAAATATTCATCCCTACACAGTATTCATTTCCAGGATAATTGGTTGGTTCGTTTGTATACCAGTTCTGGTAACCAGTTTTGCTCGTTTCACCAGTTGCTGACCATCTCCAGGAGTTGGTGTCATTGCCCATGGTTCCCTTCCAGGATATAGGATCATCTCTCAGTCCAATCCACGCCCATGAATAGGAGATAGTAGGTTGTAGCCTGTTTATATCATCCATGCTTGTAATAGTTGCCAGGTCGGTGTGTTTTGTTCTGCAGTATTGTTGAGCGTCAGCCCAGGTCATTGGCACGTCAACATAGTGGTACTCCCGCAGGGGGAAGTGGGAGCAGAAGCTGAGGCTGAATCCTGAGGGTTGTTGAGAAAAGGTATGTTTCATATTTAGTGAATCCCTTGATTTTATTTTATTTTTTTTTAAAATTAAGGGTTTGAAAGAGGAAAAAAAATCTGAAAATATATGTACAAATTCCCATCAAAGACCTTTAAATAGTCACATTAAATCAAATCAACTAATGCCGATTTTGCATGACCTGAAGACCTTTAACCTTAGGCTACACAGTGTTGAGTGTCCACCTGAATGATGACAGCCAAAGCTGGCCTGTATTACTGAAACAATGTTATAAATGGGTTAAGACACCAAATAATTTGGGCTTTTAATTTTCAAAAAACGAACTGGGAAGACCTAAAAAAATAAATTCTAATTCTAAGCTACAATTACTGCTTTGCAGTTATTTGCCTCCGTGAGCCAGTCAGGTTTCACTCACAGTTTATATCCATGTCTGTGAAAACAAAGGATCTTTAATCAGCACAATTTCAACGTGGATACCCAAGATTAGTGTCACCAATTGACCCTTCACTAAGCCCGGCCCCCCTTAGTTACTGTTGCCACGTCCGTCAAGCTTTCGCTCCTAGCATAAGAAATAAGGAGTTTTCAGTGAGAGATATTCCAAAGGCAATAACATCAAATTTCTGGCAAAACAGTTTGGAGATATCAGAGAGAAGCCGACAGAAAGGTTTTCAATGTGCATATGAGAGCTACATTCACAATATCATCTGCTGGCAGAATATAAATCGCAAGAACATTAAAATAGAGGGGAAAGCTCACCAGTCACAATGCAAGCATCAGGCACCTCACGTGTTGACACTTCACGTGAAGGACAAATACAGGAAGAAAGAAGGTTCTTGTACAGCAGGGTAAGTCAATATATGGTTTAAATTTAAGTTAATGTTGAGTTATGTTCCCTCCTTTGGGCAGACAAAGGGAGAGCAGCTAGCACACAAAGCTATCGTTCGCTAACATTAGTTAGCATCTTAACTTGGAACAAACGTAGGTGTTTTTATTGATCTTTGCTGGATTCAGCTGTTCGTGTGGTCTTCCACACTGTTTTAGCCATATCTGGCATCTCTCTCCTTGGGTCTTGGGCTTGGGGAAGAGGAAAATTCAACACCACCTTTGACACTTTTTGGGTATTAGGTGTCGGACTTGCTACCGTATGCACACCGCTTCGGCATATTAGCTTCTGCTGAAAGCTTGACGGACCTCTTGGTTGCTACACACGGTTGCTAACATAGGATTGGACAGTGATTAGGGAGAGGCTTAGCGAGGGGTCAAGTATCTGACCAAATGTCTCCCCTTCTATTTCTGAGTTATGATGTTGAGTAATGGCCAGAAAAGTGTTTTTGCAGAACATTATGACGTCACACTGAAGCGGACCTTCAACTATTTAGATATAAAATGTCATCACTTCATCATTTTATCCTGTTTGTGTGAAATTTTGTCATAATTAATGTATTAATGATGAGTTATGGCCAAAAATATGTTTTGTGGGGTCACAGTGACCTTAACCTTCGACCTTCAACCACCAAATTTTAATCAGCTCATCGTTAAGTCCAAATAGATGATTGTGCCCAATCTGAGGAAATTCTCTCAAGGTGTTCTTGAGATATCACGTTCACGAGAATGAGATGGATGCAAAGTCACCGTGACCTTGATCTTTGACTACCAATATCTAATTAGTTCATCGTTAAGTCCAAGTGGACGTATGTGGCAAATTTGAGGAAATCTCCTCTAGTCGTTCTTGAGATATAGCATTCACAAGAATGAGGCCACGTCTATCGCTAACGCTGAAGCATGAAAATGTGTTTGTGATAGTGCTTGGTACAAATGTATCTATCGTTATATGATTAAATAATTTGATGGAGGGCTAACCTGGAAGTTAGCAGTCTCTAGTGCACTCACTCTATGGGCTTCACAATGTGGAGGATGCAAGTAATTTCATCCTGTGGAAATAAAGCTTTTTTGGCTTCATGCGCCACTGAGCAACTTTCATAGGAATGAACAGGGCTCTGCCTCCGATGCTGTATCCAGGTCTTTTAATACATCCATGATGACATATAGAGTATGGAAGCAGATCGAGAAAGACCTGCCCCCTCTTTCTTTTTCTCTCTCAAACTCAGATCAAACTCAGATCAAACGTAAAACTAGGCAGTGCTGCTCAAATATAAAACAAGATGTTGTTACTGGGTTGCTCATTTCTCACCTACAATGTTAACAGCAACACATTCTCACTCCGACCTCGTCACATATTGACGTATGGTCATGGAGGTACCCTGGATGTTAATGTTGATGTTGATGTTCTGCCTGTTACATGCATTGTCTTCTTTCAAAATACACTTCTGTTTTCACAGGAAATTTACCGTTTACATACAGTCTCTTTCAAAATAAATGCACTACGTTGGTACAACACCAAAAATTGATGTTTTTTTGCCTTCAACAACTAACGCACATGGTTAGGTTTAGAAAAGAACAGGGTTTGGCTTTTCAATCATACGGGAAGCAAACACCAACCTCCTGGGTGAAAGTCAGTGGTTGCAGGTGAATGGCCTGCCATGTTTCCCCCTGACGCAGCAGGTCACCGTTAAACTATAATGGTGACCTGCTGCGTATCGTGCCAACGTTAAAGGACGACTTCATTCATCAGTGTCTGACGCCAGATTTCAATGACTTTGGAGTGAGACCAGATTGTTATCACATATTGCCATATTGTGTCCTTTGTCAAAACTGCCAAACTCGCATTATGCCACCCATTGGTGTGGTGCAGTGCATTCTGTTAGTTGTAGGTTTTCTGTGTCTTGTGAATGTCTGGTCAGTAGCACCAATTTCAAAAGTATTTACATCAGAGGAAACTCTGTGTCACAACTTATGGCGTCAGTCCTGTTTAATTAAAACATTCAGTTAAATTTGGTTTACTGGGTCACTTTCCAATGAACCAACCAGTTACCATTATAAAGCACTTCTCCTGCTCACAACTCTGTAACAGACTCCTGTGTACAACACGTATATCCACGTAGGCAATTTCAGAATTTGCATTTTTAGTTGTTTTAAAAACTCCACTCCTCCTACAAAGTCCCTCGAGTCTTCACTAAGTGAAACAAGTCCTGTTTGTGATGAGGAAAGAAAATGACTCCTAACAATAAATGTTTTTTTTGGCCAGTAATGATTATAATAAATCCTTCTGTTGATCTTTTATCAGTGCATACATCTCAGTTTTCACCACTTTTGTGCTCCCTGACTCAACAAGCTTACAACACTGTGGCGTGATGCGCTTGACCTTAACCAAAACACACAATTCATTGGAACAATTATGTAACTGACTTGACCTTACCAGAGAAGAGGAGAATCAGAGTCACGTAACAATCCATTTCTGTTGTTTTTACTGCAAACAAGAGGAAAATAAGTCAATAATAAAATGTAACACTGAACTTTGAAAGCTCTGCATGATCACACAGGTGTCTCCTTACTCTGGCTCATAGGCATCATTTAGGTATAGCAAGGTATGGCAGCTGCCATACCTTGGAATCGGGAGGAGAAAAAAAAGAAAGAGTCATCTGTAGTCATCTTACTTGTGAGTGTCTTTCATATTTGTTGCAAGTGATCAGATGTGATATGTTAGATAGTCCAAGGTGCACTGGCTGGTTGTTTTCATTGTATTGCACTTAAATAGGTCAATAATATGCTCATCAGTGAATACGAGTGTTAGTGAATACGAGTGTTATTGAATCAAATTGTTCGCCACTTCGCCACTTCGCTCCTCCGCGAGTTATGAGTTATGTGAGTTATCTGTGTGTTGTGAAAGCATTTTGCTCTGCTGCTGTAGACAGCCTGTCTAAATGATGCCTTGAAGCCTGTCTGATTGTATGTGGGGTTTCTTTCTTCATGTCGGCATGTTAAGCTTGTATTTTCTCTGGAGACACTCCAATAAATTCGCCTATACAGTATTGTACCAAATTGGCCTTTGTTTTACTGTGTTTCATACACCGGACCCCTTGGTTATCTTCTAGAAATGAGGTTGTAATTAATTTATTTTCTTTATTTTCTGTGAAGTTAAACACATGACTAATGATAATTAAACGTCCGTTCGCTGTCCGTGGTGCTGAAATATGCGCCGAAATAGGTCCGATGTTTTCACTGCTCTCACCACGTCGTGCATGACATGCAGACATGAGGTATTATGAATGTGAGAAACAGCTTCATGTCCTTTGAAACAGTTTTCAATAGCATAGTATGTACTTCTGACAGGTCAAAGACCAAAGTGAAGTTTTATATAAGTTCATATTTTTGAAACTCCATCATCAGTAGCTCTGTGACGTCATGTCATATTGCCATACCTTAGCTTTTGCTGAAATGATGCCCCTGCTCTGGCTGACTGGGACCTCTGCACTGGTTTTTACTGGAAATCATGTGAGGTCACCAAACTTAAGGAATCAATTGGTATGATAAAGACGAGTCCCGATGTTGCAAGATTAACAGGAGAAAGAGGGAGACAAGGTCAAATGAGACAATAAGTGAAAACACCTTTTATAGGTTGTGTAAAGAGGCATCTTAAAACATGACAAAGTAAATACAAAGATATACTGGTGGTGTACTTTGTGTTCCTGGGATCATTTTACTATATTTACTCAGTACTTATGATTTGGTGATTTGCAGGTCCAATGAAGTCTCGAGTTAAGTTTTCACCACCACTTTGATGTGTAACTGGGACCTGATTCCCATCAAAATAAAGTCCTTGAAGTGAAACGTTCATATGTTAACAAGTTGTTTGAATAACGCAAAAGTTATTGTATGTTTTAGCACTTTTGACCTGCAAATCATCAAAACAGTCCTTCAGATTTTCTGAATAAAAATGTTTCAGATTATAACTATTTAGTTTCAATATTTACAAATGTGAAAGAGCATAAGCAACTTTTAAATACTGATTTTAAAACTCACCTGCTTCCTGGTCTTAAACAAACAGTTGGATAATTATTCCCCTGCAGTTGATTGTTGTAAAAGTGCAATTTAAAAAGAGAGATCTGAACTCCTTGCCATCCAAAAATGCAGAGACCGACATTGCTGGCTATAACCTGCTAAAGAGCTTAACAGTATTTTAATATGCAAAACATACCCTTGGTTCAGTGTCCTCATTTGAAGGTTAATTGCATCATACATTTCCAACTCTTAGCACACCATTCATGTAGCTTTGTCGATGGAAAAAAGTTTTTTCCTTGTTTTGTTTTATTTGTCGAAGTTAAAGGAACAGTTCGTAAGATTGAATAAGATTTATTGGCAGGTGAGGATTGCAACTAGCTGAAACTTCTCCAGGTTAGAATTCCTTCAGTGTTTATTGCTCAGAAGGTTTTTACTGGGAAAAGTCTCTTCAAGGGGCTGGAGATCAACACAGAGAGAGGTTGTGTGAGGTCATGCTATACTCCAGATGAAATTACACCTCTAGTTCTTCACATAGCAATTTTTTAATTCCTTCAATCTAGAAATGATGAATTTTGCTTATTGCTCCTTTAAAGATGTATCAACAGATTTATATTTTTTTTTTGACAACTTAGGGGCAAGTATGGCAATTTTATTTGTACAGCACCTTTAAACATGAAGGGCGTTTTAAGTGCTTTGTATAACACACATTGAGAAAAGAAACACAAGGTGATATAATAACAAGACACACTTTACACATAAGGTTCATCCTACAGGTGTTGGATTGGGTGGAGGTCAGGGCTCTGCGCAGGCCATACTGGAGAGACTGTTTCTTTGGATTTGTGCACGGAGGCACCATCACGTTGAAAGCATAGACTGTATAAAAATAATGGACAGCCATTGTGGTTTGTGGTTCATATTCAATTTCACCCCTGTACAGTTGTCGTGAATGGGTAAATTAGCTACAGAGACAAAAACGTTTTTAGTACCAGGTTGCAACCATGTTTATTTCTGCTGTAAAGTGTGCCATCTTAACATGTGGGTCTATGAGGATCGACTTGCTCTTGAAGCCAGCCTCAAGTGGCCAATAAAGGAACTGCAGTTTTTGGCACTTTGGTGTTGGCTTCAGTTTTTCAGCCCCAGTGGTTGCTGATGGCTTGAAACAGGAAAGGGTCTCCTCTTAACACTTCCAACCACAAAACTGGAAGAAGTGTTCTTCCGAAGAACACTAGTGTCAACAAAAACAAATGTGGAAAGGAGCATTTGAATGAATCGATTTGTGTACCAAAATATAATTGGTGATAGTTTAAGATAATAAAATTAAATGTAAATGGATCTGCAGTGTCTCTGCTGCTGGTGCTGCATTTGCCTTTGTTGTACCAAGTTAAGGTCATTAAGAGTGTGTGTGTGTGTGTGTGTGTGTGTGTGTGTGTGTGTGTGTGTGTGTGTGTGTGTGTGCAAACCACAATTAGCATTTTGTCATTTTGAAATCTAATTTAATTTAACAGATTTTATGTGTCAACCCTTGAACTGCAATTGCCGGGCATCTGCAGGGCGTATCTTTTTAAAAAAGAGCCATAGAAAGTATTTAGAAATCTTACATTTAATTTACAAAAGTCTTAAAGAGGAACTATGCCCGTTTTCAGAATTCAATACGTGTTACTCTTATGGTCCAATTCAGTCCAAAAATGTCAGTGAACATGAACAGCTCTCTCCCAAATCCAAAAACGAAGCCCTTTTTAAACAGAGATTGTGTTATAGGGCTGCTTCAAAGTACGGTCTTCATGCCATCTTTGCATTTTTTAGACAGACTCAAACAATGGCAGCATCATGCCGCTCCAATTTGTGATTTTATTTATCCGGCATCAAGGAATCAAAGGAGGCGTGACGAGCCCAACATATAACACGATAGCATCGGCCTTTAGTGTGACATATAAGATATCTGCAGCGCTTTTTAAACAACACTGCTGCTCTGTGCAGTAGCTAGGAAGCTCACTGTATTACAATGGGCAAAAGTTAATTTTAGCAAAATCCTACACTTAAATCAATAAATAATTATCAATTGATTAATCCACCCATCCATTTTATACTGCTTATCCAGGTCCAGGTCATGTTACTTTTAAGCACAACCCTAATTCCAAATATACAACAGAATGCAATGATTTAAAATTCCTTTTTTTTGAATTGGGGTTGTAGTAATACACAGCTGGGATGTACTGAAAAAAAAGTTCTTTGAAGTTCTCTGATGCACAGTAAAGACCACAATCTAACCTATCAAAATGAACAAAGTAATGATCTGTTATCACTGTTAATTACCCTGCTGTCAATTTGCTTCACTCACAACGTTAAAAAGTGTTCTCTGTTACCTTTTTAATGTGTTGGAAACCATGACCACTGGAACACAGTAAACCAGTTTATTTATTTAATAAACAACCAAAAACACTACAAGTCAGAATAGAATAAATTCACAGGAGATATATAGAAAACCTAAGAGGTCTTGTAAATAAAGCACTTCATTGACTGATATTTCAGTACACAATGAAAACAAAAATAAACACCTTTATCCAACCAAATTGACTTAACTTAAATTGGCTTAACTTTTGTATATGAAACATCCAAATGGTAGCAATTTGTTTTTCTTCTGTTTTTGGGTCATGCAGCATGACAACCAATGTCTGTTAAACCAACTTGTAAATAGAAATGCACTATCAATACATCAGTTATCCTGCACGTTAAGTTAAAACTGGATGATTCTGCAGGACACAGTTAAACTGTGTCAGATGCCACTGTTTAGTGCCAGTGTAGTTTCCATTTATACATTTGTAGAAATAATCAAGGATAGCTAAAAAGAGATCATAATCTGTGATTCTGCAGATATTGTACAATATCTTCTGTTTAGAAAAAATATTATATATTAATAATAATATAACATTAATAATAGAATATTATTACATGTGGGGATTATGAGGATGTACAATAAGAGTAGAGCAAGTACAGAAAACAACAACATTCAGTATTAGAGGAGACATTAAATGGAACATAATAAATATTTCTGAGTTTATATTTTGTTTCTAAGTCACTACGTCAGACTGACTTGGCAGAGATGGTTGCCATCTTGTTTTTACATGGATTAGTGTCCTGTGCTCTTACTACCACTAGATGGCACAAAACAAATGTCCATGAACGAGGACAACAGGTCTGAGTTAAGTAGAATGTGTAAGGTCAAGTAAACCCAAAATGTGATGTCCTCATATGAGGACACAGGGTCTCAGGAGGATATCACTCAGCATTACATCTAAATCACACATGATGTATAAAACATGCTGTCATCTAAATTCAGAGCTGATATCAGAAAAGTTGCATCTATACACTGACTGATACAGTGTTAAAACTAACTGCACACACAAAGTAAAACATCTGCATGATGAGGCTGAGCTTCCCTGATTCCAGTCTGGAACTTAAAAGGGAACAAACATTAATATATTAATGTTACTGAGTGACTTACTGAACTTACTGAACTACATCCTTCTCTGTATGCGCGATGCTGTGGTGCATCTTTCTGGGAGCTGCTCCCACAGCGTCAACACGTATCTAGCCCAAAAGACAAAAAGTATTTTTGGTGTTTAGATAAGATTTGGGTGTGTGTGCGTTTGTGTGTGTGTGTGTGTTTATACTTGCTACACAGAAAGAACCAAAAACGTACTTCAGCAATAGAGGAAGGACATTTTGTAAAGTGAGGACATTTTGGCTGGCCCTCACTTTATCAAAGGCCTGTTCGAGGGTAAAGACTTGGTTTTAGGGTTCAGGTTAGAATTAGGTTGAGGGTAGGGTTTGGGGTAAGGGTTAGAGTTAAGATGTTGGCATTTAGTTGTGATGGTCTAGGTTAGGGTAAGGGGCCTCGGAATGCATTATGTGAACAGGGTCCTCACAAAGATAGAAGAACAAGAATGTGAGTGTGTGTGATGGTGTACGTATCGGTGTGTTTACCTTCAGTCTCACTGCTCTGTTGTTTCTGCTTCACTGGCAGTTTCTTCCAGGTCAGTTTGAAGTCAGTCACTCCCTGATTAGCAAGTGTTGTACGCAACTGAAGGAGAGAGATGACACTCAAGTTGTTGTATCTGTTTTCTTTCTTTGCTGCTCACACATATACACACAGACACACACACACCATACCTGCTGCAGCAGGTCGGCACTGCAGGCTGGATCCTCCATGTTTGCGCTGGACTGGATCTTAACCTTCACCACTGTTTTCTGTGATTTGTAAACTGCACAGCATCACAAACAACAAACAGATGTTTCAGAAAAAAATACACACATACAAGAGATCTGTGTTTTCAAACAGCTACCTTGACAAAAATTACAAATGTTTGGTCGTCATAAGATACCAGGAAAATGTTTTCTGTCATTTTATAGACCAAATGATTATTCGAAAATAATCAGGTGATCATTTTTAGCTGCAGTACCAGTTTCCTCCAGCAGCAGTATCAGTTTGTTTCAGGACCAGTTAGCATGAGCAGCAGGAGCCACCTTACTTTAACAGAAAAAAAAGAAAACACTATCCTAAAAAAAATCCTAAATGTATGATCTCACAGGACTAGAGCTGGAAAGGGTCTGTAAATTTCCAGAAATTATATAGATTTTATTTTTGCTGTTATCCAATGAAAGTAAGTTAAGCTCATTTTCATTGTTATTAAAGGGTTTGCAATAATTATTATTGATTAATGATATGGTAAAAAGTGACAGAGCAAACTCAGCCCCAGCAAATAACCTAAATCTTTACATATTTTTCCCCATTAATTTCCACCAAGAGTTTCCACCTTTAATATTCCCACATGGGACTGCCTGTACTGTCTGACTGACAGGTGCAGAAACAGCTACAGGCACCTAGCACCAAACTTACACCCTCAATCATGGATGTATAAAGAGACGTGGATACAGCTCTGGAGATGGGGCCCCGTTCTTTCCTATGAAAGTTGCTCTGCGGCAAAAACGTTGAACTGCCCAACACATTCTCACTTCGACCTCATCGCATGCCCATTTGGTCGTGGACTTTCCTTGTTCAGATACGACGTACAAGGTACCCTGGGTGCGTTGGTTGTTGACGTTCTGGGATGCCATGTTAGGTTCCACTTGTTACATGCAATTCTTCTTTCAAAATACACCTCTGTTTTCACAGGAAATTTACTGTTTACATACAGTCTCTTTCAAAATAAAGGCACTATGCTGGTACAACACCACAAATTGACTTTTTCCTTGAGCAACAAAAGTTGGGATTGGGTTTAGGAAAAGAAGAACAGGGTTTGGCTTTATAATCTTACAGAACGCAAACACTGAGTGAAAGTCGGTGTAAGTTGCACCCATCCACCATTACTCCCTCCCACCCTACTCGGACTTATGGCGCCTTTACTTTCGTTCTTGTGCCACTGTGTTTCTCCCTGATGCTGCTGGCCGCTGTTAAACTAAAGGTGACAGGCCACGAATCATGTCGATGTCAAAGGACGGGTTTTTTCGTCTGTGTCTGACACTGGAAGTCAGTGCCCAAGTGCCGGAGCTCGACGACTTTGGAATGAGACCAGGTTGAACTGCCACATAACAAATTACCTGAGTAATCAGTGCTACTTCATCATCAGTGGGCCCATAGAGACGCTGCTACTTCCTGTTAAGCCCTCCGCTAACTTGAATGAGTATAAAATGATTCAATCATGCCACTCTTCTTGACTTTCCAAATGTTATTGAACCAATAGGGATCATATCCCAATAGTAAAGTGAGTCATTCCGCAAAATGTATCCACTGATTACAGATATCTCTTTCACAGTCTTTGGGAAAAGTCTTTTTAGGCCCAGTGGCGTCAAGTCTCAGGCTGAGAAGCTGTAATTTCACTGTTTGGCCGCTACGAAAATTGGCTTCAAAGCCCAGTGCACTTCCTTGGAGCTTGTACTACATCCACACTTATGTTTTTATTTTAAAATGCATAACTGTTGTTGCATTTACACCTAGTGTCCACACGACCACAGTGTTTTTGGACACCTCAAACAGAGACTTTTGCAAAGACTGCTGATGCCGTTTTTCGTTTGAAAACTCAAGGGTTGCCTTTTAGTCAAAACAGGTGGAGACTTTTAAAAATGATGCAGACATCCATGTTTGCTACCCAGCTGGGTTTCATCAATTACAGTGACTCAAGTCAAAACATTATAGCTAGGTCTACCTATTTTTGTGATGTCACCCTTCTTCAATGGGTAATCTTTTCCCATCACCATGGCTTCCTTCGGCGATGGATAATGCTGTTAGTGGGATATATTGCTGTATTTTCAGCTGCTTTGACCACCTTAAACATGTGTTACTTTTTAGTAACAGTTCTACTTCATTGTCGGTTTAAGAAATATCTTACTTTTTACCTTCTCCATAGTATTTTCAACCACAGAGTGGTCAATTTGCTTCCTTTTTAAATCAGCACACACGTATCCAGTGTACATGAATGTGTGAGTGTCCACACATGTGATGTCCATTTTCAGGCGTGTTGAAATAGATATAAACAATGCTAAAATACTCATGCGTGCCAAGATCAGTTTAATTTTAAAATGAAAACATATTGGTGTGGATGTGGCCTGAAGTTGATTCAACATTCAGCTGGATTGATACATGTTCCATGCTGTGTGTAATAAAGCAGTTCTGCACACGTCACTTCTGGCGTCTAACTCGACCTTTAATGAAAGGGAAATGTTAAAGTGATTCATACTTCCGAAGCAGAAGAAAGGAAGTGTCGCGTTGCACAGCTCATCAGTCCAGGTGCCATCTGTCAAGGCTACAGCTGCACAGTTGTCAGTTTCTTTCAGGTTGTCAGGTTGTCCTTTATTCCAGTTTGTGAACATGCTGCCTTCTCCAGGTTCTGACCAAAACCAGTCTTTCGGCATGTGGAGGCCAATCCATGCTGATTCTCCAACATCTGACACATATGTGTGGACTGCAGTATTTACTCTGTCACCAGGGATATTGGCCAAAGTGTAACTTTTTTCTTCACATTTGGCTTTGGCTTCACTCCATGTCAGCATGTGTTGAGTACCTTCATACTCATCATCTGGTGGAGTAAAAAGTAGGAGAGACCACACACCATTAATATGGTGTCTTTTTTTTTGGCTAATAATTTAAGAGTTTTGTAGTTAGTTTACATTGCTATAATACTTTTTTTTTTTTTTTTTTTTTTACATGTTGTGGCACACTCCAGTGGTTCCCCCTCAGTCTGGGGACAGGCATTAATTTCTGCCAAGAGCCTATTTATTTATTTATTGAAAATCTTAAGCTTCTATGAATCAGGAACTGTGTTAACTCGCAGTTTTAAAGGATAACTTAAGCATTTCCATGTAAATTGTTCAAAGAGGCTGATGTGAACAACAATTTTTGAAATTGTTCCAGTACTGAACGACCGGAACCTGCGCAACAGGTTATTTTTGCCACAGAACACCTCAGATTGTTATTTTAAGTATCTGAAGTGTCTCTTTACCTTTCACTTGATCTAATCTGAATTATGAAATATCGCGAGATGTCACTTGTTGCAGTCAGACAACAGTGGAACTGTGTGAGATTTGGGGAGAGAATAATAACCGGAGTTTGTTGGTGAAGATTCTCAGTCATCCAGGTCAATTGTAAGTACTGTATTGTAGGCAACTGGACTTGCTTGCGTTTCTTCAAGATGTTTCGCCTCTCATCCAAGAAGCTTCTTAAATTCTAAATGACTGGTACGAAGTTGCAGGCTATAAACCCTGTGTGGGTGGGAATCCTTGCAGAGTCACATTGTGACCTTAACGACTCTGAAACTAAAGCCTGATTTATGGTCCTGCGTTAAATCAACGACGTACCTACGTCGTAGGGTACGTGGCTAAGCAGGAGGCTCGCCATAGCCCCCGGGGTAGCCTGACGTGCACCTCCCAAAAAAAGTAACTACACGTCGAGGTGACGCAGACTGAGAGGGCTGTGATTGGTTTGCTTGATAGCAACACATTTCCAGCTCCGTATTTCCAGATTGCGCCATCCCCACCATCTTTAAACATCTTCTGTTGCGATGTAGATGTTGCAGTATTAACATACTTTTTTCGACATCCAACAACACCAACTCCAGCAAGATTCTCTCTCTCTCGGTCGCCATTGTTCACTGTGACCGGAAAAGCCAGAGACTAAACAAAGAATCAACTAGAGACGATAATAACCATTCAGGAAAGGAACGCAGCCCCTACTGCTCTGGCACCGCAACGAAATGGAGTGACGGAGAAATTCGAAGGGTTCACGACGGCGTCACGGCAACGACGTAGGTACGTCGTAGGTACGCCGCAGGACCATAAATCAGGCTTAAGAGCTCACTTGATCCCTACGACTCTGCAGGGGTTCACACCCACACAGGGTTTAAAGCCTTACAAATTCGTACCAGTCATTTAGAACTGAAGAAGCTTCTTGGATGAGAGGTGAAACGTCTTCAAGAAACGCAAGTCCAGTTGCCAATGATATAGCACTTACGAATATAATATCCAGAGTAATTTACAGAAAATGTATTTTAGTGTTGTCTAAAAGATTTTCAGTATCATGGATGATCATTTACCTGATTTTGCCAGTGTGGCTCAGGCCTTTGAATTCTATTGCCACCATATTTATTTGTGACGGAGTATACCGAGAGAGAGAGAGGAAGGCAGCGGAGGTCTTAATTTTACTGTTTACATATTCACTACATCTTGCTGCTGTAACCTCACAAACTTCCCCGTTGTAGGAATAAGAAATGATAATCTTATTAGAAAAGTCAGCATATTGGGTCTTATGCAATAACTAATGTTACCATCGTCAGTCATTGCCAGGAGGTATCTCTTTGATGTACTGCAAGGGCAAATGTAGGCATAAAATATAATATAAATATATTGTAGTTTGTATGGGACTGAAGCATTGTTCATTCATTCATTCATTTCCCAAAACCGCTTATCCTGTTAGGGGTCGCAGGGGAGCTGGAGCCTATCCCAGCTGACATTGGGCGAGAGGCAAGGTACATGCTGGACAGGTCACCAGACTATCACAGGACTGACACATAGAGACAGACAACCATTCACACTCACATTCACACCTACGGACAATTTACCAGTTAACCTGCATGTCTTTGGACTGTGGGAGGAAGCTGGAGCATCTGGAGGAAACCCACACTGGCATGGCAAGAGCATGCAAACCCCACACAAAAGGGCTCCCCACCTCAGATTCAAACCAGGAGCCCTCTTGCTGTGAGGCAACAGTGCTAACCACTTCACCACCGTGCCACCTGATACATTGTTGATATCACTTACTTTATATTATGAATGTCAACTGATTAAAATGGGTAATCAGTCTATATAGATTTGTCATAATCAGTGCTGAATCAGTTTATATTTTGCACCTCCTAATTGTTTATCGACCTGCAGGTCTGCATGTGCAGTGTATGGACAAAAGGGTTAGGATCCATTTGTAGCACAAAAAGACAAAACTTTGGCGCGTCCATATTCAAAAAAGTCTATGACAGCTGCTCCAAGTGTAACTCCTTATTTTGTTGGCACCATTCGGAAATGCACAAACATGAACCACTCTTTACAACACAGGCATTTTTCATATGTGGGCAGTGGGTCACAGCAACTCCAGGAACTCCATCATCTCCCTGTTTCACGTCCTGCAGAGTTCTGGTCACCCCCCACTGTCTCCTCATCCACTCCTCATGTGTATAGTTGCATAAATACAGGCGGCGGTCAAATTCAAAAGCCTCACCCACATAATTGAAATCAGGTAAATAATCGCCCATGACACTGAATATCTTTTAGATAACGTTAAACTACGTTTAAAATACTCTGGTTATTATAATCTTTCCTAATCTCACACGTTTCTACTGTTGTTTTCCTGCAACAAGTGACATCTCGTAATGAGGTGAGTCGGCAGATAGTCTGCCGTGATGAGTCCACATGTGTGAACAAGCCTATGAGCAAGTTGTCCCCTTGTCTGTGACTGGGACTAGATATCTGGCATACTAGAAAGTCTGACACGACTGACAAAGAGCGACGGGATACGTCCCACGTCAACACACAGGAGGACGGAAGAAATGTGAGGAGGACAAACCGGCAAGCAACAACAACAATGGTGGCATCCACAGGATCAGGAGCTGTTGGACAACCATGTTGACAAGTAAAGTTTAGCACTGCAGAACTGAATAACATCCTGTTTTGTTCATGCGTGACAAAACGTAGTTTGGTGACGTCACCGCGTTATCTGGGAGAAATCTTGTGGTGTGCACACACAGGTCGTAACGCAGTTGGCGAGACCCTTGGTGACAGAAACACATGTTGTCAGGTATGAACACTCCAAAGATTACCATAGTCTCCTCGACTCAAGATTTGTCGGCCAGTCGTGTAATGTGAACACGCCTTTAGATAACGCTAAACTATGTTTAAAATAATCTGGTTATTATACTCGAAATCTCACACGTTTCTACTGCTGTTTTCCTGCAACAAGTGACATCTCGTGATATTTCAGAAGAAGACGTCTGCTTAACGAGGTAATAACAAACAGACCGGATCAAGTGAAAGATAAAGAAACACCTCAGACGCACAATAAAAATCTGTGTCAAAAATAACCACTTTTAACTAGAGGTATTTGTAACAATCCTAAATTACACCAGTCAGGACAACGTTAAGTTAATCAGGTTAGGTTTAGGGAGGTAAAGTTTTGTAGGTTAGGGTTAGGAAAATAAACATGGTGCCGATGTAGGTTGATTTCACACACACACACACACTGGTCTAATAGGGAAAAGTCCTATGCTTGTTTGACCCTTCCATCACCCCAACCTGTCTTGTTATATGTAAACTTTATATTATTACTTTATCGTATTATTTTTCTGACTCTTTGCCTTTATTGGATAGGACAGCTTCAGACTGAAAGAGAGGGGATGACATGCTGCAAAGGCCCAGGTGGAAATCAAACCTGCGGCCGCTGCAGCAAGTACACAGCCTTTAAGCTACTGTGCTTTAATTTTCTTAGGTCTGAAGCACGAAACTCAGCATGTGACAAACTAATGTCTCATATTTGTTAATGTTTTGTTTTTACATAATTATATGATCAATTACACTGTTTTAATTAAACTGGAAGTACCTGTTTAATTGATATTAAATTGTTTTATATATGTTCTTAGGAGTTTATTGTATGAAGGTTCTACATGTGGTGTTAAAGTCGCCCCCACAGGCGGGGGCAGACGTAAGATTTGACTGCTACTGTTTCGATTAATAATGTGATTAACATTGTTTGTAAAACATTTGATGACTGAACAAGTAGAACACAGATAAGAGAGAAGTTAGCTACATAAAAATGATATCCAAATAGTTCAAGAGGTTCTTCGAGTAATGACATCAAAACCAAAAATTATTACAAAAGGCCCTGGTCTCCCCTTCAGTTCCCTCTGAAATGTGGAAAATTCAGTACTTACCGCCCTTATCACAAACAAAGGGTCTCTTTGTTGAGCAGCTTTCATCGATCCAGCTTCCCTCCGCAGTCATGGCTACACAGAGCTCATCGTTATACATGCCGTCTGGCTGACCAGATCCCCAGTTGAAATATGTGGCTGGTTGTCCATTCACCCAGGTCCAATTTGTAACGTTGTCAAAAAGTCCTATCCAGGCCTTGCCTGTGTACCCCCTGGCCGGAGTGTTCATCATCTCAGTGAGGTTTCCCTTGCTTTGTATTTGGGCCATATTGGTGTGTTCAGAGAAGCAGTACCCCAGGGCGTCATCCCAAGTCATTTTCTCTCTGATAAAGTAGTAGACGTCTGGAAAGGAAGTGGAGGGGACACAGAAACCTGAGGAGGGAAGTGGGTTTGTTGAAATGTTGGAAATTGAACCTTAATTAAAATGTATTGTTACTAATAAATAAGTAAATGTATATAGTTTGTTTTGACACTTGTACTTGTTGCAAGAATTTGTGTTTTATATAATTTTCTGCAGTGATGTAGCCTACAATGATATGCAAATAACATATACACCTCACAGCTGGAAAATTATACTACATGATCTATTATCTATCTATCATCACATAAATAACATCTCACCTGTGAGCAGGAGCATCACAAACACAGCCTCCTCCATGCTGACTTTGATTTGCTGTGGATGAACACAAGATCCAACATGACGGCTGAATAACACATTTAAAAGAGATGCTTTACTTCGCTGAGTCTTTGGGACTGATATCAAACAAAGCCAACAAGATTTTTTTTATTTAAAAGGTCCCGTGTGTCAGATTTAGGAGGATATATTGGCAGAAATGGAATATGATATAATAAATTTGTTTCATTTAGATTATAATCACCTGAAAATAAGAATGAGCAGTTTATATCTGCATAGGGAGTGGGTCCTCAAGTATGGAGATCGGCATGTTGCACTGCTATGTGTCTACAGAAGTCCAGAACGGACAAACCAAACACTGGCTCAGGAAAGGGACATTTGCGTTTTTGCATCAGCCACCGTAGTTAGCAGCCCCTACGCAACAAGAGCATTGGATAAACACTGATTTCTTTTACATGAAACTGCTTTATTCAGTATTTTTACTGGTTTAAATCACCGGGTCTGTTTGTTTTGGAGAGGAAGAGACTTCTGTGGTTAATTAAGCTCCCAGTAAAAACCTCCTGAATGCCTGGATCTTAAGTTATCAGAAAAAAAGGCAAGCACATCAATCATTTGCAGGTGCTGGGCTAACTGCCTGTTTCCGAAATGCCAAACAGTGTCAGAGAAAAACTTATTTGTAACATGAAACTGATTTACTCAGTGTTTTATCGGTTTAAATGACTAGGTATGTTATTTTGGAGAGGAGGAGACCTCTGTGGAGAATTCAGCTCTCAGTAAAAAGATCCTGAATTAAAAAGAAACAGTGGAGGAATTCTAACTGGGAGAAGTTTCAGCTGGTTGCAATTTGCAGTCCTCACCACTAGATGCCACTAAATCTCCCTAAAGGCTAATTTATGTTCAACATCACATTCTGAACTCTGTATTTGTGCACGTTGTCTGAAAGCTTACAGATGAAACAAAGCAGTATCACTGGAGACCGTGGGGGCAGTGTAGCAGAGTTCAAACGAGACATGACCGCAGGAGACGACAAAGAAATTTAAATTATGGCAGAACAGAATGAATCAGTACGCCAACATAAAGGACGCATGGATACATGAGGGCGGTGACATTTACAACATCTGAAATGGACGTATCCATTTTTGTGTGTAAAGGAAATATAAATAAGCTGTAAATCTCACATACTGCTCCTTGAAGTAAAAACAGCAAAACCAGTGTATACAAGGTAAAGTCCTGAATTCTAAAAATATACCTAAGTACAGAAAAAAAAAAAAAAAATTCAGCTACAAATCATGCAGAATGGTTCACTTCAGGATAATGTATCTTATACCACTGAATTATAATTATTTATGCATTAATGTGTGTTTTATGTAATACTGCTCTTATTAATAAAAATGCAATGGATGATAGTTACAAAAACAGTAACAATATATGAAGCTACATATTTTCTGAGATCTCCACTTACCAAACTTTAAATGTTCTCAGGTGCCGAATATGAGCAGCTGTCTGTCCTCTGCAGGGTTTGACTGCTACTGTTGTGTTTGAGGCTGTTTTTATACAATAATGCAAATCAGTGCAGTTTGATGTACAAAGAGTCACTTTGAATGACGCTGATTGGATGAGAGAAATGTGACACGCCCTCGCTGACAAAAAAAACTTCCAGCCTTTTCCTTCTTCACCCCCCTACAGCAAAAGATATTACTGAAAATATAAACTAGCAACTAGCAACATTTGACGATGAGCACGGTCACACACGGATTATACTAGTAGAGATAATTTAGCTTTGTTTGATCTTCATATGTGCGTATGAGACATGATAGGAAGGTCTATCCGTGAGTCTCCAAACCCGTCAATCCTTAATGTATGAACAAAAACAGTTCAGTTAAACTTAATTCCAAATATCATGTGAATCCTAAAGACCAGGAAAAAATACTTGGTGTATGAATTCTTAAATAAATACATAACCAGGAGGAGAGTTATCATCATTAGTTGTGGCTCCAGGAAGGTAAATATTTTTCTTCACATACATAACCTGGTAAAAAATCTCATTTTTTGATCTTGAAAATCTTATTTTAGGATTTAAGGCCCTAAATTAATCTCAAAATGGAACCAGAAGTTTCTTTGGTGTGATATCATGAGCAATACACTCTGGGCATGAAATAAAGAAGTGAAAAACCTCTAAATGTCAAAAGTCATTTACATCATGAGTGGGCGCTGACGTTGTGTTCAGTTAGATTTGAATGAATCATCTGGAAAAGCTTTGTATGCAAATCATCTGAAGGTTGCAACATCTGCGTCTCTTCTCTGATCAGGTTCAAGAAAAATTTACCTGAAGCAATCAAACAAATCAGAAACAATCAAAGTACCACATAACTCCTACTTTATCTTCTCTTCACAGGCTCACAATAAAACAAATAATTGATTTTAAAATACTTCTTATTGTTTTTCCTGTGTTGCTGACATGCTCACAGAGTACACATCACAGATTCCTATCAATAACAATAATGACAGGAATTAGTATTATTATTGTTATTATCTCTGCTTTTTAAGAATAATGATAATAATACCTTCTTATTTTGTTTGTTTTTATCACGTCCTGCTTATTTTTATGTTTATAATACTTTATTATCTGATATGATATTTTATGTTTGTCATGTATGATGTCTCTTAAGCACACTGAGTTTATGCTTGTTGTATGAAAAGTGCTATATAGATAAAGTTGACCAGTCCACCAGTAGTAATGTATAGGACAGTGGTGAAAATAGTGACGACAGTTACACGAAGGAAATTTTATGGTTTTTACCCTTGTTCTAAAAAAGACAATATTTCTACCAAGCTGTTTACTAATGAGAATGAATATCCTACTAATATTCCTGTTTACATGCAGCCGTGCTGATTCATCTGCCCTGACATGTCATTTATCATGTCAAAATATGGAAAAGTAAAATCGATAAAATAAGATTTCTTCAAAGCTTTCTGCAGGTGCCGGACTTGTTGGACCGTGCAAATAAAGCCTCACTCTCTCATTCTTTCAGCAACTTCTTTAAAAGATAGAGATTGCAAAACATCAATTTGATATCCAAGTCTTTCATAACGTTTAAAATTTGATTTGTTTCTTCTTCCGTGCTGGAATGTGGACTTTTCTTTTGGGCTACACTTCTACCCCACAGCCTGTCGAACTCTTGGCTCGTTGGTTTGTGCTCAACGATTTCATGACAGCACACAGAGTTGCTTGTACCCCACATTAGACGCATATTCTGAATGCACTGTATACAGTCTTTAACAATTTTGTAATACTTCTTTGTCTGAAACTCAATTCAATTATGCAGTCTTTGTTTTTATCTTTTTCTTTTCATGTATGATTGTCCTTATTTACTAGGGGAGGTATCTTCAAAAGCCGTATTTGGCTTCTAACCTCTCCTGCACAATGATTTCACTTTCAATTTCTTTTTCCTGCGTCTTCCTTACATGTATGTGCAAGTAAACTAAACCAAACATGTCCAAAGAATGCTCCTAAAACTCGAATTACACCAGCATGTACAATATATCTTCATCTGAAAATGCTACATTAAAAGGCCTCCTCAGACGAGTTGAGAGCTGACTTAATAAAAATACATTGCATGTTGTCGAGTTAAAGTTTACCAGCACGTTTTAAGACTCAGTCACATTTTAATTCCCATCACATTTGGCACAAAACATCAGACTTTATAAGTATTTCCCCCAGTGCTTTTCTCTGTGATTGCCTCATTTCCATCATCATCAGGTCAGAGTGGATGTTGACACTGTGCGGTCTCTCAGATTTGAATGATACATTTAAAAAGATTTGGATACAAAGACGATCTAGTCGTATTAAAATGTCTGCGCAGTGACCTAAAGGAAAACAGATGTAACATTCAGGACTTTTTCTTAAAAAGATCATGACATATCTTAAGTATCTACTGCGAGAACAGTCAGTATTTTACAGTATTTACCTGTTTACAGTGTATATGGTGATGATCTGGAGAAAGCCCTTCACCAACACATGGAGCACCGCCACAGGTGTTTTCATTTTGCACCTTGATTGAGTGCAGGTGAGTCAGAAAGTTGTTTTGCAGGCTGCTCGTGGATCATTGCACCTTAAACTCATTAATATTTGTGAACAATTTACATTTGGAGAGATTTGAATACGAAGATGATCTTCTTGTTAAAACACTGACCTTCTGTGGAAAATAAATCATGAAATAGAAATAAAACTGCTTAATATCTGAGCACTGAAAGGCGTCCTGTGTTTCCTCAGCTGTTTTATGATTTCTTTGTCCACTGAATGTGATATTTAGTTCTTGGGTTTAACTTAAAAAAAAACACAGCATGAGGTATTCTGTATTTCGCAGCTGTTTTTTAGGTGATTGTAAATTTTAGGGTCTTAAATTTTGGCTGCAAGTCTGAGCACCTGTTCTGCATCAAGCTGACTGTAATCAATCCTTAAATGTCTCACTCTTATACTATAAATAAACACACATCTAATTATCATGGATTACTGAATGGGTCTATGAGCTACAGGCCCAGAGGCCCAAATTATTTGTCGCCCCCGGCCTTCACCTGCACGATGTCACTCAAACAGACACATACCGACCAAGAATAGATGTAAAATGACCACAAAGAAACATAAAACAACCACAATGAGATTCAAAACAGCTTCAAAGACATACAAAATGACGACTGAGAAACACAAAGCAACTACAAAAAGATTCAAAATGACTACAAATAAACCAAAACAACCACAATGAGATGCAAAACAGCTGCAAGGAAACACAAAGAGACTCACAACAATTATGAAAGGGGGAAAAACAACTACAAGGCGACACAAAATGACTACAAAGAAACCAAAGCAACAAAAAAGAGAAAAGAAAAGACTTTTGTGAAAAGGGGCAAAAGCCCCACAAAAAGATCCAAAATGCCTACAGAGACACAAAGAGACTTGCAACAATTATGAGAAAGGGCAAAACAACCACAAAGAGATATAAAATGACTACTGAGAAACATAAAGCAACTACAAAAAGACTCAAAATGACTATAAGAGAGTCTCAAAAATAACTATGAGACTCAAAATGACTATAACAGAGTCTCAAAATGACTACAAAGAGATAGAGATGACTACCAAGAGACTCAACATGACTACCAAGAGATAGAGATGACTACCAAGAGACTCAACATGACTACCAAGAGATAGAGATGACTACCAAGAGACTCAAAAATGACTACAAAGAGACAGAATGACTACAAAGAGACAAAAAATGACTACAAAGAGACTCAAAATGACTACAAAAAGATGGAAATGACTACAAAGAGACAGAAATGACTACAAAGAGACAAAATGACTACAAAGAGACAAAATAGACTACAAGGAGACAAATATGACTACAAAGAGACAAAATGACTACAAAGAGACAAAATAGACTACAAGGAGACAAATATGACTACAAAGAGACTCAAAATGACTACAAAGAGACAAAATGACTACAAAGAGACAAAATAGACTACAAGGAGACAAATATGACTACAAAGAGACAGAAATGACTACAAAGAGACAAAATGACTACAAAGAGACAATATAGACGACAAGGAGACAAATATGACTACAAAGAGACTCAAAATGACTACCAAGAGACTCAAAATGACTACAAAGAGACTACAAAGAGACTCAAAATGACTGCAAGGAGACAAAAATGACTACAAAGAGACAGAAATGACTACAAAGAGACTCAAAATGACTACAAAAAGATGGAAATGACTACAAAGAGACAGAAATGACTACAAAGAGACAAAACAGACTCCAAGGAGACAAAAATGACTACAAAGAGACAAAATGACTACCAAGAGACTCAAAATGACTACAAGGAGACAAAAATGACTACAAAGAGACTACAAAGAGACTCAAAATGACTACAAGGAGACAAAAATGACTACAAAGAGACTCAAAATGACTACAAAGAGACTACAAAGAGACTCAAAATGACTACAAGGAGATAAAAATGACTACAAAGAGACAGAAATGACTACAAAGAGACAAAATAGACTACAAGGAGACAAATATGACTACAAAGAGACAAAATGACTACAAAGAGACAAAAATGGCTACAAAGAGACAAAAATGACTACTAAGAGACTCAAAATGACTACAAAGAGACAAAATGACTACAAGGAGACAAAATAGACTACAAAGAGACTCAAAATGACTACTAAGAGACAGAAATGACTACAAAGAGACAAAATAGACTACAAAGAGACTCAAAATGACTACAAAGAGACAGAAATGACTACAAAGAGACAAAATAGACTACTAAGAGACAAAATGACTACAAAGAGACAGAAATGACTACAAAGAGACTCAAAATGACTACAAAGAGACAAAATGACTACAAGGAGACAAAAATGACTACAAAGAGACAAAAATGACTACAAAGAGACTCAAAATGACTACAAAGAGACAGGGGTGACTACAAAGAGACAAAAATGACTACTAAGAGACTCAAAATGACTACAAAGAGACAAAATGACTACAAGGAGACAAAAATGACTACTAAGAGACAGAAATGGCTACAAAGAGACAAAAATGGCTACAAAGAGACAAAAATGACTACAAAGAGACTCAAAATGACTACAAAGAGACAGGGGTGACTACAAAGAGACAAAAATGACTACTAAGAGACAGAAATGACTACAAAGAGACAAAATGACTACAAGGAGACAAAAATGACTACTAAGAGACAGAAATGACTACAAAGAGACAAAATAGACTACAAGGAGACAAATATGACTACAAAGAGACAGAAATGACTACAAAGAGACAAAATAGACTACTAAGAGACTCAAAATGACTACAAAGAGACAAAATGACTACAAGGAGACAAAAATGACTACTAAGAGACAGAAATGACTACAAAGAGACAAAATAGACTACAAAGAGACTCAAAATGACTACAAAGAGACAGAGATGACTAGAAAGACACAAAATAGGAGAGGTGGTGGGGCCTTTTACATGTCTGTGCCCAGGGAGCCGCTGTCTCGTAATCTGCCCGTGTTAACTCTGCTAAACATTTAAATACTATCATCACATATTCTGAGAACTGAACCCAACCTCTTTATTCAAACAGTGTCAGTATGAAGCTTTCACATTAGTCTCTCCTGTAAAAAGAATTTTCTTGGAGCTCAGCTGATTTAGAATAAACAATATGTAAATCATAAAGTCACTCTGCAGGCTTCTCAGGGTTCATATGACTAAACTTCTTTGCATTATGCAACAACTTGCACAGACAAAGAGCTTCCACGTCAGAAGGTGTTTCTCAAAGTCAAGGAGGGATCCTTAAATTGTTCAGTTTCAAGGATGCTACATCATCAAGCCTCACCCAAGGACTGTTCCGGTGTCAAGGATTCTTTAAATTCTGCCGAGGACAGAGTCCTTCATTCAGAGAATTTTCAAGGATGCATGTGTGTATCCTCAGCAGGTGTAAAGTACCCACAATTCTTTGCGCCAATTTCAGCAGGACTTAGGTAAATAGGTAAATATGTCATTTATTTGGATTAATATCTCCAGGAGTTTTTATCATATGAGCAGAAAGCATTGACAGAAACCTCATAATGAGCTTTTTAAAATAAATTTTATTAAGATAAAACATAAAAAAGCTTTATATTAATCATTTACAGCAGTGGGGAGTGGCGTTTCTATTCATTCAAACATTCCTTTTTGGCTGTGCCTTTAAGAAGTTTGGCTTGCCGGTCTCAATTATTATTTCAATTTAATTTATTCTCACTTATTATATTGGTTTTAACTCATGTATTTTGTATTTTTAATTGGACAGCTGTTAGTCTGAATTATTATATGATATAATTATTTTATTCTCACTGTTTTAATGTCTGATTCATTCTTGCTGGCTGGCTGTTGGATCTTTGAATCACGACGCTGTGAGAAAACTGCTCCATCTAGTGGAGAGCAACAGTCACTGCTGGTGTGGATTCATCTGAGCTTTTCATTCAATTAAAACACTGGTATCAATAAAAAACACAAAAGTACACAGAGTATTCTTCACTTGTATTTATTCATACTATATCATATTTATATACTATGTTCATCAGATATTTATATATATTTATATTTTTATATATATATATATATATATATATATATTTATTTACATATGGCGGTGTCGCCAGTTGAAGAAACAGATATTTCAACAAAATGGATGAAACACATCAAATTCAGTGCTATGCTGAGAGCACACAAAGTCTGATTAAAAAAAAACAAAACAAAGTGGGAAAGGTCAAAAACACTGGTGTGACTACATGTAGCCTATACATGTTGTGTTACATGTGCAAATGTAGTGTTGCTGAACATGGCGTCGTCAACTCCCCCAGAAATCACCAGGCAGTGTACAGGCAGTCGATATAAACACATAAAAAACAACTTAAATAAAAAGAAAACATACAACAGTATTTACACTGAAACTGTGAACTGATGCTTTCTGAGGCGAGGGGAGAAGATCCGAGTAATAATTGTTCGTAATAAGTACAGCCATGCATTAACAGCGGTCGTCACACAGTCTTCCATACATGTTCTGATAGCTTGCCTTTCTCGCCGACATGTATCAGTCAAAATATTGGACCAAACAAACATGCGGTAGGTATGTAAGGTGTATACTGTCTCTCACATTCACCCGCTCATCAGAGAATACACTTTGGAATTAAATGGCTTTTGGATCGACCAATTGTTTTTCTATCTTTTCATAAAGCCAGATAAGTATTCTTCGTTGTTTAAAAATAGAAAAGTGCCTCCAACTTTGCAAAACTAACCTCTGACACACATGCACTTGCGTGTGTTTGTGTGCAATAAGCTATCTCTTCTATAAATACAGTACGTTTTATATTCTTCTCTCTCCAGACCCCGCGCGGTCTACTTAACAAAAATAGAATAAAAAATAACTTTTAATACATTCTAGAAACAAACACGCAACTGAGTTGGTCGAACACGGAGGGTGAGGGTGCAGTAAGAGGCAGGTCCTGGTGGAGGTGGAGGTGTGTGGATAAGGTGGAGGGGCACAGGCGTGCCCCCACAGGAAGCTTTCAAGGGTGCACTTTGAAGGAGAGCAGTTCCTCTGAGTGCATGTTGTTGAGTGAACGCAGCTCGGGAAGCTTGAGCAGCAGCTTGGTGAAGGTGGTGGCCGACTCCTCGCCGTGGTTCTGCATCACCAGGTTTCGCAGCGCCCGGATCAGTTTGTCCTGCAGCGCCTCGACTGAGTTCAGGTCCTGGATCCCTGAGCGGTCTGAGCCAGGAGAAGAGGAGAGAAAGGGTTGATGATGGAGGACAGGACGAACGAACATTTTGCTTTTAAAAACATCACAGTACTTATTTTAAATGCCATTTGTGCACATATAAATGAATTTAAATAGAATAGATCACATATTCGAGGTTCATTTTAGCCTTAATTCTGGTATAAAAAGTACAACTGTACGACCTCTTCTTCTCCACCCTGCTCACAAACAACATCTTCACTCTGAGGAGTTCTTACCGGCTGAGACGAGCACCACGGCCGTGAAGAGGCTCATTTCGTCTGAGTCGAGCCGCAGCGCCGCCAGCTTCTCGCTGAACTCACACATGGAGTTGAGCAGCTCACCAGCACCCAGTGACCGTAGCGTGTCAAGGCTGTAACGCTTGCCACTCAGGAAGGTCACCGTCCGCTCAACCACGTTGAACAGAGAAGCGAATCGGACCATCAGCACCTGAGAGTGGAGAGACGTGAAGATTATTAGTCTATGGTTTGATTTGCGGGTAAACAAAGACATCTTGTGATAAGTTCTTAGATCAAACTGACTGTAAGCGTCATTTCTTACAACTCAATCTGACTCTGCTTTTATGATGTGAAACTTTCTTTCACAACCATTTCATCTGTTATCTGAGCAAATATTATTCAGCACACACAGCTGACAGCGTGCTCTGTTTGGGAACGCCTCAGCGGCTCCTGTATGCCGCGCTCAGCTTCAAAGCGAGCACAAAATAACACAACGTGTTTATGTTTGGCTTCTTTGCCCTCATACCTCAAAAGTTCCAGCTTTCAGCAGGCCCACTTGGTCGTGCTCGGGGAGGTCGCGGAAGCCCGGGATCCTCTTGGCGAAGTCGACCACCTCCTGCACGGCGGGGGTGAAGCTCATGGAGAACTCCTCCCAGACCTCCTGGCTCGGCTTGTGGGGGTCCACGTAGGGTGATGTGTTCATGGGACAGACCTGGGAAACCATGACGACAGAGGGTCAAACTTCAGTTTCAGTTTTTAAGAGTCATAATATGAATTTTAAGAATGGAAAAGATTAATGACTCACCAAGTGTGTTCTGTTACTCATGCAGCTGGTTGGTCCACTGTAACCACTTGAGGCAGTTTGTGTGTTAAATTCATGCTGTCTTTGGCTGACTTCTGATGGTTCACAGCTGGGGGCGCTGTTGAGCTGCTGCTGCTGCTGCTGCTGCTGCTGGTAGACTCCCCTCTCCTCCCTGTAAGCAGTGTTGGCGACGTGTTGACTGTTACTGTACGAACTGTGCTGGTAACCTCCCACATCCACATTGTTGTTCCAGCAGCTCCAGCTCTCCTGTTGCTCCTCCATGCGGTTGTCACACCCTGTCTCCAGGGCGACCGCGCTCGACGAGGGCGAGGCCTGGCCCTGTCTCGGCGACCTCTGCTGGCTGTAGGCGAAGGCATCTTGGTGCTGCCGGCTCACCGTGACGACGGCCTCGTCCTCGCCGCTGTCTGATCCGCAGGACGAGGCGGAGCTGGAGTTGGTGTCCATGGAAACCACGGACTCTGAGTCCTGGGGGCACTGCGGGGAGGAGGGGTTGGAGCACGACGGGGAATCGGAAGCAGAGCAGGAGGAAGAGGAGGGCGAGGAGCTGGGGTCGCTGGTCATGGCCTCCATAGGCAGTGAGGGGCTCTGCTGGCCGTGCAGCATGCTGTGCAGCTGGCTGTTGTTGCTCATCATGTTGTTCATGGCGTTCTGCATCTCCAGCAGCATCCTCTGCTTTTCCCTCTTTGGGATGCGGCCAAATCTGACAGCTGGGAGTAAAATAACGGCCATTAGATTGTCTCAAGGTTAACGACACTTAAGGAGCACCAAAGAGAAGAAGTGAATGACGGCAGCTGAGTAATTAAACTAAAAGTACTGCTCACCGTCTCTGGACATGCCGACAGCCAGACACTTCTTGAAGCGACACTGCTGGCAGCGGTTCCTGTTGATCCTCATGATGGTGCAGTTCTCCATCTTAAGACACTTCTTGTACTGGATGTTCTGCTGGATGCTTCTCCTGAAGAACCCCTATAAGATGGCCACGAGCAGCATTGGTCACGTCAGTGTGTAAAGTCAGCAAGAGGCCATGAATCAAACGTGCAGAGACGCAACGCTTCATTCTGGGAACTTGTCTCACCTTGCAGCCCTCGCAGGCGTGGACGCCATAGTGGAAGCCCGAGGCCACGTCTCCACACACTTTACACAACAGCACCATGCCGTTAATTTCTGCAAAGACAAAGATGAGCTGTGACTAGTGTGTCTGAAACCAGATGTGCGACATGTTTCTCAGGAGCACAGTATTTTGACAATGCGACTTTAACGCTGTACTCACTGGTGATGCTGCTCTTGGCAGACGTAGAGGAGCGCCCGGCCTTCTCCATGCCGTGGGCGCGCTGTTGGCCGTTCTTGGCCGGCGGAGAGATATCCACCACCATGCCCACGGCCCTGCTGGGCAGCGCGGGGCGGGACACCGACTGTGATGTTGACAGGTAGCTGCTGCTGGGGCTGGTGCTCATACAGGACTCTGGGCTGGAGGCGGAGCCAGAGGAAATATAGGCGATGACTCCTCCTGTGGAGAGGGAGAGACGGTGACATCACAGCAGGTTAATTACTTTCCTTTCTTTCATGGCTGTCAATAATTACGTAGTATTAGATGCACCCTATATCCACGTACCTGGGCGTTGTTGCTTATTATGCACGAATAATTTCAACTGCTTTAAAAAGCGAATAAACTACTGCACAGTGCTACATCTGCTCTCTGTGGACATGTGACACCTTGTTTTCATGTTAATCTATTTCTGAGACATTAGCAGCCGCCAAAGGAATGTTTTCACCCCTACTACGCATCAAGCCTGCCAAGGGTGCTGTGACCCAGTGATGATAAGAGGACTTTAACTGCAGTGATAATAATAATTATAACAAAATATCCTGTTTGCCAAATGGATTCTTGGCCAGTACAGTGAGTACACGGGCCTGTGACACGCCTCGACAGCAGAGCAGCCTACATTGTGTGTTTCCTGTCTGGTTTTATCCACTGTGCTAAGAATGACCTGCTTTATCACCTCCAGTGCTGCCTGCTGGTTGGATAACACCATTACATAACATACATGGGTCTCTATGCTATGGGAGGGTGCTCCAGACAGGGTCACTGAATCAGTGGAGCAACATAACAGTTGTGGGAAAGCAGAACGCAAAGGGAAAACATCAACGGGTGGGTTATGTAATGATACGTGGTGCCAAAGAATGCCTGCTTGGGATTGAAGAGTTTGGGCTTTAATGTTTGGTGCACAGGTAGTCTGGAGCGAGGAGACGGGATATCTCACAGACATGTGAGTCATTATTAGAAATAGGAAAAATGACTTTAAGTTGTGTCATCTAAGTGCCCCTGGGCAAGGCACTGCAACTGCAATTAAAGTGACTCAAAGTAGGGCGGTGCAGTTTGTAAAATACCAAACATGTGCAGTCAGTTTCCATTTAAGAAAAAAAAAAAAGATCACTGGAATATTTGTGTAAAAACTCAAAATAAAACCCTAACTCTGGAGGCCACAGCAGATGATTACCTAACCCTCAACCATGACTGTTCTCCTTCACGGCCCACCCACACGTGGACCTGTCATGAATTTCTGTGAAAGCGACGCGCGAGGGAGCAGGCAGAGAAAAAAATCTAGGTCAGTGGCTGCTGTGTCTCCACCGTCTCACGTGTACCTCGCGGTCCAGCCTCGCGCCGGGAGTGCTGTGAACAGCGTGGATTATGCAACGTTCTGCGTCACGGGCCCAGCTCCGGCCAATCAGAGGAGAGCTCCCACTGATGCGTGCTGCTGGCAGAGGACCGCCCCTCGACCAATCAGAGGAGTGTACCAGCGAAGCGTGTACACACGGGCACATGGCTAGGCTACGCTGTCCATGTGAGAGTTAAACACTGTTGTTGTGTCAAATGGAAACGGACGCGGCGGCGCACTGGCACTCCTAACCCCGATTATTAAACACTATTTCTGGGCAGGATTAACACTCTAATTCATCTTAATGCACATGACAATGAAATATAATAATTTACAAAAATGTGTCAGCACCCTGTGACCCAGAGAGGACGGTATGATGCTGCACCACAGCCAGGAACAAACAGTTTCAGTGACAGGACTCATTCATTTATGAAACACTTGATCTATTTAAAACATGATGCATTCAATGAACTCATGTGTTTCATACCTTCATGCCACCAATACCCTCTGAGTTTCCTCTCCATAATAAACACAAAACGCAAAATAAACTCGAATTATACGTGCGTAAAATGATTTTTAAGAATGACTTGGACTCCAGTCGAGGTGCGTCATTTCCTTACATGTTAACATCACTGCAGCAGAGTGTGTGCACAGTGCATGCAGTTACAACATTACATCCTCTGGGTTTCAGTGCAGCAGTTATTAATATATGAAATATTGTGTTCTTACCAGGCTTGGCTGTGCCGATGTCCTCAGGCATCTCTGTTCGAAGATGGAAAATCTCCAACAGATAATTCAACTAAACTCAACTGTCTGTCACGACTTCTGCCACTGTCACGAATTAAAACATAAAAAGGAAAAGGGCGCAGACTAAACTTGCTGTTTGAGTGAGAGCAGTTTAAAGATGGAGCTCATCTCATGAGTGTGCTGCGGGGAAATAATCTGCAGGTCCGACTCTCCCGGAGAGAACAGGTCGAAGTGATGCGTCTGGCTCGGAGGAACTCCCCCCTTGTTGTGTGTGACTGCGGGTTAGTCAAGAGAACGAAATGTTCTCAATAGTGGGCTCGCCCATGTGACCCATTTGTCGGCCACGCCCCTCCGCCCGGGCGCTCGAGCCACTTTAACCCAGTGACACACTTTCAGGACACCGGAGGGCGGAGCCAAGCGCCTCGTGGACGTAACAGAGGAATGGTAACAGAGCGGTCACGTTGCAGAGCACAACGTGAAGGGTGAAGCCGGAACAGTAAAGTACAGTGCAGTCATGCTGCGTGCAGTGTGCCTCGACAGTTCACCAGCGAGTCAGCCTTGTTTTCAGGCAATTATTGACTGTTTGCAGTTACTGACAAGCTGCAGCTGGCCCTTATTTTAACAGACTGCAAGGGTGGAAGAAGCTTTTAGATGGAAAGTAAATCTGTAATGTATTTAGTAACTTTAAACATCATGTGTGTAGCAGAGTAAAAAGCACATTTCCTTCTGATAAAGTGAGGTTCATGGGTGGAGGGAAGTGTAGCCTCTGCACATTGATCGCCTTTGCTTTTACTTAAGTGAAAGTAGCAAGATTCAGTCAAGATTTCATTTAACAAAAAATACAAAAGTATTAACATCGTAAGTGCTATCTCGTAGGCAACTGGACTTGCTTGTGTTTCTTGACGACGTTTTGCCTCTCATGCAAGTTGCGTGCGCTTGCACAGGGTTCAAAGCCTGTAACTTCGTACCAGTCATTTAGAATTCAAGAAGCTTCTTGGATGACAGGCGAAACGTCATCAAAAAACGCAAGCAAGTCCAGTTGCCTACGATATAGCACTAGGATTACCATGACCTGGATGACTGAGAATCTTCACCGACAAATAGTATTAACAGCAACATTTACTGAAAGTATTGTACTTCGGCACTTCCATAAATTATATTATTAAAGGCCTACACTCAGTAGAACCGTTCTGTACCGTCCCCATGTTTGGTCCCCCCTCTGCTGGGGTACCTAGCACACAGATGTGGTACTAAAAGGTGGAGCTGTGAACACTGCAGTCTGATTGGTCAGTAGAGGACGGTCACTCTGCTCAGGGCTGAGTTGTGGCTGGTTTTGAGGCTCATGTAACCACTGTTCATACTGTGGAGAGTTTTATTAGTAAACTGTAACTATAAAATGAAAGGATGTTTTGCTGCCTCTCACAGCAGCTGGAGTCTGAGAAAAAATAACTTCATTCACTGGGCCGACTGCCGGAGACTTTTAAGGTGGAACGTTAACTTGTAATGTTACTCAATAGCCCCTTTTACGCTGCCAGATTTTCCGTGAATGTTGGGCCGTTTTGCCGTCAAGCTGCAAGTGTTTAGACACACAGAACCGGATTGGCGAGTTGATCCGAGGTGCCCAATTTTCCGCCTCGTAGGGGTAAACATATTGACGGAACCTTTTAAACCTTTGGTTTAAAAAGAACAAGGCGCCCTTCCGTCATGGGAGGGGCTGTTGATGACGCCGCACATGTGGCCCACTGGCGGTGGACTAACAGGAAACGGAGACAAAGAATTGCGTGCCCTCCTTGCCCTCGCAAACAAAGAGGCCATTAACCGTCTGATGACGGGAACAGTGAAGAACGGGCCGACTTATGAGAGAATTGGCGAAGGACTGACCAGCCGCGGCTTCCCTCCCACGTCACTGGTTACGTCACACACTGAGCTACACGTTTTGTTACTTGCTCACACCCCCCATTGCTCCGAAAAAGGACCATTCTGTATAAACAAAAGTAGGTAGGCGGCATTTTGCTGCACTCCCCGATTTTGTTTTTATACTGCCAATGCTGAAAGAAGACTGATTGGGCTTTCCTGCAAATTGACACAATTCCTATTTAAAAAGGGCTAATGTATGAGTTGACGACGTGAATCCATCAACACACCTTAAATTTCACTGTGACAACTTTGACCATCACTTAAGTTTTTATGACATACACTTTTAGTAACGAGTGGATCTTCAAGTGTTTATATAAATTAATTTCGATTGGGATGGCATACATCCCAATCCTCACTCGGAAGGAAAAAAGACGTTGCGGAGCATCGTTCCTGTGGGCTACAGCAACACTAAACCCATGAGCTTGCCTGAGAAGGACTAAATGCACAAACCCATTATTTTAAAGTATCTAATCAAAAGAGACTCACTGCAGCCTGTTCTATTGTGTTCTGAAAATGTTGGCACATAACTCCGGGCTGTGGACGATAAACAAGGTGCAGACTGATAAAGGTTGAATTATAGGGAGTGCTAGACGGAGCAGTGAGTGACAAGAACTCCACCCACATTTAAGAGGTACCATAGGTGCCATGTCTGAAGGGTTACCTTTGACTCCAGAGGTACCATACCGAAAGTGTTTGGTGGAAACAGGTTAGGTATACCTTACTGGTATCGGGTTGGACCCCTTCCGCCTTCAGAACTGCCTTAATTCTTGGTGGCATAGATTCAACAAGGTGCAGATTTGTTGGCTGCACATCCATGATGAGAATCTCCCGTTCCGCCACATCCCAAAGGTGCTCTATTGGACTGAGATCTGGTGACTGTGGAGGCCATTGGAGTACAGTGAACTCATTGTCATGTTTGAGATGATGTGAGCTTTGTGACATGGTGCGTTATCCTGCTGGAAGTAGCCATCAGAAGATGGGTACACTGTGGTCATAAAGGGATGGACACGCTCAGCAACAATACTCAGGTAGGCTGTGGTGTTTAAACCATGCTCAGTTGGTACTAAGAAAATCTCCCCCACACCGTTACACCACCAGCAGCAGCCTGAACCGTTGATACAAGGCAGGATGGATCCATGCTTTCATGTTGTTTACTCCCAATCCTAACCCTACTACCCTAATTAGCTATTTGTGTTAGCGAGCAGTTGACCAGGTGTACCTAATAAAGTAGCTGGCGAGTGTGTATATCATAGTATTGGAATCACATTACTAATGCTTTAACAGCATGGTTGGAATATGAGGCAATAGGCCCATGGCAGGAGGCGTAAATATAGACAGTGCAGGCACTGTGGTTGCACTGGGGCCCAATGTGTGTGGGGGGGCCCAAATAGAGCAGGCCCCCTCACAGTCAGTATGGATACATGCTAGGGCATTAACAGAAATGTCGATTTGTCGACGTGTCGACGTCAGTGGCACAAGTCGACACCCCCCGGGAGGAGTCGACAAGTCGTGTGTTTTTTCCCTCTCTCTTTCTCTGTGTGCTTGTGTACGGAATGCAATCGCTGCCTCTGATTACGCTGATACGGCGTACTATAAGCGGAGCGGACTCCGCGAGGAATGTCCGCAGTCATTCGGGCTTTCATAGTCGAGCGCACTTCCGCGTTGTAGTTTCCTGTAAAAATGTTCGTGAAAAATCCCCGCGATGTGAAAAATACATGCCGAGCAGTCACTGGTGCGCAGAGCGGAGTCCGCGCGGTCGTAAAATTTGAGCTTTGCGCATACAGGGCTTGCGGATGTCCGCTTTGAGTCCGTGCGGACCTCTGCAGTCCATTCAGCGTACGTTCCGCCCGAGTATGTTCGGGCCTTGACAGACACACATCACATGTATGGAGATACTTCACTTTCCTCTGCCGTGTCAATGTGATGATGTCATCAAATGACTTGTCGACTCGACTCGACTTTATTGACAGATAAGTCGACCTGAAAAAAATCAGAGTCGTTAATGCCCTAATACATGCACAGTTAAGTCGGGTTACGATTATAGCTCAACTAGGCCATTCAATAGGTCTACAGTCCTTGTCTCATTCTACAAGCACAGGAGGGGAATCGATTTATTGAACGAAGGATGTCCGACTCTGCACGATAGGTGGCGATACGCCCTCTTATACCTTGTTAGCATTTGACCTTTTTCCGGTTGACCCATTACAGACCAAACAATCGACAAACAAGTTAGCTACTGTCAGCTAACGGCAAACTGGTACCATGGTGGACAACTTCACAGCTCTGTACGTTGTGTCTGTCTCAAAATGCACAGCTCTGGATGTAGATTTGCCATGTTTTTACCGGCTTCTTCTGTTACGAATTTAATGCCATTCAACTTCCAGGTCAAAGCCTGGGGTGGACACTGGAGCATGTGCAGAGTGCCGAGGCCAGTTTGGGTCAGATTGACTGTAAACATGCAGGAGGAGTTTGAGTCCTAAACACATTATATGTGGATGTTACTCCGACTTTGAGAAATTTGATTTAGTGCGATATCAGTCGGACTAACGTGTTAACATGTATTTTTTAAGTCTGGTTTTAGTTGGACTAACACAATAAATTGATTCTCTTTAATGCTACGTAAATGTAGTGAATGTGTTCCGCGTCCTTATGACTAGCCCTTTTTATAGAGATCGTGCTATAGGGCCACTGTGAAGTCCCTTCTTTATGGCTCCTTTGCATTTTTACACAGAGCCAAATGACAGCAGCATTATTCCGCTCTAGTGTGTGATTAGACACTGCATCCCACAATCAAGAGGCATGACTGACATGACAACAGCGTCAGCCTCTAGTGTGACATTTAACACATGCGTCAGTCGTGCTTTCTAAATAGCAATGGCATGTCAATCACAATCTTTTACCATCCCAGTTAGCTCACTGACGTCCAGGTCTGGGAGGAGATCCCCCAGGACACCATTCGCCGACTCATCACAGGAACGATGCGTACAGGCATCAGTAAAGATTTTCAACTTCAGTAATTCATTCATCAAGATTTGATGTGTGATTTAAGTGTTCCCTTATTTTTTTTGAGCAGTGTACAACACCTGGGTGATTTCACTAACTTTAGCCCCTTTAGTGGGGAGATGAAAAAAAACGTCCATCTCCACCCAAGCAGCACTCAAACATTGTTCCAAGTTGGTCTGCACCAAGTTTGAAAGGGAGACTGCATAGGTAAGATACATAAAAAGAAGTAACCACCGAAACATTTTCACTGGCCTCAGTGCTGCTCTCTACTGTTAACTAACCTCTTTTCCAGCCTGTCTGTGATGTTGAATTAACCTGGAAATCCAGATGCCCCGCCCCCAGCAGATTCAAATTTGTTCTGCACAGGGATCTGGCCCCGACGAGCAGAGCCCGTTGAATTGCCTATCGGACCAATCAGATCAGTCTATCTGACAGAGGCGGGCTCTGGACAGGCGTAACATGATAAAGACAGCGCTGCGCCATAAGAGTCGAAAAGTAAACAGCCAAGATGGCAGCTGCTGAAGGACCGCGTCCATTCAATTTAGCCTTGGAAGAAACACTAAGCCAACTACACTTATCTTTTTCCTTGAGAGAGGAACAGAAGTCTGCCCGAGAAGCCTTCGCTTCCAGGATCCAGTCACAAACTTTCACAGGTATGTAGTTGAGTAGCCTAAATAAAGGCAGAGTTCACAGATGGGTGTGGTCCAAGCAAGGACGCCGAAAGTACAGAGGCAGGAGGTAGACGAGGGACCATCTCCTCCCCAACCTCATGCCCCTGGCTGACATTTCTTTTCCATCGCTGCAATGCGGCCGGAGGAATCCCATTACAAGATGGTGTCTAGTTTTTACTTTTGGGGTTCCCACACATTTTCATGGACAAAATTTCAAAACTTTTCCATGACCTTTCAAGAACCCATAATGAAAAGATGTCCCAGTTCTTGCCAAACTTTTTGGGTGTTTTTTAAACATGACAGATTCACACTATCATTATCAAATAAAATGTCAACTAGCAGACATACGTGAAAGGAGAGACAGAACATAGGAAGAAAATGAGAAAACGTATGTGATGGTAAACACAAGGTTGTGATATCAGTGCATATTACTGCCACGTTACGTCCTCAGCTACAGAAAATACATTTTTTTGTAATGTTACATTACATGGAAGGTTATCAACAGAAGATAACAGCAACAATTTCATTACACACAACAAAATTCCATGACTTCTCCAAGTCTGGAAATATGATTGTTGTGCTGCATGACTTTTCCAGGATTTTCATGACAATGGGAACCCTGTACTTTTTTTTGAATCTCATACATATTTCTTCAAGACAATACTTGCACTGTTGAAACACTGGTGCAAAGTAACTCAAATACTGTACGTACCGGTAAGTGCAATTTTGAGGTAATTGTGCTTTAATAAAGTAAAATTAAATGAAAAAGATAACCCGAATTCTGCCATTGTTTAAAGGTTAAGGCTGGCAATATTCTTTATTTTTCTTGCATCACTCCGTCTCTCTGTACTTTACTTTCTGTGGATCTCAGCCTCAAGCCCATTCATTCAACTGAAGAACTGAAGAAGTAAATCCTGAAAAACAGCTCACAGGTATATAGTTTGATTGTTAAAATGGGATAATTATTTGAGTTTGTTTAACCCTTGTGCCCTCCTAAGAGAACACTTCCGTTAGCTTGCTTATGACCATAAATGATCAAATGCAACACTTTTTAAAAAATGTAATTGTTTTTAATTAATTTAATCATTATTTGATTAAATTTGAACCCTTTACATGCCAGTTTGTATCATATTCCACTAATTTCCATTTGTTAAAAAAGACAAATATTTAAGCATTTTCAACATACCAAGAAATAATGAGATTATTCTACTATTATTATCTCAGTCTGACAAGTGTCAATCACACCCCACAACATTGTTTTTGGTGCAATATTTTTTTGGGGTGCAATGTCAAATTTTCATTAAAAAAATCCTAATTTACTCCAATAAGACTACAAAAGGTCAAAGGTCACATATGTCAATTTTTTCTTAAATTTTTGATCAATTCCTCCAGGGTTTTTTTAGTTTCATTCTTTTTATTAAATTGACTTTCATTAATTTAAATCATTATTTGATTCAATTTTAACCCTTTACATGCCAGTTTATGTCATGTACTATGAATTAACATATGTTAAAAAACACATATATTGAAACATTTTCAACATACTAACAGGTAATAAGATTATTCTACTATTATTATCTCAGTCTGACAAGTGTCAATCACACCCCACAACACTGATTTTGGTGCAATATTTTTTTTGGGTGCAATGTCAGATTTTCATTAAAAAATCCCTAATTTATTCCTATGACCAAAAAATGTCATACCACCCTCCCCCTGGTGTGGGTGGTTGTTCTTTTAATTAAAATGTTTGTTGAGCCAGAATCAGCTATGAAGCTAATTTGCATCTGCGGTCCCTTGGCAGGAAAATATGAAAAGACAATAAAGTGCAATACCAACAATTAAAGCAAAACAGTTTGCAAAATTAAAACAGTTCATCACGCATAAAATGTCAAACAAAATAAACACCACGTACGTCTCAGAAGACAGCTGATTCCATGCAAAGGTTTTGATCAGTGATCACATGACTGGTTTGTCCTGAGCTATGTTTTAATTATCAATTTTAAATTACTGAAACGCAGGCGGTCTCTGATATGGGTGGGAATTGAGAGCCATTTATCTTCTGCTCTGACTGGAAACGCTGATTGTCTGAAAGCAGTTTAGCCAAGCAGTCACCTCTGACTGATGCCCAGTCATTTCACTTTCAAGTCCTAAAACAGCTGGGTACTGATGTTATCAGCCGGCATTATTCAAGCAGAAGTATCTGTATCTGCAGGTCAAAATAAGTTTGTGTGGGAATGACTTTCAGTCAAATCAGTTTCAGTGACTGTGTTTCTCGTAACGAAAGAACCACCCGGTGCAGTGGTGCGGCTCACTGATGTGTTGCTGAGGGGCTTTGGACAATAACAGAGCTTTAAGGCACAGAGGCGTAAACTGTCTGGGACTGTTGACAAAAACAAAAACATAGAATAACACCAGACCTCTTCTTTGAGATACAATGCTTTAACTTTGGATTTCTGAGGCTAGGAACAAACTTGCACTGCATAAATACTGCACTATTCTACACTGACTTGGCTACATTTTCACACCAGAGAGCTTCATATATGATGCCTACCTACACTGTGCAGTTTGTGCTCAGCTGGTCTGAGACTTCAGCCACATGTCAGGCCTCAGTTTGTTTCTCTTAAATTGTATCTGCTTATGTTACACGTGATTGCTTTCCTTACTTTTATCAATACACTGAAACCATGTCCTTAAAAACACAGCACTGAATCCTGTAACAGTCTGTGTGCTCTGTGACACTGAGGAAAGTATCTCTCTTCTGAAGACTTAAATGCAGTTTATCTTGATGTAGCTACGCTGAGTTTACATGAAAGTACCTTGTTATAAATGATGTTGCCACCTGCTTCAAAGCTAAAATACTGAGTGAGAAAGAAAGGGCAGTTATTTGGCAACAGATGGAGATAACCACAGCTCTTCTCATGGCCTCGGCTGCCCTGCATGCTGTCGGAAAAAGTGACATCACATTTTAGAGGAAAATGTCACACTGACATTAAATGCCTCCAGGCTTTGTATCTCTGCAGCAAATCCAACATGTTCACTAACACTGAGTGGAAGGGGTCACAAAAGGATTATCATGTCGTGTGCTTAAAACTGGAGCAAAGACTGAAGTAAAGAGCTGGTGCTGGTTGTTAACTGGTTACCAGTGCAGTTGTGTAGCTGTATTAGTAATCCTGCTCTGCAAGACAGGCGGTCTCCCAAGGCGACAGCGTGTATTGACCAGAAATTGGGATCAATGAGGAAACTAGTTATTGGTTTTCACCGCAGCTGTGTTGATGCTCATGATGGTGGGCAAAATTCTGTTGTCCGAATTAATAAACTGCTATTAAAAACCGATATTAAAGCTCTTATATGTGCAAGAAGAACAGTGAAATGACTGATTATATTACATTTGCCATATTAAAATATATATATTGATACTGGATAAAAAGTTAATAATATCTGCCACACTGTCACAACTTTTTGGCATTAACGATGATGCTTTGATCAATGTTCACCTCCTCCATTTGTGTTTTGTGGCGAGACTAAAGAAAAGCAAAGGCTGTGTCTTTTTGTTTTAACTGGCACTATTTGTATTTATTTGGCAGATATTTTGACAGCAAGCCATTAGCTCTGACTTTAATGTTTATATGATGAAGAGGAAGTTCTTGAACCAGTCAAGCATCAGAGAGATGTGGCAGCTGCAGCCAGAAAACAAACTGAAAAGATTGTCTTATGTTAATGGTAGTTTCACACTCATGTTAAGCATTTATAGGCGCTGTATTAACGTGTAATAAATGGTTTATAATGTAATGTAATTGTAAGGAGATAAGGACGTTTCTCTAAAGTTTAAAATTGTTCTTATCTTCTTATGACATGTATGATGTACAGTATTTGTCACACTTATAACTTTAGCTGCAGAGACATATTTCATAATATTACAACTGTGTTTTCACCCAGCAGCAACTTCCGTGTCTGAACGGTGAAGCCACTGTGGAAATTCCAATAACTGCAGTTCCTCTAATGGCCACTTGAGGCTGGCTCCAAAAATGAGTCAGTCCCCACTGACCCTCATGTTAAAATGACCAACTTTACAGCAGAAATAAACATGTTTACAGCCTGGTGCAAAAACAGTTCTGGTCTCCGTAGACAGTTTCAACATTCATGACAACCGTACAGGTGTGAATTTTTAAATAATTCACCCATTAACATTATTAAGACTTAAAGTTATGCATAGGAACCTTGCCACTTTGAGTGATAAGCTGGTGTCGTCCTTTGACAAGTTGCTACTACAGTGGCAACTTTGGTTAAGTAACATAACCACGGCATAACCACAGATTTACAGAGCTGACGTAGCTGTTGATATTTCAGTATATTTTAACCTCATGAAAGTTAACTGTGACATTTTGATCACCTTAAAGTCTTGTTTATTGTTTGACTGTACTAAAAGACCCTCTAAGGAGTCAGATGTTCGGTTTTTCTAGTCAGTACATTTTGTTTTAATGGTTTTGAGCCCATTTTCACAAGGGAAAACGTGGCTTAGCATTAGCATTATCACAGTTAACCAAAGCTGTAAATGCAGCATGCTAACCAAGCTAGCAGCTAGCATGATCTCCATCCTCTTGTACCACTACTAATATGGTCACTTCTGGCTCTAAAAATCCAAGATGGAGAATGCCAAAATGTCAAAGTCAAGGCTTCAAAATGTAAGTCCACAAACCAGTGGGTGACATCATGGTGGTGACCTTCATAATTTTATACAGTTTAAGGTTGTAAAAGTACCCAGTTAGCCAAAATGACCTGGCCCAGAATCGGCCTGAACTCGGCATGCCAGATGACATTGGCTGGGCGAGGTCTGGTTGCCCAACTCGGCATGGATGACGCCCCAGAGTTGGGCCAAATTAGCTGGCCTGATTACGACTGCTGATACTGCCATCACTGGGACGTTATAAGAAGTCACCTGGCCCAGCCTCGGCCCAAAGTCAGCATGCCGGATGAAATCAGCCGGGCCGCATCCTGTTGCCTGACCTGGCCGAGACTCTGTATGAATGACGCCCCAGATTCCAGCTGCCAACACTGCCATCATCATCATACGCTAGTAGTTGTTGACAAGTACATTTATAAACACTTACATCTGCTCACAACTATATTATAGTGTGTTATAAGCCATTTATTAAATGTTTTTTATGCTGCTTATGAATGCTAAATGGGGAGGGTTAAAATAAACTGTCACCAAATTATTGAATATATTCTCAAATGTACTCAAAGTTTCCCTCAATCTCATCAACATGACATTAAAACATTAAAATCTTCATACAACAACTTCTAATATGTGCTCCAAGTGTTCTCGGCCTCACTGTGTGATTATTAGTCGTTAGCTCAGCAGCTTTGAATGTGGAATCAACTCTAACAATGTACAGAAAAAAAAGGAGGCAGACAAGACTTCCTTTCCATTGTGTTCCTTTATTACCATATTTGTGGAGATAACTTAATCAGGAAGCAAAAAATATACCAGACAATAAAGTACTAAAAATCTGAGATAGAAATAACCCCCCAACACAAACCACCCAGAGCCCCCCACCCCTCTTCCTCCTCCTCCTCCTCCTCCCACTGTCGTCCTCTGTGGGTTTATGTGGCGTATCGCTTCGTCCACTGTTTGGCTGTTCGGTCATGTTCCGCTCTGTTAGTCGTGTACTGGGTGGCGATGCTTCCCACCAGGGGGTCAGCTGAACGGAAAAACAGGTTTCAAGTTAAATTTTGTCTGCAAATTGAAACGATAAAAACAGACTTTACAGGGACTTGTAAATATGTCTCCTGACATTTAGATGAATTACATCTGTTTCTAATGCCATTTCTCTTTATTTATAAACAAGAAAAAAATCTAGATGCATAGTAAAAGTTAAGATTTCACCCTGATAGGGCAGAATGTTTTTAGAAATGTTAGTACTGATTTCCACCACATAAAGCAGCACTCTGACATCAGAGCAAATAAACTGTGTCGCCTGTGGCACAAAGTTAATTCCTGTCTGTGGCCCCAAGTGACGGGTAAAATGCAAAAACTCCCTCTCTGCTTTCACCAGCAAAGTGAGCAAAGAGCATAGTAAAACAGAGTAGGATGTCCAGATGACGCCGTGTTTCCTGTCAAGGTGTCAGTTCTGACAGCTTGTACATCTTAGTTTCAGATTCCTGTTGTTTTGTAAAATCAAGAAAGCGGTTTAGGGTAGCATTTAATGAGCTACAGAGGTTCTGAAAATGCACCTCAGCCTGAACAGCAGGATTTATTTTTCCTCCTTCCTGTCTCTTGTTCTGGACACAGACTTGATGTGACACAATACGAGAAGTCGAGCAGAAATCTGCGAGATGTGAAGAAAGCCAGCCAGACACAAACTGAAAAAAGCTTTCCTTTGGGACATGGCTGTCACTCTCTCCTGCTGCACACAAACTCAACATAACTGAGTGAAACTTTTATTTCAGCTGCTCAACACATCAAATCTAACTTCATCCCGTTGTTTCTAAACATCTTTTATTCAGCTGGCGGTCCGTGTGATGACGCTCTAACTACCAAGCCGTCGCTCTGAGGCTTACCTGGGTTACAGTCTGTGAGCAGGGAGCAGATGGACAGCAGCACCTTGGAGATGGTGAGGGCAGGGCTCCAGTTGTCCTTCAGGATGTCCAGACAGATCACCCCCTGACTGTTGATGTTGCAGTGATAGATCCTTGTACGAAATGTTACCTGCAGACACACAAACAGTGTAGTTTATAATCAGGGTGAAAACATTTCCTATCATTATCTATCCACAAATGACACCAGCAAACACACTAAAACAGTCAATTAAAGTCAGACATGATGTGCAAGATAAAACACTGTTGCAGCACTTAAGCAGTTAAAGGAATACTTTGCTGATTTTCAACCAGCTTTGTATCCTAACACCGTGGGTAGTGTGTGTAAATGAACCGTGGTGAGCTTCCTTCCAGTTTGCAAGAGCCCAAATCACCCTGCTACTCTCCAGCTCAACACATGTCACCCAGTGGATTTTCACAGGATCTAAGGCTGTTGCTCAAAGCAGGCGCCAAACTGTTTCCCATATTATGAAAACAGCGGCTGAATAAACTCAGATGAAACAGTAAAACTAAGCAGCGCTGATGAAATATGAACAGGGTTCCTGCAGACTTTTTAAAGTCAAATTTAAGACATTTTAAGACCTCAACAAAGAAAAATGAATACCATTTAACACCAACAAACGGCATTAATACACGGCAGTAAACATCACGTTCACATCTCATAACTCTCATCACCCCAAGTTTTTCAGTATATCTTCTAAGTTGCCTTGATGTCGTAACTTGTGACCGCATTATGAGTAAAAAAGTCATAAAATCATATAACTAATCATGTAACTATTTACAGTAACAGGTAGATTTGACAAAGTATTCAGACATGCCTCCGTCAGTCTAAGTTTCATCTCAAACTTTAAGACTTCTCACAAGTAAAAATAAGATTTTTAAGACATTTTATGGCCTTAAATTTTCAAAATCAAATTTAATATTTTTTAAAGACTTTTTAAGGATCTGCAGGAACCCTGATGAACCAAGATTCTGTGACTGCGCTATTTTGGTGTTAAACTGTAAGACATGACTGTTTGTGGTCGTCATATTGTTTTCGGACGTGCAATTCTGGTAGTTGCAGGTTGTGACACTTAAATTACAACCTGATTGATTCACACTGGGAATTTTGTTGTTGTACTTTGAGTGTAAATACAGTGAGTGCATAACAAGCATCAAATAAGAGCCTGTGTAAAGAACCAACGGAGGATCCCCCAGACTCCCTGACAGAAGTCCAGGCGAAGCCCCCTATGTCCTGAAATGTTTGTTTACTGGCTGGCCCATGGCTTCCTGTCATTTTGCAAAAGTGGTCCCAGTGCAAAGTAAATTAGAACATCCCTGTCGTATGTTTTATAACCTCGAGCAAAAGCAAATCCCACAGCCCTTTTCCTCTGTTTGCTCTGGTCTTGTAGCACCAGTTTCAAAAGTATTTGCATTTTTCCACTGCATGGACCGCCCTGGTTTATGAAAACAACATCTCTCCAGCAGTGAAACACTTGTTGAAGGAGGATATGCATGTTTGCAGGCTTTAAATATTAATTTTACTATTCAATTAGTAGTTCAATCATACAGAAACAGTGTTAAAACTGCAGTCACTGCTCACTTAACATTACAGTACATGAGGCCCTCTGGTGGTCGAAAAGAGGTACTTCTAAATGGTGGGAAACAATCTGCTCTTCTGCTTTCACAAAAATGTAACAGAGAACAAGCAACTTCTCATTAAAAGTAGTGAAAACACATGATTTATTTACATGACATTATTTGGAACATGTGAGCCGTGGGAATGTCAGCGCTTGTCTGCAGTACGTGTCGCATCAAAAGCTGCAGATGCATTTATTTAAGACATTTCACAGCAGCTTTGATTATCAGATGAGTGCGGCTTGTGGTGGGTATTTTTAAATCTCACGCTCACCTTTGACTTTGTAACTTCACAAGGCTGTTTCCTGCCTATGTTTACACCATATCTGTATTCTGTCAGGAACGTGTAATGTTTGAGAGCTGAGAAACATATATAAAAATTTGCTTTATCTCAAAACAAACAGCAGAAACACATACGACAATACAAAAAAATATTGTGTAATGGTTCCTCGCTTTGTTTTACTGTTAATCTCTCCATAACAGGATGTTTTTTAAATTTGTTTTTAGGCTAGAATCACAGTTTTATGTCATTTGTTTCATCCCACTGGAAATGAGCCTTAGTAAAAACAAACAAAACAGCGTTTTTATATCGAGGCTGGCATTATCATCACCATCATAATGGCCATATTTGTTACACAATGTGGCTTAATTGGTCCAAATAATCCCGTGGGGACAAACAAATGAACCACTATCCATCTATCCATGGAAAACACAGAACGTGGATGTCACAGTATACACACAGAGCAACAATGAGCTTTGAAAATATATAAATAAATAAGAAAGCTCTTCTTAAAAATGATTATAAAATCACGACATCAATTAGCAAATACAAACTAAAGTGGTCAAGAGAGAACAGATGCTACAATGCACTTCTGTGGAATAAAACTTAAGTTCTTCCAAAGATTAGGACACATGACATTGTTAGGATCTGACTCAAGACTGTAAATGTGTGTATAAACTGCAGAGAGATTTTCCAGAAGACATTGTTAATGCGACCGTCATGGGCTCTGCCTGTGTGATGCTGTTGTGTTGCTACAGGAGAAGCTGTGCCTCAGTGAAAACACAGTAAGCACTTTGTTTCTGCACCAACACGTCAGACAAAAGCACGATCTATAGCTAACAGATAAGTGCAAGTAATGACAGAGACCACATTTCACTACACACAACTCTGTGCATTATTTCAATTGCATTAAGTCTGGTGGTGTTCTACATTCTCCTGTTTCCAGCAAAACACATTAAGAGACCAAAACCAACACTTTATTTATTATGTATTTAATTATTCCTCTGTGCCACAGAGCTCAATGTGTGTCCATAAACATTTGAAAACACACCACTGAGCCACACTGGGTGACATGTTTCTTCATTACCAGGAATACAGACACTGCGGTTTATCTTTTAGGCCAAATCTTTAGTTTAAAATAGTCCCCAACAAATGCTCTACATTTAATCCTGTTTGAGTAACAGTCGCTAAAAACTGCAGTGCACAGCTCCTTTTTTGTTAAAAATTAAAGTATATAGTCATTACACCTTTCAACAAACATGTATGTCTTCATTAGGAACCAGTGGGCCCAACACTAAGTGCCAAAGACCGGGGAGAGAAGTCAGAAAGTTTTAAGGAGACAGAGACAAATAACAGCTGATTTTCATCTTTTCACTGGAGTTGACAAAAACATAGAAAAACACCAGACTTATTCTTTAAAGGGAAACTTTTCTGAACCCTGTTTTCCCATGTTTGTGTGTCTGAGTAATGGAAACAACTATTTAAATTGCTCCAGTATTGAGGAAATGCTCCAGTACTGAAACAAGCTGCAGAGTAATCCCTGCAGGTAATTGTGCACTGTCACTTTATGTCCACTAAAAGTGCTTGTTTTTACCACTGACAGGCTCAGACTGTTCTTCTACGTGCTTGATAAGGCAACAGAAAAGACCCTACAGAGAAATGAAACATTTTTCCTAGTTAGTGTGTGTATCAGTCTCACTCAAGGAGATGTGTGGTTCTGAAATCTTGGCTGATTGAGAACAATGTGGAAAAGTCCCTAAGTATTCTGCCATGACATTGAAAATCTTTTACACAACACTAAGCCACACTTTCTGTACTCCAACACAACAAACTCTTCCTGGCACTCATTTCTCCAACTAAGGTTTCCATTGTTTCTTCCTGCAACAAGTCACCTTGAGCGAGACTTGGTCGCACACGCTAACAAACAAAGCAGTTCAGCTAAATGTTCAGAGAAATGTTTCAATCCTCTGCAGGGTCAGACATGTATGTACATTTCATGTGACTGAGTTGATAAATATAAAGGGTAACATGTACATAGGCCTGTCATGATAACAGATTTTGCTGGGCGATTAATTGCGTCAGAAATTATTGCGATAAGCGATAATATTGCCTAATATTGTGCTTTTAAGACCATTTTTATTATTGTTGTAATTTTGCTGTTTTTAGACCATTTTTTTAAACTTATAGAATGATAATAAAGGCAAAATGATGCAAGTGCACCCTTTTAAAGAGAAATAAACATTTATTTAACAAGAATATTTAGGAATGCAAAAAAGAAAATTTAAATAAAAATATTGAAATAAATAAATAAATACAAAAAAAATAGTCTGTCAGTCTCTCAATCTCAGGTGTGCAGTTAAGTTGGTCGTATTCGCTCTTTTTGTTGAGATGGTTTTTAGAACAAACCCGGCGCACCGGCTCGTCCAAATTACTGGGCTCCCCTCTGTCATTTGGTTTAGGAACAAGTTCCCTGTCTTTCTCTTATGGTACATTCACACCAAAAGCGACCTGAGCGCCAGCGGTCGCTCAGGTCGCTGGCATCGCGCTGCTTGGCAGCAGCTCCAGCAGGCGCTTGCAGCGGCCAAAGGGGCGGGGCCGGCTGCTGCAGATGTGTCCATCAAGGCTGACACGGCTGTTCACTTTACAAGGATGAACAAATATATCATATATGTCTTCACTTTGTATTATCCATGACTTTCATTACACAATTAAAATAACGCTAATAAACACAGTCAATATAGAGTCCTTTATAATTATGATTTTACTCTCCTGTTGGCACGTAGGACCACTGAGAAATGTAATTGGTGGTAAATAAGTGGGAGCTCTTTAATCACACTTTCGGAAGCCTGCTTTGTATTGCATCAGTGTATTTGCTGAGGAAACACAGGGACCGGAGCCGTCGGGCCGTCTGGGTCCACAGAGTCCTGCAAACCCGGCAACTCCACGGTGAATTTCACCGGCTCGTACAGCTCCGGGAGAGCCCAGACCTCCGTACCCGAATCCCGGTCTGCAATTGGCTGCTGCTTCGGCAGCGGCGCTGCTCATTTGCATAAAGTTCAGCTTCTCTCAACTTCTACTTGACGCTCTGGTCGCTGGCATCGCGCCGCTCGCTGCAGCCGACGCCCCTGACGCCCTTTGTAGCAAGTGTACATTGAAAATGAATGGCTGCCGGCCGCTTATGACGCTCATGACGCTTTTGGTGTGAATGCACAGTTACGCTCAATTCCCTGTTTTCTTCTCTGCCTCGTCTCCCCCTCACGAGGATCGCACTGTGTGTGTGTGTGTGTGTGTGTGTGTGTGTGTGTGTGGCCCATAGCCCCGCCTCCCACACAGAGACAAAGACACTCGATGACAAGAGCTTTCCCTCCGTTCATTACGCTAACGAACCTGTGTTACATAGTTTAATTTACTTCTGAAGAGTAATCCCTGGTGTCGACATGTGAAGTGCAGCTGTAAAGATTTGTGTATTTAAGTGGTCAGATTTTTTGATTATTTTGTCTTGTTACAGTTTCAAAACCAAGTTGAGACGCTGTGGCTAGTATCAGTACACTTTCAGTTTCCATCACAGTCTGAATGAGTGCTGCCAGATGTGTTAGAAGTGTGCCAGATCTTATCATTCACAGTAATGCTGGTAGAATTTTTGATATGACGAAAATAAAGATTTAAGTCGTGATAATGGCACTACTTCTTGACGTCATATTGTACGCAAAGCAATAACAAGCATGGTTGAAAGTTGCTACCAGCTCTGCAGTGGAGGAGTTAAGTTCCAAAACAGGGGGCGACTTCAGAGGTGCGGAAACAGCGGCGTTGTTAGGCCTGGGCGTCAGAGACTACAGCTCTGAGTGATTTTTTCCCCCCACTGCTATTTGCTGCTCAGAATGACCTCAGTCAGCGGCTCCTGATTCATACAATAGTTTATTTATATACTACATGTCGTACTAACATCAGTACCTTGGGGGGTTTGAAGGGGTAGTCGGGTGTGAAGGCGATGTCCAGGAAGAAGACGCCTCCCTCGTACACGGAGCCCGGTGGTCCCAGGATGGTCGACCTCCACTCATAGATGTTGTCTCCTTTTGGGCCAGCACTGCAAAAACAAAAATTAACATTCACTTACAGCTGCACAATCGCTCCGAGCACTACGTGTAAAACATCCACACAGGAGAATCCAAAACCTTCACATCACCTTAGATGTAAATATAAATTTAATGCATTTCAGCACTTGTTTGCTTGGATTAATCTGCCACTGTGCGCTGCGATTAATGTTTGAAACACTAAATAATTAATGTGTATTCTTATCTTTGTTGTACAACAGTATTATCAGTCTACCTCACAGTGTCTCATCAGTAATGCGGAGGAAGAAAAACACCACCAGGGAGAAACAAACACACCATTACAAAGTAAATCTCACAGCAAATACAGCTTAATAAATAAAGTCCGGGGAAAGAACGACAGCCACACACTGATTTATCAATGAAGATTACATGCCTCTGTTGCTTCAGACACATGCGACTGAACCTGTATCAGTGGAGTCATCAACGCAGTGTGAAAGTCACATACTCATTCATGTAGTGTGTGTTTAACCTGATGAATCACTGCACAGCTACAGCTCACTGGCAGCATTCTGAAATATGTGGGCGTCGTATTTTCTTTCATCAGTAAAGGAGTTAAACTGAACTGACTACTAATGCCACTTTTCATTCAGTATCTGCTTAACGTGTGGCATTAAAGGGAAATTCCACCAAATGTGACTAAATTCATTCTGCAGGAGGAGATGCTGTGTGAGAGATTTCCATTTATTCTGAAGCTCAAAGGATCAAGGGAAAAGTATCATGGGAAATCTTGCACTTGCACCGCCTTTGATGGATGAAAGCAAGTACGTGTGCAAATGTAACATGTCACATTTCCTGTGCCCTTAATTAATAATCACAATTTGGACAGAAATTGTACTAATACATTCCTGCAAAGTGACTTTCACAGATTAACGGCCATAAAAGTTTAATTTTCCTTTTAAATGTGCTGTGATGAAAGTTTCATTTCCCCTGTGCATCATTCAGAAGACGCCTCAGTTCAAAGCAAATCCCCTGTGATGTGTCTACGCGTCATGATCTGTAATCTGTATTGATTTTTCCTCAAAGCGGCCCAGCCTTTATCCCTCTTACATGCAGAACATGTGGTCGTGAACCCCCTGGGGTCATGAGTACAAGACATAATAGTATTGATCCAAATCTGTTGGGGTGGGCGTGGGGGGGTGGGGGGGCTAACACGGACGTTTGGCAGAGTTTCAGTGCCAGCTACGACACAGAAAATCGATCCAGAGAGCGCAGTTTGGGCTAATCAGTTGGGTGTTAAAAGATATTACGGATGAAAACTTCCACCACATGAAAGACTTCCGAGCAGTTGATCTTAATGATATGAACACATTCCTTCAAACACACACACTCTCGCTTTGCCTCAAAACACCATTTTGCTCTTATCTGAATTCATGATAAGCCATTAAGGGATGTCAGACACTGACAGAGGATCCATTAATTTTGATATCATATAAGTTGATATGCTGGTTGAGCCTCATCAGATACAGTTATGGAAACTGGTGCAAAGAAGTCCTTTCCCATGAATCAAAGCGGTGCAGTGCACAGTTTCAACACAGCTGGGCAGCAGTCATGTCTGCAGTATGAAATGTATTCAAGATGGAGACTTGAAACAGTCAAACAGCTTGAACTTCAAGAGTTTTCCGGAGTGGCAGCAGCAGAGCTCATTACAATACAACTTCAGATAAAAACTCCCTCAAAGAGAGAGCAACTCAGAGGAAGTGTTTTCATTTCATGGGATGGATTAATTTAATACTGAGCTGAAATGATGTCGTTTAATCGTTAAGAAAAAAAAATTAATCTGCAAAAGTACCAAATATTTTCAGACTGCAGCTTCTTATATGGGAGAATTTGCCGCCTTTCTCCGTTTTATATTATTGGAAACTGAATAACTTTTGGACTGTTGGTTGGACAAAACAAGAAATGTGATGATGTCACTTTGGGTTCTGGAAAGTTATGATGGTAAGTTCTCACCATTTTCAAACTGAACAGCAGCACAGCAGCAACACCCCTGTCTGTGTGAACACCACACACAGAGGTGCTGCGTCAGTTCAGTGAGGCAGCCGTCATGCACAGGTAGAGGTGAGCAGGGTGTTATTTGCAGCCCTAACAGATGAACCAAAAATCTACTTTACCACCATATTTAGCAGTACCAACACTGTTGCTGAGGCTCTCAGCTATTATCCCTGTTAACTAATAATTTGTACAATAAAGTTGTGGCAAAACCAGAAAGAAATGTAGAACTTATGAGTTCATTTTTATGTGCTACCTTCTCCCTCAATAACAAGTAATTGTATTTTCATATTGTGAACATTTAACTTATTACAAAATACCTTGTGTAAAACAAAGTACTCAATTAACTATGGCTTTTAATCCATCATGTGCTGGGACAGGTTGTGTTTTAAGCTGTCACACTTCATTGTTATAATTAGGTAGTCCATTATGAATTTGCCTGAATGTCACAAGCCTGAAACCTGAAAATGCTGTTGTCCTTCAGTGTCAGAAGTGTCAGCTGCAGCCATCCGTCCTTAAGCCAGTATTAAGACATTAATTTAACCAAGGCTGAAGATATGATAGTTACAGACACAAATCACCTCCAGAATATCAAAATCCAGATTCACTGAATATTCTCAGGATTCAAGAAGGACATTTATCTTTTAACGAGGCTTACCGAGCACTGTGATACATTTTACTTTCTAATGTTTCTGGGTGCTTTCACTCCTGCCCTGTTTGGTTCAGTTCAACTAAACTCAAGTTCGTTTGCCCCTTAAGTGCGGTTGTTTGGGCAGGTGTGAACACAGCAATCACACTCAGGTGTGCACCAAAACAACCGGACCTGTTCTGGTTACAAATGAACTCTGGTGCGGTTCGTTTGTGGTGAGAACGTGTTCCGACCTGGATCTGAACCAACTGCAGTCACATGACACATTGTTTGGGTTAAACATGAGCATGTTACAGTCCTGGAGGATTATTAATGTGCACCTCCTCCTGTACTGCCTTAATATGCACATTCAGCACATCCAATGCATCAAAACATTGTTTTCTAGTTGGAGCCGCGCCTCGTTTTCAAACTGTATGGTTTGACTAAAATGAACAATGACAGCAATATAGTCCACGATGAGCAGCGCTAAAATCAACCTGCGTAGTTGTCCCTCCATTGTGACATTAGAAAGTGTCACATTTATCTTGCAAGTGTACTCTTCTTCAACGTTTGCTTCACTTCCTGGATTTTTCCCCACATGGAAACTCTGACCAATCAAGAGCAGCTTTCTCACACAAGGCATTTGATCTGGTCCGCTTGTAAATGCTGCCGTGAGTGCACAAACCAACTCTAGGCAATTATACAACTGTGTTAACAAAATTAGTCCCTGATTCAGACCAAAGCAAGACAACTCTGAGCATTCTCTGTTTCCTGCCTCCCAAGAACTGGACACAAATTTTGTGAGTGCAGGTCCAGTTATCATGTGACGTTTAGAAATAATAAAAAGCCAGAAGATGTTTCAAAGTAATAAAAATGTTAAATCAAAACATGATATAAATAACCGCTGTAAAATAAAAATAAGTCTTCTCTTAAATTGCTGCAATTTTCCATTACTTCAAACACACATGTTCAAATTTTTGTGCTGTGTGGTAAAGTAAAACATTTGCACATGCCATGTGCCTCCCTGCAGCAAACAGCTTGGTTTTATAGACAGGCTGACTTTCAAATGAAGGCTGGTTGCCTGTAAGGTGGCAGGTAGAGAGAAGAGAGCAGCTATTTTTCCCACCCAGCCTGAGAAGCTGTTGTTTTATACATGAGAAAAAGTCTGAGGAAAAGTGGCAGCGGTAACAACAAAAATTCAAAATAGAAACAGACTTTTTTTTTAGGACTGTGACTGTGAATACCAAACTGTTTTCTTCCAGTTAGCAACAAACACCCAGACTGTGTTCATGTTTGGGACGGTCTGTGCCCTGAGGTGGCTTGTTTGATCTACTGAGCCATGATGGGAGAGATTCCTCTGTTTTTCTTTTCTCCTTTCACAGGGAGGTCAGAGGTCACGCTCTGCTGCAGAACAGCAGCCTGCAGCAGGGAGGGCTTCAGTGAATCGCCTCGGGACACCGCAGGAGAGAGGACGCCTGCTGCGATGGGAGCTTGAACCCAGACCGTCTGGTTTTGAGGATAAACTTTCAAATCACAACACAGAAGCAAACTCAGCTGCAGACGGGTCAGTCATACCCAAGTCCTCATGCTGAATAACATTATCAACTCAGGGCCACAACCGCTATTTTCATTTTCAATTAAATTATGTTGTTTTTAAAGAGTAGGAAAATACTGGAAAATACCCACCACAGTATTTTCACATACCCTGACTGACATTATTTTGATTAATATCATATTAGACAAAGACAGGCGGAAAATTGCTCATATGAGAGGTTAAAACTTGCAAATGTTTTCTTGAGATATGACGACAATGATAATATGATTATCAGAACAGCTGCTGGTTAATTTTCTGTCAGTCAACTAATTGATTTATTGAATAGGCAATAAATTAATGTTTTCTTTTGCATCTCTACTTCAGGTTTCCTGCGCAATTTCTTATTTAGATTATTCAACTATATTTGAAAAGGTTTTGTAGCTTTAACTGTGCATTTAATGGTGCTCAATTATTTATCAGTTCTGAATGGACCAAAACAAAATATTGCAGTTTCATTAACACACCTGACAGTACATTAGTCGTAGTGATGCAACTGAGTTATGTAATCAATTTGTACTTATTATGGTTTCCGGACAGCATAATTAAAATGTGCAAAGGCCTTAAAATAGATGTGGTAAAAGCATCTCCACTTATGAAACAGAATAATGTGTAATTAGTTCAATAAGCCTCAGAATTTTATAAGTTTGGCTTCTACTGCCCATTTATTTCTGAATGAACTGAAAGAAAACACTCAAATTTATGATTACAAGTGATGCATAGCCTGGTGTAATGGCTCAGTATCCACCTTGATTCTGCCCTCACTGACCAGATCAGCATTGGATCCACATTCACTGCTTTTTCTTTATCAACGTCAACATTAAATTGTCAAGACGAACAAATAATTTTGGTGTTAACACATCTTAACACACGGTTGAAATATAATGTGCAGTTACAACCTCATGCTGCCTTAAGCCCAGTTCAGACCAAGGATTTCTGAACAGACAAAACTGTTTTAGAACGCTGCAGAGAAAAGTTGCAGAGGTGTGACCGGGCCGTCTGAACTCGACTCGAGCCGGCTGATTGTGTCACCTGCATTTCAGCTGGTCAGTACACCCGCAGCTGGTTTTAGAACGAAAAGCACGTCACACGTTTCAACAGCCAATCGGCTTGTAGTGAAGTCCACTAGTCAAGTCAAAATGACCGCAGACTGTGTGTTTGCTTGCCCCTCTGAACTGGGCTTTACACACTAAAAAGTGATCCCAATTGGTAAGAATAGAAGAGTGGGATTCAGATGAGTGTCTGAGTTAAGGTATCACTACGATTGTATTGGGAGACGAGCACCGCGATTGGTGTATTCCTAATGAGTACATCACTTAAGAGAAATAAAAAGCAAAGGATGAAACCCACCTGCAGTTTGGCGGAGGGTCCAGTGTAATATCAGCCAGCTCTTTCTGAATCCTGCACACAAAAGGAATCAAATATCAGTCACTGGCAACACAGACTTTATTTACGACTTTATTCACAGAGAAATACAGAGAACTGATAAAGAGCTTCGTCACATGCTGCAACGACAATCACCCGAAGCTCAACATCAGCAAACCAATGAGCTTTTGATGGACCACCAGAAGAACAGGAGGCCCTCTGTGCTGGTTGTTATCCGGGAAGAGGAGGTGAAGAGGGTTGACCTTTGACACTTCATCGTTTGATCCTACTAAACATTTGTGTGAAATTCTCTCACAATCAGCGCATGACTTCAATGGCCAAACACGTGTTCTGTTAGGTCACTGTGACCTTGACCTACGACCACCAAAATCTAATCAGTTCATTCTTAAATCCAAGTGGACGTTCGTGCCAAATTTAAGAGGAATTCCCTCAAAGCGTTTTTGAGATATTGCTTTCACAGAATGAGACGGACCCCCCTGAAGACATACTGCCTGCAGCCACAGCTGTTGTCAGCGCAGCGGAGCAAAAACATAATCATTACAAAGACGCCATAAGATGTCCTTCAACCATGAAAGAATTAATCGTCGGGCATCATCATGAAATGCGATTTCCATTTTTGGATTCCTTAATCAAACCTTAATTAGTCTATTAATCTGTTTGTGGGTGAAGTAATTTATGCTATTGGTTTCCTGTGTAAGCGGAGAGGCAACAGTGATTGTGAAAGTAAGCTATAATAAAACCATTAGAGTGAGGTTTTTTATCCAGAGGAGAAAAAGGAAGCTTTAAGCGGCTCACTCGTATTTTGTCACAGCAAACCTTGTGACTGTATAATACAGCCTGTTGAAGCTACTGTCAGAGGAGGAATTAACACATGTTCCTCTTCTGTGGTGGATTTTTATTCTCCTTATGACAGCAAAATGACGCAACATGGAAGTTCTAGAAAACTTGTGTCATCGTGTGCCTTTGTTCCCAAGTAAAACCCCAAATTACAACCAGAGATAAATCTGACTGCAGTAAAATTTTCAGAGAAACAAGTGACTGATCGTGAGATAAATCTTGTGAGATAATTCTTGAGAATATAACTCCTCGTCACTACACAGTCTGGGGTTTTATTTTTACCTTTTGGCGCTGGTGGATAGCAGCTTGGAGGTCTTGCTCATGCTGGCTTTGCTCTCCCGTTTCTTTTTGCAAAGCGTGTCCCTCTGTCTGGTTTGGCTGGAGGAAGGCGGCGATGAAGAAGAGCTGGTGCTGGCACGGGAATCCTCATCCGACATACCGGTTAGGATTGGAGAAGAGCCGGAACCTGTTGGGAGAGAAAACGACAAAACAAAATAACAAGTGACGCCACAGCTGCAAGAAGGTGGAGCAGTTTCACAATGATTTCTAAATTCTAACCAGAGCAGATGTTAATTTGCTCTCCGCGTGGCCACAATAGCTGATAGGTTTCATAATTCACAAGCCACTTTCACTATTTATAAACATTCATTTGCATGTTTTCATAAGCAACTGCTGGTTATATGGCACAGCAGCTGGCGAGTGGAATACTAACATCTTTGTTCTCTAGTATTTAAACTGCCATATTCTTGTGATAACAGTCTCAGAAATAAATGTGTTTATTGAAGATTATTAATTAGGAAGTGGAGAAAAACACTGTCAACATTAAGTGTATTTAAAGGTCTAGTGTATGGGATTTAGGGGGCTATATTGGAAAAATAGAGGATAATGTAATAAACATGATTTCTTTGCTGTATAATTACCTGAAAGTAAGTATTACTGTGTTATTGTTACATTAGAATGAGAGGTTTATATCTACATGAGGAGCAATTCCTCATCTATGGAGATCTCCGTGTTCCTACGGTAGCCCAAAACGGACAAACGAAACACTGGCTTGGGCATAGGGCCGTTTGTGTTTTGCAATTTCAAATTAGCCACTGTGGTTAGAAGTCCATCTGCAACACGTGTCGGAAAAATACAGATTTCTTTACCATGAAACTGCTTTATTCTGTGTTTTTTACCAGTTTTAATCACTGGGTCTGTTTGTCAAGGACAGGAGGAGACCTCTGCGGATAATTCGGCTCCCTGTAAAAGCTTCCTGAAAGTCTGCATCTTAAGTTATCAGAGAAAATAAATATGCGAGCACACATTAGCAGGTGCTCGGCAAACCGCCCGTCTCCAACCAAACAGCTTCGGAGAAACACTGATTTGTAATGTGAAACTTCTTTATGTAATTCTTAACTGGTTTAAATAAACGGCTCCATTTATTTTTGAGAGGAGGAGACCTCTGCGGATAATTCGGCACTTGGTGAAAACCTCCTGAATGTCACACATAACATAACAGGCGCTGGGCAAGCAGGCCATCTCTGATGTGCCAAACAGGAGTAACACTGTTTTATAACGTGACGCTGCTTTATTCAGTGTTTTAACCCGTTTTAATCACCTGGTCTGTTTGTTTAGGAGAGAAAGAGACCTCTGTGATTAATCCAGCTCCTGAACATCAGCGTCAGAAATAAGGTGAGCACATGTTAGGTCATCACCTGAAAAAGATGAGCACACATTTGCAGGTGCTGTGCGAGTGAGCTGTCTGCGACGTGCCAAACAGCATAGAAGAAACACTCATTTGTAACACGGCTTTAATCAGTTTTTTTACCTGTTTTAATCACCTGGTCCGTTTGTTTCAGAGAGGAAGAGACCTCTGCCAACAATTCAGCACCAGGTAAAAACCTCCTGAATATCTGGATCAGAATTTTAAGAAATTTTATATGTTAAGTTACTGGAGAAAAAAGGTGAAAAAAGGCTATCTCTGATGTGCCAAAAAGTGTGGGAGAAACACTGTTTCCCACGTGAAACTGGACTGTTTGTTTAAAAAGACAAAAAAAAACCTCTGCTGTTAATTCAGCTCCTGGTAAAAACCTCCTGTTATCAGGGTCAGAAATAAGGTCAGCACACATTTGCAGGTGCTGTGCATGCAGGCTGATGTGCCAGACAGCACAGAAGAAACACTGCTTTGTAACATGGAGCGGCTTTATTCAGTTTTTTACCTGTTTTAATCACCTGGTTCATTTGTTTCAGACAGGAGGAGACCTCTGCGAAAAATTCAGTTCATGGTTATAAGATTTTGCGCAATGCACAGTGAAGGAATTCTAACTGGGAGAAGTTTCAGCTGGTTGTAATCAACAATCCTCACCACTATCTACCACAGTGGAGCTTTGATAGTCACTATTCATACACATTTATTTGCATGTTTTTCCTAAGCAACTTCTGGTTACCTGCCACAGCAGGTGGTAGAAGAGAAACACTGACAAACTTCCTTGTGCTCTGGCATTTAAACTACTACATCCATGTGATAAACAGGCTCAGACATTGGTGTGTTTCAAAAAAGATGAATATTGGGAACTGGAGAAAAACAGTGTCAATATCTGATGTGTGTTTAAAGTGATAATTTAAATATTACCAGGAAATTGTGCTCATAATTATCTGTTAAACAGTGTGTGTTAGTGTGTGCGGGTAGAGGGAGGGGGCGGTGAACAAAGCTGTTAGCTGCGCTTTAATTTTCCGCATGTTTAACGTTAGCTAACGTTTTCCGTGACGGTGAGCGAAGTGTTAGCCGACGACGAGCTAGCTAAGTGCACAGTTCACACCCGCACGCATTCAAGTTAACCACTTCACACCCGTGAACTCAACCTAACACTGCTAATTATATATTAATTAAAATCTAATTAATGTAAATGTACAGTTACTTTCTCATGGTGGCCGCCCCCCCCGTACACACAGCTACCTGCACACGGTCGCCCCCCTCCCCCTCAACTCCAACTGGCAACCAACACTCAGGCCCTACGACTTCTGGTATCAGACTACTTCTTGGAGCGGCGTGTGGGAAAGCTGCTTGCTAAGCATCCTTTACAAGTGAACCGGGTAACGGCGATATAAAAGCACACATCGGTTGTCTTGGTTATTAAACATAACGTTACAGCTATGGATATCAAAGCAGAGCGTACAAACGTGTGTTTCACAGCTAAATGTGACCACGAACCGTTAAACGCTTCAGACAGCAGCCAGGAACAACTCCGTTCCAGCACATAGCCGGAGCCCCTTTTCCGTGCAACCAACTAACCACGACCGTGTTGTTTCTTTTCGGCGTGTGTACCGACAAACTGACCTTCGACTTATCCTGGAAACACACGGAGGCGGTGGACACACACGTATACTTTGCCCACTCGGTAAAACATCCGCCTTAAATCACGTATTTAGCTCGCTAATGAAACTTACCCAGTCTATTGTGTCTGGACCTCCGCCACAGTCTAGGCTGGCTGGTGCCTGTCGCCCTCTGCGGAACGGAAGTAGCCTACCGCGGCTGCAGTGGGCTGTACGGCTCGGTCCTACTCTGGGAACAAGACAGCCTACATCATGTGAGCTTCACACAGGTTAACTCACCCAGCTTTATTTAATATGATTAATTTTATATGTGGAATCCAACATCATGATCTGGCACGTGCTTGCAACAGGAGGTCAAAGTTGTGAACTTTGAGTTGCATCAATATTTATTAAATTCTAAATATGAACCACAACACAGTAAATGAATGAATATATTGTACATGTAGTGACTCTAAGTTTGACACATAGCCATACAACTCTCCCTTTTTTATGAGGTGTTAATTAAATTCTGGTTCTGCAGTGCCAGTCATGCTTTCATACTCTGCAAAGTGTGATGTGTTGTTTACTAATTCAGGGGGGTTCATTTAATAGAAGTTCAGCAATGACTGCACTGCTGCATCACTGGCCACAGAAACTGAAAAACACACTTACACTGACCATGTCTGCATCTGAGAATTAGTCATGTCTAACAAGGTGTTATTACAGGGTCAGTGAGTTGACAATATTCAGTGCATGCAGCAGCCCGAGAACAGTTTCACAGTTTGTAGAGGATGATATGGACTGTTTGTATTTCTGTGTTACATGTCCAGTGTGAAGGAATCAGGGGGATATATTGGCAGAGATAGAATATAATGTTTTCTTCAGTGTATAATTGTGTGCAGCAGTAATGTGTGTCACAAAGTCAAATGCACATTTATAATATTAAGTATTATAACCACACAATTTATTTCAGTTATTACCTGACACTCTTAGGCCCCCATAGTCAATATGTGGAGCCTTTGATACTCAGCGTTTGATACTACTTTTGGGGGTTCCCCACCTACCTGCCTTGCCTCTCCCCTTTTGCCGTTGTACTCCATGGGAGAGGTAGGAGACATTAATCTTGTAGTAAGTATGAGTTAATTTTATACTAACATAATCCAGTGTCACTTAATTTGTGTCGGGGCTCGAGTTTGTATGGTTGTGTTTGACGTAGGATTTTGTTTTTGCCGCGTGATGTCAGGAATAAAAGGAGGTCGCCTCCAAAGATATCTACAGTCTGGGCCTCTTCTTCAACACAACGCAGACAACACTAGAGTCCACAGGTGACATAATCAGCCTTCGAAAGCTGCGAGACCAGTGCCGTGACCAAGGCTGTCCCAGGCTCCTCCAAATGTGGCTGAGAAATGTGGCCTTCTTTCTCAGAATTTGGAGGACGCAACAGATTAATCCTTCGTGGCTCAACCTATCCCAGGATGCACTGCTCACCGGTGACAGTTGGGTTTTTGCATGCAATATGGCGTCCCTACTAACACCATCAGCTGCAGAGGATTACACCTTTAAATCTAAGTATTGGGTTTAGGGATATAGAGAGCGGGTCCTCGTCTACGTCATGGTGCACTGCCGTGTTTCTACTGTAGCTCAGAACGGACACACCAAACACTGGCTCTAAATAGGGCCATATGCGTTTTCGTGTTGGCCACCGTAGTCAGACGCTCATCTCTAACGAGCAGCGTCTGGAAGACACTGATTTGTAACGGGAAACTGCTTTATTCAGTGTTTTTGCCACAGACTGTAAAAATAATGGACGTGGCTACCATGATGTCACCCACTGGTTTGTGGACTCCCGTTTGGAAGCCTCAAGTTCAGGATTAAGCCGTCGCCACTGTGGTTTTTTGAGAAGGACATGACAATATTTGGGCAGGAGAGTCTGGCGCTGTGAGGAGCGAGGGGTGGATGTGACTGAGAAGCCGAGGACTCTATTGGCAGACAGCCTGTCACTTAAAGCAGACCACCCTTAATTATGCAGGCCTTTAAGCCGTAACAAACAAAATTCACCCCCCATACAGTTGTCATGAATCTTTAAATTAGCTTTAGAGACCAAAACTGTTTCTGTACCAGGCTGTATATATGTTTATTTCTGCTGTAAAGCTGGACATTTAAACATGGAGGTCTGTGGGGATTGACTGGCTTTCAGAGCCAGCTTCAAGTGGCCATTCAAGGAACTGCAGTTTGTGGCACTCGTGTGTTGATGTCATATTTCATGCCTGGAGGTTGCCGCTTGGTTTTTACTGCATTCAGTCACCTGGTCCATTTATTTTGGAGAAGAAGAGACCTCTGCAAAAAATCAGCTCCTTCTTAAAACTTCTCAAATGGCTAGATCTGAAGTTAACAGGGGAAAAAAAGATGAGCACACATTAGCATGTGGTGGGTGAGCCACCTGTCTCTGATAGGCCAAACAGCGTCAGAGAGACACAGTTTTGTAATGTGAAACTGCTTTGTCCTGTGTTTTGGAGTGGAAGAGACCTCTGCTGATAATTAAGCTCCTGGTAAAAACCACCCGAACGTGCGGGTCAGAAAAAAGGTGAGCACACATTAACAGATGTTGTGGAAGCAGGCAACTTACAAACACTGATTTGTAACATGAAACTAAAAACCTCCTGAACAATGAACACTGAAGGAGTTCTATAACCAGTAGACATTTAAGCTGGTTGCAGTCTGCAATCCTCACGGCTAGCCACTAAATCCCCCTAAATCTTACACACTTAACCTTTAAAGGTCGTTGATTCTCTGCAATTTATGCATCCATCATGTGCAACCAACATTTCACAACCCAAAGCTGCAAGAGCTGCTGTCAACTACTATATAAATCACTAACTTTGATATTCAATTCATCAGTTGGAGTACATTTTTAACAAAACAAATAGTCAAAATTGTCTGAATACAGCTTCTTAAATATGAATACTTTCTGGTGTCTTTACTCCCCTGCGACTTTAAACAGAATATCATTTGGTTGTGGACAAAACATTTGTCCACTGATCACATTTTTCACCATTTTCTGACAGCTAATCTTTTAAAATCGAGGAAATAATCGACATATTAACTGACAGTGAAGAGCATCCTTAGCTGCAGCCCTAAACTGGACTGCATCTGGTATTATTCATTACTAACAAAGGACATATTCAGAGATGCATGAGGTGGAAACGTTGCCTCACTGCGGTTAAATGAGCCGTGAGGAACATTATGTCCTGTTACCTGCTGGTGGATGTGAGTTTAAAAGGTTAGTAAGGGAATCTTAACTTGTGAACGCCGCTGTGTCAATATTTTGACAGTAATCTTCAACCCTTTTAAATCCTAAATTGCACACAAATCAGACAAATTTTTATAACCACAACACATGAACTATAATCCTTTGGCAAATATATATGTGGTGTTGTTATTTCAGCACCCTTTAATCCAGGCATGCAGACTTGAGCCAGTTTGGCAAACAGCCTGCTGGTTACCGCCCTGCAGACTAATGGCCGCATTATTATTTATGCATAACTGGCCAATCAGAACATTCATTAATAGCTAAAGTAGTTTTTCTCTTTGTCATGCTATTTCCACCAGTGAATATCAAATCTGTAATAGCAGAGCTAACTTGCCGTGTTGCTTAAAAGCTTTTGTCGTAGGATTAATTAATAATGCCAGAATGCCATTCTGTCAAAACATGTCGTGTGCAGTGATCTGAGTGTGAACAAGTTGTACAACAAACGTTTTTTTTTTTTGTTTTTTTTAAAAAGCAGGTCCATTCCATCTGTTTTGATTACTTTTTATTTTACCAACGATAAGATACATTCACTCAAGTGCTCAATTTGAGGTACTTGTACTGGAGTATTTCCATTTTATGCCATGTTTTACATTTCAAAGGGAAATATTAAACTTTCATTAACTTTATTAACTTTATTCTTCACTTCAATCAGTGGTGTAGTGCAGGGCATGCACAGGTATATGGGGTATACCCTCCTCTTTTTCTGGCTGTTTACAGCGTACCAACTATCAGGCAAAAAGCCATTAGAATATATAGGAGAGTATACCCGCTTCCTCCTCGTTAATCTACCTACTCGACTCCCACCTCATCAACCACCACCACACCACTGACTACAGTTATTTAACAGCTTTAAAAAATATATGTAGCTGATCCTATCCCAGCTGACACTGGGTGAGAGGCAGGGTTCACCCTGGACAGGTCACCAGACTATCACAGGGCTGACACATAGAGACAGACAACCATTCACACTCACATTCACACCTACGGACAATTTAGAGTCACCAACTAACCTGCATGTCTTTGGACTGTGGGAGGAAGTGGGAGTACCCGGAGGAAACCCACACTGACACAGGGAGAACATGCAAACTCCAAACAGAAGGGCTCCCCCAACCCTCTTGCTGTGAGGCGACATGCGACCTTTTCTTTTTCGCATTGTTTATTGCTATTTTTCATTGACCCAGCACCTGCTGTAAGTGGTTAAATAATTTTTGGATGTGTGGGACTACTGTTTTTATGAAATTATATCAAATGTTTATAGCAATTAAGACCTCAAAAATTCAAATTTAAGTCTATTTAACGACTTTTAAGACGTAATATTTATTAAATTGAATTTAGGACTTTTGAAAGACCTGCAGACGCCCTGGTTTAATCATAGACCAAAGAGTTGGACAAAAAATAGCAATGAAAGCAGTCACCAAAATTAATACAATCAATTGTGAGACAAACACTGTGCTTAACTTTGAATCAATCCATCCAATAGAAATAATTCATATTTTGGAACTAAATAGTGGCCCAACAGATCAACATTGCCATCCCCAAGGAGCTGAAACAAAAAACACAAAAAACAATTTAGTTAATGTACTAAAATACTACATCAAATAGCTATCAAATTACAGTTACAAGACAGCTCTCTGTTCATTCCTGCTCCCTGTAAACATGCCCTCAGAGCTGTGATCAAGCTCAGTTTACAAAAGACACTGCAGATCTGGATTATTGCCAAACACAGTCACTTCTTCCTCGACCTCAAAGGAAGAATTTCCATTCATGAGTTCCTGCGATATCCTGCAGACCAAGGGACTAACACATGAACATCACACCTCCCTGATAGATGTAATAAAAGCCGAAAGGTGCAGCGGGAGCCACAATGAGCCACACCTAACAAAATCCGATATCTGATAAGAACTTTATTGTGTTTAAGCTGACGTTTCAGACCGTAAAATGTTACAGTCAGGTGTGTGTGGGACATAAAAGCCGTCCCGAGCTGTGGCTGAGTGAATGAAAGATCAGTGAAGAGGTGTAAATATTTGAGGCAGCCGTCAAACACAAATCCCAGACAGAGCCGAGCGTTTTCTCACAAGCCAACCACAGTGTGTTTTATTGGGTGCTTCAGTAATACAAGTGCACAACAAACCACTCTGCAATTGCAGAGGTGGCGGGTAGCCAGTAAATATACAAGTCCTGCCTCTTTCACAGGCAGACCTATACTTTTGTGGTCTGCCTCAAAAGCCTTTGAAAAAATACATACAGTACAAACAAAATCAGAGGAAGTTAAAAAGCATGAAGGATCCATTGACGCAAACCTTCCTGTTCCATGCAGATAACATATTGATGACAAATACAAAAAAAAAAAACAAGGAAAACAAAGTCAAAGCATATTCTGCATGTTTGTTCCAGGTGCCACTAAGAAAATGAGAATACATACTGTATAGCTGGAGGATGATGCGTATGATATTTATAATATTCTGTGTTTTTTTTTTCTCCAATACAATACTTCCAACATTCAGATATTGGAAAATAAAAATCCCAATCTACTCTTTGTATAAAAAAGAAGCTTTCAAGTCAACAAGGAACAAAGGACATTTTTTTGTCTTGTTTGATTTTTTTTTTTTTTTTAACACAGAAAAGGTAGATAAAATGTTGGGATGGAGGAAGAAGAGGAGGGTGATAGGAGGGCAGGTATACCGTTGCACTTAGTGAGTGTGCTTTGACAGACTAAGGGTGAGAGAAAGAGAGGTAGAGAGGTACAGTGAGGGGTGAGGGAGGTAAAGGAGGGAGCGGCTGGGAGTCTATGTGGCGTATCTCTTCGTCCATTGCTTGGCTATTCTGTCATGCTCTGTTCTGTTGGTCAGGTACTGTGTGGCAATGCTTCCCACCAGAGGGTCGGCTGAAACATACAGAGGCAGAGAGAGAATGTGTAAATCAATAAGTGTGAGCGATGAGCTGAGTCACAAACTATCTATCGACTGTAAACAGAGGAAAGTTTCCCAAATGTTTTTATCCTTTCAGACCCAGATTATGTAAACGTTTGTGCAAGACTGAATTTCTATTGGATCTATCAGAACAGGCCAGGACGCAGTGTTTTAGTTACATATACAAATGTAATTATTTTGTCAGCATAATTTGTAAATGACAAACACTCCTCATCACCCTCAAATTATCCTTGTGCATATCAGATCCTTGGAAAATAAAATTATAGACCCAATCTGCAATTTTTTTGTGACCCCCTAACTGTTGTCCTTGGAGAGTTTCTTTAGATGTACAGTGTAGATTAATATTATGATATTGTTCTTGTGTTTTCCTATTTCTGTGTAACAGCAACCTTTGTGTTGATATGAATTATTTACAGTGACTATCAGACCCTTGTCTAGTGTGTCATTAGCCCCGTTTACACTGCCCATTTAAGGCAGGAATATCACGTCGTTATTCCATCTCGTCGTTCTGTATAAACGTACAATCGTGGACTGGGGGGACAGAGTTGTCTGGCCTTAAGCCGGCAACAGAGTTTGTAACAGTGCTGAATCAGGCCATGTTTGCATGAAAACAATCCACTAAAAACGGAATCGTTTTGAAAAAAGTTTCGCGTTTAGACAACAACGTTTTGATAACAATCGTCGTGCATACGGAGCCGCAAAAATTACCAAAATCGCTGCAGTATACATGCCAGGCCAGTAGTTGGCGGTGTGATGCTTATGCTTCCTTCTATAGAGCAGTGATATATAAACAAACAAAATGGCAACCGCATGAACGTTTGTCAGGACGGACGACGAGGTGGAGTTGCTACAGTAAATCTACACTATGATGGGTAAGCGTTGATAAATTCAACAGGGTGAGCAGCACAAGCAGAGCTCAGGAGTCCGCCGTTGTTGTTGTGATGGTTGACTTTCTCGCGCATGCCTAGTGAATGGAAGCGTAATGCGCATGTGCGAAAAGTCTCCGTTTTCAGAGGAACTGCATATTGCAAGTTTACATGACAACAGAGACGGTGCCGTTTCCAAAAAAATTGCACTCTGGAACCCGTTTTCAAATCGTTGCATTTTCAGGCACCCAAAACGCCGCTGTCGTGTAAACGGTCGGCCAAAACACAACTAAAGTTCACCGCTTTCAGTTGAAATTGTTGTCGTATAAACGGGACCTCAGTGTCAAAAGGACAGCCAGCAGGAAGGGACCATGGACGGGACAGGTGTGACATTTTGATGACGTGTCATGCGTGCCTCCCAATCCCCAGGACATTTAAAAAGCAGTTAGCAGCTAACTCAAAGATGAAAAGTTGCCGAAAATGTCTGAAAATTGGGAAAACAATGAGGTCTGGGAGCTCATACCCTCCGAACAGACGATAACATCAGCTGCCATAAAACAGAGACAATAAATGATTGTAATTACCATGTTATGCTGTTGTTATGGTTTAAAAAGTGCTGCCGACGTGCATGTTAAATGTCACACTAGAGGCCAACACTGGTGTGGTAAACGTCACATCTCTTTTGCGATACGATGAGCTTTGTTTCCTTCTGTGTAAAAATGCAAAGGAGGTGCACAGAAGGGACTTCGTACTGGTCCTTTCATGCGATCTCTGTGTTAAAAGGGCTAAAGTGAGGAGAGTTCAGAGAAGGAGGAAGCCACACCTTAACTATAGCCTCTTTCACACATGCACTGTAACCGTTAAATTATCTTGACATCTTCCAAGAGGAGCTGTATGTGAGAACGCAAATGTCTGAATAAGTGGATTCGGACACTGAACGGACTTTTGCCTGCCAGCTCCCTAGTACAAAGTTCGTAAAATGTACGACTGAGCCAATGTGCAAAGGCAGGTAACTGTCTGGAGAATTCACAGCGAGCGACTGGGCACGTTAATGATGCTTCTGTCATGCAGTTCACACAAAAGCGGAAGCAAACAAACATCTGAGGGTGAAGAAGAGTCATTCCCACAACGACGCAGACGAAAATGTCTAACTGGAGAGACAGCTTGAATTGGGACCTTCTACCAGTAAGAGCCGAAGCCAAAACTGTCAGACCAGAGACTCTGTTTTCTGACCAAATTATGAACTGGTTGAACAAAACACTGCAATTTCTGCGGCATACTTTTTTGCATCATGTCCTGACTCCTTTGCCCGCTCTACCCAGGCGCCAACTCTTTGCTTTGAACCAAACAGAGTATTTCCAGTTGGCATGAACACATCTAACACAGACAATCTCCTGTGGTGTGCTACATGTGGGAAAGTTTTTTTTTTTTTTTTTTTAGGAGGAAACAGCTTTACAGAGGAACTTAACCTGATCCAGAATTTTTCCCTGTTTGATCTGCTGTAGTTTCAATAGCGGCTCAATACCACTGAGAAGTAGATTTATCATCCTGGGAGCCCCCACACTCAGTTTGCATTTGGTCGTTTGGGCATTGGGACCATTTGTGTATAAAACCACCTCCATTTTAGACTGACTGTAGTGTTTTTGTTCTCCATGCAGACTTGGAATTATCACCTTTTACAATTTGTTTTCTTCTGAAGCTAAGTAAAGATTATTTTCTTCCACTGAACCTAAGAAAAGTTTTCTCTGACAAAACGATTTCTTTCACAGGTTATGATTTGCAAATTCAATCATTTTAAAAGAGTAAATGTGCTACTAGAATATAAAAACAACTTTTGTCAAAACTGACAAGTGATTTATTACATTTTCCTCCCCACAGTAACTGTGATTGATATAAAAGCAATTCGATTTCATTCCAGATCATTAAACCATCTACCAGATTCATGCTGGTTCCAAACTATAAAGAGTTTTGCCTGAGGGGCCGATGCAGCATTAATTTCATTATGGTGTGGTGACCTTCAAGTAGACTTGATTACACTGTATCAAATTCAGCTGTATCAATAACCAGTTAATCATATTAAAGGCAAAGACAGCCCCTTTAGGAGCAGCAAAGCCTGTAGAGAGAGTTGTGTGAAGTTGGTAACATGACTATAAAACCATCATCTTGCAGGGTAATTCGCTGAACTTCCATTGTGCTCACATATGTCACAGTGGTCTAAAAAATGTCTGCATGTCAGAAAGCACAAAATGGCCATGTTACAGCTTTAACAGGTGGACCACTGACCCAATTTTTGCCTTTTATACTCCTTTTTCAGTCTGCACTCATGCACCACATTTTTTTCTCAAGCCAAAAAAGTTAACCACAAATAATAAGTATGTTATTTTATACTATAATATTAGTTTTTCATTCATTTTTCATTGTGGCTCTCCTCTTACGCAGCTCTCTGGCTCCTCTCTGCCGTGAAAATATGGTTTTATTATTTACAACTCGAGGCTGGACTGTGCCAAAGACCTGTCAGTGTCAGACGGCCTTGGGAAACAATGAGGGTTTGAATTCGTCATGGCCAACTTAATACATCGTTAATAACCTGGAAACATTATTTCTGACAGTGTGTCAACTTGAAATTTGGCCTCGAGTAAAAATAAACATTACACAGAGCAAGAACTCTCAGTTACATTACACAAAAGTCTCATAATAAAAAGCATTATAAGAATGTCAAATGCAGTGAGATGTTGATCTTACCTGGGTTACAGTCTGTGAGCAGGGAGCAGATGGACAGCAGCACCTTGGAGATGGTGAGGGCAGGGCTCCAGTTGTCCTTCAGGATGTCCAGACAGATCACCCCCTGACTGTTGATGTTGCAGTGATAGATCCTCGTACGAAATGTTACCTGCAGACACAACAATACTGCAGTTTAGAAATGCAAGAACTTACTGTGACAATATTCCAAATTTAATGCAGGACATGTAAACAGCATATTCCATATGGATATTCCAAAGTAGGCCTTTTTCTGGACGTAGCATTTTCTGATTAAGACATGACGGATATGCCGGTATTCGGGTTTTAGGAGCATTCTTTGGACATGCATTCAGTGCATTCAGAATATGTATCTCAATTTGGGTTTTTATCGCAACTAGGACACACAGCCTCTCGCCTGTTTACGGTCAGCTCTTGCATCATCATAGAGATGTTGTACACAAACAAATAAGCCAAATATTGTCACGGCAACCTTTTCAATAATTAGGGCGAAGGAATGAAAGAGGGAGGATCTGTTCGCACAGTCGAACAAGTCCGTCACTGGTGGATCTTTGAAATAAATCCCGGCTACAGTCGCTCCATTTTCCCATATTTTGACGTGATAAACGACATGTTGAGGCAAGTTAATCAGAGTACACACAGCTGGATGTAAATGGAAATTTTATCTATTTTATTTTATTATAACCTTTATTTAACCAGGAAGTCCCATTGAGATTGAAAATCTCTTTTACCTGGCTGAGGTAGCAGCCAATCAGAACGCATTTAAAATGAAACAAATACAACAATAATACAAAACAACTATTCAAACATAGTGGCTTCATTTTTTATGATGTCCTTAAATTCATGGTGGCTGGTAATTACCAGAGCTGACACACAGAAGGGAGCAGAGGTAGGCAGGAAGTTTGTCCAATATTGCTTTATAGATAAAAATATATCAGTGCTGTTGTCTGAGAGTGGTCAGTGACATCCAGCCCACCAAATCATAAAGAATATACTCATGAATGGATGTTGCATGCATATACAGTATGTCACCGTAATCATTCACAGACAGAAAAGTAGCTTCCACAAGCTTTTCTTAGTTCTGAAAGTAAAACAAGACTTCTTTCTAAAATAAAAGCCAATCTTCACTTTAAGCTTCCCAACTACAGTAGCAATGTGTGCATTAAATGAAAGCTTGTCATCTATCCATATACCCAAGGACTTGTATGGGGACACTCTATCAATGAGTGAATATTTCCTTTTTGGAAATAAGGGCAAGAAACGACACATTTTGTGCATGTGAACGTAGTCAGTGGTGCTGAATGCTGATAAACACTTCATAATAAATAATTATGAAACAAGTGAAATGAAATGATGCTGCCATTTTAATTAATTTGCTAATGTACTTTCTCAGAGCCACTTATAGAAACTGAATAATGAAATAGGATTGAATTACTTTTAGTAGTATATGTAGATAAAGTAAAAAATATTGATGGCATAATTTGTGACTCCAGGAAACGAGTTTTAAACCCTTAAACACAGTGGACCTGCTGTGTACTCTGTGAGTTGAGAAGCTTGTTATAACTGGGAGTAATGAAAGGTGAGCTATGGGGGACAGTTAAAGGCTGCCGTGGGCCTTTCACCTCCTTTTTCTCTTTTATTCACATTAACGCTAATGTATCGGCATCAGTACCGGTGTAATGGGCCCGCTCGATTGCTCCACTGAGGGCCATTTAGCACCATTTGTCACTGTTGCTGGATGTGTGTGCTTGTTGCCACAAATATACAGTACATATAAAGTGACTGTATTCTATGGCAGTCAGTGAAACATACATTATCTAGAGGTTGTTTTTTATGATCTGAAAACAGTGTTTACTCTTTCTAATGTCGAGTTAACACCTCCAGTTCTCCTCTTCTGTTACTGTATCAGACTGACCAACAGAGGGCAGCATGGTGTAAAATCAGATCAACACAACAGTTTTGTTGTCACTCTGAATATTGGATCCCAGCACCCTCGTGTAAATTAATTCCTTTACTTGTGGCAGCCTCCCAGACCTCACAGCTTCAAACAATGACCCATAACATGTCACCTTGATTAACGCTGAAACCGATATCACCTCGTACACCCACAACAACCCACCTACCACTGTTACTGTGGTCTGTCTAGGCTCACATTTGAGCTTGACATCTGTTTGGTTCTGACACTCGACACCGCTGTTTGCCCCTGCTGCTCCAATCACCAACATCTGGCCCTCCTGACCCTGACCCTTCAGAGGAAACCTCTAATGAGCCTTGGCATTCCCAAAAATCACACAGGGGCAGGACGTTATAAATAACCAACCCCTCCACCTCCACCTCTGCCTCCTCTGCAGACACAGAGCTCCTCTTTTGGCCACCGTTCAGGAACAGAAATGCATCCACCTGGTGAACCTGTCAGCTCTTGTTTCTCTTTTAGAGTCTTGAGATTTTAAAAAAGCGAGTCGGATTCTGGGTCCAAAACTCCCAGGCCTGAGGTCTGAGAGTGCATTCAGCAACTGAGCTCCACTGGAGCGTTTCTATAGCGAGGGAGTGTATGGCAGCTACAGGCTGAAGGGTTTGGTGTGTATGTGTATGTGTGTGTGTGTGTGTGCGTGCGTGCGTGCGTGCGTGCGTGTGTGTGCAGGGGGGGTTTGGCTGCAGATCACAGTGTGTCGGAGGGGTAGGAGGTATTGGAAAGGGGCGGAAACACTCAAGTCCCTCTGGCAACAGAGAGCTGGGCCGGAGCCTGTGGATTTGTTTGAGTCTGCTGTCAAACACGGAGCTGGTGGTTACACAGCACAAAGAGCGAGAAAGAGTGAGAGAAGAGTGTGAGCGAGCAGAGGGAGGGGTGTCCATAACAGAGAGTGGGGAGAGAAAATGAAGGCCAAGTGAAAGGGTAATGGGGTGCACTGCAAACTGAAGGGACACTGGCCCTGATAGTCTGCGTGATCAGACGACGTCACAAAAACACGAAGACGCTGAGCACTGCACAGGTCAGGATCTGGCACCGCCCAGATTCTGAGCTCAAATCACGCCGATTCTCCATAAAGCAGAAGTGCTATCTGAGCTGTAAAGAGTGCCAAAAAGCTGCAGTGCTGATGACATAACATCAGTGTGATTCAATGTGCTCTACTATCTTGCTTCCCCACATTAAACTGTCGTCAACATGCGTAAAAGTCACACTGCATCAGTCCGTCTATCCATTCATTATCTACACCTGCTTATCCCGTACAGCGGATGATCTCAGTCCCCAGGTGTGGAGTATTACTGAGCCATGAAACATTTACTACTGAGGCGGCGATGAAACAATATGATCTGGCAACAAAAAGCTGAATAATAATTACATAACTTTATTGGCTATTACAGGCTATTTTGTGAGGATTACTTTGAGCTTGGCACAATCTGTCTACGCTGCATTTTGCCCATCATTCCCTGTCAACCCCAACAAAGATATACTGACTTTGAACTGAAGTAGGTCATCACCACCCTTCAGGATCCAGCAGTAGATGAGGACACTACCTGAGTGTAGCTGCGTTATTTATCTGCAGCTTTTATTTAAAAAACACAAAGAAATAAAGCTTTGTTTTTATGCTTGTTTGCTCTCTCAGCCATTTTCTAACTCGCATCACAGTTTGTGTTGAGAGGATAATTAGAGAGATGCAGGGCTAGGAATACTTTTCTGTGTACACACACTGGTGCAAAATTACATGCACCAATTTCTTCTATCTGCACCAAGAAATGTTTTAACTGCACCATGTGGTCTTTGAACAGAAATTCCCGCACACTGCTTCTGCTCGGCTTCACAATTTATTAGTAACACTCCTCCACAAGGATGAAGTGATAACGCACCTGCATCTGAGACAGCTGGTGTGCAAATACCTTTCTTCAAACTAACTGCAACATCTGGTGTATCTGTCCTTTCTCGGCATCTCCACCATGGCTGAACTGCCAACTTTTCAATTTAGTTAATACATTTAATTCAGATTTCACTTGTCATGTTGGGTCATTGTGAAGACAGCCCCTTTTACACTGCCAGATTTTCGGCGAATGTTGGGCCGTTTTGCCGGGAAGCTGCAAGCGTTTAGACACACAGAGCCGGATTGGCGAGTTGATCCGAGGTGCCCAATTTTCCGCCTCGTAGGGTAGACATATTGGTGGAAGTTTAAACAGACTGAGGCAGCCTTCCACAACAGGAGGGGCTGTTGAAGACTTGTGGGAGGAGCTGTTGATGACGCCGCACGTGCGAGCCACTGGCGGTAGATAAACAGGAAACAGCTGATAGCAGGAATTAGCGAGCAGCTAGTAGCAAGAGGGAAACGCAAACCTGACAGACACTGTAAAGATGAGCAACTGGAGAGACAAGGAATTGCGCGCCCTCCTTGCCCTCGCAAACGAAGAGGCCATCATCGAAGGACTGATCAGCTGCGGCTTCCCTTCCACGTCACTGTTTACGTCACACACTGAGCTACACGTTTTGTTACTTGCTCACGCCTCCCATTGCCCCGAAAAAGGACCATTCTGTATAAACAAAAGTAGGCAGGTAGGCATGTAATGTAAACTGAGCTAACGTTCCCAGAAATCTATTGCTGCTATGCGTTGTCTGTCTCAAATTAGGACTTCTTTGCTGACAGTTTCATTTAAAACATGAAATGTGAGAAACACTTCCTGAAAGTCGAGTCTTACTTTGCCTTTTTTGGCTACTCCGGGCACCCTTTCCACAACAGCACAAATAAACGTGCATCAAAATCCAAGCAGTGGCTGGCTTGACAAGGTTTTTTACAAATGACGGCTCACTTGAACGCAGTGTTTTATGGCTTTGTTTCGTCTATCTGTGCACTGTCGGTGTCCCCTTTTCCTGCCAAAACGTGATCAGTAATAAATTTGTTTTTCACCACATGAGAAAATTAACGTGTGGTGTGTGTGTGAAAAGTGTTTAGTGCGTGAGCCTTACGGTCAATACATGAAATTTGGCAACCCTGAGCAAATGCGTGAACCGGTGCATTTAGAGCTGAGAAATGACTTGCACTATCGCATATGCACATGGTACAGTGAGACCCAGAGATGCCTGGAACAAAACTTAATCATGTTCATGGTTTGTGGACAAGTGTGTAAATCTTTTTTTTTTTTTTTTTTTTTTTTACAATTATCTAAGCTAAACCTAATAGCTCTTATCACAAATCAGTGATCTTAAATCTGCTGTCATGTAGGAGCCTGCACATGAAGGCGATTGTTGATCTGTAACTCTTTGTTCCACATCTCAGGATGGTCAGTTTGTTTGAGTTCTTGTCTGATGACCTGTGAGCTCCTCCCTGAGGGGGGTAGCCAGTCACTGAAGGTGGACTTAAGCAGCTTTCTAGTGAAGTCAAGACACAGTTGAGTGCGTCTCTCTGCTAAAGTACACAATCTGAGAGTGCAGAGAGCCTCTGGGTACCCTCAGTATTTCTGGCAAAGTATGATTTTACAAGCAACAAAGGTTGCCAGTCTGTCACAGGGCTGCTCAACAAACCGTGACAAACCATGCCTCGTATAATGTGAGATAATGAGTCCTTTCTGATAACACTAATGTTCATGGGAAAGCAAACAGTCTGTGCACATCAGGGGAATATGTGCCATTTTGTACTTTCAGCATCAGCTCCTCAAAACATTTATTAATATTTTTTTAATATAAAAGAACCAAAATCAAAGTTAAAGCATTGGAATATTTAATCAGGTGGCCAGAGACGTGACTCCAAGTAAATACTAATGTTTCTCTGTGTCTGCATGGCTGCATGTATCTTATATGTACTTTATACCTTTAAGTTATCGTCTGAAACAGCCTAGTATTAAGTAATATCTACATTTCTCCAGTGATACCATACCTGTATTTAATCATTTTCATACCCAGATCTAGAAAAAAATTGCTATTTGTTCAGTTCTACTTGTAGCCAGTCACCGAAAGCACTCTTAGATTTAATGTGACATGTGATTGACCCACTATTGCAGCAGCTACAGCCCACACAGTCTGTGGTGTGGTGAAGTCGGGTTGCTTTTGACAGAGTTGGCAGGTCAGCACGCCGAGATGGATTCCAAAGTAAACTGCTGATTACCTCGGGTATGATAAATGGTTACTACACTACTCATCTTTTTTAAAACTTAGCTTGGATTTTATTTAAATGGAAATTGTATAAGGCAGGTTCGAAGAGGCAGGTTTGTGTGCTAGGTTTCACAATTTGTCATTAATATGATGGGTATCAAATGAGCATGGGCATTTTAATTAACTTCTATATTCAGTATAAGTATTCGTATAAAATTATAACAGAGTACTCAAATACTTAAGGAGTGTATATTGACCAACAACAGAAAACAAGTGCAATCTGAAATGAATTCACTGAATAACCAGGCTACAATTAGCCTATTAAACCATGAATTCAAAGTTAAAACTTTTTGTTGCTGCCCTTTTACAGGTCAGACATAGCACTGAAGGATTGTCTTCAGAGCTGCTCTCCTCCTGTTCAGTTTAATGTCTGTCTGGTGAACATGAGCGAACCCAGTGGCAGCGGCTAACATCTGACACGGCGCTGTTTAACAAAGTCACACCAACAGCTGCACAGCTCGACTTTAGCCCCTTTTACACTGCCAGATTTTCAGCGAATGTTGGGCCGTTTTGCCGGCAAGCTGCGAGCGTTTAGACACACAGAACCAGATTGGCGAGTTGATCTGAGGTGCCCAATTTTCCGCCTCGCAGGGCAGACATATTGGCGGAACATTTTTGGTTTAAAAAGAGCAACGCAGCCTTCCGCAATGGGAGGGGCTGTTGAAGACTTGTGGGAGGGGCTGTTGATGACGCCGCACGTGCGATCCACTGTTGGTAGACTAACAGGAAACAGCTGATAGCAGGAACGAGCAGCTAGTAGCAAGAGGGAAACGCAAACCTGACACTGTAAAGATGAGCAACTGGGGAGACAAGGAATTACGCGCCCTCCTTGTCCTTGCAAACGAACCGGGAACGGTGAAGGACGGGCCGACTTATAAGAGAATCGCTTAAGGACTGACCAGCTGCGGCTTCCCCTTGGAGTACGTCACTGTTTACGTCACACGCTGAGCTACACGTTTTGTTACTTGCTCACTCCCCCCATTGCCCCGAAAAAGGCGCATTATGTATAAACAAAAGTAGGTAGGTGGCATTTTGCTGCACTCCCCGATTTTGTTTTTATACTGCCAATGCTGAAAGAAGACTGATTGGGCTTTCCTGCAAATTTGCACAATTCCTATCTAAAAAGGGCTTTCATGTGATGGAGGGCCAACTCTCACAGACCATCCCAACACGAAGCTCACACCTCCACAGCAGTAGTTTCATAATAAACAGAGAGAGAGAGGAGGAGTGTCTGAACGAATCAATACACTGCATACAGCTCTACAGTGAAAAGTCATGTTCACATGCGGGAGGTTGGGCGGCAATTACTCTGTACGTTGAATAAATTCTGATGTCCAAATCCAGTGCTCACACCCATCCCTACTTTCAAATGAAGTAGAAAAAAAAAGATATCAAATGAACCACTCTATTGGTATTGTTGCCACTTTAAAGGCACTGGTATTTTTTGGCGCAAAAAACATAAAATATTAGTGTCTGTCTGCGATAGAGGAAAATGTGTAGTCATACAGTGTGTTTATCACAATCTCTTGACTTTCCAAGATCTTTACATGACCCACATATATTCTCCACATCTCCCCAGATCCTGTGCAGGAAGTTGACACTTGGTCAGCTACTCAAACACCCAAACACTTTAAAAGTTATGTCTGCAGGCTGCTGACCTTGGGGGGTTTGAATGGGTAGTCTGGCGTGAAGGCGATGTCCAGGAAGAAGACGCCTCCCTCATACACGGAGCCCGGGGGGCCCAGGATGGTCGACCTCCACTCGTAGATGTTGTCTCCTTTGGGGCCAGCGCTAGAAAATTGAAACAAAAGACGTGTTAATATGTTAATCAGCGCGGTGCACTGGACTCAACAGCCTGGTGTTCAAACTGCCAGCGGGCTGACAGAGATTTGGGGGAAAGAGCAGCTCAGACGGTAAATGCTGGTTTGTGACAAGTTAACGATGGAGATTTGGGGAATGCCGAGGCCGTGGAGGTTTGAGGGTTTTCAGTTCAAGGCTATTTTAGTAGGATTTAGATTATCTCTGAAAATTTTGATTCGGAGACAAGATTACCTGCTGTTGGGAGTGAAGTTACTGAAGCAAACACACCAGTGAACCAGTTTAAACATCTTACAGAGTGTTCGGTTAAAGTAAAGAGTGTAAGAAACAATAAGAAAGAGATATTTACAGGATAAACACTGCAAAATGATTTCATATTTGAGCCGGTTTTCATTCATGAGATGAGTATTTATGCTGAAGTGGAGGCTGAAGGTCACATCTGTTGTATAGGCTCAGTAATTAATGCCATTTCCATATTAAGGGCTCCCTCCCCCACTGTTGTTTGTGGTAAGACCCTGAGCTGGCACAGAGCCAGGAAGAGACCGGGACAATGTCCAGATCACAAAGCCCGGGACAATGAACAATCCCTCCGATTTCATGTAATTACCAGGGATGGTGTTTAACGCAAACCCTTAGCTTGCTGGCAGATGTGCTTACAAATGTGTGTACGCCCGACACACACAGGGTTTGCTTTCACTCAAGGCTGTAATATTACTGTTCCATTTTATTCAGACATAAACCAATAATCTCAGATGGAGATTTCCTGTGTAATAACCTCAAACAACAGCAAACAGTTAAAAGCAGCATCTGGCTCCAAGCGTGCCCTTGAAAAACAGATCACTCCCCATAAATAGAAATAAGACATTAGACATTTCCTTCCTCCTTCAGTATCAACACATGCAAATTTCCACTAATCTACTTTGCCACTCTTTCACGCTGCCCCTCTCTTAAGCCTTCTTTAATTAGCTAATTATGATTACTTCTTCTCTGGGGAATTACTTCAAAATACACTGTCGATAAGGACGTCGCCAATCTGGACTTGTGTTGTTTCAGGCACAAAGGCAATCTTTTATTGTAAGAGTGAAAATAAAATAACAAAAGCAAAGAATGTAAAAGGACCATGCTGGGCATTGTCAGTGCACAAGACTGGGACACACACTGGATATTTGTCTTTGTAAACCTAATACTTAAATTCCTATTGCAGTAATTGATAACTTCCAAACACATGGAGGGCTGTGCAAAGCTGTAAAATATGGTGTTAAAATATGTCCATATTAAGCATGTCAGGGAGTACTAACAATATTAGTTTCCTTTGTTTTGGCAGACACAAATGATGCTACCTCCATTTGATCATATGACCAGGTTTTGTTTCTCCTCCAAACAAACTGTGTTGCATTTCTGTTGGACAGAGAGCACTATCTGAACCAACTACAGGAAATGACCTAAAAATACAAGGATTTATAGGCACACAGAGACAGATGTTGACATCTGATAGCCAGCAGTAACTTGTGCTTGGAAAGCCTGTCATAACAACATAAAGTGCGGGCGAACCGCAGTGCGATCTGGTGGTCATATACAGCTGCTGCTACATTCTTCTGTTGTGTTATTTAACAGGAGTTAAATTAGAGCAGAGGGATTCAATATTTCCATCATGCCTCAGCTGGAATCGGATGGGTTTTGACACAAGATGTCAGGTTGCCAAAATAAAAGTCTGTTCAATAAATGACCTACTTGAAGGGCTGTCCTTGACTGAAGAAATTCTATTTCAAATAACCACAGGAGTTCTTTGACAAACAGATTAATCTGCCCAATTGTATTATTATTAGTGTTTACTGTCCTTGTGCAGATGAATGCAAATGACTCTCTTTAGATCTGCTGCCCTTCAAAGAGCCATAGATGGGACTGCTTTTCATGGAATTACTAACACCCATATCTGAATAAAAAGAACATTTAACTCTAACACAGCTCCGAACAGTTGCAGTCTGATTGTCTGCTCAGCGAAGGCAGCCTTAAGGTCAATTTATAAACCCTTGTGAACCCGTGGTTGTGCAAACTATGGACAACCAAGAGGGGATGGCAGAGGAGATACCTGCACACTAATATGATGGGGCTGGATAGCCACAAAAAAGGTTCACAGGCTAAGATCAATTTATTTAGAACATCTGTGCAAAAAAGAAGGTGCTCAAAGTACAAAAAATAACAAAAAGTGAATAGAAACAGCAGCAAACATTTCAGTCCTTGACTATCTTCAGAGCTAACGACAGTCAAGGACTGATGATGGTCAAGTTTTTTTGCATTGATCTCAGCCTGTGAACCTTTTTTGTGGCTGTCCAGCCCCGTCACATTAGTGTGCAGGTACCTCCTCTGCCATCCTTTCTTAGTTGTCCACTGTAACGACACACCCGAGATAAACTTTTTTGTTGCCCTGAGTATGCTAAGACTTGCATAAACCATTAAGACATCCAAATACAGCCCATTTTTTAATGACAGCTCAAACTGTACGCATAGGACACCTGCCAATTGTGCATGCTCCAATCACAAAATACAATCTCTTGTTCCACAAATTCACTGCAAACCCAGAAGAGTCTTCTTATACACTTTCCATCGAAATTAGTGCCTTTATGCAGATTTTTAAATGCAGGAAAAAATAGGGGATACACTGCTTCCCCATTTCCAGTAAACCAGGTAAAAACAGGTTAGTAAACAGTAGAAAGCAGCATGGAGGCCAGTAAAATTGTTATGGTGGTTGCGTCTTTTTTATATATCTGTTGCATATTAAGTCTCGCTCTCTCTCGGCGCCGACTAAATTTGGGCCATGCTTGAGTGCTGCTTGGACAGAGATAGATGGTATTTTGTAGCGGGCCGTCAATACATTGTGCGGGCAAAGGGGCTAAAATTAGTGCATCCATCTGTGTACTGTATTTCCATTACTGCCGATCAGAGATGATAAATACCCCTGACTACTGCAGGGTCATTTGTCTTGGGAGTGAATGCCGATTGTAACCTTTTCCATTAAATACAAAAGTCAGATGTGAGTGGGTGTTAGTGGGCTTTTTTGTCCAGTGGCAAAGGGGCTGTAGTTTCACATTCACCTGATGTTTGCAGTAGGACGGTAAGCTCACCTCCAGCCCTCCCATTTACTGCTGGGGCCCGACACAAACCCTCAGTTGTACTGGAACTGTGTGCAAGGTAAATGCAGGTGACCGCAGATGTTCAATCTAGAACGTATGTCAGAGACTTTAAGGCTGGGTAAGCATGCTTCAATCCAAGAAGCACGTCCACTGCAGGCACTGATCGACCAGGTGTGTGGACATGAGAAAGCAGACGGGTTAAACTTCTCTCTAAAGCCTCTCAAAATTACTTCAGGCACTTTTTGAATCCAAGCGAGTGAAAAACTATGAATGCATTCAAAGAAGTATCATCTAAAAGTTTGCACCTTCATCCCCATATCTGAGTGAGTATCGTGTCTCTAACTCTCTCTAGTCTTTGATGGCCGACTTTTCACCCCGTCTTCGAGTGTGGCCGAGCAGCCATAAACATTTCAGATGTGGTCGGACGACATCTTGTACGGACTAGTTCATTTCAAGATAGTCTTGTTTGGCTTGTAATTAGGCAGTGTGATCCTGACTGATAGAAATATCAACTGAACTTGTTGCAATGCCTCTCCCACTCTCCAAATATTACTTCCTACATTTCCTGCTGCTGACAGAACCACACAGACAGCTTATTTTTCTTGCTCTAGGCAATCTCCCCTCTGCGCTTACACTTCTGTGCTACACACACCTCAAGGTAACACTTCCATTACCGCTACTATTCAAAAGCTTCCCTGACATGGCAGTGAAAGAAACGGCCGACTATTCCATTTCCAAACATCTCCAATAGAAGTAGATGCTCACTTCCTTTGGAGGCTGATGAGTTTGTAGCAGTGATAATAACTTAGACATGATGGAAAGATAGAGATGAGCAGGCATGGCAGAGGTCCTCGCTCAGCAGTGAGATTGCTGTAGGGGATCTGACAACCACACAAGAGCTGTGGATAAAGGCTAAGTCAATAGCTGAATCTGCATGCCACCGCTGGCTGTTGCTTGGAGACCTCCTCCCCCCACCGGCTCGGGCGACCCTGCGGTGCTTTGTTGCAGCTGGTTCAGGGCCAGCTCATTCAGGATCTGACAGTCTCTCACTTGGCCATTAGTTTGGGAGAGGTGAGCACCGTGGACATCGCAAGAAGCTCGAGTTGAGTCAGTCTGCAGATTCGTAGCATCAGTGAGTGTTTGCATGAGATTCCTTTCCAGGCTTTAATTAATGCACGTCTAATGACAGGAGTTAAATAGCTGATGATTCCTTGACCCTGGTTAATAGCGATGCAGAATAGTATGCTCTGCAACTGACATATTCAATTCACAGTAATTCTTGGGTAATCAGTGTATTATATGAATGTTAATTCTGCAAGAGCAACTTCAAACCAACATTCCTTCAGGGTTCTGCCTTGTCATGCACGGCTGCAAAGTCCTCATTGGTGCTTTACAAAATCAGCATCACTGAATCAATGTGAAGTCAATGAAGGCGTTAAGAAGAACAAACACACGCTAATCTTACACAAAGCCCTGAAACTGAGAGCGACAGTCAGATAAATATTCTGTGTCACTCCTGTTTTTCTTTCCCTCTCAACAGGAAAACAATCTTCTCTTCAAGCAGACAGATCTGCTCAGTACAAATACATGACGTTAACCGGTGTAACTGTGCTGCTTATGGGCTTTGTTGGAGGCTGCGATGATAATAACCTCTGTGTAAGTAACACTACATCTGCAGTGCACTGTCAGCCAAATGCCTTGATTCACTGAATATTTGGGTCATTTGTTTCAAGGGTCTGGGATACATTAGGGTGCGGGTGTCCGTGAGAGTCTTGCCACTGCCCTGTCCGCCGAGATTATACTCATGTAGGAACCCACTTTGACAGCTGGGCTGCTTCCTGCGCAACAGAGCACCAAAATAGTGTTTAACCACAGATTCACACTGCTGTCTTTCTTTGAGGTTTTGTCTCACAGTTCATCTTGTGATTATTCCTGTTTTTAAACGGAACCTATTATGCTTCTCCTTTTTCTCTGTCATATATATAGTATTACAATAACGGATGTTTATATTAAGCGTGGCCAAAGTTTCAAATAATGAGGTAAACATATGTAAAAGTAATCCCTGTGAGCAAAAACCTCAGGCTTCAGACTGCTCTGAATACTCTGTTTCCAACGTTTTTTCCCTACTTTGGCTACAAGATGATGTCAGATAGTGACCAATTATTTTGTATGGTCATCTGCTCCAGGCACGCTACGGTTAAGTGTACATTATGTGGCCTCCAATGCTACTTGAAGCTATGGGCTAATGTCAGGGATTTCTGATCATATTCCTGCTGGAAGTTGTGTTTAGAATTTGTGAATTTACGTATTTTAATTTACGTCATTCCTTGACTGCAAGAACACAGCTACATGTAGCTACATGCTACATCAGGGAAACATGTAATCTTGGTTGCTGATGTTCTTAATGTCGATTGCCGATTGCCGATTTCGTATCATATTCCTGCTGGAACATGTCTGATTGTCTAAAGAAGCATTTATTGGTGAATTTTCACAAGAGAAAGTGCCGCTACACATGGTCATTCCTCAGCTGCAAGTACACGGCTACATGTAGCTACATGCTAATATCAGGGAAACATGAGATCTTGGTTGCTGCTATCGTTAATGTCTCCCTAATTTTGTATCATATTCCTGCTGGAACATATCTGATTGTCTAAAGAAGCGTTTATTGGTGAATTTTCACAAGAGAAAGTGCTGCTACATGTGGTCATTCCTCGGCTGCAAGAACATGGCTACACGTAGCTACATGCTAACATCAGGGAAACATGTAATCTTGGTTGCTGATGTTCTTAATGTCTCCCCGATTTCGTATCATATTCCTGCTGGAACATGTCTGATTGTCTAAAGAAGCGTTTATTGGTGAAATTTTACAAGGGAAAGTGCCGCTACACAGGTCATTCCTCGGCTGCAAGAACACGGCTACATGTAGCTATATGCTAACATTGGGGAAACATGTAATCTTGGTTGCTGATGTTGTTAATGTCTCCCCGATTTCGTATCATATTCCTGCTGGAACATGTCTGATTGTCTAAAGAAGCGTTTATTGGTGAATTTTCACAAGAGAAAGTGCCGCTACACACGGTCATTCCTCGGCTGCAAGAATACGGCTACATGTAGCTACATGCTAACATCAGGAATACATGTAATCTTGGTTGCTGATGTTGTTAATGTCTCCCGAATTTCGTATCATATTCCTGCTGGAACATGTCTGATTGTCTAGAGAAGCGATTATTGGTGAATTATCAGAGAAAAAGTGCCACTGCTCTATAACAGTCAGTGGGAAAAATGATTCAATCATGTGACTCCTCTAGACTTTCCAACTGTTATTGGATCAAATTCTGATGCATCATTCTGTGGGGGTTGTGATGCTTAAAAAATGTATCTACTTATTTCCAGATGTCTCTTTCACCATGCAAGTCTATGGGGAGAAAGTCTTCTGGAGCCACATGGCACCACATGACGAACATAATTCCACTGTTTGGCCACTACGAAAATTAACCAGAGCACTTCCTGAGTGCCTGCAGAGACCTTGTGGCGTTTTTCAGGAGGGGAGGCTTTAAGAGACAGGCAACAAAACAGAGCCATGTTCTAGTAGAAACCCAAAATAAAAGTATGAACCTGAAAGTGAGCATAATATCAGTATCCTTTAATAGAAGCACAGTTCCCCACTTATGTAGCACCAATACCAGCTATTACAATCAGCATGATTCAGTCATAAAGTAGTGTTTGTGGAGCCTGTGAGGGAGCGACTCTGACCTTGCTCAGTGCTTCACCTCCTTAAAGACTCATCAGTGCACACAAGGCTGAGAAAAGCTGGACCCTTTGAAACTCAGTCTGCACTCAGACAGTTTTCAGAGGAGGATTAAGAAAACAGTTTCCTCTTCTTTATATATAAAGGAACTCTTTACCACAGACCTACTTTGTCTTTTTTACCTTTCATTCTCAGTTCCTGAAATCTATCCAGGCCCTGCCCCATAATCACAGACAGCAGTAATAATTTCCATATATATTGAATGACCTTTCCTCCCTGTGATACAGTGCAGTATGTGAGACCAGGGTGCCCATTTAATCATCCACATTGCCTTATTTCATAGACAGGGCAATCTGCAGATTGGTGCCAGTGCAAAAGATAACCTTTATCTTGCAGCATGAGAGCCGGGCTAATCTCCGCAAAATCGCTAACCTATCTTGTCACCCAGAGCCAATTCCCACAGACGTCAGGGCTCGGGTTAAGTTGATGAAAGAGATGGTCATGAGATAGGCCTGTGCCACTCACAGGTGAATTCATAAGGTAAATTCATCTCCTTGGATCATATTCATTTCTTTATGAGAAAACTGGTAAAGTATATCTTTGATATCCAAACTGATGTCATTTTGGGAATTGCTGTCCAGAGCAGACTGCAATGACAGACCAGAATAAAGTTAAGACAAGACTGAAGGCCAACACTATGAGAGACTGCGAGAGTCAAAACCACAGCTGTAGGGAAACAGCAGGAACAAACAGTCTTGTGTACCTTAAATAAGAGTGTGTGGTAGAGTTAAACAGAAACTTTCATTTAGACAAACAATATACAGTCCCTGGTCCGCTGTCAAAGACACAGCACAGAAGACTTCAAAGTCTAGTCTCATTAGAGCCACACAGTATGCACTGGGAACAGTTAATTCAAAGTAGGCTTCATCGTCCACAAGAAAATGCAGAGGAAGTTCATTTTTTACTCATTGTCCAGTTATATTAAACTAACCGTGTAACTCACAGGCATGTGAGGAGTTCTGGGGGTGTTGGGTAATCTGTGAAATTTCTGGCCTTATAAGGCCACCACAAAGCAAAACCTCTTTTCTCAGAAAACCGTCAAGAAACATTCACACCCTTTCAAAGAAATGTTTCTGCCACCTTTTGCAGCTGATGCTAATTTCACAAACAAGAAAATGTTTGGAGATATTTGTCAAAGGAAGTAAATTCAACCCAATGACTGCTGTAACAGATGCACCGAGTTCAACGCAGTGTATTTAGTCATACTTTGGTGAAAATATGATTATTTGGAAAATACTGAGCAAATGGAAGGATGAAGTGCTGCAGAAGTGGTGAAGACGCACATGTAGGAATCCATTGTAGCCACAGCTGCTCTGTGAAACTACACTCATTTTACAGCCACCTTTCAAGTCTAAAGAAGGTGTTTGATACTCCAGTATTAGGTTACATGTAAAAGACCAGGCAGATGGAATATCACTTTAAAATAACGACATAAAAGGTCAGAAAACAAATCAAGTAAAAACAGGTTACTGGTGAGAACACAAACGCACACAAAACCAGTGTGTTCCCAGAGCAGCCTGTCACACAGCGAGCTGTTTACGGGAGCAGGTAAATAGCTGTGTGTGAGCCAAGAACTGCACCAAGGGGCTGATAAATAAAACAGGAAAGTAAACCAATAATTGAATGTGAATCAGTATGTTTTGGAGCTTGTGAATACCGCCATGCACAAATAAAGCCATTATCTGCATTATTCGCTATTCCAGCTCGTTCCCCCACGGGCTCTTTTTTTCCTAATGGCACCGTCATTCAGTTAAAATCTTCTTTTCTATCAGTGTGGCTGCTGCGGTTATCAGAAGAGGAACTTTAATGAAGCAATCTTCTTCCACCCCCCCGACCGTGAAAGAGCCCCAAGACCAATTACTGTGCAGCTCAACGGCCGGGGTGACACCTCCTTCCTCTGTTCTCTTGTCTTTATTGTCTCAAATGACATGGTTTGTTTTTTAATCAAGCCTTTTATTGTTCATGTGTACAATGAATACTGCAATTACTGACCAGACGGTCTATCCAGCAACAGGGGAAATGGCTGAGTAGGTGGTTGCGTGCTTTCCAAGTCGAAGGGAATAGCACAATTTTATTCTCACAGGAGGGCAACCTCGCATGCTGGGCTGAATCAATCTAAACAGCAGTCAGTATTGAATTGAGGAAGTATACTTCTAAAGAGAGGTTTGAAGAACTGGCCTTTCACTCAGGAAGTTTGTCCTCACTGGAGTTTAAAGTCACGTTAACAAAGCTGTAAATAAAGCAGGGGATCTGTTTATTTTCCCCAGACTTCCTTTTTAATTCAGCGGGAGGCTTCTGAGGTACAACAGAGATTTTTTGTTGCGGTAAGCGTTTTTCTTCTCCGCATCTGAGCTGCTACATGCAGCCAGCGTCTGATGCAGTGCAAATGTTTGCCTCTGGCTAAAAATGAATAATGCAGAGCATATATCATTACCATAACACACAGGCTGTGCATAAAGGAAACAGCACAACATCATGAGTCATAAAAATATCACTTAACCAACAAAGCATTGCTGCTGTGTACCCAGGGTGAAGGATGACACAACTGCTAATAGTACAAAAAAAAGCTTTGGTTCCATAAATGAGGACCTCATGAACCTCAAACCAAGGTTGCGCAATTTGGCAGAAAATAAAAGCATATAAAGAGCACCATGTCTTTGATATTAATTACAACTGATGTGGACAGTAAGTTTCTCTAAATTATTTCTGTGAGAACACTCAAGTATTAAGTGTGTGTGTCTTGTTGAGGAGTAATTATAAACATTTGCTTTGCTTGAATAAAACAACTTGGAATTTGTGCTGACATGCAAATTGGTGTGCAGTCCAGGGATTCACAAGAACACTGCTTCAGGAAAGGAAACTGCCTAAAAAACAGATTTGCCTCCGAGACAAAACTGCAGCCTCTTGCAATTTATAAACTAAATTAGTCAAGAGCACGATGTTAATATTTTTAATTTCACAGTCCTGCACCAAAGTCTATTCAGCCATAATTAGAGACAGTCTCTTCAGCCTCCCTCCACAAAAGCACTCTGGGCAGCCATTTGGCCCTGTGGCCACGGGAATGGACTTATTACCAAAAGGTCAGTGATCAGAACAAGCTGAGCTGCCAGATCTGCTGCAGAGCCTGATCCTCCGATGGTCTATTCCCTTGGCAACATATTAGCTCTCAGGTTTGCAGGTAGAGAAATGTAACACGATTTTTTAGCTGTAGGTCAAACAAATCAGCACAGAGAAAAGGGCATTCCTTTGAGATGTTATTAGCTGGGTATTATTCACTTCAACATTTGCAACAAGATGTTAAGAGTGTTAACATTTCGTGCCCCGGACTGCAAATATGTCATTAAGACACTTTAAACTGTCTTGGCAGGAGCTGTGATTTGTGACTTAAGGGGGAAAGTTTTGGAGATCACAGTCGCAGGAGTAATGTGATCTCATGCAAACTGTTTACTTGTGAGTTACTGTATTTCTGCGCTTGCCAAAAGATTCTTCTGCTTGCTTTCATGTTAGATTACCATTCAGTCACAAACTGCTTCTGTGAAACAGGCAGTGTAATGGCAACACTCCTCCACAAAATGTCCACACGCCGTGCTTCACGCTCGGCTTCCCCACAAGCCCATTAATAACATTCTGGACAAATGTTTGCCAGAAAACTACCTCACAAATGAGGACATTGAGAATTCAATGACACACATGAATCAAGGCAGGCCGTGGTCGCTGTCAAACAAGTGCCGCAGTGGAAAACATTAAGGATAAATTAAACTCAGACCGGTGACGAGGGGGAGCGCATGTTGCTGCCGTTCCATAGGAGAAAATTTATTTCTTTTCCACTCAAAACTTTGTGTGAGGAGAAAAACGACAAGGGCACATTTGGTTTGCTCGAGAAGGAAATTACTTACAGCAGATGTTTCGGAGGTGCACGAGGAGAATGGTGGCCGTAACAAATCAGCTCGAGCCCAGGCTGGCACCATCCATCTGTATGCAACATCCTGCTGCTGTTCTACCAGCTGGGTGACATTTTTATTATATTTAGGTAAGACTGTTTTTACCAGATAGCATATTTCTCCGTTACGTTGAGGATACTTTTTTATCGAAGACACAAAACATTTACTGTAAACGTTGACAGATAAACAGTTTGATATACTAAGATTTAACGTCTTTGCCATTGCTCTCAACTGAGGGCCATTACTTTCCCCCCTCTCTATTTTCAACCTATCCATCTTTCACTCCTTCAGTGTTCAGTTTTATGGAAGAAATTGAATCTTAGGAGCAACCTACTTGACTGTGACAAGTTTAATCACTACTGAAAACTTGCTACTTTGAGAGTGATGGTTTTCCAAGTAGAGCTACAATAATTAATCGGCAACAACTGTGGTTATGAATGTGTTGTTAGAGTAATTTTTTAAGCAAAAATGACAACCATTCTCTTGCGCCATATTCTCCATTGCGATGGTTTTGCTGCTTTTCTCTGTTTTATATAATTGCATACTAAATATCTGAGTTTTTGGCTGTTGGTCGAACAAAACAAGACATCTGAAAATGTCACTCAGGCCTGAGAATGGCCGTTTTTCATTGCTTCCCGACATTTTATAGACTAAACGTATTCGATCGCCCGAGAGAATAACTGACACATGAATCTAGAATGCACAGCATTAGGCTACATCCACACTAAAACGTTAAAACTCATAATTATTGCTACATTCACACCTAGCGTCCACACTACTCCAGCGTTTTGGAGGCCATAAAACAAAGACCTTTGAAAATCTTGCTGAGCTAATTTAAGTCTGAAAACTCTGCAGCTGCACTTCGGTCTGGATGTGTGGAAAGTGAAACTTTTGAAAACTGTGAAGGAGACGCCCACGTTCACTTCCTGATTAGTTGAGTGATTATCAGTCACAGCTTGTCAAGCTACAACATTATAGCTAGGTCTATATACCCTCTGTGATTTTATCCTTCTGGTGTGGATACTCCTGTCCCATTGCCAATGACGAATAATGCTCCCAGAACAAATGTCGTCATATTTGGTTTGCAGTGACCAATCCGCCTTATATTCATATGTCACTTTCATTAAGAGTTTCACCTCATCATCAGTCCAAGCAAAGAAATCTAGGGTCTTACTATTTGCCATCTCCGTAGTATTTTCTGTAACCAAGCAACCAGCCAAAGAGTAGACAATCTGTTTCCTCTTTACATCAGCTCGCACATGGCCAATGTACATAAATGTACATGTGATATGTCTTTTCAGAGGTGTTAGTACAGACGGAGATCATTTTTGAAATGTGCTAAAATGCGCATGTACAGAGTTTAGCTTGGTTTAATTTATTTGATTTAAGATTAATCATTTACAAGAAATGAAAACATGGTTGCACCAGACTTAGCGAAACACTAATTTCCATCTGTAGTCCTACACCCAACAGGTAGACACAATGAGATCATAGAGATGATTTCATTTTAAAATGGTGTGTTAAAATAAAAACTAATTTGCGTGGAGTGGCCTTAGTTGCAGCCCTAATTTAGAGTAATCATTTTAAAGCGCTAAATTAAATGGCATTTAAATTTCAATTGTAAGTACTCAGTGGTGGTTTATTTCAGTAATTAGCTGCTTTTAACATTTCTTAGCTTCCATATATGTGTCATACGACTCAAAAGAAAAGATGTGACTGTGTAATCTCTATAAAAGGTGGTTTCCATTTAGTATTTGCTCTCTCAGTTTGTATTTAACAACCATTTCATCAACTCTGAAGGTCAGTTTAACCAAACCTCCTCATTAGTCTCTGACCCCACCTTGTGACTACGCACGTTTGATATGCTGTAACACAAATGTCTCTAAAAGGACCCCTTTTAATTTATTCTGCTTGGTGAACAAAGTGATTCTGAGGCGGTGCCTTCATGAAGGTTCTTCGCTTTTGCAGTCGATGGACAAGACCTTCACTGAAAGGTCAGGAACATGCCAGCGTCAGACACAGATGGGTGCCTATAATTCATCAATATTTATAAACCCAGTGATTATGGAACAAGGCATCGATTAGAACTGATTCATCCAAGGTCAAATGTGGTTGTCATCTAAAAGCATTCGCTTGTTTTATGTGCTGCAAAACTGACATCACGCTGCAAAAGACCCTATCCACAATAATTCACGCACAATAGAGTGATCAGCTTGAACACCCAGGAGGTATTCCTGCAGCTCATCCCCCGCCTTGCCTCCGGTCTGCATCCCTCCGCCCCCTCATGAATATTGATAACCCTCCCTGCTGTGCTTAATGGTAACACTGTGAAAAATGATGCTGGGTGTGTCACTGGCACATAATCCCCCTGGGGCATGGCACAGAACTAATACGCAGCTATCACAGACATGAAGATGATCCCATCAGCGAGAAGAGAATTAGAGGTCAGAACCCACAATAAAGACAGCCTCATTTCTCGGTGCGACTTGATGATGATGGAGATACATATTCATGTCAAGGCTTTAAGCCTGCGAGCGTGCGATGCAGTGACCAGCTGTGTGTGTTCCCTGCAGCTTGCATGATGTCATCAGGGAGTGACATCTCTGTTTTGGGCACCGTGGGGGCATTACATCACACCAGGAGAATTCAGGGGCCAAAGACGGCTATTTGTTCCAAAGACCGGCCACATTACAGCTGCACTGAAGGAGGAATGACATTTGAGATCGGCTGATGTTCCAATTAGGAGACAAACAATACGTTAAAAATACGAAATCAGAATTGACAGCTTGCTAAACCCCTCCACTGATCAGTGATTGACCAATTATAGCTTAGGAACCGTAAATAGGCCTGTCAGGCTTTGGATCTCACCACATGCTGAAACACTGGCAAGGGGATGTAGTAAAAGCAATACTCCGGATTTCAAGAGTTTGGAGGGCGGTGTTTATTCTTTAGTCTTTCAAAACAAACAACAGCAACATGAGCATGTCTGCTGAAAGGATTTCTGGGACATTTTTTATGGCATCCTCTTCCACTCTTAAACTTCCGGACTCAGTCTATCACTCTGCCTTGATGTTTATCACCAGTGTTGTCTATGGTACACATCATTGTATTTTATATGACAGGGTTGGGTGGTCTTCTCACTGGTACCTTTTTATCTATAAAATCCTTACTGGAAAATTACTATTAACTTTCTAAATTGCTTTGTCAGTCAGATGGGCTTTATCAGGCACGCTCTCCTGACTGGCTCTTTCTTCATGTTCCACTAGTTATGTCTGAACTTAGAAAAACTGCTTTTATTTTAGTGCATCTCCTTGAACCAAATAGAGCACCTCCTTAAAATCAATTCAGTTGTGCCTTTTGGACATCTTTAGAAATCTGATCTTAAAATCCCAACCTCTACTTGTGTTTTATTTAACATTTTCATTATTTTAGATTATATTAAACCAAATTATCTAACTGCAAAGGGGCTTTTTACTTAAATGTATTTTATTTTGCATCTTAATTATCCTACTTTATCTATTAAATAATTTCCCTAACCATAAAGTTTTAATAGATTTTTTATAATGGTATCTCTCTGGAATCTCTTTGCTGTTGTAATTGACTCAATGTCTTTGTAGAGAGGGGTTTCCCCACAATGATCTTGAGTATAACATAAAGGTTGAATGAATGACTTGCTTGCCTTAAAATTAGGGCCCGACCGATTTATCGGCCAGCCGATTTAATCGGCCGATTATAGCCATTAGAGAATAATCAGCAATCGGCCAAAAGTTGGCCGATTGACGCCGATGTTAACACTTATATTTTCTTCCCTCGTAAAATGCAGGGAATATGGTGTTTTAATTAGAAATGATGTCCTTGTGTTACTTTTTGCACTATAACATACCTCTGTTAAATTGGCAATAATAAGAAGAACTCTGGTACTGTGAACATACATGTGAATGTCTTAATTCATATAGACTTTGCATGAATATTTTATTTCCTTTTTGCACATCATATTTTTGATTTATTTGGTGTTCAAATTGTTCATATGCTGCTTGTTCCACACAATTTCTGATAATAAAAGTATCTGAAAATAGTAAAATGTTCTTCCTTCAATTTATATCTTTGTAACGAGTGTTTGAACTATATTTAAGCCATCAAAAGCAGGTATTTTGGGGGGTTTTAAATTGAAAAACATAAAAATTTAATCGCCCAATTTATCGGTTATCGGATTTTTTATTCCATAATATCGGAATCGGCATCGGCCCCAGAAAATCCATATCGGTCGGGCCCTACTTAAAATGCCAGATATCTTACATTTTTCCCTATTGTAGTTATTATACAAGAACTTAATAGCTCTACATTGCAAGACAAGAACAATGTTGATGCAACAACACAAAACCCTGGCACCAAAAACACACCAGGTAGCGGTGAGCTGCCATGCAATGTAAGAAAGCTGTGGTGGGCACTCTGAGCTGCAGTGGTTTATTTCTGCTGCAAATGCAGCCAACTTAACAGTTGGGGATAGTTTAACTTGTGGCAGCGAATAAATGGTCACAGAATACCCACAGCCAATTAGTGAACAAAGTCCTGTGACGTGTTGACCTGTGTTACAAATCATTTCTTCCCACCTGAAACACATGAACATGCCTCCCAGCAGCAAAAACACAACTATTGCAGTGAGCTGCACTGTGCCGCTGTTTACGCACGATGTGATTTTGCCAAGTAGAACACGCTCCTGGATCAACATCCAACACTGCGTTCCTGGACCAACACTGCAATCAACCAATCACAGTTCTCTGACATTAAAAACAAATCTTTAAAAATTCCCCTGTGCTTCTTTAGAGCTAAGCTTGTTTTCCAAATTGAAGTTAGTACAATTAAACAAAACCCTCAGTAACCTTGAACAAAATCCTTATGAGCTGCTGCAGGGTTAGCGAGTTAGTACACTAAATAGGTAGGCTGTGAAAATGTGTTAACAGCAGGTATTTACAACTGAAAATAATAATACCCTTAATCTTTGTTAGTTAACAATAATCTCGCCTACTGGCAACTTACTTGTTAGCATGCCCAACCTACTTCGCAAGCTAACTCATTACAATTCTAGCCTATTGGCAAATTTACTTGTTAGCATAGCAAACCTCGTTAGCAATATTGCCCAATAATTTAGCAGTAGCATATAAGAATTTTGTTCAGTGTAACTGAGGATTTTGTTAAATTATACTAACTTAGACTTGGAAAACTTAGCTTAGAAGAGGCATAAAGGAACTTTGAAAAAAAAAAGCAGGTGCAGCACCCTGATCAACCCTGATTGGTTGATCGTAACGTGGATCCAGGAACGCCATGTGGGATGTTGATCCTGGAGCGTGTCCTACTTGGCCGCTGTTTACTGAGTTAACACTTAAAAGCATCAGCTAGAAACATTAAAGAGTCAGCGGGAGACAGCACCAACTCATGGAACAAATGTTGGCTTAATTAGCGAGCTAGCTACAGCTGGTAATATATGCCAGTCACGCTAATTTCAGCTGTTAAAAATTGGCGATTGCCAGCCAGAAATGAAAAGCTGCTTTTGTCTATTTTTGTCTATATCAAAGCACCATTACTTAAAAAAAACACTAAGAATTTTGAGTGTAAAATCTGCCAGCATCATCAGACTAAACTGCTTTGTGCCGTGCAATGAGGTCATGTTTAACGGGCGTAGCAACAGTAACTGAGAGGCCAAAGCCAGTTGGCTTAAATAAAGATCAGATTCTGTGTATTTATTTATACACTGGTAAAGTGTTCTCAGTTTGTAATGTTCAAACACCACAGGAGCTATTCTGTAATTAAGTTTTGTAAATTACTTTCTTGCTGTATCAACTCTCCCTCAACCTTATCTTCTTCCACTTCAGTTAGCGGTTTCTTACATTTCCCAGAATGACTTGTGACAACCTGACAGAGGGGGGGTGGGGGGGTGGGGGGTGAACTTGTTACTCAAAATGCACCGTGGGTTGCGGCTGCGTTGCATTTAATCTATTTGAGCTGCCTGGGGATGAGAAATTGGTATCTCTGCCTCTTCTGCAATGGATTATTCAGCTGTGATTGCTAAACGTCAGCGAACAATAGCAGTTTTAAAATACTGAATCTTTGAATGTGGATGAGTTGACACCAAAACCCTGACATGCACTATTATGTTTTAGGCTGCTGAACATTGTTCTGCCATCACTCCACTGTAGCAGTAATGAAAGTATCTGTTCGGCCATCTGTGAGAAGACGATAAACACATCAAACAGCACAGTGGTCCAGAACTGCGAGGTACAACACCAGTAGCTGTTATTTTAACAATGTCAAAAGGGTCTTTGTTTGGATTTCTGCTTGAAATGTTGGTGTCAGTGCATCAACACTACAAGGAGAGAATAGTTACGAGTCACAACAGCCGCAGCACCGCAATAAAAAATGCAGCTAAAACAATTCCTGTGATACGGTGGCAATGCAAATGCACAAGATGGAGGTGATAAGTATGGAAATATGAACTGAGAAGCAGAAAGGAGTATTTTTATGACAGGAGCATATCGGATGTGGGAGAGATGGAATGTGATTCGGGCGGGTGTGTGAGATAAAGCAGAATGATTCTTTCAGTTTAAGAGTCACCACATTGTTCCTGTGGTCTTTGGAACATTCTCCCTTTATCACTGCGATCCCTGGACTTGTGTGATGTCTTTATGAAACCGGATAGAGCATTTTTATTCAGACAGGCTTTTGGTTAGCTTATCCGAATAGCAAATAACCTTCTTATTTGTTTCTGTCCTGATTTATTTGCTGTTGCAGGGTTTTTATCTCGTCAGCTCTGTGCTGTGTATTGTTGCTGTCTGTCTTTTTTATTGCTTTTATTGTGTCATTTGTTTTTAATGTTAAACTCTTTGTGATCTGTGACAGGTGCTATACAAATAAAAACGCATTGCTTGCTTAGTTACTTGGACAGACTGCAGCTCACTACAGCTCAAACTCAACTATTTCCATGATCCTTTAAGTCACTTAATCGACATTTATTGGTTATAGCTCCTCAAATTGTGAGAATTCTGATTGTAAATTTCATATTTTTTGGTTTTATGGCTCATTTATGCTCAACTGTAGATACGTATATAGGCACAGAGAGAGTCTTTTGTCTGTACTCCGCATTTTTACACACTTTCTGAAGGCTTATGGATATGGACAATGTGGAGCAGTACCACGGGAGATTTAGGGGGCAGTGTAGCGTAGTTCAAGCTAGATTCGACACAACAAAGACATTTTAAAAATGGTGGAATGGAACAAATTGGTAATAAAGTGAAAACAATTCTCCGCCCACATGTCGTGATGTATTAAATGGCCTCACAAACCACCACTGTCTACAACGCTGCCTTCGTTAACAGGTACATTATTACGACCTCGTCAACTGTCAGGTTTGTTATTGTCAGAAACTTTTGACTCTGCCATCTAGTGGTATCTGTGCTAACGCAAAGGGTGCATGGAAGTATGTGAGCAGTGACCAGGCTCCCAGTAAAGCAGCTCAACCTTGCAGCCAATTTTTCCCAGTGGCCACTTGCGGTACTGCATCGAATAAAATTCCTTGCAGCCCAAAGAGCATTTTCCACACAGACCACCATTGTGAAAGAAACACCTTAAAAACTGCAAACAAGGTCAGTTATGAGTCTTTCTATTAGAATTTTTGTTCCATGGAGGTTTTAAATTTGTAAAACTTTCTTCAAGCCGAGGAAAGGGATTCAAAAACCAGTGATGTCACCGCAAAGTAAAGTCTATTAGATGAACAGGAACTTTCAGCTGTGGCAAGCAGGAGAAACACTACTGTGCATTTTCAGTGGGCCGCACGGAAGTAAACCCAGACAGAAGAAACTTTTTTAGCATATGCGCCAGGCGTGCAACGCCACTGGAATAAATGAAAGCTATCATTTCAACTGGTATTAACGGGTCTTTATTTGTATGTTATGGGAGTATAAATGAGTCCTTAAGACTGTTAATGGGACAAAAAAAGCATTCTGAGGAGATCACTTTGGGCTTTAGGAAATTGTGACAATTTTTTCTTACCATTTTCTGACATTTTACAGACCAAACAGTTAATTGACTAATCCAGAAAATGATCTAGACAATTAAATTAAATGTTGGTTGCAGCTCTAATGGTGGGTATTCAGTGTCACAGAAGATACACCAGGAAAAGAAAACAGTGAAAGGTGAACAAATGAAGCTATCAGGTGAATTTTCTGGGTATTTACAGTTTTGGTTCAGAACTGTCTACTCAAAAAAATACCTCTTGCTTGCTTTTAAATGATAACAACATGAATTTTTATGACAGTGTAAATTCAGTAACACCAGTGAGACTGTTAGGTTTCTCTTTAAGCACATCTAATTCAAATTTTACTCCCAGTAATATTGTTTTTAAGAATTTTGTGCAACTTGCGGGGAAAGGGAAACACTACTCCTCACAGAAGCTGCTTCATTTGTATCAATAGGTGTAAAAGCACAAGCTGCCTGTACAATGTACTTGAAGTGTATGACAGTGAGAATAATTGCTATGTCAAATCCTCTTGGGCTTCAGCGTGTTTCCTGTTCGTTTGATGCATGACAACTGCCAAGGTGACAAGCGAGCTGTCACAATGCCAAGAGTGAGATAAAGCTCGGAGACGAATTTAAATACTTGCTTGCGTTTTCCAAGTAGTGACATAGCATTAAAACTATGACAGTTTTCAGTCACACTGTATGGAAATTGATTTTTTTTAAATAACTAAAGCATTAATGTTACAGGCTCTTCTTCATGGAGTCATGGAAAACAAGGACATATCAGTAAGTGTGTGATTTATCAACACAGACGGGTTATTGTAACAGCGGTTTGTGATATTAAACGCAGCTGAGGGTGAACACAGTAACCTTAGATGGATGCTAGAAGAAAAGGCGTGGGCGTTTTATTAGACTTATCAAATGCGCGCCTCCTGCCACAGATGTTTCACTAAATTAGATCCTCAACACTTCAGAGGCGTTAAATGGTAAATTCTTTCTACAAGAGAAGACACAAAGCAGAGCTCTCCATTTTGGTGAGAGAAACGCACACACAGCCCTGAAGGCAATGCTGAAGAGATTGAACATGATCCGAAGGAGACTGCAGATTTTAACTAACGCGATGAGGACGGCAAATTCCGTCTGACCAGGACAAAGTGGAGAAGGAGTCTGAGGGGCTCCTCAGATGAAATAAAGATGAGATGACATGCATCAACCGGCCCCCCTGTGCAGCGTTTGTTGAATGTGCAGAAGTGAATGTCTTTAACACAACTCTCCGTCTGCCTCCTGAAGCGGGCCAACAGTCTGTGACTTCATTTGTCGCAGGGAAAGAAATGAATAACCTTTCAGGCCAACCTGGCCGGGAGCGAGGAGCGTGTGGCATACAAATGACGACACTAGCTCCACCGCGCGCACTCATTCATGCGAGAATGTAAATGGTGCTGTGATCGTTTGCATGAGAAATTTTATGTTGGATGCATCTGACCCCCCGTCTCCTCCCTTTCCCCCTTGTCATTGTTAACAGAGGGCTAATCTATTTGGGTGCATCACAGAAAACACATTATTAGATTTTGGTATCGTTTTTGGAGTGTACGGAAAGGGAACACACACACAGAAAAGGATTATCTTGAAGAAGCTTAATTGTTTCCCAGGCAACTAGTTCCCCACTAAGACGATGACTGTGAAATTTCCGCTAGCGATTATTTTACTTTCAAATGACTTACTCGTGTCCTCCAGCTAAATCCTTCATGTGAGCCAACCTAGTTTTTTTTGGGAGGGGGAGGTGGGTGGGAAGGGGGGTTGAAATAGATTAGAGTCCTCGAGGAAAACAACATCTCTTTTAGCCTCCAGTACAATAACAAAACTGGGCTGTGAGCTGGAATGAAAAGGTTAGCTCAATGTTTATCGTTAATGATGGTGGGGTTCTGATGAGACCCAGCAGGGGTGATTAATTCATGCAATAAACAAGGCCGTCTAGGGTGAAGTAATTCCAAATCGCCAGATGAGTCATACAAAGCCATTTTCCTTAATCATTTTAAGCAGGTGTCCATGAACAAATACGGCCAATCCAAAATGTTGAGAAAACATCAGCATCTCCCACAAGTGCCCTCAATCTTAGGAGGACCGGCTTCCATTTTCTGTCTTAATTTGCAGTGGAGTGCTAATTCAGGGAGTTATTATTGTGCTATAATGAACAGCACCATAATCAATGACAGCGTCACTTTGTGTTATTTAAGTTAATAAAAAACAGGCTCCTGCGCTACATCCCAAAGGCATTCCTTTTGTCATGTCCACAGAGACCGATGCACATGTGGTGTGCCACTCGCTCGCGACCATATCTCTTCCTCAAAGGGCTGAGAGCCGCGGCAGTGGCACACAATAACCATTGTCTGTGGTAAATCCCCAGCAGAGCGCGAGGGGGGGAACCACACGAGAATCGAAACAGGCTTTAAAGTCACACTGCTGCTCATTTTCCACCATTTCAGTGCAACCATAATACTGTGATCTAAAAGGCTGTGCTTTCAACAGAGGTTGCAGCGTGCATTATGCAGCAACAACAACAACAGGGCCAGAATAGGCTACAGTCTCTCTAATTCACCTGAGATTACCATCTCAAACAAATCACAAACAACAGCATTATGGGAACGGAGACAAAAGCGAGTGCAGCGCGGCGTGGCCTTTCCTTTTTAAGAGACAAGAAGCCTTGAAAGAAGCACGTTTCTGCCGTCTACCTCCATTACAGCATGAGCATCTGTACGTACAGGCTTATGAGTCATTACAGAAATGCTTTGAAGAGATAACATCTCCTTACCTGCAGTTTGGAGGTGGATCTAGTGTTATTTCTGCGAGCTCTTTCTGAATCCTGGAAGAGAAGGATTTTATTGTTAAAATCTAATTTGGGAGGGAAAATCTCCAGAGGATAATAAAAGCTGAAGGAACGGACAAGTCTACAGAGCATAAGGTCAGTGTTTCAAGTCTGATGAGGTATATGTTGCTTTAAAGCTCACCTTCAAACTACAGCTGTTTGGCACACAGCATCCAACACTGACAAAGCTGCTGAGAACATCTCATCATCAAGCATGTTGTAAATGACTTAACTTGCTGTCCATGTTAAAGGTATAAATTAAGTAAAGCCAGTTTGTCATTACAGCTTTAACATAAGTGATTTACGTTTTATCTCTCTCATTGTAGTCGCTAGTCTGTGGTGTATAAACAACATTAGAAGGAATACTGTGCATGAGGATGAACATGACTGCTTTGTGAATTTGAGATAACCGTGCAAAATGATGATTCAGACTGTGAAGGGCAACTGAGTGCAAATGCTGCTGCTAAGCTCGCGTTAATATAAACACAGCACTTCAGACAACAGCAAAGCCTCTCCATGTTACAGCCCCTTGTTAAGGCCCTCGTAGAGACTTGCTTTAAAGTGAGGCGCAGTCACACAAAAGGGAGATGCTCACAACATCGGCCTCTTGTTAAAAAAAGACTCTGCGACCTCAGTCAACCCTTTGCTCAACCGGTTGCATAATAATTCTGTCATCGCCTGTCTTTTTTTGGGAATAAGTGCGAAGACTGGTGGAGGTAAGTGTTAGTGGTGGTGTGGGTGAGACAAGAGTGCTGCGGAGCATGAGGCGAATCTATTCAAACAAACAGGCTGGAATGGGAATACCTCTTTCGAATGACAGCAGTGACACTCGAGTGCAGAGCTGTGTGAGTTACATCCTGTCTGTGGGTTTAGTGTCACACTGAATAGCGTGGATGTTTGAAATGACAGTGCCTGTGGGACTGTAGTCTTTTTATATAACTTCACACCCTCAGGGCACAAGGGGAGAGGCCTTTAGTTTAACAAACAACCCCTGTGTAAATGCCGCTCTCCAGAGCCTCTTTCTTTTTTCTCCTTCTTACCTCTTGGCACTAGTTGAAAGTTTAGCAGCGGTTTTACTCGAGATCTTGGTCTCCTTCTTTTTGGGTTGTGCTTGCTCTCGCTCCTGCTCAGGCGGTACCGTTTCCCTTTGTTCAATATCCGAGCTTCCCCCGCTGGTGCTGGGGCTGTCGTCCGGTCTCTGCACTTCGCTGGACATCGTGGGCCCTGAGAAAGCACAATGTCACACCACAACCTGTGAGCACGGCGAGGCAAGTTTCCACTCCGGATCATATAATGGCAGATTGGTTGCCTGCGCTATCTCAGCAAAATGGGTAGATTTGAGAGGAAGCCACAGTAAGATGGGTTTAATTTAATCAACGTCCAGCTGGATGTGGATGAGAGTTAAAGCAGAGCAGGGATGTGCAGAGCTGATGAAAAGACATTTGTCAAAGTCTACAGTGCTGTGAATTACACATGTATGGCTCCCTTGTTAAAAGGAATATAATAAGCCTTTCACCTAATGATCTATTAGGGATTATATATTACAGCCTTACAGTTTGGAGGACTTTATGTGAGTAGCTTTACTGGCCTAGATTCATAAAGAGACCTTGTTGCTGCCCTGTGTCGTGTTTTTGCCTTTTTCTTTGAGCAAATACTAAATAATATTGTGGTTTAGGGTCAATTGTATGACCTAGTAATGAGTAATATAGCTCTTTATAGCTTTACAGGCTAATTTAGTCAGAAATAACACACATATAATCAGTGACAGATCGGAAAAGACACTTGAAAATGAAGAGACCATCCGTGAAGACGAGCACTGCCCCGGTTAAATCATGCCCCCTTTACAGACGACAAAGACACGGTTAAATATATATAATAATGTTAGTTAAAATGTAAAATAAAAGCAGACAGATTTAAGATAGGTGGTGTGGAAGAAGTTAATCAAAACGATGAAGTGAAGTGGCGGGCAGCTCGCCTTTCCCGGGGGGCGTTTCACGGTAATGACAGGGACATCAATGGCTAAAATGTACCCGGTTCAATAGCCGTTAGAGATGACAGGGTCGATGCGGAGACATTGTAGCCCCCCCAAAATAACACCGGAGACAAGTTAAGATGTTCGTGTGCCGTCAGATATCACTTAACTGTTTGGTCAAACCGGCTAGGTCAACATTTGTGGGGGTGAACACACAATAGGGGTCGACCGGGGGGAGTGAATCCGAACCGTCCTACAAAAGCGACCGTAAACATTAATGGGAGCTAGCTAACGTTACCAGACCGGGGGGAGGAGGAGGCGGAAAGTAGGGTGCGTTACATTACCGCTGAGGGGTATTTTAAAAAAGGAAAAGCAGAACAGGCCTCCATGTTTTAAAGTCAATGAAAATACGCATAGAACAAGGCGTTTCTGCCGGACTCGTCCGAAGCAGCCGACGGCGGGGCTGATGGAGGACGGTCAGCGGCAGGGCCGGCGGGGCAGCGGGGGGGAGATATGCGGAGCCTCGCCGTTTTCTGGAGTGTCCACATTGTGCGGTGAAGAGCAGTGACCCTGCCTCGGCACAAAGGGAGGCTCGTCCCACACATCCACCCCCCACCCCCCTCTTTTCCTCCTCCTCCTCCTCCTTCTTCTTCACTGGAAAACGACACTTTTCACGGGACATTTACTTACTTTTGGCGTATCTACGAGGGGCGGCTAAATGCGCGTGTCGATATTACCTGGCGGCTTGCCGTCGATGCTGCAATTTCGCGTCGTAATCCCAAGGTACCGAAAAAAGTATATCCTCACACGGCCGTCTGCTCGCTCCCGTGTCCTAGCTATTTAACTGGAGGTAGCAGCAGCAGAAAAGCGATTACAGAAAACTGAGGCAGCCCCGGACCGCCTCCACGCGCGCTCCCGGCCTGCGCGCACTGCTCGTGCACGTGCGCTGCATTGGAAAGAGAAGTAGGCTGCGCGAGACCATAGTGAACAGAGTAATGAATTAATCAAAGTACTAACAATAAAAGACAACAGTGTTGGTCCTGTTACACATAAACTGTCAATAAAATGTCTTTATCACGCTCTCCTGTGTTCATGCAGGGGCGTAGCCAGAAAGGATGGGCCCCATGTACAGGAAATGATTCCACCCCCTCTTCATCACCCCAACATATCTTCTCTGCTACCTTGTTGATGCACACAGCACAGGGATACCATGGGCCCAATTTAAGTATCCACCCATATGGACACAAATAATTTGAGGCAAGGCGCAATCACTGCCCGATTTAAAATCCCAGACCCTGGAACAGACAAACTTTCGAGGAGGAAAGCCTTGTCCAGCCCAGTTGCCAAAAGTAAATCTTGGCATTGGATGTTTCTACAAACCACGGACACATTACATCTGTGCATTTCATAGGTATCATATTAGTCATCTATGGGGTCGTACACATGCCGCGTCTTTAACCATATGGAAAACACGAGGTCGGGTGCTAGGTGCTACTTTTGTGCCCTTTATGAGTCAGCTTTCAAGAGTGTGGCAGCAGGTTGCATCTGAAGTTGCTAAGCAACCTTATCAAGCACCATATCACAGCTTATTTACCTAAAATCCTGAGTGCAGAGCTGATCTTCTTCCAGTAGCCGTTTATAAATGTGTAGCCCTATCGTCTGTGGGACAGATGTAAAGCTCTGGCAGCCCTGCACTAACATGATCAACTATCCCATATTTCCCACAGACTGATATTTATAGAAGAAGGAAAAGGTGTCTATTGGCTGTGATTGGTTGGTCCTCGTCACATGACATGCAGCGCATGCTGCTGCGTTCCAAAAGTTGAACTCAGTTTATTTCAGAGTGCCCTGAAAATTAGGCGCTCAGGAACGTGTGCACGTCACAACGTAGCTCTGGCATTTGAGCGCACCTGCGTCTACACTGAAAACAATGAGTCTGAGGGCCCCAAAAATGCAGGTGCAATGCAAGTGTATGACCCCTAAAGTGACGTAATGAGCTTACTGTACTGTCACCCCTTTTACACCCACTGAAATTTGCAAAGCAACTGGTGGCACTTAGCGGCTAACTCAAAGAACAAAAAAAGTGGCCGTAAAAGGTCTGGCAGCTCAAAGCAAAGGAGGGGATCAGTGGCCATATAACAGGGATGGTACATTATTATTATTACCATGTTATGCTGTTGTTTTTGTTTAGAAAATGCTGCTGACGCATATGTTTTATGCCACATCAGAGGCAAACATGGTTGTGTTACATATCAAGCTTGCCATGCCTCTTGATTCTGCAGTGCCGACATGCTGTCTTAGGCCTCAATCACAAAGAAAGCCTTTTAGGGACCTTTTGTAATAGTTTTTAATGAGAATGAAGCTTTTTGCTTGCAGTTTTACATTGCGACGTGCATTGCGAGTTCAACTCAAACTTCACCTCAGTGCAGAATAGTGCCCCATGTCATTTCTTCTTTCGTCATCTTTTTTTCCATTGTCTAATCAGATGAGTTGAGAGGCGGGCCTTCTGTGGTGGTCACGACAACAAGTTTACATTTGGTAAACAGTAGAGGAGAAACTGGTGGAAGCAGTTGCTGGATACCCAGAGCTATACAGCCGTACGATAGACAGCAGGTTGTCAAACTGCCCCTGGGTGATCCTAAAATATGCCTCGAAATGGTCATCATGGAGGAGAAGCTCCTGCACCAACTTGTGGTGCTCCCCATGATCCACCCTCTTTTTTAGGGTCTCATGTACCCACACATCTGTGCCCAACAAACTATTTTCTGACAGCTTCTCACCCTCAACCAGAGCTACAACAAGTACCCTCTGCCCGTCCAAGGCCTTAATTAGTCCATGAAGATAAAACATTTAAACCACCCTTTTTGTTTTACAGAACACTTTTAACCTATCACATCATTAACTTTGTGTAAACATGTTTTAATTAGCCCCAATCAACTGGTACTTAAAATGTGAGACAGCCAATCAGGATGAGGTATTACCATGACAGGGTGCACCCAGGGGCCAGGTTCAAATATCCCCTGTTACGCACTCACAGAGTTTGATGCATGCTAAGTCTGTGAGGTCCCAGGCAGGCTGTCCCACTGCTCAAGGGAATAACTCACAATGCAAACTGTTGTGACATTAGAGCCTCCATGCCAGTGTAATTCTGCACTGTCAAGAGGGAGTTGGCAAAACCAAAATTTCCTGGTACGTATAAACACGTCACCAACCTTATGATAGCATGATGGTGACTTCAGAATATGTATATTTTGTTGTGAATTTGGAGCAAGCGAAGGAAATATCAGCCTCACACTGTCCAAAGAAACACCTCTGTTCAGGTATGATTTCACAGAGTGCAGAGCTCTCACACTCTCCTGCACCCAGGCACTGCTGCCTCCACATCATATGGGATGGATAATAGGAGACAGGAAAGATTCCCATCTTTATTACTTGTGAACCTTCACTGGATAACTCAAGATGGCTGTAAAATTGAAGTCGGGCGTGTGAGGGTTAGCTGTACAGTATACGCACAATTACATTAGTAAAGATGATACACATGAAATCAGTTAAAGTCTGTGGGGTTCCTTTTCTCACGGCTAACAGGGGGAACCTTGAAATAGGGCCATGTATGTGCAGAGAGCCTCAAATGTGCTTTCAGGCTGAGCATGAAGTGGAAATCAGGGGCTTTGAGGATGCATGCAAACAAACACTAACACATTTGCCCTTCTTGGTGCCAGTTCAAGTGAAGACGTATCCGCTGGAGTTGAAAATGTCAGAGCGGCTCCGCTTTGTGATTTTACAGAAGGAACAAAAGCACAAAGAGCTCTGGAGGAAGACAACAGCAGTTTAAGGCGAACAAAATGATCTAGATCCACACACCACTTACCGGCTTTCAATCACATGACTCGGTGAAAAAGACCATGATGCAGCAAGATATAAAAAGCAATAGTATGTTTGAGCACACGTACTGCTGTCAAAGGTCAAGACAGAACTTCTAGGGTTAAAACCGGAGTTTGGGTTTTGGGTCGGCGTCGGACCTGTCACACACAGAGTGGTTACAGACAGGAAAGAAGTGAGTAATGCTGCAATCCATTGTACTTGGATCTCGGAAAAACACAACCTCAGACATGGGAAAGTGTAACAGAATGGTCATTCAAGTCAGAATTCCAAGGCGGAAACTCGGGCAAGATCCATCTGGCCCAGAGTTTGGCAACGAAGCCACAACTTTCGTTACAGCAACATAGAATTACCTTTTCATCAATTTTACTTCATGTAGTGTTTGTTGTGAAACTTGCTGTGCAACCACGATGTAGCTGCCATTCCTGTTTGTGAACATGTGTATCTCCATCTCTGCAAACAGCAAGACAAATGCACACAACTTCTACAACTTGGCTGTAGTTCAAAATTTTTCGCTCAGGGCCTGTTTCCACAATTTTGAGCTGTTGAACATATTTTTTTGCATGAGGAAGGACAAGCAGGACAGCTGACAGAGTTTCATGCAGTTTCTCATCGCTGTGGTAATGGATGTAGGTCCTCTGTGGGGTGGGTGTCCATATTTTCCTGAGCAGATGCACTGGGATGCATTCAGATCAGAAGTCAGGAATACCATCTTAGAATTATTGACTTTGAGCTTGCAATGGATTGCAGCCTAAGTGAGCCTTGAGTTGTGACGTTTTAGTGCTTTACTGCTTTACGCCCCAAAGCTATGGAACACATGACCTATAGATATCAGGGAAGCCAACTCATTTTCACCCTGATTTTGTGTCACAGAGACTATCACAGTCTTTTGAGTGTTCATACCTGGCGACATTTCTTTCTGTCAGAAGGGAGTCTCCCCAGGTTATGACCTGTGTGTGCACACCACAAGATTTCTCCACCGAGCCCTCGCCGACAGAGCCCCAGATAACGCGGTGACGTCACCAAACTACGTTTTTTTAACTTGTGTGAGTGAGTTTATATAACTTATTAGATGGATATTAGTCTCTATATACAGACTCTACATTCAGTGAATGTAGGCAAACCCCGGAGATCTTGCCTCCGGAAGAAGAGTGGAAGAGCCCTGGTTTCTGGTTGTAGGGTGTTTGTAGTCCGCCTGATATTGACCAATCACGTTTGAGCCGGCTGCAGTTGTTGCCAGGTTAAACGGTCCGTGCAGTGAACTAACGAGGCGGAACATAATTGGCGTCACTGCAAACTCTGAATCCATCGCAATGGTTCAGCATATTTACTTATATATAAATGGAAGTCGGAAATGGAAATTCGCCTCCTCCGCCCAAATCAAACTGGAATGCCAAAAAATCGGGGGTCTGCCCCCAGAGGCTGTATCGCCATCTGCCGGAAGTCAGATGCCGAATACAGCCGATGGGATACGAGAATGGACGGATATATATAGAGAAAGGTGACATTTAGAGAGCAAGCCCAAATAAGCCACTCCACTTTAGAAACAAGCTCAAAGGAGTGGCTAATAAGCAGACCTGGCAACCTTGTGGCTTGTCCTCCTCACATTTCCTCCGTCCTCCTGCGTGCCGACATGGAACGTATCCCGCCTCTCATTGGCTGATGCTCTTTGTCAGTTTGTCAGTTGCCAGATATCCAGTCCCAGTCACAGACGAGGGGGCAACTTGCTCGTAGGCTTGTTCACACATGAGGACTCGTCGTGGCAGACTATATGCCGACTCACCTCCGACCCAAGGTGGCTCTCAAGATCCTCTGTGACGTCAAAATTGGGGTGAAAATCGTGTAATGTGAACTAGGCTTTAGCCTTTAACTAGCTCTGACTGTCCTGAAACTCTTTCTTTTTCCGCTCCAGGCTGCTGCCACTCTTTAACATCTTACTTGATTTTATGATAGTTTATTATAATTACTGCTGTTTATCTGTCATGGTTGGTATGAAAATTTGCTCTGTGTTCAATCTGCGTGAGGCCTGCGCAGCACAACACAGTGAACATGGTAAAAATGACTGTTCAGCTCAGTCACATGCAGGGCTGTACACCTCCTCAAACTTGTAAATGGCACTGCTAGTAATTCCTCAAAAATAGGAAGTGAAACTCCATATTTACTAAGGTGATTTTTTTTACTCCTCTGAGGGGAAGTGGGGAGCAAAATTTCCCTACAGTACCAGTGAAATGCTGAAATAACCAGCCTCATCACTGTGAGAAGTACAAAAAAAAATCAACTAAAAAAAGCAACGTGAAGGTGCAGTAATTTCCAATTTGAGAACTTTGTACAAATGTTAATGATAGACTAATGAAGTCTGGCAGCGGCTGACATTTATCTGCCTTGTTTTTTACAGAGTGGTTTGGGATATTTTCACTGCACTCCAATAATCCACATTATCCACAAATACCTGCAGCACTGAAATAAAAAATAACTTTGTCTGTTTTGGTGGAACAAATGCGAACATGGCCCGAGGCTCTGCACCAGGCAGGACGATATTATCGACCAACTACAGGCTGGTGAGCTAGAACGTGCACAAAGAAAGAAACAGCTCTAACTGTTGCAGAAAAGTCAACGCATGAATTAAATACTTTGTTCAACGATTCTCTTAGTTCAAACAACGCCGTGCTGCCACAGGACTTTCATGGAATATTTAAAGTAAATGTACTCTCACTTGCTGTGGAGCTGTGCAAACTCTCAGCCAAGCACCCACAAAACACTGAAACACTTATTCTATCTCTGACACCACTTCTCATCCACACTTTGTCACACAGTCACAAGGCAGGCTGTGTTTCATTCCACGCTGGTTTCAGGTCAAATGTCTGCCAAGGAAAAACAAAAAAAGAAACAGAGAGCGGATCCTGTTTGCAGCCATTACTCCTGCCATTAGCTGACTTTTAATAGCCTCAAACCAGCCGTATAGTGATGTGTATATAATTACATTCTTCAGAAAACTGTGTCTCTCATCTAATCTCAGCTCAAACAAACCTCCACACATCAATTTACTGGTGAATTACCACACATATCTCTTATTATTGAACTAAATTACAGCTTTGGGGCACTAAAGTACGTTCATAGTGTAACTCCTGTGGCTGTGAGAGCCTGATATTCTCCTGTTTAATATCTGTGTTTATTTTATGCACAAAAAAAGGGAACCTCAGCCAGTTTTGATTCAATCTGAATAATAAATTTAATAATAAATAAACTTGCTTTTTCCAGTGCAACACAGGAGCTGCTGCATTTTTGATGAAGACTGCAGTTTTGTAGATTTCTACCAAACATTTCAAACATGAGTAATATGAAATACAGTTGATGAATATTTAAAAATATAGACGGCAGTTCATGCATATGGCTCTGTTGTCTCACTCTATGGTAACATGTTAAAGTGCAGATTTACATGCATGCTCACATTTTTACAACCCTGCTTCCTATTTTTTCCTGGAAATGAAATTATGTTTACACACTTCTTTAGATCAGGTTTGGTTAGAGGTTGAGTGAAGACTGTGGTTTTGGCTGGAAAAAATACTTGAAGCACGATATTTAAAGGAAACCACAATCCCTGGTTTATTTAAAGGGACAGGGTATATTAATAAACCAATGTGTTAATGAGTAACTGAAAACTGAAATAGACTTCAGGATTGAAAGTGTGAAATGATAACAACACACACTTCAGTTTCAGCTCTGTGCCTCTGCCGTCTTCACTTATTTATCTAATGCAGCATACTGAAGTTAGACTCTAATGGTGTTTACTTATTGTCTCATATTTATCTTTGATGCTCAGTTCTGCTGCTGAAATGACCCACATTCCCCACAGGGATCGTTAAAATTTAATCTGATCTAATCCAGTACATTTGTTTCAACTTTTTTTTATATTCCTGCTGGCCTGGTTTATCCTACATGTAATTGTTATTGTTTCACATGTGAGAAGTCCTCATCAGAGCGTCTACAGGCCGTGCCTTTACCGGCGTTTGATGCCCTCATTATGTTTAACACAAAACAGCAAAAACAAGATAACTGCAACCACATGACAGCCACTTGCAATTACACTGTCCAAATAGGGGCCAGCTCTGTGATGAGGCAGGGGGATTTAAAAGCATTTAAACTGTCCAGAAATTATGTAGTTTATATTTTGTGCTCTTTTTGACACCTTTTATGACAAAACTTTAAGTGAAAGTAAAATATAAACAATCTAGCACAATAATCTAAGTAAGACAATCACTTATGAAATACCATTTCTATGCATTTTTGTGAATATTTGATGCATGATGACAGTTGAAGTACTTGCAAGTATTTCCATTTCATGTCACTTTAAACTTCTACTTCACTACATTCATATTGTAGATATCAGGCATATTGCACTCCTTACTCCACTATATTTATATCACAGCTTTATTTACTTGACAGATCTCCACTTCAGCAAATTACAACCGTAAAATGCAACTTAAACATTCATGCACCAGTAATGATAATCCATTAGAATTATATGTAACGTTACAGCCTGGCATGGCTTCGAAGAAATAAGTGACAAGGACAGAAAGTCTTAACGACACTGTACATGGCGCTGGGCAACAAAAACAATGCTAACACAAAATCTATTAGGAATAGTTGCAGTTTTGTTTTGAGAAAAATACTTGGCTAAGTTTAGTTAAAGATCATAGGTTTGGTTAAAATACGTACAGGGCGTGAGTGACGGGAACCAGGGCCTCAGATATTGACAGTGTAGGCAGTGTGATTGCACTGGGGCCCCAGGGGTGGAGAGCAGGCCCTTGAAAATGATTCAAATTTGCCACCGTGGAAATATACCTGTGTTCAAAGTTAAATTATTAAAAAAAGAATATTGTCAATTTTAAAATGGAGCCATTTGCTATATATATATGTCCTCACAAAGACAAACCCATCATGGTTTTCCTTTTTCTTCTTATTTTTTTAAATAGACTGTAGCTATTAATTAATTACAAATTTATATTATTGTTCTATAAAAGCTGTAATATATATAAATAAACTATAAAATAAACTATTAAATTAAATTATTAATGTCCTCCTTTGTTTGATATTTTTGTCAGATATGCAATGATGATTACTGGGTAAAATGTGCACTGGGGCCTGAAGTAACTTCCTTACACCACTGGTGTGAACAAACATACTTTGCATAGTTATGTAAACCCTGCAGGGTGAAGTATTATGCATAGCTACGTGAAGTCCATAAAGGCACTTAACTACAATGACTTTTGGTTTTTACACAGCACACAAACATTGGTCTACTGGTTAAAAGTCTAAAAGTCAGAATCAAACAACTATGGCATAACGCCACCCCAGTGTGCCAGCATTCCAGAAGCAAAAGAGGTCAGACAGGTGCAACATGTAACACAACAGCATCTAGTGTGACATAGAGGCAGTGCTTAATAAACAATACCAATTGCTCAACATGGCGATAACATTACTTTACCATCCCGATTGTATGACGGCTGATCTCATCCTCTGGTTAAAGAGTAAGGAGCTGCCAGACCTAATTGCCCTCTACTTTGTGGACATTTTTAGCTACCGTTTGTCTTCTTTGAGTTAGCTGCTAACTGCTGCTAGCTGCTTTTAAAATCATCCAGCAGTGTGTTGCACAGATAACACATCCTCAATACGCTCCCCTTCACCCAGTTTTGCCGGCTTTTCCTTTTGCACAGACGTTGATTTGGTGCTGTTATTACCTTCGCCCTCAGCTTAAAGGCGAGACAGCTCTTTCCTCTGATTCCTCGATCATACCTTTTATAAAGGACAGTGCGGTGGAACAATGGCGCAACATTCCCGGCCTGAACAGGCAGTGTAAAACGGGCCACTGTTCCACCGATCCTACGTTAACTTTCCTGCCTTATACACTTAATTCATGTGACCATCATGACAAAACATACATCCTGCATGAAGCTATTTTAGAACCACAATCTTTTCCTAAATGTATCCAAGTATTTTTTCGTTCTTTAAACCTAATCAAAAAAAAACAAAGGGGCAACTGTTTGCAGTAGGCCTCGCACTGGCATTGTTTCTGTGTTGCTAGCTCGTAATTTTAGCACATTTCGTGCCAGCCACCATGTCATGAATTATAAAGAGGTTGTGTCCATTTCACATATTTTTTTGAGACTGTGTTAAACTACACTCACAAAAGCCATTACTTGGAACTATAGCTACTTTACTTTTTATACTTTCAATAGATTTTGCTACTAGCACTCTAACTGAAGTGACATTTTCAGTGCAGTACTTGTATCTGTAATGTATTTTTATATTGCAGTATTTAAGAATCTGGATACTTCCTCTGCCACTGGTAAATGAGATATATTCTGTATTCTGCACTGTTACCCCATTAGTACTCAGAGTGTCCTTGAGTAAAACACCAAAGCATTTTCCCGCACAGTCGCTGTAACTCTCCCTAAAAGCCCACACTGTAAATGTAAAACATGGGTTGCTGAGAGCTAAAGCCTTTATTGTCTGGATTAATAACCCCATAGTCAGAGGTAATGGCTTACTGGAAGCACTGTTCTTTTCTTCTGCCTTCTCAAGACTCAATCCTCTGAGATCTGTAGTAGCGCCTGAGGGGAAGCTGAGTCGTAAACTATGAGGAATAAATTGTTCGATAACTGGCTCCAAACCAGCGCTCGATGTTAAACTTACTCCTCCTGTGTGACATGTCAGTTAATTACAGCTCTGCATGTTTTGGGTGGAATTTCATAAAACACAGAAAAATGAATAAATAACGATCATCCAATATGCTTCACAGTCTCCCCTCCCTGTGGAATGATTGTCTGAGGATCAATAAAACACATAAAGGCTCAGTGTGTGACTGAAGCATGTTATTCTTGTTTTGTTTACATAGAGATTTATCGCCCGAGGATGTTTATGTTCACTGTGAAATTTATAGTCTGGGAATCTGACAGTGTGGCAGTGACAGGTTGTTACAGGAGCTGAGGCTGTAAAAGGTGTCTTTGCATTTGTGATGTCTAAATGAGGTATGATTTATGACTTTTACAAAATGTTCTGTGTTCCATGTTTGGTCAGATTCAACTTAATTATCATTATTTTAAATAAAAGTCCAGACTGTGCTGAGATTGGTGCGTTAGTCGTCACATTTAAAGGAGGTGTGCAACATTCAGAGCGCATCTATGATTCCAGTCTGTTTTCATTCCCAGGTCGTCAAATATTGATGCTTTGCCACTCCTCAGCGTGTGATATCGACAACACACGCACCCTTTAGCATTTTTATAAGACACACTGAGCTTTCAGCTAACTGCAATGTAAACCCAACCGTGACAATATTTGATGCTCAGAGCAGCAGACGTATTACAAAGAGCAGGAAATTCCGCGAAGAGATGAAGGGAGGGAGGTGGAGGGGTCACACAAAACTGTACTTTTACCCACAAGACCACAGTTTATATCCTGTGTGAAACCATCAGTAACTGTTGCTTTAATGTAATGTTATGTAATTTACATAACAGATGTCAGATGCCCTTATTTTTTAAGATTTCTTTTGCATTCATTTGATAGGACAGCTCTAGCATTAAGGGGGGAGTAAGAGAAGGGGAATGACATGCAGCAAAGGGTTGTGGGTTGGAATCAAACCCACAGCTGCTGCTCTACCAGAGGAGCTAGTGGGTGCTCCAGATGTACTTATTTTTATCCAAAACATTATCTTTTTCTGACCAGTTATGTTTCCTCAATCTAACCACATCCTTTCACAACATAAACCACGTGTCACAATGTGTGTCAGCTGTGTGTCACATGATACCCTAAAGGGTGCCCTGTGTGTCTTTATCAGACACAGAGGGGTGTGACAAAGTGTTGCTGTATTTGACGACCTGGGAATGAGAGGGGGTTAATGATTCAGAGTCTGAGTCAGGATTGCTTACACACGGCTCTCAACATGGAGGTGGCTGAGCCAGCAGCTAGCAACTACAAGTGCTAACAATGCAAACAGGGCTAACAGAGCTAAAGGTGATAACCAGGGTGGAACTAGATGTTGAGTGCTACGCTTCCATGACAGTGCTGTCCTGCCAGTATGATTTGGGATGGCCTTATCAGTGGTAACCGCCATATGAGGGCAATGTAAAGCGATGATGATTAGCTAACCAGTGGGATATACACATAGATTAACATGCATGCAGGACTGGACCAGCTAGCACAACGTTTACATACAGTCTCTTTCAAAATAAATGCACTACGTCAGTACACAACTGCAAATTGATTTTTTTTTTCTTTCAACAATAAACCCACGTGGTTGGGTTTAGGAAAAAAGAACAGGGTTTGTCTTTACAATCTCAAGGTGCTTGCACAAGATCAGCGTTAAAAATCTCTTGATGCCTGCTATGGCATTGTTTTCCTATGGAAGTTGGCGTTAACACTGATGTCAGAGTACTTTTTGACTTCAGCGTCACGTTGTGGGCTTCACTGGCGTTTAGACGCGACGCTGAAAGTTCAATTTTGTTGAACTTTGACCCCGTTTGACGTTGGCCTTTCCGTGTAGAGCCAATAGCCATGTTTCCATCAGCCTGTTTAGATGCGCATCTAGAAGTATCACATCGGAAAATTATGATGGAAACGCCAAAATTAGAATTAAAATCCCCTGATTCACACAAACTAAAGTACGCTCGCTTTAGCCGGGTTTTGGTTGATTTGAAAAATTGTTGATTCGCAAAACGGGTGATGGAAACAGTTACGTTTGAATTAAGTCTGACGTAGCGCACCTCTCTCCATGGTGATATCCACACTCCGGCTCGGGAAGGCGGTAATGCAAACTGGTTGCCAACCACCAGAAAACATAGAAGAAGAAGAATGTGAGACTTGTTTTGTTTCCGGTTCTGCGGAAAACTCACGTGAGTTCGTAGTTTTCACCAAACTCCGTACATTTAATGGAAACACACAGGATTCGTATTTCTTTTAATGCGCATTTCCCAATTATTTGAATCACTTTTGGATGGAAACATAGCTAATGATTCTGCCGCCAGCAGCGCTTTCCGCCGGCCACCAGTGCGTGCGTATAATCAGCATTGGGTCAAATCGGCAATCATGTGAAAGTGCCTTCACGGCAAGCGAACACCGCTCTCTTGGGTGAAAGTCGTGGGTGTTGGACCCATTCACCTCTCCCACCTGCCACAATCCTAATTTTGCCATCTTAACTTTCGTCCTTGTCCCGCCACGTTTCCCCATGATGCTGCCAGGCGCCGCGTACCATGCTGGCATTAAAGGATGCCTTTTTTTGTTGGTTTCTGACGCCCCAAGTCACTGCCCAAGCGCCGGATTTCGGCAACTTTGGAGTGAGACCGTGCTCAACAAACAGAAGAGTGGCATGACTTCATTCTCTGCTCGGGACACCATTACTCCACTGTATCTTTACATAGCAAATGTTTTTTTTTTTAGCTCCTTTCACTTCTTTTCACACAATAAATGACACTATCACAACGAGCACATCAGTGACGTCAAACAGCACAAATTAGCCAGAAAACTGATTCCAGAAATATTTTTTTAACTTAAAGTTAGTCAAGTTAAATTCGTTTTTAATTCTGTGTGTGTCTTTTTACCGATAAGTACTAATTATCTGTGTTTTTGTCTACTAATGCTTCCTGTTACTTTCCTCTGCTGCTGTGAAGTTGCCAGTCTCACCACTGTAGGATGATTAAAGGATGATCTTATCTTATTTTAGGAGTTTTCCATTACTGAGTCTCTTTTGCAGCTTTGAAGAAGTTTGGTGTGGATGCTCACTAAGTCGTTATCTTGCTGCTCGTCACAACAGATCTCTTGATCCAGCACAAGAAGTACATTTGTTCACAGGAGTGGTGACTGCGGGAGGTGGAGGATGATCATGAGAACAGCATCATCATCATATCTTAAATGCTTTTATAAAATTAGGAGAATTAAAATTTTGCATTTTGTTTTGCTTCACTGTGGCTTTTTCACCATCTCTTGATCATGAGCTTGATTCATTTTGCTTGACCCATAAACATGGCTGACGCTGGGGCCCCAGGGCGAACATCTGCTGTGGGGCCCCCTGTTTGTGATCATTTGTTTAAACACAAATTAATGTAGGAATCTACAGCATGCACATTCTGACACAGGTAACGGGACAAGTGGTAATGCAGGATTTCACTTTGATCCTCATCATTTCGGTTGATATTATGATTCATTGCATATTCCCACACAAATTGTTAATTCATCAAAACCAGCTGACACACAATGAACATGGGGCCTTTGGGGTGTGGAGCCTGGGGGCACTCTCTCACTTTACATGTCTGATAATCCACCCTGCCCTTAGAGCTTTATTGTATCTTTCATTCCCACTTTGAACTAATTGGACATTATGAGGACATTTGTCAGAGGCTGAGGAATGCCAGAAAATGTGATCTAATGATCCCATAAATGTCTCTGGAAATAAATTTAAACTCATTCATAAATTATTTTACTCACTGTTACAAAGCATCACATTTAATACATACAAATTCTGTATTTAGACGTTCTGAGCCTTTAATGGTGCTGTATTACACTTACTGTTAGTTTTATGGCTGCAGCATTGCATTACTTGGAATCTCTTAAATGACTGCTGCTTCATAATAAGCACATTTCCCTGTAATTCAGAATAACATATTTGGTATTCTGGGAAACTTTGGGCTCTAGACTAGAATTAACAATTATCCTCTGGCTTTGAGCAATCCTTGTCTGCACAACATGAGTTTGTAATATTGGAGCCACCAAATGGTCCGTTTGGCTGAAGAGGTTTAAACTGCAACACTGAGAGAACGCTGAGTTATGAAGTGCAATGTTCTTGCTATTAATTAAACAAGACTGAGAGTCTGCGTCCATGTGAGCAGCTCTGTGAGGCTCTACTTATGGTTTATTTCCACTGCATTGTAAAGCTCGACTTGACTCACTTTTGGTACCAGGTCCTTTCCTTTTGATTTCCACTGTGGACAGGACCCACTGATTGTAGACGAGATTCTTGGCTTGCTGAATCCTTTCATCGGCAACCCAACAAAGGAACTTCGGCACCTTATCACTTGTACCATGTAGTGTACAGCGTAGTAGAGGGGTAGTTTTGAGGGCTGTATTTTTTATCATTAAAAAAATAAATAAACACAACGAAATTAAGAGCGCTACACCCAAATTCCACCAAATGCATGTTGGTTGCGTCTGCGCTCTGGAACGGCAGCGGAGCCGGTATGTGTCAATTCTTGTCAATGTATGTGCTTCCATCGGCTCCGGCTCCGTCACGCCCGCGATCCACTGGCGTCACTGAGAATCATTGCCGAGAATCGTCGCCTACCCTGAAAAGGACACTTTGGAGGCGGAGCCCAGAAATATGCGGAAATACAGATGGACGCGGCTACTTTAGGAAAGCTCTCGCCACTGCTACGATTACTTTATCTTCCATTGCTATGTTGTTCCAGAGAGGGAAAGTAAACGAAACGCCACGACAGACCACCACCAAGCTTGCTCCCCATTGGATAGTGTCCTAGCGTCTGACGGGTTAATTTGCATAAAGTTGAGTCACAGTCAACTTTTGGACATGCCAGAGCTGCTCAAACAGCCGCGCCGCCTACCTAAAATGCTTTGCGGGGGCGTCAGCAAAGGCGATCCATAGGAAATGAATAGGCATAAGTGTCACGGCGGACACAAAAAACGCCAGTGGATCGTAGGCCCTCATGACTCCCGCTGTCCGGTGGAGCTGCACCGCTGCGCACAACAAACGCAGCTGGTGGGTGTTGATGGATGGTGGAGCATGCAGCGGATAACCAGCGCAGCCGTTCCGCAATGGACACGCATCCAGTGGAATTCCGGCGCTACTCCAGTAAGACGCTGACAGTTAAAAACCACATCCTCCATACATTCAACCATCCAATTCCAAATGCTAGCCGCTTGGACAGCCTTAAATGCACCTGCACTGTGGGCCCAGTGATGCGGGAGGTCTGGCTAATTTCATACCTGGGAAGTCAAATGAGGCCCCGCCTCCAACACTGTATCCACTTCTCTTTATACATCCATGGTTTGTGCAGGATGTGACAATTCTCAATGACCAGTCAGTGCTCTGCAGTGTTTTAACGCCACCATTCAGTGTTGGCTCAGCTTGCTTGGAACCCTGACATTTGCTGATGGAAAATTTAAAAACAGTGAGTGAGGTTGAGTAGTTGATTAATTAAATTAAATTAAATTAAATTAATTAAATATTTACCTTTTCACGTATTCAATCATAACCCAGTGTTGGACAGAGTGTAATTCTGATCTGATGGTGACCCTCAGTGAAAAGTTATTGCAGTTCATCCTCTGGAGATTATAGATGTCTGTACCAAATGTCACAGATATCCATCCAGTAGTTGTTGAAGTATTTCAATAAGAAGCCAAAATATCACCCTCTTGGTGGCACTAGAGGAAAGGTCTGGGGATCACCAAAGTTACTAGGATACATCTTCTGGGGACCATGAATGTCTGTGCATAATTTTGTGCCAATCCATCAAATAGATGCTGAGATATTTTACTGAATAAGTGAAAACTTTGATCTTTTGGCAGAGCTAGAGAAATGTCAGAGGATCACAAAAGCTATTAGGATTCATCCTCTGAGGACCATGAATGTATGTATCGCCGTCAATCCAACAGTTGTCATGAAATTTCAGTCAGGATCAAAGTAGTGGGCCGATCGTCCGACAGTCCTGAAAAGAAATCATATGTCAAACAATCTGATCAGATCAAAAGTAAACGTGATTAAACAGTTTCCAAATTGCCACCCTTGAAGGCGGCACAAAAACATCTGCCATCATAGCTTCTTCCTGGCCGCATCACGCTGGCTCCCTGTTGTCTCCGCAGGAACCCCGTGTCTCATGTGTGCCTTTGTTGATGCAAGTCATTGCACAAACAGGGATAAGCAGGCGCACGCTTTCAGACAGTCTCTCCACGGTGTTGCACTCTGTTGTACAATCATTGCGTAAGGGGATCAGTGTGCTTCAAACAAAGTGCTTGTTGGATCATCAAACAGTGTCTAGAAATCCTCCCTCCCCCCTCACCTTTCACACAATCTTTATTCGATTTGATTAATCAGCCACTTCACTCAATGATTGGCCAGGTGAGTGAAAGTAGTCAGGATCTGAACGTCTTGTGTATGTGGGTACAATGAGTACAGCATGGAGACAGACTGTCCAAAAGTGTTTCCCATGACACCCAAACAATTATCATGTCACTCCATGTACTGCCATGAGCAGATTATGAGACGATGGGCCCCACCACCTCTGCTACATAGAGCAAGATGCACAGACTCTGTGGTGTGTGTCTCAATTTTGGTTGTTTTGTGTCTATTTAAGGTCATTTTGAGGTAATTTTGTGTATCTTTTGGGTTGTTGTATGTCTCTTTGTAGTTGTTTTTTTTGTCTCTTTGGGGTAAGTTTGTGTCTTGTTGAGGTAATTTTTTGTCTTTTCTTGGTTGTTTTGGGTTTCCTTGTGGTTGTTCTGTGTCTTTTTGATCTACTTTTTTGTCTCTTTCAGGTAATCTTGTGTTGTATTGCAGTGCTTTGTGTCTTTTTGGTTGTTTTATGTCTTTTTGTAGTTCTTTGAGGTTATTTTGTGTCCTTTTTTGCTTGATTTGCGTCTCCTTGTGGTTTTTCCGTTTATTTTAGGGATTGTTCTTTGTCTCTGTTAAGTAATTTAGTGTCTTTCTGATTGTTTTATGTCTATTTGTAGTCGTTTTGTGTCTATTTTAGGTAATTTTTTGTGTTTTTTCTGGTTGTTATGCGTCTTCTTGTGATTGTTTTGCGCCTTTTTGAGGTAAGTGTGTGTCTTGCTGAGGTAATTAATTATATAATAATTATATGTCTTTTTTTGTGTCTTTTTGTAGTCTATTTGTCTCTTTGAAATAATTTAGTGTCTTTTTTGTTTTTTGTGTGTCATTTTTTGTCTCTTCAAGGTTTTTTTTGTCTTTTATTAGTTGTTTTGTGTCTCTGTGTTTGTTTTGTGTATTTTTGTAGTCTTTTTTTGTCTCTTTCTGGTAATCTTGTTTCGTATTGCCGTACATTGTGTCTTTTTGGTTGTTTTTATGTCTTTTTGTGGTTCTTTTTTTCCTCTTTGAGATTATTTTGTGTCTTTTTTGCTTGATTTGTGTCTCCATGTGGTTTTTCTGTGTATTTCTGGAGTTGTTTTTTTCCGTCTCATTTAGATGATTATGTGTCCTTGTGGTTGTTTTGTGCCTTTTTGTAGTGGTTTTGTGTCTTGCTGAGGTAAGTTTATGTCGTTTTTGGTTGTTTTGTCTCTTTTTGGTTGTGTTTTGTCTGCTTGAAGTAATTTTGTGTCTTTCTTTGGTTGCTTCGTGTCTTACTGAGGTAATTTTTTTGTCTTTTTTGGTTGTTTTGTGTCTTTTTTATGTCTTAGCGGGGTACTTTTACTTTTGCAACTGTTTTTGGTCATTTTGTGTCTCTTTGTGGCTAACTTTGTGTCTCTCTGTGGTCATCATGAGTCTCTTTCTGGTCGGTACATGTGAATTTGAGTGACATTTTGCAGGTGAAGGCTAGGGGGGCCCTGACACTTTAGGCCCCTAGGCTTGTGCCTGATTGTTCATCAGTCCATCCATGCTTACTATGACAGGACTCTTTGAAAACACTTTCAACTTTAAACGTGGTTAGATGACAAACTGTGCAAACGTGTAAGATGTACAGCTTAGCAGAGCATCCAGGACCATATAAAAGCAGTGATTTTGAATCATGTTTTGGCATTCGAGTGCTGTCTAATTTATAATCACATATGTGTACAACCACAACTCTGTTCTCATTGAGATATTTATCTTCTCTGCGTTATTACCCAATCTATCCATACATATGTATCAGGAAAGACATCTTCTGCAAAATGTTATCTCTGTGTGGCACCGCTGCTCATTGTCTGTGTGGACGTTGTATTGATTGTTCTTTGTATCTCTGGAGCTGTTTCAATGATAAAAGAATTTCCTACAGTGAGATCAAGATAAATCAATTGATAAACTATAGAAAGAAAGGCAGGTTCTGCCACTTCTGCTGCCTTTGAAGCTCACCCAAGTTGGCAGGTATGGCGCCCAGTGTCAGTTCAGATCTGGCTGAGTGTGTAACACGCCACCCTCATTCTAATGAAGGTCCTTTGGATTACCCTCCACAGTCATTAGATCAGCATAATAAAGGGACTCTGGATGGTGTAAGAGGAGGAGGAGGTGGGGCTAGGGTCGGGTACTCGGTGTGATAGACAGCGACCTATAAGGCCTACACGTGAATGGGGGACGCTTCAGTGAATTCACTTCCTCAGTTTGTCCCTGGCAGGCCCCAAGGTCACGTCTGCTCGCTGCTGAGGAGGCTTTTGTGATGGAAATCCTGTGGATAAAGTTTAACCCCTAGAACAATCCAAAACCTGGTCCTCCATGTTCGCCGGGCCCCCTCCCCGGTCACCCCTGCTCCAATCCAGAAGCAATCGGCTGTGAGTCCCGTGGCAGATCGTTGTTATGGGACCTGCCCGCAGATTGGATGGATAAGTGTTAAGTATGCTTGAGTGGGGTGACATTGTGTTCTTTAGATTTGACACAGATGTTGCCGGGAGAGAGACGGGGGGTGGAAGGGAGAAACAGAGAGAATGAAATCCATCTGTAATAATGTGCATGAATGATTGATTCATGTGCAATTGACTTTTGTGCCGATATTAAGCCAACAATAAGAGGAAACAAGCATGTAATTTGAGATAAGATGAAATCTTCTTGGTGCAGAGATGACTCACTTTAGAGTGCAACTTGGGAGCTTGGAAACAGGCTAAAATCAGCCTCATTCTGTCCCACTGTGGCACATAGAAGGAAAGTTTTAAAAATCTTGGGACCACCCAGCCTTTGATTCCCCCAGGAGGGAAAAGTTAAATATCACCACTCACCAATCTCCTCTGAGCGCAGCTTGTTTAATGCCTGCAGGGAAAGTAAAACCATTGTAGACACTAAATATACTTCTCAAATCATACTCACTATTCATATGAAAGTGAATCTGTTCCACGTCAGCTGGCTGACAGCGATGTTTTCCATGCCAAGAGCACGATTCATCTGTTCTGCTGATTCACCATGATCTCATCCTCTGTTCTGCACAGCGGCGTGCAATCAGATTTTCAGGCTGTGATCTGTAAAACTGACTGTTTACTGTTTAATGGCACAGTCAAAAACCGAAGATGTGCTTTAGATGTAGGCTGTAAAAAAACAAGACTAAAGACCTATTCACATGGGACCAGTATTACCAGAGGACCGCATGTGATTTAGAAATTAACCCCCCACGTCTGCGTTTTGTGTGGCGTATTCACACGGGATAAGCAAAGTCTCAAATTTACTGACATTCTCCTCCAGATATGATGTGCACAGTCATTAGTAGCTCCACTCTCCGCAACACAGAAACGCCACACAGCACCACTAGCTGAGATGTACAGTGTTAGCCTCTTAGAAGTGACTCTGCCACATGTCGTCACATGTCATCCATCTCCAAATCTTCTGAGATTTTGCTCCTCTGATGGATTCGAGCTCGCTCTTTGTGTGAATGGGTCCCCATGCTGTGCAGCGAGATGAGCCTCCTGCACCCAAAATGCTGTCAAAAGTTTCATTTATAATTGCCAACACAGCCTCCATAATTCATGACAGGGAGAGAGGCAGAAAAGAGGCACAGAGGAAACAGAAAACTTAAATATGACCCTGAATCACAGAGAGTCTTCACACAGGACTGATATAATCACACGACCCATGTGTTTGACGACATATGGGAGGTAATTTGTGGTGGAATTTTTAATTACAAATTACGAACATGGCAGATTTGAACAGAATTACGATCAAAGACGACCTCTACAACTTCACTAGAGTAAGTCACTAGAGCTCCCCTGGTAATATCAGTCCTGTGCGATTAGGACATAGGAGTCCACGGTGACAATATTAAAGGGGAACTCCATTGATTTTACACATTGAAGTCTGTGAACAGGTCTTTGAGAGTGTTTCTGCATATGTGAAAAAAGATAAAATCTTTAGTGGCTCCAGAGGGAGCTGAGTGAAGTCCGTAAACTGCCTCAAATGATGTCACTTGATGCTCCTGGCTTCACACAACCAAAACTCCACTAAGCTGCCAACTAACTGTTGGCAGTTCAGCTGCATCATGGGTAATGTAGGCACCAGATTTTGCATCAATTTTTACACTTTTTAAAAACTGTCCATTGTGACTCTGACAGTAGTATCTCACTCTGTGCAATTATTCAACTGTGCAATAGTCTTCAGTACACTAATTTATTCTCACAACACCTCTTGTGTATATTTCTAAATGTTACACACTAGTTCATACAGTATAATGTAGCACAGTGCGCATATTTATATATTTTTACACACTTAAAGACTCAGCACAATCAACATATTTTTATTCTGAACATCTTAAGTACTTGGGTTAAACATTGCTGCATAACACACAATTTTATGCATTTATTTATTTATATTTACATTTTATTTATTTTATTTTATTTTATTTTATTTCCATACTTATATTTCATACTCTTATTCTTACTTATTCTAATTATCTATTCTTTAAAATGGAGTGACTGTAACACATCATAATTTCCCCCTTGGGGATCAATAAAGTATTTCTGATTCAATTATAGGAGTGAAATGCTCTTTTGACATGGTGATTTTAAGCACATAATATCTTCCATTCTCACCATTTTGATTTAGCATGTTAGCATGCTATCATTTTATAATTAGCAGTAAACACAAACTGAAGCTGAGGCTCATGGGAACGTCTTTTTTTGCAGCTTCTTTTTTTTGCAAAGTAGTGGACAAATTAAAATTCTGACCTGTGGTGGCACTAGATGAAAAGTGCTCCATGAAAAGTGATCACAGTTCAACCTGAGGGAAACATAGATGCTTGCACCAAATCTAGGTCTCCCTGAAATCTCAGTACGTCACCTGGGGCCAGTGCCTTAGTGCCTTACGCCCTGCGTCACACAGTGTTGTGTGCTTGACGCATGTTCTCGTCGGCTCACATTGGGTCAACTTGTCACTATTTGGATAAGCTAGCACAACCATAACCTAAAAAATTGTTTGTTCAACCTAAATGAGGCCTAACTGTAACTCCAAACTCAGATGATTTTTCATTTTTTGTGAGCATTGATTTATGAAGATACAGTTTGATTTTTGCTCCTTGTGCTGCTGATCCCAGCATTTTTCTGCATTATTACAAAGGTGCACACAGGTTGTCCTATAAAGCAGTGGTTCTCAAATGGTGTGATGCCAGTCTGGGTGTGCTGTGGGATTTTGTGGTAACCACACATTATTATTGCAAAATTCAACTGGGCCTGTGTGCACCCATTTCCTAATAAAGAGGCAGACTCTAGCTGAAACATTTAATTTAATTTAATCTAAAAAACCTTCACAGGGAACTTGTTTGTCAACTTTTGCATGTGGGAACTTTAAGTGTGTGACACATCAAAAGCCCTGATTGGCAGCCAGTGTGAGGGATGATAACATCTAAAAAGAGAAAGCTCAGAGTGGGACAATAGATCGCTTTATTGTACAGAGCAAATTACAACAAAGCACCAGCGAAGACGACCTCCCACTGAAAGAGAAGAGAAAAAAGTCAGTAGTTGGTATCACGAAAGCTCTTATTTTCTTATTTCTGACTGTATTATGTCAACACACGTTATAGAAGCTATCCTGCACAGATATAAAAACAGGTGTGCCTTGAGGTTTTGGTTTGCCCTTTGGTGAGCCATGGGCACAAAAAGTTTGAAAACCCATGATACAGAGCACAGGCTTAAACATGCACTGCTGCGTCCTGCAACACCACACCCATCTGAGTGAAATACCAGATTTTTAGGGTGTTCCCACCAAAATCTCATGATAACCAAACCACAACTATGAACCTCACAGTGGCACAACAGGGAATCTTAGTTGATCACAAAAAGAGGATTCATCCTGTGACGATCATGAGTGCCTGCTCAAAATTTTATTGCCATTTAGTCCATTTTTATTTTTTGGACTAAAAATGGTGGGCGATCCCTGGAGCATGATTAAAAATAAAAGATAATAAGAATAAAACATTTGTCACTTGTATGACGGTGCAGCTGTGGCTCAGAGTTAAAATAAGGCATGACAATTACTTCACAGTCTTAATTCAGTTTTCTGCTCTGCCATGGATAATGACAGGTTCTGCTGCAAAATCTAAATAGTAAAAATAAAAATGAATTGCTCAGACTCGGTAACAAGCATCCACTGCAGTTTCATGAGCGTGCACGTGTGTGAATCTGCTTTACTGCCCTGTAAATGACAAATATGCTTTAACAATTACTCTCTCTTACACACCCTGATGTGTGTGTGTGTGTGTGTGTGCGTCACTTCCTGCCTTTGAACACAAGGTGGGGCTGTGAGACCTGTGCTAATCACCAGCCCTTCTTGTCTCATGTTCCTCATCCCTCTGTGTACTTTTCCTCCACCGTGGTGATGCTGTCATCTTAATGTCACGGCAGTGGAGTGCAGAAGGCGTGACCGGGGTGAGCGATGGTGTGTGTGTGTGTGTGTGTGTGCCTGGGGGTCTTGTTTCCCCTCTCCCACTAAGGGATGGCAGCACTCGAGTCAGGGAAGCATTGATTTGGACGGGCCTGCCGCTCTGTGACGAGACAAACCACAGAACGCCAAGGTCACTCAAACCCATCATCTCTCTATTCAAAATAGGACGGGCTCCGCAGCGAAGCATGGGGAGGACGGACTGTTTAAAAGCTTCCCTCGTAGTCCCTTAAGCATGGAAAAATGAACTCCCAGCCCAGAATCGTTTGATGCTCAATGATCCTTCAAGGCTTCAAATTGTTTTACCAGGTGTAATCACCCTCCTGAAATGTCACAGAAAGGCATTTGGTCATAAGGGACTTTTATAGCTTTTCTTTGATGGTTTTTAGTCCCTACAATCAGCTGTAAGTTGGTATGAAAGTGGATTTTGGCTGAGAGAGAAGAGAGGTTACATTTTCAGGTAATGGCCGATGCAAAAAAATTGAGTCCACTGCCTCGTTCACTCCCCAATTCTGACATTTTTGAGCCCAGAAATGTTGATCAGTCCTTTTAGAATAAAGTAAAATTCAAATTAGGACCTCTGGAGAAATGAAGCTTTTCCACAACAGACCTGATCCAAGGGTGCAGCAGAGCTCTTTATGGCTGTCTTGTTCTATTTCAGGGTCAATCATGTGAAACTCACTTTTCAAGTGGAGCTGGATGCGTTCCAACTCGCTCTGAGTCAGAGCTGAAGACTTTGCTGCAGTACAAAGATGAGAGAACACTTCCTTTATTGGAATTAAGGGGTTTCAGTTGCCATTATCGCCACTGAGACATGTGTTTTTTTACTTCTCGTCCTCTCCCTGCAGCTCTGTTAGCACAATAAATGATGCCTTTTCTGTGTTTCTTCACCGTTATGCGCCCAGGGAGCAGGTTTATGGAGCATGCACGATATTTTTTCAGCAGCAAACCTGATTTTTATTAATGTGATCAAAACACAACCACAACTGGGAGTTCCCCAGCGCTGGTGGCCAGTCGGTACTGGAGCAGCTGGGCGTTGGATTCAAACCAGTGACCCTGTCCTTCATGTTCCAGTCCAGCAAAAACATCTGTTGTGTCTCGTCATTGTAATTTAGCCTCATACTCAACCGTCAAAATGGATATGACTTCCAACAAGTAGAAGTTTAAGAGCTGATTGAAAGTTCATCCAGAAAAATACTTTTCATAAGCATGCTCTTAACATAGTTATGCATATTTCCTGCGCTGTCATCCGAGGATCGACTCTTGGTGTTCCCACTACTCCCAACCATCTGATTTACCCATTATACTGTCGCTGTCAGACTCTAAAACTGCTCTTTACTGCTTTCAGCTGTCATTTCACTGCTTCCTTGACACACTCCACTTCTCTGCGGCCTGTTTTCCACAGAGCCGGTCCCAAAATGTGACTCAGCTCAAAGCGCTGACCAGTCAGCTCCTCAGGAGTCCTGCTCCAGGTCACATCAATGCACTTCTCTCCAGAGAGGTGTGACGTCTTTCTCCACCAAAGAAAACCGTCTTCACCAGTGAACTGCAGTCAAACTGTCAAACTAGGCAACGCTGATCAAATATAAATCAAGATTCTGTCACTGCGCCTCACTCTGAAGTTGTTGAAAACAGTGACTTCTGCCGCCTGACATCCTTTTACGTCGTTACCTTTTACGCAGCCACATGTGTTTGTCATTGAAGGTAAAAAACATCAGTTTTCAGTGATGTACTGCAGTGTGTTTATTTTGAAACAGACTGTGTGCAAACTGTACATCTCCTGTGAAAACAGAAGTGTATTTTAAAAACAGACAATGTAACAGGCTGAGGTTAACAGTGACTCACTACAAAAACCAATGCTCTGTAGTGTTTTTAGAGATCAGAGCACATCACTGGAATAGAAAAAGTAAAAGAAAAGGAAATAGTACAGTGACGTGATTAGTGATTAGTCATCAGTAAAGAATAACTCGTTACACTTCCTGAGTAACTTTCCCAACACAGTCGCCAGAAAAAAATCTGGGATTGTACATTTCTACATTCGTTACATTTGTACGTTTCATACGCATCATAACAACATTTCTAAAGTGACATAGTTCTGTTTATGGTACATATATGTGAGCTGACTTTGTCATGAGGAGGTGGAGTGGATGGTGGATGGCGTGACACCGCGGCAAAACACCTGCTAGGCTGCTGACTGTTCAAGACCAACAAACTACAAAACCAGTTGCTTTTTAGACACCAGTGGGGGTTGTGCCAACAAAACCTGATATTTTAAGCCAATACAGGATCTTTTCCCAACCATAACCACATAAACCCAACCACACATTAAAAAACTGTGCTGTTTAAACATAAAGAAATAAAAAGATTCAGTGTATATGCTACAAAATAACCTAACTGTGTTGCAGTGCGACCTTAGTGACAGCATCCTGTAAGACTGAGGCTGAAGCTGCATGTCCCAGGAATAAACTCCCCTCACTAGTTGAAGATCCATGTAGTGGAAATGGAAGCATCACTGTTCTTGTGTTGTAGAGCTTGTTAGTGCTGCTATTATAAGGGCTGTTTCATAAGCAATGTTTCCATACAAAAGTGATTCGAATCATTGGGAAATGTGCATTGAAAGAAATACGAATCCTGTGTGTTTCCATTAAATGTACAGACTTTGGTGAAAACTACGAACTCACGCGAGTTTTCCGCAGAACCGGAAACAAAACAAGTCTCGCATTCTTCTTTCTCTACGTTTTCTGGCAGTTGGCAACCAGCTTGTAAATGCATTACCGCCTTCCCGAGCCGGAGTGTGGATATCACAATGGAGAGAGGTGCGCTACGTCAGACTTAATTCGAACATAACTGTTTCCATCCCCCGTTTTGCGAATCAACATTTTTTTGAATCAACCAAAACCCGGCTAAAGCAAGTGTATTTTAGTTTGTGTGAATCAGGGGATTTTAATTCGAATTTTGGCGTTTCCATCATAATTTTCCGATGCGATACTTCTAGATGCGCATCTAAACAGGCTGATGGAAACATGGTTATAGTCGTGAGCAAGCGATGCAACGGCGCGAGCAACACACTTCCTTTCATAGTCAACACATTGAACACAAGTGACACGGGTGACACTTGAAATGCAATACATCACTCGTGCAGTAGGGGGTAGCAGAGTCACCGGTACATTACGGCTAGCTAGTACTGCTATTTTTTTTTTAGAGTGCAGGGTACTAGAAGTGTCATATAAATGGGGGTGTGCCCGTACGAGTTCGTCAAGTTTTTCCTCCTCACCCGCCACATTTCATACCTGCTTCTTCTCTGAATAACAAAAAGTGTCTAATTCCAAGTACGTTGCTTGCATTATCACCCCCGCTGGCAAGGCATGATATTACACTCGTCCCTGCATTGCGTATCAAAATGGACAACACATTTTGAGATGCAAGCATGCATCATGGTCTGCGTGCCTTTGCGTCGACTATGAAACGGCCCTAAGTCTGATAAAGACAAATGTAAGATCAGACTGGTATTATGTTTTGACATATCCCTGTTAGGCTGCATGTGCGTTTTTGTATTTTCAAACATGTTTTCACTGTTAATGTTTCAAAAGAGAGAAAAACGAACGAGGAGTGGAGCTGCTGGAGTGTAAACTTCCCCAAATCCTGTCAGCCAGCACACAGCAGATAAACACAATGTAATCCATGCTTTACACTCAGTGGGAAAAGAACACACACTACTTTGGTAAAGTTAGTGAGAGGAAAACAATTACGTCCTTAATACAGTGAAGCAGTTACAATCATGAATCTGGTGTACGTATGTATCTGTATGACGATGCATATCCATACAGTATATAGCCTACTTGTTTGCTGTCTCATTAAATTAATCAAAACCTGAAACTTGTTCTCCTCTTCAGCAGTTTCCACCATCTCCATTAAAGTGAGATGATCACATATTGTTAAACTTTTTCTAATAAATGTTTCAGTAGTGTTGAGTTTGCTGCAGCCTTTTATTAAATCAAATAATTAGTAATTTCTTGCGCTGCACTATAACTGTTATTCTTCAGTTTTACACCTGTCTCATTCTGTTGTAGCTGGTTTTTATTTTCTGTCCTCTAATGACTGTTTGAATTGTATTTAAATGCTTTTATAGTGTTTTCTTTTACACTTTGTTTGCACAGCACTTTAAATTGCCCTGTTCCTAAAATGTGCAACATAAATAAACTTGCCTTGTCTTGATGGTCCAGTGTGTAAGATTCAAGGGGATGTAATGGCAGAAATAAAATATGAAATAATAAGTGTGTCTCATCTCCTGCAAATAAGAATAGTTCTTTTTGTTAGCTTAGAATGAGCTGTTTATATTTACACAGAGAGTGGGTCCTGAACTAGATTGCCAAGTTGCACCGCCATGTTTCTACAGTAGCCCAGAACAGACAAACCAAACACAGGGACGTTTCCTCGTCAGCCACTGTAGTCAGCAGCTCCTCCACATTGAGCTGAACAGCGTCAGACTAACACAGATTTGTAACTGCTTTATTAAGTGCTTTAACTGGTTTTAATCACCTGGTGTGTTTGTTTTGGAGAGGAAGAGACCGCCAATAATGTGACTGCTGATGAAGACCTAATTAACAGTAAACACTGAGGGAATCCTAACAAAGAGTTCAAGCTTGGCACATGGAAGACGTGTCAGCTGGTTGCAATCTGCAGTCCTCACCACTGTCCCACACACTGCTCCTTTCACCCGTTCAGAAGCCAGTTATGTTCCAAACACACGCAGAAAGTTTTAATGGTGAATTTATACTCATAAATCATAAATCAAAAAAAGAAAATTTGCTAGGATACGTAATTATGTGTTTTTTTTAATTGTCTATTGTAATGGGCGAAAAATCTTAGCACAGAAACTACCTGGAACAAAAATGAATAAATGTTCTTAACAGCCCTTTTCTCCTCAAAAAAACTTGAATTGAAACTTGAATACTTAACTCATATTAATGAATAAAGTGATGCTTTAAAACACATTGAATTGTACTTCTCATCACGAATCAGAATCTCCTTAATTTCTGGAGTATCTCCAGAGAATGGTGTGTTGAAAACCTCCTCAGTTAAATATTCTGTGAACACAGTAAACAGGATGCATTAGTTTTATGACCAAAAGGGACAGAGCTTTTTCAACCAGGGCCCCGAGGCTCTGGAACGACCTGCCCGAGGATACAAGGCTGTCTGAATCACTGGCTTTGTTTAAGTCTCTCCTAAAAACATACTTCTACCAGAAAGCATATCCTGACTTTATCTGAGCCGTCTGTCTATTTTAGTGCTATTCCCCATTTATTATCTTGATTTGAGTTTTGGCCTTCTTTATTTTATCTCTGACTAGATTACATCTATGACATGTTATTTGTTTTATTCTCCTTGTGTTTTAAATGTGTTTAGTTTTATTGTACAACACTTTGTAACTGTGTTTTGAAAGGTGCTGTATAAATAAAGTTTATCTTACTGTATAATGACGTAAACTCTGTCTGTGTCTGTGTGTGTGTGTGTGTGTGTGTCTGTTCCACGTTTTTCTCCTCACTGACTTGGTCAATCCATGTGAAATTTGGCACAGTGGTAGAGGGTCATGGGAGGATGTGAATGAAGCAATATTACATCAATTGGCCAAAGGGGGGCGCTATAGCAACCACTTGAAATGGCAAACTTTGAATGGGGCATATCTCATGCCCCGTATGTCGTAGAGACATGAAACTTTGCACAGAGATGCCTCTCCTCATGAGGAACACATTTGCCTCAAGAACCCATAACTTCCGGTTATACAGATTTTCCGCCATTTTGAATTTTCTGAAAAACACTTCAAATGGATCTCTTCCTAGGAAGTTTGAGCGATCTGCATGAAACTGGGTGAACATAATCTAGGGACCAATATCTAAAGTTCCCTCTTGGCAAAAGTTGGAAAACTTACTAAAACTGAGCTTCTATAAGGCAATGAATATTGCGGAGGGCGTGGCTCATCACATAAAGGTGTATAACATCTCAAGGGTTTCACCCATCACCACGCAACTTTGTAGGCATATGGCCACACATAATCTGAGGGGACCCCTCCATTATTGACCCCATCAAACAAAATGGGGGCGCTAGAGAGCTCATTTCTTATCTAGGCCTAACCGCCATATGGATTTTTACTAAACTTGGTAGATATGTAGAACAGGACGCCTCAAGGTGACTGGAGAAATTTAATTCTAATTGGCAACTGGGTGGCGCTATAACAACAGAAAAATGCTTAAAAATGGCTAAAATGAGACCAATCGCTGTGGCTCCCCCTGTGGACCAATGTTGTTGTTTTTCTAATTTTTGGTATGACTAAGTCATGGTATGGTATGCTGTACTCAATGGGTACGGACTAGTTATTATTATTATCATAAGCTGATTGGGAAACACTGTCTTTGCATAGCATACTTAGTACAGTTGATTGTTGAGGTGTGTATAGGTGAGTATAGCCCCATCAGTCAACCTCTAGTTTATAACTAGTCAGGAACATCCATAAGACAGTTATAATTCATAATGTTCCATCGATAAAGTTTTACGACTGTTGACTGTTGTGCATCAGTAAGCATTATGTGTGTTTATGAGTGTAGTCGTAGAGCATTATGAATGCGTTATAATTCACTATGAATGGCCTTATTACACATTATAGATGTAGTCTTCACAGAAAGTGTTACTGCTGATGGTTTCTGGCCATTTTAATGGTGACACTCAGATCTACTGTCCATTCCAATGGACGGATGTTTTTGAAAAGTAGCTATAAATATAAAAGCTATAAATTTTTTGACACACGAGTGATATAACATCTCATGTTTACTTTAAACACAGTTTAAACACAAATATTATACTATAACATTGTGATTAACAGACTGAAACGTGCTTAGCGCTTCCTTCTTGACTCATTATCAGCCATGCTCTTAAAAAAGGGGGCGCGGCTCTGCTGCAGTCGCCTTCAGATGATGTGGAATACTGTGATTGGCTTATAGACATCCCATCAAATAAGTCTGTGACAGTAAACATAGATCAAGACATCTGAGAAAAGGTATGTCCACTGGAATGGACGATGGAAGCTGCATCAAGGAAGGTTGATTTGTATCAGAGACAAGCTAACGTCACTTCATTGGCAGAATTTAAATTATTAAAACTAAACTCTAATAGCTGGTTTAGGTGAAGACTGTTAGTGCTACAGTGTTATTTCTGACACAGTGTGGGGCTCTGCCTCGCCCAGCGTGCTCATTTTCCATCATAAAATCTGCCCTTGAAATGTATTTCCAACGGTGACTCTTCAGTAGAGTCATTTCAGCCCTGCCTAAACTTAAGGCCTAAAGAGTGCTGCAAGTGTGTCAAGTGTTGAGTTGTATAACTCTTTTTTTCTGGGAAACCAATTTTTAGTTTTGTTCTTTTTTCCTCAGGAGATGCACGGCGCGCACAGCTTGGCTGCAGCGAGGCAACAATCAATCAGCGGATATTCAAACACAATCAGCCATGTTGTGCCACGGAGCTGCACAAAACTCCTCTCCAATTACCAACACAATCACATCTGATTGCTCATCATGTGTGTGTTGGTCAGTTTCCAGAAGGTTCCTGCTCGAGAGTCTGATTTCTACTTCTTGAAGTCAGAGGGAGATCTCATGGATTTAGTAAGGCACATATGAAATGTGCCGTTTCGTACTTGTGTATTTTCTTTTCGCATGAGCTTAGATTCATTTCTACTGTTGCTAACATATGTTTCTCTTTATCCTTCATTTATTTATTATTTTTCCGTCTTTAAAGTTTGGCAGCACAGGTGCTTTAACAGGCCAATAATAAAAGCTGTGACTGTAATTGAGAGTGAGAGAGAGACGGAGCGCTGCTGCTATTTCTAGTTATTTATTCACACTCTACACAAACACACAAGGCCGATGTTAATATCCAGACGCTGACTCCAGACGTGCTCTCCCGCACTCCGTGTTCCCCACGGTAAAATATTAATAAACTGTTTTGTTTGCAGTTCCTTTTTTTAAAGCAAACACACTGTGGCCTTATCGTTTGCATCATCCTCGCAGTCTTAACAACACAGCCTAAATAAGCAGGAGAAAGTATTTAGGAAATGCTCGCGGTGTGGGTTGTTTTTCTGCTCGGCAGGACGAGATTAATGGTCTGTTTGCATTCCCCGCATGCTGTTCATCGTTGTTCTGTCCCAAGCAACACACTGCTGTATACATACAGGACATATAATGGAAGATAAATGTGGCAGCAGAGGGGATACTCTTCCTGGGGGAGCGCTGTGCAGATAGGAAACAGTGTAAGAGGAATGTACTGTTAGGAGATGAGTTATGCTCGAGTTACAGTTTGTTTTCTCTCAGTGAGTCTAGCCTCCGAACTCTGGACAGTACTGGAGACTCACTAAAAACACTGGATGTTGCAGTGTGTAGGTGACAGAGGTGAACCAAGGCTGAATAAAGATTCTGTGTGCAACATTCAAACCACTATTTCCTATGTAACAGTACAGTGGAGAAACAGCGTCCTGAGCAAAGAATGAAGTCATGTATCCTCCGTGTGTGTTTTAATCTGAGCTTCTCTGTGGTTTGCACTCATACTGCGGTTACTGCTGATTTTGGGACTGCGTGGCACCCACACTCCGGTTCAATCAATGTTGCCATCATTTAGCGCTGTCTCTTGAATTAGCATCATTAGCCTCAGCTCAGACGCCTCCTTTAGAGCAGGAGTTCTCCCTAAAACAATATAAATTGCATATACTGCTCGAATCTTAAGGCTCTTCAAGTTTTCTAAAGGCATCTAGGAGAGCATTACACCCTAAATAATTGAAAGCATATCAGTGCAAACAGACTCTGAGAGAAGCCGAATGAAAGACAGCGAGGACTTTGCCGTGCGCATGAACTCACATGTGCTCTATAAATTCCTTCACAATAATCTGAAAATGCTTTGTTCAGCAGTAATGAAGCAGAAATAGCTGTTTGGATTTCAATGACCCACAAATGGATACAAGACACTTAGATCATGCTGCAGAGGAATTTTCAGAAAGTTTCAGTGTAGATATTTAACCACAACTGTACAGGTTATATTTTTACAAATAAAATGAGTAAATAAATAAATAAATAAATGTTTAGATTTAATGTGACAGTTTATTTCTGTCCCAACATGACCCCTGAGGTGATCAGCGGATTAGCGACAGGCGACAGTTGCAGGTCAATTTACATCCCTGCAACTCAAACAACTTTTGCAAGTGTCCATTTTTTGCTAGCATATATCTAATACTAAAGCTTAAAAGGATAGTGCACCCAAAATTTAGCCATTATCTACTCACCCATTATGCCCATATGTGTCCAAAAAACACATAATTGAAACCACAGAATATCTCCATGCTGCTCGTCCGTAGTGATCCAAGTGTCCTGAAGCCCTGACATAAAAAGTTGTTTGGAAAAACGTCATTTGAACTCTGTTTTAGCCTCATTGTAGCCTGTAGCTCTGACTGCTTCTGTGAACGCTGAGCTTACATGTGTGTGCGAGACCATCGAAAGCATGTGAACACACATGAAGGCGGTGCCCATGTCTCACGGTCTCGCGTGAGCGCACACACGTGAGCACGGTGCCCAGACAGGCAGTCAGAGCTACAGGCTACAGTGAGGCTAAAAACAGAGTTCAAATGACGTTTTTCCAAACAACTTTTTATGTTGGGGCTTCAGGACACTTGGATCACTACGGACGAGCAGTATGGAGATATTTTGTGGTGTCAATTATGTGTTTTTGGATGTTTGAATCTGGGGCGCCATAAGCCTCCATTAGGTGGAGTTGTGTTGCTACCTCCTCTCCCCTTGGATCTCTGGAAGTGATGTGAAGACTCTAAAACTTCACCTGAGCCTCCCTTGGCATATGGGTGAGTAGTTAATGGCTGAATTTTCATTTTTGGGTGCACTATCCCTTTAAAGCTTATACTGAAAGTATTAGGTTTTATGCTCACTCTCTTAATACGAGTGTTAACGTTGGTTAACACTCAGAGACGAAGCAGAGAAGCATCATGCAGTGTGAAACATAGTGAAACATATTTTCTATAAAGAAATGTAATACATACTGAGGTTGCTATAGCAGATTTCGAAGATTTGGGAAGCTGTGACGGCCACTGAAACATATTTTTTAGGAATTTTCAGAAAGTTTCAGAAAGTGTTTTGAGATGTTTTTGGATAAGTTTTTGAAAAGTTTAAAAACTTTTTTTTTTTTTTTTTTGCTGATTTCAATGCCCATCAATGCCCATTGCAGCCCCCGCCCATGTCACGTGACCTGCCAGGGGTGAGTGCAGATTTCAAAATGATTGCCAGAATGTGTGAAATATTTTTTTAGAAATATTTAACCATAGTTTATACAGTTATAAATAAATTAAGTAAATTTAATGTGACAATTTATTTCTGTCCCAACGTGACCCCTGAGGTGATCAGCGGATTAGTGACAGGCGACAGTTGCAGGTCAATTTACATCCCTGCAACTCAAACAACTTTAGCAAGTGTCCATTTTTGCTAGCATATAGCTAATACTAAAGCTCGAAGCTTATACTTTAAGTATTAGGCTTTATGCCCACAAGATGAAACATTGGTTAATACTTAGAGACGAAGCAGAGAAGCATCATGCAGTGTGAAACACAGTGTTTATGGTTGTTCAGCTGGGTTAGCAAAGCGCTATATGATTAGGACATTAGTGCATGAATACTGAACGTTTGTGCCTCAGCTAACTCTGGTGATGATGAGGATTGTGGGCTGAAAACTCTGAAAACCTTTGCTGTAAAGAAATGTAATACAGTTTGAGGCTGCTATAGCAGCTTCTTCGGATTTGAGAAGCTGTGACGGCCACTGAAACATATTTTTATGATAAAATCAGTGTGGTAAAACTTTCGGGATGCTATACCAAAGTTGGAGATGTGTGTTCCGCTCCTGCTCGGCGCCAACAGCGGCCTGTCCTGGCCCTGGTCGGTAAGCAGAAGCTGTTTCAGCATCTTTGAATATGATGTTATATTTGCAGCTCCACAAGATGTCTGGCAGCAGAAAATGTGGAATATGTTTGTTTATTTATCTCTGAAAGCTGGTGGGTTCTGACATTAATCCCTTGAGGACAGATTGACGTCAGCCTTTGAAGTCCAACAGCATGATCATAATCCCCTTTTGAACTCAAACATAATTGGTATCAGTCGTTGAAAGGAGGCGATGAATGAGAAAATGACTGAAAAACAGGTCTTGGTGTAGCTTCACATGGTAATTATTCGGCTTATCTGTGTAATGAAACAGCGGACGGCTGAATAAATGTGTTTGAAAAAGTGAAAGGTTTCATTCCTGCAATCTGAAATATATCAGCATTTCAAAGGGAAATAATTATTTCATCATCAAAACATGATTTAATTGGAGGCAAAGGTCTGAAGGAGATGATAAGTCGTAATTTATAATCTGCTTTATATTCAAGCAGAAGAAAAGTCATAACTTGTTTTGAATGGTGGGTGTAAAAGTTTGGAATAAATGACACAATCAGATGCAGTGAAAGCAGACTTATCAAGTTATAGCAATATTGTCTGCATGTGGTGTTTTGCCTTCACTGTCAAGAGGGTGTGTTTCTGTCAGGACTGCAGATTCAGATATGTTTCTTCATCATCATCATCATCATCATCATCATCATCATCGACAGCAGCAGCAGCATGACTCCAGTCAGTCACAGATATTCCAGTGTTGGAGCTGCACAGTAAAACAAACTCTTCAACTGTAACACAAAAGATAACTCTTTCCATATCCCATCTGGACTCTGCTTTCGTCTTTCTTCCATCATATTGATCGATTCTGATCACAGTCAGAGTATGTGTTTAAGTCCTTAACTGTCTTAATTGATGCCCGTATTCTGCTTCTTCACTGAAGTTGTACTTTCTGTCCTCTGTTATCAATTTGCTTCCTGGAAGCCCAGCAGGCTTTGCTTAGCTTTTGCTGAGTTGTCATTAACAAACCCACTGGATGTTATTTGTGGGAGGAAATCCATGCAAACATAATTCATGACAGAGGAGAAGCTGTTTGCTCTATTTCAGCCACATCTATTTTTAATGATGTTGACTTTTCTGGCGGAGAAAAACAAATCAGGACACAGTGAAGGCGGCGTGCAGTGCTGTGTTCGCCCTGCAGGTGACAGCAGTAGCATATTTAAAATGCAAACATGTACATGCACACACACACACAAACACATATGGCACGAACACACAGAGGAACACAAAGAGCAAGAATCAAATCCCTGTTTCACAACTTGTAAATTAGATCCTCCAGTTTTAGTTCATGTAAATAAATAAATCTTTGATCAGTTCTTTTTCAGATTAATTCTTTCCCAGAAACCAACACTGCAGCTCCATCAATGGATTACTGAACGAGCCTACTGGGTACAGGCCAGCAAAGGAACTGCAAAGCAACACAAAACGACCAAAAAAGACAGAAAGTTACCTCAAAAATAAACAGAATTACCTTCATAAGACACAAAATACCCTCAAAGAGACACAAACATCTACAAAGAGACTGAAGAGGCCTACTTAGAGCCATGACTACAATGAGACACAAAACAACTAAAAAGAAACAAAACTATAAAAACAGGCAAAACAGCCCCAAAGAGACACAAAATGACGTCAAAAGGAAAAAAAAAAAAAAAAAAGAATCTTCACGAGGCACAAAATTCACTTGCGTGTGTGAAGTGGGTGTGAATGTCAGATTGTTGGTTTAGTTAAGTTACAGAGATGGTCAGACCATCGACTGTATAAAAATAATGGGTGTGGTCGCAGTGACATCACTAGTTTCTGGACTAATTTTGAAGCTGTGAGTTCAGCATTTTGGTCCCCATTCTGGAATTTTGGAGCCAGAGGTGAGACCCAAACCACGGCAAAAAGAAACACAAAACAAATAAAAAGAGATACATAATAACTATAAAGACAGGCCAAACAATGATAAAGATACGCACGACAACTACAAAGAGACAAAATCACTATAAGACACAAAATGACAACATGAAACGACCAAAAGAGACAAAATTATGAAAAAAAGACAAAAAAAAATTATAAGACGCAAAATTATTTCAGAGACCCAAACCACTACAATTTACACAAAAACAAAATACAAATTGGCAAAACAACCACTTAGAGACACAAAGTGACTGCATAGAGCCACATTACAACCACAAAGAGACACTAAACAACTAAAAAGAGACACATAACTCAAAAAAAATTATCTACGGCGACTACAAAGATACGCAAAATAGCCATAAAAATTGGCAAAACGACCACAAAGAGACACAAAATGACCAAAAGAGACACAAACTTTTGTCAAAAAGACAAAAAAATATATATTTATGAGACACAAAATTATCCCAGCAAACTAAACCACTACAAAAAAACACAAAACAACCACAAAGAGACACAAAATGGTGACAAAGACAGAAAAAATGTATCTTGGAGACACAAAATTATCTCAGGGACCCAAACCACTAAAATTCACAAAACAACCACAAAAAGACACAAAACAACCACAGAGAAACCCAAAGTGACTACATAGAGACACATTACAACTACAAAGAGACACTAGACAAATAAAAAGAGACACATAACTCCAAAAACAGGCAAACCAACCACAAAGAGACAACTACAAAGACACACAAAATAGCCATAAAATGAGAAAAAACAACCACAAAGAGACACAAACTTATGTCAAAAAGACAAAAAAATATATGTTTATGAGACACAAAATGATCTCAGAGACCCAAACCATCACAGTTCACAAAGTAACCACAAAGACACATAAACAACCACAAAAAGAGGCAAAACACAAAACCACCAAAAGAGACACAAAATTATGTCAAAAAGACAAAAACAACCCCCTTTATAGGACACAAAATAATCTCAGTTGCCCAAAGCACTACAAAGACACACAAAATTACCTTTATAAGATGCAAAATTCCCTCAGAGAGACACAAACTATACAAAACTACAAAAAGAAGCATAACCACTACGAAGAGATGCAAAGCCATCACAAAGTCTGTCTGACTAGGAGAGGTGGTGGGGCCCTTTGCATATCAGCGCCCAGGGGCCCACTGTCTAATGATCCGCCCGTGGCCACTCATGTGTCTCTGTGCCCTTTTGCTCAGTTTTGTCAGAACCAGCGTCGCCGCATGAAAACAAACTATCAGCAGATCTGTACGTGTGTGGAAATAATACAGCAGGAAAAAAATCCATTTCAATCAAAGACGGGGACATTTCTTTCACAGTTGTGCACAATTCCAATAATGTCTTTGGAGATTTGAAGTGCTGAGGGGAGCAGCTCAAAACCTGACTGCTGCTGTTCTCACCAAACTCCAGCTGTGTTTTTCCCACTTTGGCCACTAAAGGAAAGCAGCGGAATTGCTGACTTCCCCCTCGGGTTTAAAGCGGTGACAAATAAAATGAGGTTTTCTCTGTGTTCTCTGTGTGCGCTCGGCCCTTATTTTCTGACAGGTTCATTGGCTCAAAAACAAAAGATAAAAAGAAAATCACATCTTAGCTTTGCATCGACTTAACTAGGATGCCATGGTAACTGCTCCGAGGCAGTTTTCCGACATTTGGAACAGGAGTTATCAGCGAGCGCAGGATTCAAGGGCGGATAATCTGATATAATTGGTAGAAACCTTCAGCGCAGAACAAGGTTTCCGTCATGACTTTGCTCTGGGTAGCTGTGAGGTTTTATTAACCTTAATTCACCCAGCCAGGGCTTTTGCTGAGTATGCATGTTGTTTTTCCAGCGACAGCCTGCTTCGCATTCATGCAATTGCACACATTCTCAGCTGGAAGCGGCCCAGCTCCACCTCTGAAGCAGCTGGCTGTTATTTGCCTCTCCACAGCAACAGCAGCGGCCGCATGAGGTAACTCAGCAGACAAAAGGATTACTTTAAAGCAGTTCAATTTTCTGCTAAGAGCCGTTGAAGATCCTTTGAAAAGCCAAAGGCCACATATATCACCCGTTCGACTTCGCTTTTTATTGGGCTGGCTTGGAAGTAGAAACCATCTCATAAAGTCATTTTATACGACTTGAAAGTACTGAGGACAAAGGAAGGAGGTCTAAGATTTGGCGAAAACCTCAGCTGCCCTGTAAAGACAGCCTCCCACAGAGAGAATTAAGTGCCCTCGGCTGTGCAGAAATGCTAATCATCACCTAAGCACACGCCCATGTATTAGGTTTAACCTCATGTAAAACCCTGAGCGGATACACTCCCTGCTGCTGAGGATCAGAGTGTAGGTTTGTCTTCTGCCAGATGACACAGAAAACGTGGCGTAATAACCTTTAGTAAGGACATCCTCCATCCCCCTGGCTGGAGGCGGAGTCGTTTCCTGGGCAGCGAGGGGGGCGGACGGGGGATCTTCTGTGTTTTGGGAGACAGTGATGAGGTGGTGGTGGTGAAATTAAGAGGGAGAGACGTGAGTGAAATTGTATTATGTGAGGAGAGGAGCAGCTGGCAGTGAAACCTGTTTGCTCTGTTCCTGAGGCAGAAAGATGAGGAGGCAAATATTCAATATTCTGGCAAAGGAGCTCTCGGTGAGTTTGTTCTGAGAGGAGCGGTAATAGTCAGATCACAGAGATTTCCTACAGCAAAGATTCTCATTTCTCTCTGTGTGTTCCACTTTCAGATAGCTGCAGAAAGGCCACACAGAGTACCCTGCGGTGCACACGGCGCCTTATCGCCACTCGTGCTACAATAATGTGACTGTTGTCGGTTACGCCGCTCGGCATTTATTTGCAATGCTTTGTAATCCCCAGAGGAAGATAAGTAGTAGAGGCGTTTAGGTGGAGCATTTTGTGACAGAGCGTGCAGCGATGCTGAGATCTTCCTGCCCACGCTAGAGCTGAGGCAGCTCGCAGATGCAGCACTGATGGCGAACACACACACTCATATAAACCTTTAGACACTCAGGGGCATACGCATGCTTGCATATTCAGAAACACTCTTAGATTATTTACACATCACTGCTGTCAGAAGGGAAACTTTGTATCTCCAAAGTGTTTTAAGGCCCTGAAACAACAAGTCAAGGATTACCCGTCTGTCAGTGTCTGTCGGCCTAGTTTTTGCGTGTGTCCTGCACCATAACAACTAGTTGCCCCTTGTTTTTGTTTTGGCTGATTCAGCATGTTTAATCTGCGTCAGAGACGAGACGCTGAATGAAATTACTCTGATTGGTGCTCAGTGCATGAAAAGAGAAACGTGAAATTAATGTAACTACATTAATTATTTCTACAAGAAGAAACACATTCGGATGTGGCACATTTGTAATCGCTAACATTTTGATTAGAAACTGAAATTTAACTAAATATATTTTTCTCCATCTCTAATCAGTGTAATTAAATTCTGAAATAGAGTTTATAATTCAACGATATAAAATTAACCAGCCCGTTCTCAATCAGAAGTCGTCAGATATTGTCAGTAATTTTGGAGTCAGACTGCCGTCTTTTGCAGCAGTATGATCGCCGCTGGGTGTCTGTATTTGTCAACATGGCAGGATGGTACCTGTCATAGCGGTATGATACACAGCTAGACTCCGTCAGGTTGCAACGTCACCAGTAATGACGTAATATAAGGAGCTGGAAAGTCTCTATAGGGTACATGGGAAAGGGTGGTAGATCAACACATTCTCACTTCGACCTCGTCACATATCGACGTTAGGTCATGGACTTTCCACGTCCAGATATGACGTGCAAGGTACCCTGGGTGTGTTGGTTGTTGATGTTCTTGGGCACCGTGTTAGCTTCTGCCTGTAACATGCATTGTCTGTTTCAGAAATACACTTCTGTTTTTACAGGAAATGTACCATTTACATACAGTCTCTTTCAAAATAAATCTGCATACACTGCAAATTGATGTTTTTTTCCTCCAACAACAAAAGTTCTTGGTTAGGTTTAGGAAAAAAGAACAGAGTTTGGCTTTACAATCTTCTTTACAAACACCGGCCTCCCAGGTAAAAGTTGGTGGTTGTTGGACCCATTTACCAGCCTTCCCATCTGCGCTAGTTGGACCTCAGCTGATTTAACTTTTGTTGTTGTCCTGCCGTGTTTCCCTCTGATGCCGCCAGGGGCCGCTAAACAATAATGGCGACCAGCCATGTATCATGTCGACATGAAAGGACAGCTTTTTTTTCATCAGGGTCTGATACTTGAAGTCGCTACCCAAGTGCCGATTTTCAACGTCTTCGAAGTGAGACCAGGTTAGGTGGATGGGTCCAACAAACCCAGGACTTTCACCTGGGAGGTTTATGTTTGCTTCCCGTATGAATGTAGAGCCAAACCATGATGTTTTTTCTAAACCTAACCATGTGCTTTTTTGACATGCCGGTGTTGGTAGCAGCATCACGGAACATCAGCAGCAGATGCAGAGGGATACCTAGCGTGTAATATGTAGACGTGAAAGGTAGTGACAAAGCGGCAACATGACTTGACACGACTTGGGAAGAGAATGTTGAATTAACATAATTTCACATAAATAAAAACTTACACGACCCGGACCCGGATAAGCGGAGGACGACGAGTACGAGTACGAGTACGAGAATAAAAACTTAAACTGAACTGATCAACCTGAGGTATCTTTATCCAGCATAACAATATGATCAATACAGCTTGGACATTAAAACAAAATCTAAATCGTAGTTGAATTTAATCTATGTAAAAAGTCATTTCAGAAAGACTTCTATCCTCTGTTGTCTTTTAGTTGTGGAGATTTTTCACAAGCCTAAAAAGTGTTTCAGTGTGATTCTGAAAATCTCCAAAATAAGGTTCATGAGGTTTCCTCCCGACAACATAATGTTTACACACACATGCCAGCACAGCTTTTCAAAGCCCCCTCTCTCCCCCTCTCTCTCGCTCCTCTTTGCATTCATTGCCATTCAATTTACTGGCTTGCATTTGTTTTGGGGCGTTTGTTCATCTGAGGGGATAAAGTGCACGATAATGGACAACTGCGCTCCTTTTTTTTCATCCCTCCAGCTTAAATTGCAGTGAAAAGCAAGAGTAGAATTGTAAAACACATTTATCTGTCTCAGACAACCGTCTCCACTCTGAATAATTAATGCTCCGGGCTTTATGTGTCTTGCTGGTTTGTCCTTGGGGCGTGTTGACTCGGGGCATTGAGAGTCCAGGTTGCTGGCGTGGTGGCGCTGGTGATGCATGCTGACATACATCAGACGTCCAGAGCAGCTTTACATTCAGAGGATGTCGACCGTGTGGACCAACAGAAATAAATAATCGCATTAAAAGCTGCAGCAGTGACTGTAAGCAACTGGTGAAGTGATGCAGAAAGGGAAGTAATGAGTGTGTGAATGTGACAGTACATGATAATTACATCACGGCAGTAACGTACAGTAACTGTGCACATTAAAGAGGCGAGAGTTTGGAGCACGTTTTCCTGGTTTAACTTTCACAGGAAATAATGTTGAATGAAATGAAACCAAAACAGCAGGAAGGGACTCTTTATACTGTGGAAGAAAAGACAGTTTGCACTCGCATTTCTTTTAATTATAGCCCATAATATGACAGAATGGATTTTTTTTTCATTTACACTAATATTGTATGAAGTGTGTCCTGTTGTGCTAATAATGGCCTGATGTGACAGTCCCTGGAACAAAAATGAGCTCCAGGCACATCAATTTGTCATTTCAGTCCATGTTCTGTGTCACTGTGAACAATGACTTTGTATCTAGGACGCCTCATGAAGCCACGACAGTAAGAGTAGCATGTGAGGATGTTTTAGCCACACTGACCTAGTTTGACAGAAGCTGTGACACCGTGGTTGTTGGCGGTGTCTGGCCCCTCTTCCCTTACAGAAGGACAACATCATGCACACTGGGGTAGTCTGGGAACACCTGTTGGGACATTAGAGACCACCTGGAAATACATAGATGCTGATCTTGGCACTAGAATCACCGCTAATGTATCCTTCAAAATCTAATGTTTTATGTGTTTTCTACAATTTGGTCTCAGTGTCTGAAATCTGGGCTCATAAAACATGACAACAACACATTCACACAAGTATTTCTAAACCAATGGAAACTCTCCAAGATGTCGCATTATAAAACTCAAGGGTCACAGTGTTCAACAAGATATCGAAACCAGTGGTTTCCAACTGGTCCGGCCTCATGGTCCGGATTTCTCCATAGTCATTAGTTCAAGATCCACACAGTTTAATATATTCAGCGTCATACTTGCGTTTGGCTATGTCAAGCTAGTTTGCTGTCTCTGTGAAGCAGCTGTCCACCAGTCACTCACTCTACAGCAGGAAATGGCACTTCAAATTAAAAGCTCTGTGCAGGAAATTCACTGTACTTCAAAATAAAGTGCATTTTTTTTACAAACTTGACATGTTTGCAAGTAACCTGCGGTTTCATTCTGAAGGGACCTATGACCCACTTTTGGATCATGACCCACCAGTTGGGAACCACTGATATAAACTACTTATTTGGAGGTGAAACTGATAATGGAGATTACAAGGTTGTACACATGCTGCATTTTTGCGCCCTCAAATTCATTGTTCTCATTGTAGACAGCAGCTCAAACGCCAGAGTGACGCCATTGTGGCGTGCACGTGTTCCTGAGCGCCTATTTTTCAGGGTGTAACGGCTGCGCCCTGAGACAAATAGAGTTCAACTTTTGGAATGCAGCAGTGTGCATGTCATGTAACGAGGACCAGCTAATCACAGTTGACAGATATCTTTTCCTTCATCCATGATTATTAGTGTGTGATAGATAGTAGCTGATCATGTTAGTGCAGAGCTGCCAGAGCTTTACACCTGTCCCATGCATGATAGGCCTACACACTTATAAACAGCTCCTGGAAGAAGATCAGCTCTGCTTTTTGAGGTTGCTTAGCAACCTCATACGCATCCTGCTGCTGCCCTTTTGAAAGCTGGCACCGAAAAGGCACAGCACCCTGCGCCTGACCTTGCCTTTTCCAGGCGGTTAAAGATGCGGTATGTGTAACTGCTGAACTGTGATGCTGCTTGTGTAACTTTTTTCTTTTTTTTTAAAGGTTTTTTTTTAGTTGTTTTTGTTTTCTCACTCAAAGATCTCTTTAGATTAGGGGGAAAGAAAGAGCCCCAATCCTTTTTTGGCATGTCCAGATTGTATCCAGATTGACTGAAGTCTGGAAAGCACATGAACAAAACACATGAAATACAGTTTTTACAAATCCAATCCAATCCATATTTGTAGATGTGCAAAATATGACTGGATTTTTTCAGACTGCATCCAAGTCTGGAAGCTCTGGCTGCTCAGATTGGATTTCAAAGTGTCATCTGCATCACTCACAATGCAAGCAATGGTGACTGAGCAGAATTCATGCTTCTTCTAGCACAGCGCTATGTAGGACAAGAAGAGAACAACAGTCAGTCAGCGGGGTTATTGGCCAATGACCCTGACGAAGACCTGTGAGTCACAATATGTTGGTCTTTTTAATCAACATTGCCATGGAAAATAAAGGCATTCGTTTTTGCACAAACCCTACAGTGTGCCTTGCATTGCTTTTGAAGGAGACCTTTTATATTTTTTGATTGATCGTATACTTCACTCTGCAATGAGCCTTTCACAATGTGATATATTCCAAAAATGTGTTTAACTCATTTCCTAAAGTTGTTTCCTGTTAGGTAGCCAGCAGGCCGCCATCTTTGTTTTGCTTTGTAAACAGAGGCAGAGGTCGTAGAGTTCAGTAGATCAAAGCTGAACCTAAAAGTTGGTCCTATGTAGCAACAGTTACTGTTTTCTTCCAAATAGGTTTGGAATAAAATTTTATTACAACGTATGAGAAATGGCCCAAACTACAACACAATTTAATACAGTGCTTTGTTTAGGAAACATTTTACATTCGTTTGAGTCGGGCAGTCAGACTTATAAATCCATGCTGTATTTTAGTCTCACAAGCAGTAATAACCGTGATGTTCTCATGAACTTACACTGAGCTCACTGGAGACTCAGACTGCTCTGAGTGCGCAGCGACAGAGAGACACTGTATATGTGTAACTAGTCTAATTCCTGTCAGATTCGAAGACGTGTGTTTTTGGGGGTGTCAAGTGTGTGTCTTCCCCCCTAAGGTCAAGTGTCTGCGGGAACATGAGGAACACCACGTCTGGGTGCCTTACACAACACGGCCGGCTGAGATAATCCTGCAGACGAGGAAACGCCGCCCTTCTGCTTCACATTTCTCACATTTTCCTCAGTACAGCGAGAGGAACACAATGAACATTAATCCTCTGCTCAGTTGTCGGCAGCTACAGCTCTCCATTTCCCTTCTTCACATTTTGCCATTTTGATATGGTGAGAAAAAAATTAGCCAGCATTGATTACTGGTAAGTGTGGATGTAGAGGATTTTAGTCAAATTAAAACAGGCTGTTGCACATCACAGATTCTCCACCAGCACGTTTCAATCCTCGAGAGAGTTTAGTTTGTTTCCAGTGTTCTCAGCTGTGAGGTCAGCTAATCGTCTTCAGACAAAGACTTGAGTTCATCTGGATTGTGCTAAAGAAAAGAGCATCTTAAGCAGTGGGATGATTACAGAGAGAAAAGCAGACTTGTTTTATTCTTGGTAATAATACACAGTTTGAGTTTAAGTTAATATATCCAGCTAACATTTGCTGGTTCTTTAAAATTAAATGACAAAATATGGGGGGTTTTTGCGCTTCAAAATGACACATACGTTTCTGAAACTGGCCTTGGAAGTGTGCTCAAATGCACATATGATTTATTGTTACCTCAGCCTGACAAGGACCTCTAGTGCAGTGGTTCCCAGCTGGTGGGTCATGGTCCATAAGTGGGTCGCAGGTCCCTTATGAGTGGACTTTTGATGTATGGCCTTAAGTGATCCTTACATCCTCCACTTTTATATTTTTATATCAAACTAAAAAAACTTGCTTCAACATTTCATCAGCTTCGGGAAACTGTGCGTCATATGTCTACGTTTGCACACCTTACTCTAAATTTTGTTGAACTTCAGTAGCAGTGTCTGGTCTTGAGTCTCCCAAGCTTGGCTAGCTGTGGATTTCAAATCCGAAAAGTCTTGGAGGAAATTAGAGAATTTAATGGTGTATGGACGGATTTGTTCGCTCCTACCCCGCGTTCGCGAAGCGGCCCACAAGCATAGCAGCAGCAAACGTGTATTCACACCAAAACTGAACAGATGCGTCACGTCCCGTCAAAATACAAACCACACCTGAACAGTTGGTGGCGGTAGTGCAGCATGTTTGCAAATCTCCAATAAACCCCAAAGAAGAAGAAGTGAGTTTGGACCCAAAGCCCAAGGTGGACAGATTTGCGCGCCAGTGATTATTCCAACACTTGGACAATTAATATTTAGCACTACAAATGGGTAAGCAGTCTTTCTCTGCTTTGTATTACTACTAAACACGAGTTTGCGTGTGTTGTGACCTCTCTCGGCCACCGTAGATGTTGATTTTCTGATGAATACAACGACCATTCGCTCACGACTCGCGCAAAAAATCGGCGTCTCTTCTATTTTCGAGCCTGCGTGTGAAAGTAGCGTGACTCGAGCAGCGCATAGAACGGATGCGGTGTGAATGCTCTAACCTGAAGCCGAAATTAAAACGCGAGTAACCAGTGACTGTTCGCGAGCGCTACGTGAACCAAAGAATCATACATAGCCCTCTGCAGAATAGCAACCTTGTGGTGAAACATATTAATGAGTGCTCATTTAGACCTATTAGTAATGCTGATAGGCTGTGTTGCCTTTATTGTAAGGCAAAAATATATTCTGTGGCTCAACACCGATGTTTTGTTTTGTTGTTTTGGCCAGAAATCTCTCTTTTGATAGTAAAGGCTGATCCCTGGTGTAGGTCTACATGTTACTGCAGGCCAGCCTCTTTGTATCATCAACATGTATCTGTATGTTTGTATTTATTGTGTGAGCGGTGAAATACAGTTGCTTTGGTGGCGTACGTGTGTGATACCGATTGATTGATCAGACAGTATGGTGCAATATCTCCTGATGTCATATGACCACACCAGGAGAATTGCAGTGACGTATGCAGGCTTCTCTCTGTGCCTGTGTCTGATCACAGCTCATAATTTAACTCAAGTGTTATCTGTGGAAATATGTTGCAGTACGCTAATTAAATGTTAATGTAATTAACGGTTCAGAACACCTGTAAAGCAGAGAGATATATGCATAGTTAAACGGTCCCAGTGCTGTTGTACTTTATTTAACACTCAAGGAATGCCTCTTGTCCAATCAAATCACATGGTCGTAACTAACTGTTATGCAATCAATATTTATGAACGTGAGCGACTCTCTCTCAAAGCCAGAAACCACAGAAGTAAGTCTCAAACTTGTGATGTCATCAAGTATACAGTCTGGAGCTGCTCCACAGACAGTGAAAAGGAGCCCGATTTTATGCAGCCACAGATAAAACATCTTTCCCCATTCATTGTCTATGAAGCAGCTCCAGACTTTATACTTGATGACATCACAAACTTTGGGTTTTTAGCACTCTGTTTTTTGGAATTGGAAGACAGCTGTTCATGTTTACTAATATTTTTGGACTGCTTTAGCCCATAGGAGTAACATACAGTTCCACTTTTAGCAGGCGCTTCTTGACATGACAGCCCTCTGATGTAGATTTATTCATTTTAAATTGAATTTATTTCAATCAGTCATCACGAGCTGTTTGAACCTCAGGCTCTGGGGAATTTTGCAGACTGCGTTGCAGACATTCCTGCTTTGACCACATTAAACATGTGTGTTTAATTACAATAGTTTATGTACACTTTAAGCACTGTTTTGTGTCGCGGCAGAGCCAAGTTGCGCCAGAAATAGATGTGGCTCAGAGATGTCTATTCTCCCACCGTCTCATTTGATTGAACCTCCTGCCTGTGCTCCATCCTGTCTGTGCTGAACACCAAAATACCAAACAAATATGCAAAGCACAAGGTTTACAAAACACCAAACTGCTGGAGTGCTGCCTGTGCTGGTGGCCAACCAAACATTAACCCTAGTTTATTTGCCATAACCACAATCTTTCCCTAATCTTAACTAAACTGAGGTTGCCATGTGCAGATATTGTATTTTACGCTTTGCCTTCTTTCCAGTTTGTGAGAACATTAATATCTAAAATAAGCATGAAATTACAATAACATGAGCAGAGGTCTGTGTCAGTTTGTTTATGCGGAGATCTCTATAATCCCCTCTCGTCTGTAACTGCAGAGATCTATGTACTAGTTGTATGTACAGTAAATATGCTCCTATAAGAAGAGTGCTCACAAATAATGGTTTTCTTTATGAAGACAGTCTGCATGAATTTTCCTCTTCGTAACGACGTCCTTACAATGTTTCCTCGCCTTTTCATTTTATGTAAATGTTTTAACTGCAGTCTGTCACATGCCATCATTGTGAGGTTTCTTTCAGACGGGAAACTTTCATATGCATCACAGAGGCTTATAAATATTTATATCTGCAATTGCCTTTTCATTCATTTTCTCCAGCGCTCTGTTCGTTGTCGCCACAGTGACCCAGTTTCCCCTCAGGGAGTCAATTAAGTGAATCTTACTATAGTGTATTTTACCTTAACATTGTTTGTACAGGTCTGTGCAAATGTGTCCTTACAAGAACACCACATGAACTTGTCTGTAGAAGGTAATAATAGCAGACATCTCCTGCTCGCAAGAATATTGACACAGAGTTTCTCCCTTTAAGCCTCCCTGGAAGACTTGGTGTGCGCAGGAGGGAGAATAATTTGATGTGGCAGCGAAACAAGAAGCGTTTGAACAATGTAAGAAATGACAAAAAAAAGTCCTTTTTTTCTGAACAAACCCCCCAGAGTTATTCTGGTCTTTTTAATAATCCGAGGTAGCTCCTGCTGACAGCCGGGAGCATTGATTATCATTCCCAGAAGTCGTCTGTGAAGTAATCTGCGTTCAGGAGCTTACTGATGATGATTGACCTGCAGGTGCCCGAGGTTTTTATGCTCTTTAAAGTGAAGCAGGAAGGTAAGGCAGCAGGGAGGTGACAGATCTGATCTCCAGGTGCCGCTGAACGACTGCCTGTCTGTCTCTCAACACACTCAGATATCATCGGGGATCTATGGCAGAAACGTTGCACGTCCACGTTTCTGTTTCCACTGCACCTGTCTCATCCACCTGCACATCAGCTGGTGGATTTCCAAGAAAGAAACTTTATGTCCCCATATTTGGTTCCATGTGTCAATTCAGAAAACAAAACTGATGATAGTGACATAAAGAGACGAGAAAATTGCGGGTGCACTCTTAACTGTTTATTGAGGATGCTGTCTCTGCTTCCTCTTTGTAGATTTTTTGTATTTATGCTCATTGAATCCATTCATCCATTTTCAACTGTTCATCTGAAGCCAGGTCGTGGGGGCAGCTGGCTGAGCAAAGTATTCCACATGCCCCTCTTCCCAGGAACACTTTCCAGCTCCTCCTGGGGGACCCCGAGGCACTCCCAAGCCAGATGAGATATGTAATCCCTCCAGCGTGTTCTGGGTCTGCCCCAGGGCCTCCTACCAGTTGGATGTGCCTGGAACACCTTTAACGAAAGGCACCCAGGAAGCATCCTGATCAGATTCCCAAACCACCTCAACTGACCACTTTTGACGTGAAGGAGCAGCGGCTCTACTCCGAGCTCCCTCTGGATGTCCGAGCTCCTTACCCTATCTCTAAGGCTGAGCCCAGACACCCAATGGAGTAAAATCATTTCGGCCGCTTGTACCTGCAACATCATTCTTTCGGACTTTTGTCTTCTGGATCAGCTCCCTCTCCACCACGATGGTACGGCACAGTGCCTGCATCACTGTGGATGCCATGCTAAACCGCCAATCCATCTTAGGCTCAATTCTACCCTCACTCATGAGAAAGATCTTTTGGTCAAGATGACACGGCACATTTGGGGAAAGTGTACCCCACCTGGTATAGGGACACTGGGCACCCCCTCTGGAGCCAGACCTGGGTGTCTCATGGCCTGGCCTTGGGCCACGGGGCCCAGTCGGGCTCAGTCCAAATGAATAACATGGAGCCACCACCCTGTGGGCCCACCACCTGCAGGGACTGGCCCCGAGGCCGGGTGCGTTGTGTGGCTCCTGGTGTGTTGACCCCTGGTGTCACAGATTGGCTCTGGGGATGTGGAACTTCACCTCTCTGATCATTGAATGTTGGTATAAAATTGTGAGAATAAAAAGAGAAGCCCCTGGTCTGTGACTGTCAGCAGTTAATCTTTATAGACAGATATGTATGCAGACTTTGTTATTGGAAGCTTTTTGGTTTCTGTCTGTAGTCCATGTACTATTGACAAATCACGTTTGAGCAGCAGGTAATACATTGGCCAAAATGCAATCTCTGAACCAACTGGCCATCATCTGATGACAATTTAACTTGAAATTTGCTATTTAAAAAAATAATCTACATTCATAAGCAGACATCTGTTGACCAGTGCATGGAAGAGGAAGTCTTGGCGTGAATATCTGCCTGCTACACTGGCTCTACCCAAATTTTGGTTGCTGCCCCGTGAGGCTTATCATAGTGAGACCAACAGCCGATGGGTGGCTTGATTAGTCAGCAACTGACACATCTGATACTAATGCTGATATTTCAGTCAGTTGACACCTGCTCTGCTATTTCACCAACGTGACATCACTTAACACTTATCTCATGCTGAATTCACACTGCATGATTAGCTGGACAGATGTTGGGTGTCAAACCACAAGTAGCATGATAATTTTTAACCCATGTAGTTTGTCATAGTGGAAAACAACAAATGTTGCCTCTGAGAGCTAAAGTCCCAGCCTGTTCTCATTTCTGGGTCGTCAAATACCAACGCTTTGTCAAGCCACTTGGTATCTAGTAACAACACACAAGGCGCCCTTCTGCATCTGTATGAAAGCTTTCAGACAACTCCAAGGTAAACCCGTTTACAATAATAATTAGATGCTTGGACCAACTGACGTAGTATAAAGAGCGAGAAAGTCAAAAACAAACAACCGTAGCCTGCTGTCAGTGTCCCACGTGAAACCAAAAGTCAACGTCATTTAACTCAAACCAGGATCTTTTATCCGAAACTGACGCTAGAGGTATAGTTTGAAGTGTAAGGCTGCAAGCTGACATATGTGATGAAGAGTTGGGAGTGATGACATGCTGCAACCATCATGTTCTCATTCCCACTCTTGAATTTGACGACTTTCATGTGTTTCATTGAACACTGATGATAGTCAAAGACTGAAACATTTTGTTACCATCTCACACCCTTTTCCTCTTTAAGGGCGGTGGCTTGTGAGGGTGTGTACTTCATGGTGTGTGTGTGTGTGTGTGTGTGTGTGTGGAGGGAAGCAGGTCTCTCGAGTGTGTCATGGTGAAGACGGCAGGCCGCCAAGAGTGATGATAGCAGTAGAATTAAGTGTCTAGATGAGCTCAGGGCTGCTGTTAAACCTCATGAGAAGGCCGTGTGTCTTGTTTTGTGGAGAAGACTTCAATAAAGCCACTGTTGGTGAACGGCACCCAAACACCTCGCTATCCTTCCCTCTGCAGAGCGGTTCAGAACACTAGAAGCTAGTTACAAGCTAATAACGAGCCAAGCTAAAAGTAATGTAAATAAGCCAGCGTGTTCCCAACTATGGTTCGGCACCAGTAAGCTGACACAGAGAGGTAACAATTTGCTGCTGTTTATACTCACTCTTTATCTTTTTTTTTTTTGCACTGAGCACCTTTTTTGGTGCACAGATGTCTTTAATAAAAATACTTTTACAGATTTTTGCATTGATCTCAGCTCAACTTTCTTGTTTGTCTTTTGCACCGACGCACCCAAGACGAACTTTTTGTTGCCCCAAGTAGGCCCAGATTCACAGCATGACACTGACCCACGGGAAACTTGAACACTAGACCTTGCACCGTAAAGTAGAGATGTACCGATACCACTTTTTCCTTCCCGATACCAATTCCAATCCCTGAACCTTAGGTAGCTGCCGATACCAAGTACCGAGCCGATACCAGTGCGTAAAATATATATATAATATTAAGAAATAAATACATAATAGTAGAATGAATGCCATAAACCATCTCGTTTGCCTGTAGCGTGCGTATGCATAATGATATGAGGCATTACGTTGTATTGGATTGGTCATAGGCTGTACTCGCCGATACCCGATACCGCATTTTAAGCAGTATCGGAGGCATTTCCGATATTGATACAACTCTACCGTAAACGTGGTGAAGTGAAAGAGGAAGTCTGTGAGGTCTCCTGGTATCTCCTCCATGCTCTTGAGATTGTGCTGGGAGACACAGCAAACCTTCTTGCGACCACACGTATGGATGTGCCGTCCTGGAGGAGCTGGACTACCTGTGCAACCTGACAGGGCTGCAGGTACCACCTCATGCAACCAGTAGTGACAAGGACACTAGCAGAACACATGACAACAGGTGCAATGGAAAGGCAAAAGCAAGACAACCCCCAAAAAGAGGGTTGTCTTGCTTTTGCCCCTCCATTGTACCTGTTGTCATGTTCATGTGCACCAAAGCAGCTGAAACTTTGAGCGATGCTGCGCTTTAGCCAATCACAATGGAGGGGGCGTGGCCGAGATGTGCAGGTGTCCCCAGGAAATGTGTACCTACAGAAACAGCAAGCTCCGCGTCCATAGCGACCTCTCCACCCAAAACGCCGTCTCATCAACGTGAAAATTTTTTTTTTTTCCAGTGGATGTCTTAGTTACAACATGATTGAGCAAACTGGAGTAGTTTCATGTTGTATCCGACAACGGGAGGCTTTTAACAGATGACGTCCTGATGTTAGCTTTGCTAACTGTCCCTGTCAGCTGCAGCCACTGATGCTTTCTAGACATCGTGATTTCCCAAAACTGAATAAATACCACACATAGCAACACAAAACTGCTTTGCTAGCTCAATCATGTTGTAACTAAGATATCCGCTGGAAAAAATATTTTATTCACGGACCGTTTATTGAGTTATTACCTTATTTTTATACAGTCTATGGTTATTACAGACACCGCTAACGGCTAACGTTAACAGCTAACGGTTAGCCCAGCTAATCTACGATAACCATGTTAATTACAAAACACACAGAAATAGTAATGTTTGTTCAATCACTGTGTTTATAGATTTAACAAACATCAGATTAGTCTACACGGTGATATAGTGACGTGAAAAATGTGATATATAGCTAAACTCTGCTGGTTTTCTACCCGAAGTATTTGTAAACAACACGACGATTCCCTGGGGGCACCGCCGGAAGTGAAGGGCGTGAGCGATCGCCGAGGCCCCTGCACTTCGTCGAAAAACTCCGGGCTGTGCCTCCAGAGGTAAAAGAAGGAGAAAAAAAAAAGGTTTGTTTTTTTTTGTTTGTTTTTTTTTACCGATGGATTTCCAGATTGGCTGAAACTGATTCACAATCACTTGTGTTTCCTAAATGGACAGACTGACAGATCCCTGACGTTTCACTGACTTGGTGTCATCAGACAATTTTTGTCTCATTTCAGGTGGCAGGAGTGAAAATTAGTCATCCTCAGTATTTGCTGTGGGATGATTTCAGAATGATGAAGACTGTTGGAGAACAATTAGACACAAAATAAGATGTAGCTCTACAGGACGATTGTTTTTCTCGGCAACTGTCATGTTTTTCCAACTCGTACAGATTTTTAGGCATTCTATTATTTCAAATAGCTTAAATAAAAGTTCATATAACTGCTGTAAATGACCAGACCCCCACAGGTTTGGGCCAAGCCGTGAATGTTTATAACGTCTGGCTCCACCCCTGCTGCTTGTTAATTGATTGTGCATGATGCTGGTGCCGGTGTTTTCTCTAAATATAGGGCCTGTTTGCTGTGTCTGACTGTGCTCGGGTCTCCTCTGGGCCTCTCTTTTTGGAAGCGAGCCGAGTTCGACTAGGCTTTGGAGTCTGTTTCACACGCACAGACGGGGAAAGAAGACGACACAGCCCACCTGTTTCTAGGTTTACTTTAATTCGTAAAACCCTGATTGCATACGGAAACATTTGTTGTCAGGTGGAACAGTGAAGTCATCTTTGGCATCTTACTCATCCCTGATGTACTGCACATCGTGAAGGACAAGCTGTGATTAGTCGGAGTCCAGCGTGTAGTCAGCCGTCTTTCTCAGCTCAGAAAAGACAATAATATTATGTAGTCGGATCCTAGCACAAGTTCCTGAGTAGAAAATGTCACAAATGTGCTCTTATGTCATCTGCAAGCTCCACAACACTAAAATCTGCCTTCACTTGTCATATTTGCTGTAACTAAAATAAACATTCCTCCATTTTCATATTCAATGTCCTGCAGATAGACCAAAATCAAATAATGCATTTCTCTCTATTTTATGAAGCTGAGACCAAATTATATAGTTTTCAAAACCAGTATTAATATTATTTTTTCCTGTGCCATAACACCATATTGTGAAAATTTGGTGTTTGTTTGTACTGATGATAAACTCAGCCGCCTCCTGCGTGGTGTTGTTTATTAAAGCTTACTAGCATCTTTTCCTTATTCCTGAGAATATTACACGAGGTTTTCACTCTGTTTGCTCACTCATACAATCTGTATTATTAAAACGCTGCTCCGTTCCTTAGCCCGACTTTCACCTCCACTAAACAACAGCAGGCCAATCCATCCGCAGTCCTCTCCCTCATTCGACCGCTCGGCAGCAGAGTGTTTACTGAGGCAATAGCATTTAAGTGCTTTACTCAAGGACAGCTGCATCGTCCTCTTGAGGGAAACACATTAATGCAACAATGATCTGACTGCCAAAATAACCAGCCCGCTGCCTGCTACGTACCTCGGCTAATGCACTGTGTCTCTTCCTACTGCACGCTGATTAAAACCTTAATGGTGTTTTTGTTGCAGGTCCAAACTTTTATCTGGCGGTGCCTTTCTTCTCAGCTGTTTATTGATGTAAGTTATATTTCTGGGACATCATATACCCTATAAATATCCCTTTTGATGAAAATAAGTACTTGACGTTCATCATTACTACAACTGTTTTTTAGACTTTATGGCGCCGTTTGAGTGAGCAGGTTTCATTATCTTTTCCAGCTGATGAAGATTTAGAAACAGACACGCTGGCAGGCCGCTGATTTTTTTTTTTTTTGTTTTCTTTAAGTGACAGAGAATCTTTGGAACAATGGATCAGTGGAAAAACAAATCTCAGCTCGAGACATATAAACTACGAGATAGTGAAACAAAAGAATTGTTGAGCAACAGAAAACTTTTTTCTTCTACAGAAGACAAAATAATCTACGTGTGTGAAGTAGGTTATGAACTTTTTCCAACAAAATTGGGGTGTGTATGCGGGTTTTTAAGTGCAGAAAAATCTGCTAAAAGTCTATAGACTCTTTTCCCATTGCACACTGCTCTACAACAGATGAATATGCCTTTCTGTTTTGTTTTGTTTTTTCTGGTGTGTCATGTTCTGCATCATTTAAGTGCCAGAAAACCAGTTAGTACACAGTAGAAAGCAGCATGAAGGCTGGTGGTTTATTCTGTTTATATATGTTACTTACGGTCCGTCCCAATAACCCCCGAGCAAGAGACGGGGAAAAAAGTTCATACATAGCTAAGGTTACCGTCGTCAGGTTGCTTGTTAGCTAGCTAGCTAGCTCGCACTATCTGGCGTCTATCATCTGTCCTGTTCTGCAAAATTGTCGGATTTCTCACATTACAATAACACGCCAGCTAGTATAACTATGCTGCCTCGTAATGTTAGCTGGTTAGCTAGCTAGCTAGCAGAAGTCTCCTGTAGTCTGTCGTTCATCAAATGAAGCATGATGAATACAGCAAACGCGATAGGTAGGATGAACTCAGCCGGAGACTCCATTGTAGATGCTGGTTGGAAATGTAGATGGCTCGCAGCTTCCTGTTTAAAATAGTTACGTATGCATGAACGTAACCGACACGGTGACATAGTGAGTGGTGTCCCAGTTCCTAGGGAAAGATTTCAACCCATATCCCTCGTTGCTTCAATTCGAGGGCTAAGGGGTAGTGGACAAGGGGGGGTTTTGGGATTGGGCCTTATTCGGTCTGCCTTTTAAACTTGGTGCAGACTGTAACAACTGGTGAACCAGGTGAGAGTGGACTCAAACACATGACTCGGACAGTTTGGGTAAAATAACACAGTCTTTACTTGTCAAAAGGTAGGTTCAGTGGAGGTAAACAAATCCAATAGGAATGAGGCAGAGTCAGTCAACAGGCTAAATCCAAAAACCAAGAAAGGAACACTGGGAAACAAAAGGCTGGAACGTAGACACACAAGGTGCTAAGACGAACTGGCACTGAGAGAAAAGAAGACACATTATGGTGAGGGGAAGGATAACGAGACACAGGTGAAGTCATCAAAAGGGAGGGAAAACACACAGCAGCAGAAAGCGAAGTGATCTGAAACGAGAGGTGATGTGAGTTTCAAAATAAAACAGGAAACAACATGAATGAATAAAATAAAAAACATTACCTAACAAACTTGAGCTGGGACACGGGCTAATTTTGAACGATGTTTTAGTGCTGCTTGGACATAGTCGGACGGTATTTTTTGATGGTGCATCATTGCATTGTGTCAGAAAAGGGCCAAAAAATAAGCCAGGACTTAAATTTTCATCCCTGCCAATCAGAGCTGGAGCCGATACTACTGCAGAGCAATTTGCCCTGGGAGGGAATACTAATTGTGAACTTTCCAATTAAACACAAAAGCCAGACGTGAGCCAGTGTTAGTGGTTCTTCTTTTGTCCAGTGGGAAAGGGGTGTATGTATATTTGTAGGGCTAACTTTTATTTTTTACATTAAAAAGTTAAGAAATGTATGTTTATTTATTATGATAAAGTGGATTAAACTGTATTACAAACATCAGTAAGAAAACATATGGAATTTGGAATAGAGCCACTTGATCTGTTTAACTTCTTGTCAGGATGTCATGAATCAGTTCAGGAAGGATCCAAATGCAGAGCAGCAGGCGGGTTTAAGGTTGAACAAAAAATGAGCTTTAAGAAAGCTGATAAAAAAAGGTAACTAAAAGTCCAAATGAAAAAAGAAATCATACCATCATACAAACTAATCACAAGAATGAGGCACAGCTGGAGTAGGAGGACACAGGCAAAAGGAGGGAAATGGGGACTGGCTAACAACAAGGGTGTGGAGGGGAACACTAGGGTTGAGCAAACAAGACTAATACAGAACAGGTGTGAAGACTCTGGGAACAGGGAAGGACTAACGAGACAAGTGTGACAGAAAACAGGCGGGAAAACACACAAAGACAGGAAGTAAAACCAGACACGACACATGAGGAGAGAATCTACAAAATAAAACAGGAAGCAGCTTAAACATGAAACAAGGAACACAAACAGAAAACTCCAGAACAAAGTCCATAGTATAACAGAATATGAACAAAAACCCAGGGTCATGACTCAGGACCAGAAGTGATGGCCTCGTAATATTTCTGTAAATTTGGGGCTTTTCTAATGACATCAGAGGGTGTTTACATTTTTTATTGTACTAATTTCACACATATTACACATGTTGCATTATTTAACGGAGCAGTGTGTGAGACTGAAGGGGATTTTTGGGGCATATAGCAGTCTGTGTTTCTCCAATGCTGCTTGGCTTGTCACAGATGGGACGCTAGCCCAGCACCTGCTAATTTCTACCCACCTATTTTCCCTGATAACTTAAAGATCCAGATGCTGAAGAGTTTTGGTTTTTTTTTTTACCAGGAGCCGAATCATCCACAGAGGTCTCTTCCTCTCCAAAACAAACTGCCCCAGTGATTTTAACTAGTGAAAACACGGAATAAAAAAACCCAAAAAAACAGTGTTTTTCCAGCACTGCTCATCGCTGAGGGGCTGCTAACTCCGGTGGCTTATTTGAAAATGTGAATGTTCATGTCTAGAGCTTGTGATTGGTTTGTCTGTCCAGGGCTACTGTAGAAACATGGTGGAACACAATCCGGTCTCGCTCCGAGGTCGTCAAAATCCAGCATCAGACACAGACAGAAAAAAAAAGTTGTTCAGTGTTAGGTGTTAGCGGCGTCAGGGGGAAACATGGCAGGACAAGAACGAAAGTTAAGGCGGCGAAAGTCTGAGTAGGGCAGATGGGAGGGTTGGTGGATGGGTCAAACAAACACTGACTTTCACCCAGAAAAGCTGTGTTTGTTTCCTGTAGGATTACAAAGCCAACCTTTTTTCCTAAAGCAAAGCACGTGCATTAATTGTTGGAGGAAAAAAAATCTCAATTTGCATTGTTACACTGACGTAGTGCCTTTATTTTGAAAGAACATGACACAGCCTCATGACCAAATGTCAGTGTGACGAGGTCGGAGTGAGAATGTGTTACGGTGCAACATGACAATCTCCTTAGACGAGGACCTGCTCCCTCTGTAGATACAGACAGCTCATTCTAAGGTAATTAAACACGATGATTCATATTTTGAGATGATCATTTTTCCTTTGTGCCAATATATCCCCATGAATCCTACACACTGGACCTTAAAGACTCATTCTGATACTTTTATAAATATAAAATTTGACTTTCTTTAAGCAGAAACCTTGAAGTTGCAATGTGTAATTTACGTGGTTGTTTATTAGCAAATATCAACTATTGCTTTCATAAATATATATTTACTAAAGTGTAATGCAATTCACATACAAATGGAAGCTTTCTCATAGGCTTAGAATGATTTCTCCATATATACAAAGGCAGGGCGCGGTCTGCTGGAGGCTGCCCTCTTGCGTCGACATATTTGAATACAGTGGCCGAAAGGGATATACGCACTTTGCCTTTCGCGTTTACCTAGAACTTGCCGTCACTGGAGACGGTTAAGGTGAAGATCAATCCGGGGTGCTTCTGCATGAACCTGCTTTATACTTTTATGATTCTGTCGCACTTTAAATGGAGGACCACACATGTGTTTTGCCCCGTAAGAGGGAAACCACGCCACCAAATAAAAGAAAAAGATCAGATAAGCGAGGACGGGACAAAACGCAAGTGAATATCGGCGTTGCTTATTCCAGGTGGAAAGAACTCCTGAAGGAGAAGGATTTCACAAGGGATGCAGAGGTTGCCTGCTTTCTGCTAGACAGGTAATTCAATCTGATATTTTAAAATCATTTTGGCTTCGTGGTTGCAACTACTTTTCCCTCTCGTCTTAGTTCGAGTGACGGCTACGTTTACTTGCTAACGTTATCCTAGCCTTGGCTAATGTTATCTGCTAACGTTATCCTAGCCTTGGCTAATGTTATCCCAGAGCTACAGCTAAATGGTTAGCCTAGCCTACAGCCTAATCTGTTGATTCCTCTCGCGCTGCTGCGAAGGCTGCCGCCCTCTCCTCCTCCTCTTCCCTCTGGGTAGCCAAGACACACTTCTTCGCCTGGCCGTTCCTGCACCGCCTCTACCACCTCGCCTAAATAAATATTCACCTCATCGCTAGATACTCCTTATTACAATAAAACTCTATTCTATTCTATTCCTGAAAAACTCAAGAAACTCTGCTGTCTGCGCAAGGCTTTTTGTCCTACAAGGCCACCGTCACTTACCCGAGGGGAGGGGTGAGTGAGTGAGCGCTGCAATCTAGAATTTGACCGCTGATGTCACTATTACTCACCATTTTTACACACTGAGGCTTTAATGACAATAAATCAATCAGCACTTGAATTAAACAAGACCATAGTTGAGGAACATAATGTTTGTAGAGAATATCAAAAGAGAATAAAAAGTGGAAATTTGTGATCAGCGTCTTCTTGCAGAAACACCTGATCTGCTCATGTGGTTATTTTTGAAAACAGTACCAAAATATCTGATGAATATAAATCCAGCACTAATTAACTGGATATAGTCACAACACATATGAGGTGTGAGGGAGTGGGAGGCTTTATTTTTTAGGAAATGGTTCTCAGACTCACACTATCTCTCCTGCCAGGTAGTTAATAGAAATTAATTGCATTCACTTTGCATCCAGAGAGTAAAATAGCTCCTGATTAAACAGCTGAAATGGAATCCGGCAGAGCTGCGGGCAGTGATGACCCGGCTGGAAAACGTCTGCTTTAAGAGGGACGGCATCACGGCTTGGTGGCTATATTGCCAATATAAAGACTTCCAGTATGAGGTTCATCTTCCTTCTCGCTCAGCCGGACAGCCGGTATAATTAGATATTGATAGAAGGGCAGTAATTAATGATGAGTCTGCCAGCAACATTATCTGCCCCGCAATTTCATCCACACGTCCTGTGCTGATTGGGCCGGTGGGTCACTGAGACACAGCCAATCATTTGTCAAGTCCTCTGACCTGAATCTGTTGTAATGGGACGGAGCAGCGTGCTGATGGAAGCCAACAGATTTCTCTGGTCAATAGTTTCAAGATGGCGGCGAGCTCGGGGCCTTTACAAGGTGGATTCTCCTGAGTGATCATCAGAGCTGATTTTAACCAATTTTCACAGAAAAAAAAAAATCCAAATTTTGTACATGAATTTAAAGTATTTTTAGTATAGTAAGTATTTAATTCTAACCATATGAAATTGTGTTTTCTGCTGCAAAAGGACTCTTTTATCACTGTATTCTATCTAAGTTCTTTTGCAAAATAAATCTCTCAAAAATAAATAAATAATAAATAAATAAATAAATAAATAAATAAATAAAATGTAATTAAGCTGCTGATTATGCACTATAGTCCCACTTAATAATATAAAAGGATTAAAAAAAATTAACAATTAATCAATATTTTTATTACTTTCTAAAAATGTTTATTTTTTTTTATAATAATCAAAATAAAATCTGACAAAATCCAACATTTATTTAATTTTAACAATACTAATCCAAAATAATAAGCTTCAATTTCCTCTAAAGTTGTAATTAAAAGCAAATTTTTAAATATACATACAGTACAGGCCAAAAGTTTGGACACACCTTCTCATTCAATGCGTTTTTTTTATTTTCTTGACTATTTACATTGTAGATTCTCACTGAAGGCATCAAAACTATGAATGAACACATGTGGAGTTATGTACTTAACAAAAAAAGGTGAAATAACTGAAAACATGTTTTATATTCTAGTTTCTTCAAAATAGCCACCCTTTGCTCTGATTACTGCTTTGCACACTCTTGGCATTCTCTCCATGAGCTTCAAGAGGTAGTCACCTGAAATGGTTTCCACTTCACAGGTGTGCCTTATCAGGGTTAATTAGTGGAATTTCTTGCTTTATCAATGGGGTTGGGACCATCAGTTGTGTTGTGCAGAAGTCAGGTTAATACACAGCCGACAGCCCTATTGGACAACTGTTAAAATTCATATTATGGCAAGAACCAATCAGCTAACTAAAGAAAAACGAGTGGCCATCATTACTTTAAGAAATGAAGGTCAGTCAGTCCGGAAAATTGCAAAAACTTTAAATGTGTCCCCAAGTGGAGTTGCAAAAACCATCAAGCGCTACAAGGAAACTGGCACACATGAGGACCGACCCAGGAAAGGAAGACCAAGAGTCACCTCTGCTTCTGAGGATAAGTTCATCCGAGTCACCAGCCTCAGAAATCGCAAGTTAACAGCAGCTCAGATCAGAGACCAGATGAATGCCACACAGAGTTCTAGCAGCAGACCCATCTCTAGAACAACTGTTAAGAGGAGACTGCGCGAATCAGGCCTTCATGGTCAAATAGCTGCTAGGAAACCACTGCTAAGGAGAGGCAACAAGCAGAAGAGATTTGTTTGGGCCAAGAAACACAAGGGATGGACATTAGACCAGTGGAAATCTGTGCTTTGGTCTGATGAGTCCAAATTTGAGATCTTTGGTTCCAACCGCCGTGTCTTTGTGAGACGCAGAAAAGGTGAACGGATGGATTCCACATGCCTGGTTCCCACTGTGAAGCATGGAGGAGGAGGTGTGATGGTGTGGGGGTGTTTTGCTGGTGACACTATTGGGGATTTATTCAAAATTGAAGGCACACTGAACCAGCATGGCTACCACAGCATCCTGCAGCGACATGCCATCCCATCCGGTTTGCGTTTAGTTGGACGATCATTATTTTTCAACAGGACAATGACCCCAAACACACCTCCAGGCTGTGTAAGGGCTATTTGACCAAGAAGGAGAGTGATGGAGTGCTGCGGCAGATGACCTGGCCTCCACAGTCACCGGACCTGAACCCAATCGAGATGGTTTGGGGTGAGCTGGACCGCAGAGTGAAGGCAAAGGGGCCAACAAGTGCTAAACACCTCTGGGAACTCCTTCAAGACTGTTGGAAAACCATTTCAGGTGACTACCTCTTGAAGCTCATGGAGAGAATGCCAAGAGTGTGCAAAGCAGTAGTCAGAGCAAAGGGTGGCTATTTTGAAGAAACTAGAATATAAAACATGTTTTCAGTTATTTCACCTTTTTTTATTAAGTACATAACTCCACATGTGTTCATTCATAGTTTTGATGCCTTCAGTGAGAATCTACAATGTAAATAGTCATGAAAATAAAGAAAACGCATTGAATGAGAAGGTGTGTCCAAACTTTTGGCCTGTACTGTATATTATAAAGACCTTTAAATATATATATATATATATATATATTTAGTTTAGTCTTAGCACGCTGTTTATTTTTTTATATATCTCATTCTATTATCTATATTGTTATTATCATGCATTGTCTTTGGTTAAAGTATTCTTTTATTTTTGTATTACTCTAATTGTTTGACATGACATACATCTGTGCAGTCTACAGGGCAATTAGTTGCCAACTTTGCTTATCTGCTTCAGTGATGGTATTTTATCTTTATTGTAATTTTATTTTAATTTTAATTTTGCTTGACTCCCACTTTATTTTAAATGTGGGATCAACCATGTAAAGCACTTTGTAACCTGAATGTATTATTATTATTATTATTGTATTATTACTGCTATTTTCAATTGGATTTCAATTTCTTGACTGTTTTTTTTTAAATCAAAATAAACACAAATTTTAACATTTACGGAAAATGCGAAATGGGACCTCATCACACATGAAACACATTTGGTTTTCGTACATTTCGTGTGATGAATATACACGTTATTAGTATGCATAGGTATACATTTTTGGGGTAAAAGTAGAACAAGGCTTTTATTTTGACATCATTTAAGAGGTTTACACATAAATAAATGCAGAATAGTCACAAATTGGTGCATGAACATTTACCAGAATGTGGGCAATTAGGCGTTTGACGTCAAAATGTTCTGGCAGAGAGCTCCCACCAAACATTTGCCTCCTCCGTGTTGAAACGAAGCCTCCGCCCTTGTAAGCATGTGATTTTTGGATATCTCACTTGTAAAGTGTTAGCCGTTGCAATTCAACACAACCGTTTTACATGTGTGATAGTCTCACATAAAGGCACTTAAATCCATTTACTGCCCTAGTTTGTTTGTGTTTTGGAAACTTTTACAAGTGTAAGTGAGAAACACCAGAGCTCTCTTTGTAAAAACGAGCTCTTACAGAGACGTTTGTGTTTTAAGGTTTTTACAAGCTGCTAAAAGCAACTGATGGAAATAACCCCACAGTCTGGACGTTTTTTTGCTTTGTTTTGGTGGGAACATGAGAAATCATTTTGTCTGTGCTGAACATTTATCTGATGATGATGTCACTGAAGGAATGAGTGAACAGAGGTGATTTCACTGTACATGTGCAGCTCTGTGAAGGAAAGCACGACAGAAAAGGAGGTAACTGTCTTCGTGTTCGTCTGTGTGACAGGCAGGAAGGTGAATCACAGGTGGGTTGTCCTCTCTGCCTGCAGGAGAGGGAGCGTGTGTGTCTGTGTGGCAGGTGTGTGTGTGTGTGTGTGCGTGTGTGTGTGTGTGTGAGTGATGGCTGTGTGTCTGAGCCGGGGTTATGCGTGTAATGAACGCCACCGTCAGCTCAACTCCCCGCTTCTCCTCCCCCCAATTCCCCAGCCTGCCACACAGCATCCTGTACATGACCACCCCTATCAGAAACACACACACACACACACACACACACACACAGATGGTAGCCATATACAGTATTTGCTCCTAATCACAATCACATTCAGAGACAATCACATGCACGGAGATCAGTTCCGGTTTGTCCAGTGTGAACCCACAGCCATTTGAATAATGGCTGGAGGCTGTTCACATAAAACGCATTATTATGATAAATTGGATTTTAAGGACCTATCAGACCATCCAAGGACAGTGTGCTGTAAAAGAGGAAGGGACAGGAACAGATGTGGGACAGAGTGGAGATGTGGCGGCAAACCAACAGCTGCTGGAAGAAGAAATGTGGGGCTCATATCGGGCTTTGAAATCTGAGATGCTTTTAGATGCCAAGAGGAGACGGTGTCCGTGATGTGGTGGGTTTTATGTGAGAGGGAGTGGGCTTGCAGATTTGAGGAGTGTAATCAGCGGATGACATAAAAGACAGCATTGTTTTTTTCTTTTTATTTGTGGATGCTTTCATGTCGTGTTACACTCATCATATGACCGGCCTCACATCAGCCTCCTCTGACATATCAGACAGCGATAATACGGGGTGTAATTTCCACTATGTCTCAGTTTGATTTACTCTAAACAGAATCTTTGTATTCCTACGTCAAACCTTCCTCATTATCCAGTCCAGTCACCAGAAGAAAATGTTGTACACTCCTGCAAACCACAAACATGTTACATTCGCACATTCATACGTATCATATCAATGCCTCTGAAGTGACACAGTATATGAGTTGACTTTGTCAGCGGAGGTGGGGGACCAGCTGGAGTCAGCTGGATGGTGTGATATGCAAAAACTCTGTCAGGCTGCAGACCACTATTTGAGACCAATCGAGTCATTGCTGTGTTTTCAGCGGCTTTTTAGCCACAAAATGTGGGTGTTTGGTAGCAACCCGTTGCTGTTTTTTGCACAGAAAGCATTTCTTTGTTACCAAGACATTGCTGTGATTCCAGCAGGGATAGTGGTATGTTTTTTACTGAGACATTATTGTATTATTTGTCGGGATAGTGACACAAAAAGCATTTTTTTTAACCATGACATCCCTGTGTGTTCTGACAGGATAGTGGCACAAGAAGGTTTTTTTGGTTTGTTTTTTTATTGTTTGCTTTGTCAAGATAACGCTGGTTATCTGCCAGGCAGGGGCGATTGCTCTGAGACAACAAGGGAGGCTGAACTTCCCCTAAAATTTCATAGAAGGAATGGTCAAATATGCACTATTGAATTTACATTAAAATAAGAATTTACATGACTATGATGTTCAAACGTCAGCTGTTATTACCAGTTTTCAAACACAACCTCCCTGTCATACATTCTCGTGTCAGCACGGTGGACGCGGAGCCTCCAAACATTCCTATGAGACAGTGCTGAGCAGGTTTTTTTCATGCAGCAAAGCGAGACGGTCATTGGATAAATGCGACAAAATCGTCACTTCCAGGGAGGCTCAGCTTCCCTGGGACCTAATGGAGCGGTGGGCGGGAGAGGACGCTCGGTGTCTGCATGATGATTGGAGGAATTGTCTAAAAGGCTGAACCCCTTTGTGACTGACAGCGCTTTGCATTTCGAGCTCAGTCCCATGCGGATATTTGTGAGTAGAGTCTTCTGACTGAGTGCCGTCCAGAGTTCCTTATTTCCATAAGCCATATAGCTCATTTTCACTGTTAAACCCATCTGAAAATCTGTGAGGTGTGTTTTGCTGTGGTTCTATGGCATGAGTGTGGTTGGAAAACGGCTTCAATTAAATGTTCCTTTTATAAGTTACTGCCTCGCTACGACAGATTTTATGATGTAAACTTAAAGTGAGCTTCCCCTGTTTGAAAGACCAGCAGCCGCCACTGCTTCCAGGATAGTGGCATGTAAAGTGATTGTTTTTTTTTTTATCAAGACATCACTGCATTTCTAGCAAAGATAGTGGCACAATAAGAGATTATTTTTTTTACCAAGATATTGCTCCCTTTTCTGCCAGGACAGTGGCATGAAGAGTGGTTGTTTTTTTAAAGAAACAATGCTGCATTTCTTGCTGGGAGAGTGCCACAAAATGTTTTTTTAAGTTTCTTTTTTAAATTGTAACATCTCTGCATGGTCTGCTGGGATAGTGGCACAAAAAGCAATAATTTTTCACAGAGAAATCGCTGTGTTTCCAGCAGTCACAGTTGCACCAAAAGCAGTTGTTTTTTACTTAGATATTGCTGCATTTTCTGCCAGGATAATATGACAAAAAGCGGTTGTACCCCCACAACAGTTTATTATAAGCCAAAACACGATCTTTTCTTAACCATAACCAGGTGATTTTTGTGCCTAAACCTAACCACACATTTACGTATAAATGTAAAAAATGTACGTACAATGCCAACATTTTTTCTGTCCATTGGGTAGCATCATCATCATCATCAAGATCTGAGTAAAGTTCTTTGAGTAACTTGAGACTGGCCGTCAGTAACTGTGGAATGTGCTGCTACACTGAATGAAATCTTCCAGTTGTGCAGGGAGTTAAAGGACAGGTTTACATTTTTTCAAGCCTGCTTTAAAACCATACTGCCATGCTCATATGTACATTTGAAAGTGTTATTGATCATCCCTCCTGTCCATACTGGCTGTAGGTAAATCCTTTTCTAAGGCGATTGAATGTAAGAGACGGAGGACAAAATCCACAGCCCTCACTCTGTGCAAACATCGATTTAAAAGTTCAGCTACAGCCTCAGTCTGACTATGAGTTATATCAAGTGGTTATCTTCCAAAGTTAAAGTCTTTTTAGTACAAAACGGTCTCTTTCCCACACAGTATTTTCTCAGCTGCAGCAGAGGGATAGTAATACAAAGAGGGGAGAGCAACTTTGGAAGATACACACTTGATTTATCTAACTCCGACTGCTGAGGCCTCATATTATCTTGGCTGTGCTTTGTAATTAATTTTTGCACAGAAATAGAAGTGTGGATTTTGTCCCACATCGTTCATTTAAATTGCTTTAAGACGAAGGGGATAAGAATGAGTGTTCTCCTGCACAGTGAAGTACACGCAGCCACACAGATGTATGAATATGAAGTGGCCATCCACGGAAAACAAACTCCCAACCTGGTCTCACTCTGAGGTCGTCGAAATCTAGCACCTGGGCAGTGACTTCGGTCGCCGCTATATGAGGGGTGACTGAAAAGTTTGGGCCTCAAGGAAACAATTCTCTTCCCTTAACCCTACCCCTTTGTTTCAAGTGCTCTCACCGGATAGATTCCCCTCAATGACGAAGGGGTAGTGTTGAGGCGTAGGGAATTTTACCTTACCCTACCTATCAGACGTGTTCACCTACGTCACATGTATCGTCGAGGTAGGCTTCAGCATTAATGGCTTCACGGAGAACTCTGTAGACATTCATGCTGGCTACATCATGAATTAGCGATTTTCAAGCGTTCATATTGTAACTCAACGCTTACAGATAACAATGCATATGCAGAAACATAACACATTCAGACATATTTTGGAATTTTTGCATGTTTGTTTGCAAAAATAGTACTACAATTGTGCGATGGCTTTCTCATGGAGGCTGCCATCTTCCTGGAAAACTCGCCTGGCTGGATAATTTCGCAATGCATCCTGGGAAATTCAATTTTCCCCTCAGCTGAGATGGCTTTGTAAATGTGCATTGCACAGCCCTTCAATTTAAGCGGGGATTTTAAGGCTGAAAAGTACTTCCCTAAAGTTTGGGACACCTGCGCAAAAACAAGGGCTAGGGCTAATTCTGAGGGGAGGTGTCAGTATTGGGACGGACCCTTGCTCCAGCAGTGCTGAAGCACCTTTATCCCAGTGGAAAAGAACTCTTCAGGCTGGGACACTGCACACACTCTCCTTGCCACACCTGAATTCTTGTACCCAGCATGACTGTGGCACATGAAGGGGCATTGTCATGTTAAGTACTGAGCATATCTTGATGGATTCCAGATGGTAACATTCCTTTGACATAAAGATATTTGATCGCAGCGTGATACTCCAATGACTCTGTTCTCAACAAAGAACCACTGACCTCCACTCACTCCAAGAATCTGCAAAAATAAAACAATAGTTTGAAACATGAACATGCTTACTGATAATTAGGAAAGGTGGTAGATTGCAAAAAATATCATTTGGCTTGCTGAGCTACCCATTTTCTGTGTTAGACTCAAAACTTTTCAGTCACCCCTCGTAGTTTAATGGTGCCCGGTGGGGTCTGGGGGAAGAACAAGAAAGAAAGTTTGGGTGGCGGATGTATTGTAAAGCCAAACACTGTTTTTTTTTCCTAAACCCAAACACATGCTTTTGTTGCCTAAACCCAACCAGGTTTGTGTGATGGCAAAACGTAACAATGTGCATTTATTGTTGAAGGAAAAACAGCATTAATTTGCGGTGTTTTACAACGTAGTGCCTTTATTTTGAAAGAGACTGTATGTAAATGGTACATTTCCTGTTAAAACAGAAGTGTATTCTGAAGACAATGCATGTAACAAGCAGAACTTGGCACGGCGTCCGAGAACATCAACACCCAACACACCCAGGGTACCTTTCACGTTGTATCTGGATGTGGAAAGTCCATGACCAAACATCGATATGTGACGAGTGCGGAGTGAGAGTGTGTTGAAACTCCAGGTGAGAAATGAGCGAATGAATGGGAGGAGTCTTGACTCAACACACCAAGCAGACGTTCTCTGAATGACCCATTAGTATTAAAAGCAGGAGGCCAGTGTGTGTGTCCAGTGGTGACCCAGTGTTATTCATGCTTAGCTCATCCGAATAATTGATCTGATACATCTCACGCTACTTCTGGAGAGACGTGTTGGTGAAATGTCAACACATTTCCACCCAATTAGCCCATTCTGCTGCGCATGAGCTCTTTTTAGGAGTTATAGCACCGCAAGGGTACGAGGTGGAAGGCAGTCTGAGGTCTCTGTGCCAAACAAACGCTCACAGAGGAGTATGACATCAGTATAAATCTGAATTCCTACATCCTTAACATAAAATGTGAAACTTACTACCTGAATGTTTGGCTGTCAGCGCTGTTGTTTCATTTCTTGTTAGAGTACATGATTTTTCTCCCAAAGCTAAGAACACATACCTCAAAATGAATCACTCGACATACTGCAGATGTTCCAGGAAAGGGCTCGCCTGACGGATTCCCGGCGGCAGCGGCGTTAAACCAAGAGGTGTTCCATCAAAGCCTTTGTGCCCCTGAAGCATGACAACCTGGCCGTGACCAACATTAACCCATTCAGGGTAACACAGGCCATGCATATGGATTCCATATGGGTCACTCTCTCGGGGAAGTGACTAGCTGAGCTGATGGAAAGCCTCACTGTACCAGCACTTGTCTTTTTGACCCGCTGTGACAAAGCCAGGCTGAAACATGGGGCCAAACCACCAGTAATGCTCTGACTATGGGTCACCTCTAATTGTTCAGGTTGAGCAAATCTGGCATAGTGTTTCTAACTTGGAACAATTCAAAGAGAAAATGTTCCAAGATTGATTTTTATAGCCTCGGGGCAGAAACCTGGGAAAGTGAGCAGAGCGACTGCAGCGTTTTGTTTTGTTTTTTTCTTTTGTGATATTTTGTTCTTTCATTTTAAGGGAGTGAACTTTTCTGAAATTCAAAAGCGCTGATGTTGTAAAGATGCTGATAATTATCACATTTATTATTTTTATGTAAGGCGCTTTTTTTTTCGGGAGTGTACGGCATGTCAACGGTGAGTTATTGCATGCCAGTCTTAGCCTGCAGCTTGACTCGACTTTCATGGCTTCCACTTGTTTTCAAACGCTGCTACAGGGGCCAAAGGTCTCCCCCATTCATCAGGAGATGCATGCCATCCAACAAAGTGCTGCATATGGAGGAAAATCTGCAAGCAAGGCAAATCAAGTGTGGAGGAGGAGGAGAAGGCACTCGAGCTGCAAACATGCTATGTGATCTACAATCAGTGGTGCTGTCAGAAATCTGATGATCAAAACAGATAGGATGCTGAGTGCTTTCCAACCAGCAGCCTTGGAAACATTCATTTGTGCATGGTGAGGGAAGGAAGGGGCGGGGGCATTTTACTCGGGGGAAGGTACATCTGCCCTGATTAGTTTTTACCTCCATCATTCTTTACTTTCAAGCTTCATGTTCAGCTCTCAGATCTGAGATACGCTCCAAAACAATGTTGATGTGTATTTTCCCACAAGGAAAAGAAACATCTTGTTTTGGCGTTTAATGCTGATCACGAAATCCCCCTGTAGACTTTCCAAGGAAAAATTCAGAGCTGCTCATAGATTATTTTTTCTTAACGATTTCTGAAAAAAAAAAAAAAAAAAGAGTAAAAAAGTCATTTTACACTCAGAGTTTGGATGAATGCTTCAACTGTGCTGCTGTGTTTTCAGGACCGGCTCTAACATATTTGGAGCCATGGGCAAAATCCGATCATGGCCCAGCATGCCCATCCCTCGCGCCATTCTTTTTACACCTTTGGATGCTGCTAATCTGATAGTTCAAACAAATGCACTTGGGCAGTGACTTGTGGTGTCAGACACTGACGAAAAAACTGACCTTTAACGTCAGCATGACACGCAGCCGGTCGCCATTATAGTTTAACAGCATTCGGCGGCGTCAGGGGGAAACACAGTGGGACAAGAACGAGAGTTAAAGTGACGCAAGTCCAAGTAGGGCGTTCAAACACTAACATTCATCCGGGAGACTGAGGCCCTGTTTAGACAACAACGGTTTCTCTAAAAACGGAAATGTCTGTCCTTTGCGTTTTAAAAAACTTCTGTGTTTAAATGACGACGTTATTGAAACGATCTCCGTTCACACGGAGCCGCAAAATCTACTGGAAATGCTGCAGTATGCACGCCAGGCCAATGGGTGGCAGTGTAAATTTGCAAAGCAACACCACGGCATGACGCCATGCGCCTGTGCTGAAGCGCCTCCCCCTACAACACGGTGATTCCAAACCAAAACAAAGAAGACACAATGGCGAAAGCATGCACAGATAACTTTGTCTGAATGGATGGTGAAGTGGAGTTGCTACAGTAATAGATCTACACTTCACTTCAAATCAACAGGGTGAGCAGCACAAACAGAGCTCGGCATTGTTGTTGTGACGGTCGGCATGCCTAGTGACTGGAACCGTAATGCGCATGTGCGAAAAGTCTCCGTTTTCAGAGGAACTGCATATTGCCAGTTTACATGACAACGGAGACGCTGCCCTTTCCAAAAAGTTGCGCTCTAGAACCCGTTTTCGAATCGTTGCGATTCAGGCACCTGTTGTGTAAACGGTCGGCCAAAACACAACTAAAGTTTACCGTTTTCAGTTGAAATCGCTGTCGTATAAACGGGGCCTGAGTGTTCACATCCCATAAGATTCTAAAGCCAAACCATCCTTTTCTTCTGAATGTACGTTTGTTGTTGGAGGAAAAAAAAAGTCAATTTACATTGTAGTACTGATGTAGTGCTTTTATTTTGAAAGAGACTGTATGTAAACTGTACATTACCTGTGAACACAGAAGTATATTTTGAAAGAAGACAATGCATGCAAGAGGCAGAACTTGACAAAGCGTCCCAGAACGTCAACAGTCAATACACCCAGGGTACCTTTCATATCTGAACGCACAGCGCCCCTCCACATGGTGGCGCTCTAGCCGACGGCCTACTGGGAATATGCTGAGAGCCAGCCCTGTGTCTTTTGTTTACAAATTCAGACAAAGCATATTTAAGCAGCTAGCTCAGTACAACGACCACTAATGGGACAAATAATTACCACAGTTTACAGAACACATATTTGTACCACTGACTCCTGCCCACCGTGCTTGTTTTGTTTATACACGAGTTTCTCATTCATCCACAGTGGTCTCTAGTTTTTTGTGACAAGGTTTAGAAATATCTGCACAATATTACACAATATTACCCAGACAGACCGGGACTTTGCTGTCAAGCAGCTCCAATTTGACACACCAAACTGACACAACATGTTTGTCAACCAACAAACATTAATTAAAAAAAATGATGAAACCAATTTTGCCAGGTTTTCCTCCCATGTTTGTGTGCATCGAAAACAAAAATTTAAAGTTGAATTAATTTCATAATAATATTGCAAAACAGTATTTAAACCCAGAACTAAATTAGAATCAGCAGACTGTATTCACACTACATTCACACATGTTCACACAAAGCACACTATATTTACACTGAGTAGGTAGGTACTATATTTACTCACCACACTCACTATGCTCACTACACTGTATTTACACTGGGTCACTCAAAGGGCATGTTCTAATACTAACTCAAGCCAGCTGTCACTTGCAACTCTTCCGTCAAATAGGCCAACGCTACAGCTATAACTACACTAGTCAGCAGAGGGGTTTCTGTGAGGCGCTGTAAAGATTAGCTGATTCAAAACATTTCGCAATTTAATTCACACGTTAAACACACATTAAACACACATTAAATATGGCTTAATAGAGACCATTTCAAACACAAGTACACAAATCAGCTTCACTATAACTCGCAGCATTCACAGACTGTTGTGCCGTACAAGGATTTATAACAAAGGCCTACACTTTATCCATAAACTTTTGGGCCTACATGTAACAATCAAAGCCTGAGACCACATGTTGGCGCCCAAAAGAACAAAGGAATCAGTCAACCCCCATTCTCTGTGTGAATCAGCTGATTCAACCCCAACACAGCACCCCAGCTGACCAGCAGAGGTCCCCTGAAATACACAGCTCCCATTGGGTGAAATCCGCCACGGCCAACCCCGCACCGGTGACGTCACGCCGGGGTATATCATCACAGAGCGTACCTGAGGGAAACGCTTCTGGCTGTGATCCTCATAGCTAATAGAAGTACCCACAACTGTTCCTAAAGCTTAGCAACTCGTCCCACGTGGCGAACGCTTTAGAAAGAGTTATTACTGTGCACAGTTAGACGCGTTTTAGGCCTCGGATTTCCCTCGCTGGTCGAGCTGATCTCCTCTCTCTCCCTCACTCTGTGCGCCGAGGAACACAGAGTAGCCCGGCACGAGACCACGGATTGACCCTCTCACCCGGATGCCCAGCGGATGCGGTTTGGTAGATAACAAGGACTGCCTGCTTCAAGAAGAAGGACAAGGACCCCTTCTTTCCCGAGTGATTCCCGCCACGAGCCGGAATTAACTCGCCTCGCTAGAGACTTGGCGGCTCGCCGAGGACCCGTTAGCCGCTGTGAGCCGCTAACCACTTCACCTCTGCCGCAACAAAGGACGCACGAGGAACGACGACACCTCACTCCACGTTGTGTAACAGGAAGAGGCTTTTGCTCTGGGCAGAGTGTAGTTAGTGTGTGTTTTCTTTTTAAGTTTGTAAGGGCTTGTTGTTACGGACCGCCGCGTCCGATTTTGGCTGCTTTGATCGTGTAAAAATATTGCCTGTGTTGCTGCTGTCTGTTATTCTCCTGCCCGCTTTGTGTCTGCTTGTAATACGTAGTGATCCGACCTCGTCGGACCACTATTGCGTCGCCGCACGGGATCGATCAGTACTTCGGCTGTGTTGGTTCAATGTCCAGATTCACGCCGCTCACCAGCTGAGCCGAGCGCGTCTCTGCGTAACACAGACGGGTTACTGCATCTCAATACCGCCTGCGTTACCACACTGCTGAGTGCTTCCCTTTCTCTCTTCCGCTCGTCCCCTAACCGACCCGTGGAGCCGAGCAATTCGAACGTCCCTCTCTACCGGCTCCTCCTTTTCTGAGTCGCGTTTTCTTGGCGAGCCGCGATAGAGTGTGTTAGCTAGCTGTGTCACAGCCGCCATCTTTCTACTCTCACACGCCTCTCTCTCACACACACACACACACACACACACACACACACACACACACACACACACACACATCCTCGCTCACTCACCCACGTTCTCACACACACACACACACACACACACACACACACACACACACCCCCTTCTTGATGCTTGCTGGTTGATTCAGTAATGTTTTATAGTTGATAGGGTTTATAGAGCAATGTTGATGTTGGTTGTAAATTAATGTCATCAGTGTGAATAAACCCTGTTATACTGCAAAGAGAAGTTGCTTTGGTTTTTCATTGTATACTGTGATGAAGCTGGTTGACAAAGTCAGTGCCTGAGCTCCACTCCTTCCTGTTCATCTTATAGTTGCTGATATCTCCCTAGAATTAGCTTCCTAAGTGAACGCTCTTGAGACTGAATTTACGTCTGATCATTGGTCCGGTTTTCCCGGTGGTGCCCCACTGTAAGCTAATTTGATTATTATGCTTATGTAATAATTAATTAATTATTAATTAATTAATCAAATATTTTAATAATCCATAATTAATATTAATAATTATGAATTATTGCCAATGATCATATTTAGCTCCTCCTCTTCCCAACACAGACAAACACTTGTCTTTATCTTATCACAAATATAACATGCTAATGTTTTTAGCACAAGCCTATGGCATTTTACATTGTATAAATTAGCTTAGCGGCTAGTGGACATTTCCTCTCCTTACATGAAGCCAGGGACAACAGCAACATTTAACAAAGGTAACGTTACATAATTTGGCTCCATTACAACTCACAAGATTCACTGACAAAACAACTGTCTTACACTAAACACGTTTTCCAAATGAATATATCATGCTAACATTATTAGCACAAGCCTATGGCATTTTACATTGTATAAATTAGCCTAGCGACTAGTGGAGATTTCCTCTTACAATGCTATTTTTGTGGAGGCCTTATTGTCGTCACACTTAATTGTATTTTGCACACTTAATTTGCATCTTAAACAAATATATCATGCTAACGTTATTAGCACAAGCCTATGGCATTTTACATTGTATAAATTAGCCTAGCGAATAGCGGAGATTTCCTCTACTCATATGAAGCCAGGATAAATTACACACAAGACTTAAAATGCTATTCTGTTGTCTTCACAATTTATTGTTTCTTATCTGTGAAATTAAAGTAAATAAAAGCTTCGTTTCCACTGTGGGAAATGGTTTCAGCTTCCAAATAAGACAGGAGGTCTGTGTTGCTGCAAGTGTAGTTACATTTCTGGGGAGGTGCACATCAGGCAATGTACAGTAGGCTCTGTGTCAACGGCGTTGATTCAATCCCACTTTAAATGCATTCAAACGGCCTGGATTGAGCTGATGGGGGAGCTAGTGACGGACTTGGGGAGGTTAGTGGGAAGATGCACATGTGACTATGTCTAGTTATAATTCCCAAGCTTCCAAATAGCCTGAGTGTACTTTTGTATAACTCAAAAGTAAAGTGTTTAAATTACTCAGGATAATCCACATACTTCACTTTGTACAGTTTTTACTGCGGCTGTTTCTTTGGTAGAGAATATTTATTTATTAACTGACCCTTTACACATTTCTGCTTCTTTAGATTGCACACAAGAGGAAAGAGTTTTTGAGCTGGACTGAAACACTGGATGCGCCCAGAGGTGCCATAATCGTCTGCCTGAAGTGAAAAATTTACAGAGAAAGTTAAGGGGATTTTTTTTTTTTTTTTTTTTAAGGAGAAGAAAAGATACCAAGAACAAAACCATCTGTTCTGGTCGGTGTGCTACTTTCCACAGCTTTTCCACTTCACCCTGATTGTTGCCATTGTTGTCAATTAGCTCAACACATGTCTCATGGAACATGACTAATGATGGCACGTTATGTAATCCTTATAAAGAACAGATCATTGTCGGAGATTAGTCATGAGGCTTGTGATGGAATCGCCGGGTCTCTGCCTTCCTCTCCTCGTCTCGGGGCACTGCTAGTATCAAAGAGCAGAATCTACTGAATTTAATGGATACTTGCTTCAGCTTCTGGGAAGTCTTCGAGTCTTTCATTGTTTTTGTCCTCGTAAATGCCCTTTCAAAATCAAATTATTGTGCTATGAGTCACGTCACCCATTTGGGCGAGTTACTGTTGCCTGATTGCTATCCCTCCCTTTGTGCAAGGGAGCTGGGATTTATTTATTATAGCTGTAGTTTAATTAAATGTGTTTACATTTTAATTTTATCTGTGATTTAATCTCCCAGACTGAGAAATGAAAACAAGTTTCCATGACAGACTTGTTGGAAAATATGTACACGGACAATAAAAGTTTTGCAGGGGTAATATATTCGATTTTGTACTCGATTGTGTGTACTCGTGCATCCGTCCCCGCAGCATAATAATGATTTGTTTATGTGTGTGTCAGTGCTTGCGGTGTGCTGACAGCTCGGGAATGTGCTGTCTTTTATGAGACACAGGCATTGCTCTTTCTTGTCAACATACTTTCTGAACAGGGCGAAAGAGAGAGCGAGTACTTTCTTGTCTTGTCATTTTGAAGAATGGCTCTCATTTTTGGTTGATAATGTGCCTTCAAAATCTTTATAAATCACTGAGTTTTCACCTTTCAGTGGAGTCAAGTAGGTCTGCTTTATGTGAAACTGAGTTCCACGCTGTCGAGCTGAGCTGATACACTCATAAAAATGATTTTCAGCTCCTCCTCGTGCACTTGGAATAATGTTAGCCTGCTTAAATTTTCTAACACTTGAGACAATTAGGTGACTGACTTTCCTTCATAATCTCAAAGATTAATCATGATTAACAGTGACTAATGAGCAATGATTAATGATGCTGACAAAGTGACACACAAACCCCTTTTGTTTTGTGCTTACTAAATAAAGTGAACTCCAATGTTTCATACTTGAAAAAAACGACAACGATTAATGATATGTTGGCATTATAAATTTCTGCAAACCATACATATGTCACATTTTTACAGTGTATTGGAAAAACTTTATATTTCAACAGTGCTGTGGTTAATGTGTGGTTAGGGTTAGGCACAAAAACCACCGGGTTATGGATAGGAAAAAAATCATGTTTTGGTTTAAAATACAAGGTGTTGGGGTCCAATCCCCACTGGAAAAGAGGCAATGTCTCAGTCAAAAACAACTGCTTTTTGGGCCTCCATCCTGACAGGAAATGCAGCAACGTCTCAGTAAAATGGGTTGCTAAAGATACCCATGTTTAGGGACTAAAAAGGCGCAGGAAACACAGTGACAGGTCCCTAAAAATATCCATGTTTAAGGGCTAAAAAAATGCAGGAAACACAGTGACAGGTCCCTAAAAATATCCATGTTTAGGGGCTAAAACAAAATGCAGGAAACACAGTGACAGGTCCCTAAGAATACTCATGTTGGGGAGCTAAAGATACACAGGAAATACAGTGACATGCACCTAAAAATACCCATGTTTAGGAGCTAAACCCCCCCCCCAGGAAACACAATGACAGGACCCTAACAAAACACAGGAAACACAGTGACAGGTCCCTAAATACCCATGGTGGGGGGCTGAAGATACACAGGAAACACAATGACATGTACCTAAAAATACCCATAGTGGGGGGCTAAGAAATGCAGGAAACACAGCACCAAAATGAGCTTGATATAAATTCATTGCTTCATCGCACTAAAAGAGCTTAGTTGAGATATTTTGTACATCTGATTAGGATACCTCTTTCTGGAGGTTTTGCGGTCAGGACGCTGGGGTAGACCCAGAGTACACTCAATCTGGCGTGGAACACCTCGGGAAGAAGCTGGCGGATGTTTTAGGGTAAAGGAGCCTGCCACTGTAATCTAGACCCAGATAAGCGACAGGGAAAGGACAGACGGATGGATATAAACTGCTAAAAACGATATTGTCAGTTATGGAGTTTCTGTCCATACAATGAGAGTACCAATTTTAACTTTGCTTTTTCCTCTGTTGTGGTGTCCACCAGCTTGTTAGATTGTTCTGTCCCTTGATGCTTAACAGGCAGGGTACAGCACCTTTACTGGAGCTCTCCAGCTCTTCAGGACTGAAAAATGTAGCCAGTGTGGAAGTGCCAGAAACTGCAGTTCCTTGAGTGGCCGCTTGAGGTTGGCTCCATGAGCGAGTCAATCCATATGGACCTCCATGTCAAAATGCCCAACTTTACAGCAGAAATAAACATGTTTATAGCTTGAAACAAAAATGGTTTTGGTCTCTTTAGCTCATTCCCCCTTCATGACAAGTGTACAGGGGTGGCTTATTATATAACTCACTCATTTACATTCTATAAAGGCTTATGTTATGCATAAAGCAGGTTAGGTAATGTAATCATGGCATAACTCCAGATTCACAGAGTACATGTATACCAAAGCTATCTATTTCAGGGTGCATTTATAAATCCAACGATCCAATGTGGTTAAATGAATCACACATTCACTGTGCTTGGCGTGTGTGGTGTTCTGGATAACCAAATGGTGCATTCTAACAGTGAGTAAATATTAGCATTAGCATTTATCACAGTTGTGTATGCGCTGCGTTAACGAAGCTAGCAGGTAGAGTTAGGGTAATCTCGACCCTCTCATCCGCATAGTGTCACGTCTGGCTCCACAAATCCAAGATGGTGACATTTAAAATACCAAATTCAAAGCATCATAACAAGAGTCCACAAACCAGTGGGTGATGTCATGGTAGCCACATCCATTATTTTAAACAATGAGCTAAAAGAGGCTACAGAGTTGGGTGATAATTCTCTGTAGCTTTGTCACTGTGACTGCTTTTATATTTGACTGGTGGAGTTTTGAGCTGTCCGGTCCGGCACATGATAAGGTGACAGGTGCCATCTCACTCTGCCAGTGTAACTCATTACATGAAATATGAACTTCTCGTCGCCATTCTTGCCCTAAATTGTGGCATTATTCAGCTTAAATATCCACTGACAACGAAGAAGAGCATCTATTGAAACTCTGCCTCCTCCCATTGACTCTGCCATTACTCAACCTTCAGATAAGGATCAGCGGTCAGGATAAGCATAGATAAAGGTGGAAAACGACATTATTCGACCGTGTGAATAATTGAAGAGCCTGCAGTCGATTTCCGGAAAAGAAAAAGAAGACTGCAGCGGTGACTATCCTTATCGGCGGCGGCGGCGGCGTGGGACTCCACCCCCGACACAGACATCTGCCTCGTTGCAGTGCTCGTGCTGGGTGAAGAGGACAGGTGGGGCGTCCATCATCCATGCAGAAAGGACAGAGGAACATTTAAGTCAGCAGGATCCATTGTTCAATGAAGGTCAGCCGTAAGGTGGGAATGAAATAGGGCGACATCGGGGAGAGTGATAATAGCTCATCACCGTGGAGGTTTCTGATTCGCTGCCATGTACTTCATCATGCCCTCTCAACGAGCACTCCACTTCTGCTTAAGACAAGGTCACACTGTTCAAATCTGGCAGCGCATAGTCTCCGAAATCTAATCTAAAGGTTGTGGTAGTTGAATAAGAGCGACTTAACTCGCAGCAGAGGCATGAGTCTTACCAGAGACATCAGAGTTGACGGGAAATGTACACACCCATCCCTCCATCCACCCTAAAAACCTCCAAAAGCTGATTTTCCATCGCGCTGCTTTAACGTCAAACTGCTGTGTTTCCAGTCATGTCCTCTCTTAACAATATTTTCCTGTTTGTTCCCCATATACCACATAGGTGTAGCATCATTTCTTGCTCTGGCTTCACAAACTATGACATTTACTGCACATTACATTTATAGTTTTAAGAGGCAATTTTAAGGGATAAAACTGGAAAATATATTTATAGCTCACTTCACTACATGTGAATGCATACTTGTGGCTTGGTCCAACCGCAATGCCATTTAAAACCATTTTTAAAGAGCATGAATAAAGCTGTAACTAATGATTATTTTCATTTTAGATTAATTTCTTGATCATATTTCTCTGCACTCGTTTAGTCTTTAAAATACCAGAAAAGAGCTGAAATGCCTGTCTTAATATCCCAAAGCCCAAAGTGATCAGCCAAGTCCAAAATCAATTTATGATTAAACAAAAGGAACACAAGCAGCAAATCCTCATATTTGAGAAGCTGGAACCGGCAAATGTTTGCCAATCAAAATCAGAATTTGTTTTCCACCACAAGGAAATAGAAATCTGTGTTTGATGTGGCTCTGAAGTAAAACCACACGGTGCAGAGAGTTAGACAGGACAGCTGTACAGGAAGAAAATACAAAATGCTTATTAGAAGCTCTGTTTCCAGTTTTACTGAGTTATTCAGACAAATGATGTGTTTACAGGGTGCCGAGGGTCCTGTGCGGTGAGGGTTGCTCACATCTAACTGGCTAAATATGGGAAAGATCATGGTTGTGGCAAATAAAATATGGTGATGATATAGATAGGTTTGGACAATACCAAGACTTGGTTAAAGTCTGAAATCAGTCACATTGTTCCTCTCACTTGTAGAGCTATCCCAGCGAGCAATAGTCGTGATTTAAATGTATTGGCTATATTTAGCTCCGATTTAGTCTAGCTACATGTAACCCAAATCTAGCCGATTTAATTTTGAAATTGATTAAATGTAATTTTCACCATTGCAGATGGCGTGCAGAATGATATTCAATCACGTATGGAGAGTCAACAGTAATTAAAATATGTTTATCTCCATTTTTTGGACATGGTCTCTACATAGCCGTATAATTGATGACGTCTACACTTTGGCTATGGTTAGATGTCTACCAAATTTTCACTGACAGCCCAAATTCAGTCGTGATTTAGCCTAGACGTCAGGCTATTAGACGTTTTTTAAACCAAAAAATGCTTGCTGGGATTTATCAGTCTGGATTGATTTGGTGTGAGTTATCAAGTGTTGGAAATATCGGCTGTACAAATGTCTGCCTTCTCTCCAGTATAATGGAGCTAGATGGCACTCGGCTTGTGGTGCTCCAAGCACAAAAAAAAAAAAAATCATATTTGGAAAACTCAACAGCTGTGGCGTCAGGTACTTACAATGGGCCCCCGTGCACTTATGATGGGTTTGCATTTTTCAAGGGCCAACACATTCTCACTCTGACCTCGTCCCATATCGACGTTTGGTCATGGACTTGCCACGTCCACATATGACGTGCAAGGTACCCTGGGTGTGTTGGTTGTTGACGATATGGGCCACTGTGTCAAGTTCTGCCTGTTACATGTATTGTCTTCTTTCAAAATACACTTACTTACACTTACACTTACACTTTCCACAGGAAATTTAACATTAACATACAGTCTCTTTCGAAATAAACGCACTATGTTGGTAAAACACTGCAAATTGACGTTTTCTTTCCCACAACAACAAACACACATAGTTGGATTTATGAAAAAGAACAGGGTTGGGCTTTAGAATCTTACAAGACACAAACACTGTTCTCTCGGGTGAAAGTCCGTGTTTGTTGGATCCATTCACCACCCCTCACACCCGCCCCACTTGGACATTCGTCGCCTTAGCTTCCGTCCTTGTCCCGACTCGTTTCCCCCTGACGCTGCAGAGCGCCGTTAAACTATAACAGCAACCGGCTGCGTATCACACCGATGTTAAAGGATGCCTTTTTTTGTTGGTTTCTGACGCCGCAAGTCACAGCCCAAACACCGGACTCTGACGACTTCGGAGTGAGGTCGGGCTCCAAGGGCATATACAGCAAATGGAACTGGTTTTAATTTACTGAGAGTTTCTTGAACACAGGCATATTTTCAAGGTGGCAATCACTCATAGAGGACCATTCTCCACCCAACACATTGTTGGAGGGCCCACTCTCTCTATGGGCCCCAGACTTCATGGGCCCCAGTGCCTGCACTGCCTATGTTTGTATGCCCCTGCTTAACAGCCATGTCTCTTTCCAGAACCAACAGTATCACTGTGCGGACGCAAGTGTGTCCACTGCTAGCTCACCTAGCACCACTGAGCTAGCTAACATTACAGCTCAGTCAAGGAGGACGCCCTTAATGTTTACATCCTGTGCTGTCATGTGCATGAGCCTCTCGTCTGTATAGTTTGGTAAGGAGAAAATAGATCCTGCATAAAATCTGCTCACGGCAAGGTCTGTGGATTATCTTGAATAACCGGGTCATGATTTCTGGAACGAGACATTGCTGTTGAGTTTTTTATTTTTTTGACGCTTTGAGCACCACAAGCCAAGTGCCATCTAGTTCCATTATACTGGAGAGAGGGCAGACATCTCTACTGCTGATATCTCAGAGACTCAACAACTCACAATAAATAATCCAGACTGATAAATACAAATAAGGCTAAGAGGAAAAAACTGTGTTTTTGATTTTGAGGGTGAGCTGACCTTTTCTGGTAAACTGCAGGGCTTCTGCCTCACTGCATTTTGGGTGTACTCCTCCCTGCACTGGCACTAGATATGACATATGTGTGTCCAAATACATAGCAACTCAAAGGAATTGATTCGAGGTGGATTTCTGTCTCTCCACCTTAAGCATCAGAGTTTTGGACCACTTCACATGGGATACACTCATGTGCTCCCACTCAGCATGTTGGCAAAATGGCCTGATAATCATCCACCCTGAAGAATGCAGAATTCTCTGTTTCCCCTCCTTCATTTATGCATCTTTTATAATGATGTTCAAGAGCGCTAAAAGGGTTTTTCCCCATGCTTTCGCTCATTATTTGATTTGAGAAGTCTGCTGCGGGCTGCTTTGTGATCGTGCTGCTGCTGACATTTGTTTTTGTGCTGTGGTGCGTTCAGAGCTGTGGGAACCTCCAACCTCTTGACACTGATGATCAGCAGCCTTTTTTTTTATTGGAATAGAGGACTGAGTTCATGTATTCCTTTTCATTTTGTTTGGTTATTGTGTTGACTTCTGGGCTTGATTTTATATCCAAGCTTGTAAATGTAAAAGTTGTTCAGCGGCCCAAAACTTAAACTGATATTCGACCCGATCTTTTGAGTGTAAAACATTACTCCCCCGTAGGCTTGAGAAGGAATGTAGTTTTCTTTGTTGCGGAGAACAGTGGCTGTGTTCAGCTTCAGCTGCAGTGGATTCAAACAATTTTTACGCTTGAAAATCTATCAAATATCAATTAAAGCGTGCCAAACTCCTCCTGCAGCGTAACTCGCATCCTGCTGTCCATCTGTATGCTCCGTTCACTCATGTTTTTACCACAATATGGCTAAACAGACTCCTTCTGTCTCAGTCCTCAATTAGAGCTGATGAGCAGGCATATGTGCTGGTTTGCCCTCTTGAAAGTACGGAGGTCACATCAGCCATCTTTTTAATGAAATTTCTCCCCACTAAATGCATCAGTGTGCCTCAGATTAAGTATTTGTCTGATCACTGAAAAGCTCCTGACATCCCACACTCCGACAAGCATGCAGACAGATGTGCAGAGGTGAGATGGTAGGCAGGGTTTTCATTCTTTAGTGAGCAGTTAACCCCAATTGAACAATCCTCAGTGTCTCGCTCTCCCTAATGATGGCAGTGTCGGAGTTATTAGATTCAGGCAAGAGATCAAGAAGACTCTAATGTACACAAACACACAAAGGAAGCAGGAAAGATGAAAGGATATTTACTGGAGGCAATGACCGGGAACAGAGTAACAAGTCTGCAACAGGATGGCAGTCAAACAAATTTAGGAGGGCACGGCTGGGCAGAAGGTCAGGGACAAACAACAGGTCAAAACACTGGAACAAGGAACAGGTGGCGGGACACAAAGGCTATCAGCAGCAGAACAACATTAACAACCTGGCTAGGAGCTAGTGGAGATGGGCTGGGATAAATACTGAAGGGGTAATTGCAGAATGGGGAACAGGTGAGCGGAGTGGATGTAGAAGTCGTGTGGCTGGTGGAAAAGTTTGAGGGCATCTGGTGGATGGATGGGGGATGGCAGGTCTGGAAAGGTCCTGGGAAAGGCAGAGGCCTGAGGGAAGCGAGAGGCGAGAGGTTGCAGCAGAGAAGGACAGAGGAGAGGACAGAGTAAAATAAACACTGAGGCAGACATTGGGACAGGCAGAGTTTTCACCTCGACTTTAGCCCCTTTCACACGTGCATTGCAACCTTGAACTTACCTAGACTTTACCAGGAGGAGCCGTATGTGAGAATGCAAATGCACTAATCAGTTGGACTTGACCTTAAACTGACTTTACACTGCCAGCTCCCCAGAGTCTGTGTAATGTCTGATTGAGCCCATTTGCGAATTGAGCAGGTCATTGTTCGGTGAATTCACAGCGAGCAAAAGGGCGTGTTGATGACATTTCTGTCATGCGACTAGTGCAAAACCAGAAGAAAACAAACCTCTGAGGACGAATAAGAAGGGTCATTTACACAGAGACACAAATGAAAATGTCTAACGAGAGAGATGATGAGATTCAGGAATTCTGTTGGTAAGGAATGCCGCCAAAATTGTTAGACAGATTCAAGACACAACAGGAGACTCTGTTGTTTATGACTAAATTACCAACCAGCTGCATAAACAAAACACTGCCATTTCTGCATCGTACTTTTTTGCGTCACATCCTGCCATCTGCATGCTCCATCCAGCCACCACCCCTTGCATAAACTAATCAGAGTATTACCAGTAGTTAAGAACATGTTCGACACAAAAAATCTCTCTTTGTGTTCTACACAGGACTCCAGACAATGAGTGCGTTTACATGGACAGTTTAATTCCCTTTTCATGCGGAATGAAATTTCATTCCTATTAAAAGTGATCTTGTAAACACCTAATTCGGAATGAAAATGGCCAATGCGATTATAAGGAGCTGGAATATTACGTTTCCAATTCCGAATGAAAGAATTTCTCGCACTTGTATACACTCATTCCTCTTTAAGTTCGTTCCGGTCTTTCTGCACATGCTCGTTTCCTTGACCTTCTGGTGCGATGACGTATGTAGCACATACGTGACAAGATGGCAGCTTCTAAAAAACAAGAGATGGTCCCGAGCGGTCTTCTATCTCCCTTCTTCAACCTTCTTCCTCCCTTCTCCTCCTCAGCAGACGAAGCATTAACAGAGCAAGGTTGTTGTCATACTGCTGCTTCAAGAATATAAGCAAAACAAGCCCGAAAAAGGCACTAAGAACGGCGTCGTCAAGCATCTTGTTATCCGGAGCGAGGACTACAGTGTTTTCTTCCCGTAAACATAAACACATAACATCTGCCCGCCCCCTATCCAATCAGAAACCTTCCCTGCCCCAAACCTTGCGTGGACCCGAATAAAGGCGATTAAACTGATCTCCCGTGTAAACCCTCTTTCGGAATGAATATTTCCCACGTAAACTACCTGGAGAAACGAGTGAGAAGCCATCATGTCACCGCACCCAATGTCCAGACCTGGTTCTAAGGACATTGTCCGGAGTTTGTATAAGAAAATTACGATAGAACGTGACGATTTTGAAACAGGTATATCCATTTTTGCTTTTATAAACAGCCATATGACACTTCATACAAACTAATCTGTTGGGTCTCAGTATTGTTTGGTAGTGTGATATTGGACAAAACAACATGACACACTATTAAGACAATGGTTGCATCTTTGCATCGGTGAACAAAGGTTTACTAGAAACCAGGAGATTACGAATGGAAGGTGGAGTGAATTTTCACAGGGTGGAGGTGTAATGTGACAGTGCCTTGAAGCTGGATTTATACTTGATGCAAGGAAGATTCAAAGCAGGCCTGCTGAGGATACTTTGACAAGGATACGCTAGATGGATGTAACTGTATTGAACGTGATCAGGACGTACCTTGCTTTATGTCAACATCCTTTCATCTACTTTGTGATAGACAGCGATGGCAAGGTATGCATTAGGCTTTGACAGTATCTATTTTTTCATACTTTCTTGACATTTAACTGAGGTATACACTATATGACAATATAAAAAACAACTTAGTGTGTGAATTAGCATGTATGTCATTGTCCAGCCTATAATGCTGTGTTTCTAATATGTAGTTATCCTACTTAGACAAGAAAAACAACCTTATCACATATACATCAACATGACATGCAAGGTAGCCTGGACATGTCTGCTGTTGACACTCTGGTATGCCTGGTCAACTTCTGCCTGTCACCTGCATGGTATCTTTTCAAAATACACTTCCGTTATCACAGGAAATGTACAGGTTCTACACAGTCCCTTTCAAAATAAACATGCTACGATGGTACAACACTGCACAGTGTTTTTTTTTTTTTATTCAACAATAGAGGCAGATGGTTACGTTTAGCCAACACACACATGTGGTTGGTTTAAACCAACAAAGGCACATGGTAAGGTTTAGAAAAAAACAACAAGGTCTGGCTTTACATTCATATGGGAAGTGTACACTGGCCTCCCTGATGAAAGTCGGTGACAGTTGGATACATCCACCTCTCCTACCCACCCTACTCAGACTTCTTGCTCCCTTAACTTTCATTGTTGTCTGGTTGCATTTCCCCCTGATGCCATCCACCTGGCTGCATAACACGACGTGGAATCCACTGACCAAGCACCGGTATTTGACGACTGTGGAATGAGACTGGATTGCTAAAATGTACAAGCCCCATGTGTATCAAAGGGTGTCTCTGCATCGGTCTCTGATGCCAAAATCACTGACAAAGTGGTGGTATTTGACGAGTTCGGAGTGAGAACAGGCTTTGATACTGCCCATGCATCTAATGCAGAACTGGAGGTATAACCCGGTAACATCTATTTCATCTTATTTCACAACAGAGACTAAAGTTGATGACGAGCAGAAGGTCTGCAGTGGAGACGGCTTTGCTAGATTAAAGGAGACTACATTTCTTCAACTTGCTCAGTATCTCTCTTTGCAAGAAAAAACCTCCCCAGGCATCGAAAACTTCTAAGAAAGTTTCACTGTACCCTCTGGCATAGCTACAGTGGCTCCAAAGATACGCCATAACCCCTTTAATGCACAACTATAAATTTCTCTTTAGACATCCAGCTCATTCTCCACCATTGGTCAAAACTGCTCAGTCCTTGCTCACTTGTTCACTTTCCTGACGTACAACTCTAGGGCAACAGTTACTCTTCGAAACAACAGCAGACTCAAGGCCGGTAGTGATTACAACCTGATGAAATCTGTGGTTACTAATATTGTATTTATTAAATGTGTGAGCTCCAACAGTTAGAAGTGTTGGGACACACAGCAGCCTCCAGATTCAGACTTTTCAGTCCAGCTTCGTCTGATATGAGGTCTCGAGAGTTTAACCCATTCACACATCATGATCATCTTGACACAGTCCAGGTCGGCTGAAAATTGGCACGTAAATCATTTACCCTGACCTTGTCTTCATCATCAGATAGCCTCAAGTGATTAACTCAAGTATGCTACAATTTAATTTCCCTGCCTTCCTTTTTTCTCCTCTCATGTGAAGCAGAAGCTGGTAAGAGGCTTGGACACAACTAAACACCACATGCTGTGCAGAGAACTAAAGTCCTAGTTTACACACTCTGGCACACTTCCCAGGCAAAACACAGCTTTTTTTTTCACCGCTAATGTTTTCTTGCTCCTGGTGTTCTTTGAGCTCTATTTCTTTTCTGATTAATTCCCCCTTCCCTGATTAATACCTTGTTTCTGGTTAATAAGCAGAGGAGATAAGTGAACAATAACAGAGAGTTTATCCCTGAAGAAAGCAATATTCGTTCGCCTTTTCCAACAAGCAAGTACTTGATCCCAAATAATAATTAGTTTCATATTTTTGGATGAGGCGAATATCAAAGCCCTCCTGTTTCCTATCAAGACCACTTATTTTAATAGGAAATGACATCATCTGAGGGCCAAGGTGGGCCAGTAAAGCAACAGAACAATCCTTCCCCTGCCCACTGGCACGCACATATAGCCCCTCCAGTCCTCCTCTTGCTCTCTCAAACTGAAATTAAGTGTATTTCCTTGCTAGTCTGCATCAACAATGGCCAGAAAGCGATCATTGTGGGCCTTGCACAGACACAGCTGGATGGTTCTGGGGGGAAAAAAAGAAACAAATGAGTAGAAATCCCCAGAAGAAGCCTGTTATTAATTACAAAAGGTTGATGGGGTTGGCTAGAGTCGCCTGAGCCTCGGAAAGCAGTTGGATCAAAGGAGAAATGAGGGATGACAAATAACCTGCAGCCTCCTGGAATTCAAGAAGTGAGATGATACCAGCAGTGAGGGAGGAAGGAAAGTATATATAACATACACTAGGAAGATAAATGGACAGAGGGATTTATAGAGAGAGACACATTTATAGTGGTTTTTATTCATCATTGGCACCCTGACATTAAGATACATAAACTTTTCATTTAAAGAGTGACAATAAATGAATAGAACTGTCGAACTACACCGATTAAGATCAGGTTTCTCTTGCAGTTACAGCATCCACTGAAGTAATTGCTCACAAGTCTCTCACCCAGCTATTTTCCTCTGAATTTTAATGGCATCGCTGACAAAGGACAACTGGGGCAGCCTATTTTTCAGTTTGAGTCTCTGTTATTATTCGCCCCGGTTCAATGTGTCACTAGTGTGCTGTCAATGGAGCTGTCACTTTGACAAGCTCGGGGCTCTGGTGAATGGAGTGCTGGTTAGAAACACAGGAAACAGTGTCTTCTATACCCTCCCCTCCCTCACCACCACTGCCAACTTCATTTCTGAACATGTGATCTCCGTTGGCTTTGGGAAAGCTTCCCAGCTCCACGCAGCATGGTGTCCAGACCACCATTTACACTCTTTTAACCACAAGTGCAGTTGGTGATGTGTTTTATTCTTTGTGTTTTAAAGGTCCATTGTGTAGGATTTAGGGGGATGTATTGGCAGGAATATAATATAATATAATAAGTATGTTTTCTTTTAGTGTATGTATTCATCTATCCATCCATTTTTATCCACTTATCCAGAGCTGGGTCACGGGGGAAGCAGCCTGAGCAAAGTACTCCAGGCATTCCTTTCCCCAGCAACACTTTCCAGCTCCTCCTGGGAGATCCTGAGACATTCCCAGGCCAGATAAGATATATAATCCCTCCAGCGTGTTCTGGGTCTGCCCCGAGGCCTCCTACCAGTTGGATGTGCCCACAACACCTCTAGTGGAAGCCGCCCAGGAGGCATCCCGATCAGATGCCCGAACCACCTCAACTAGCCCCTTTTGAAGTGAAGGAGCTCTACTCCGAGCTCCCTCCGGATGTTTGACCTCTTCACCCTCATTTCTGAGGCTGAGCCCAGCCACCTTATCGAGGAAACTCATTTCCGCTGCTTGTATCCATGGTCTTTTTTTTTGGCCACTACCCAGAGCTCATGACCACATGAGAGGGTTTGTTACAGTAGCTGGGCCAGTAACTCAAGAGCTTTGCCTTCTGACTCAGCTGCCTCGTCACCATGACAGTGTGACAAAGCACCTGCATCACTGCTGATGCTGCATTAAACCAGAGATATTGGATAAAGCGAGATACCCCACTCAGCTCACTTCCTGATTCAGTGACGTCAGCGCCACGCCCCTGTAGGAGACTTGCGGCAGCTCTGAATGTATTGTCGTCAACGAGGAATATGAACATGATCACAATTTATGGTCAATTCTTTCGCCTTATAGTCACTAAAGTAAATATTGGGTTCATTTTCCACAAGCCACACATCTTACCAACATTCTGATACTAAAGCTGCATTTTTCATCCGCACAGATCAAGAGAAAGTTAACTTTGTTTGAGCCCTGTCCGTCTCAGAAAACAAGTTCTCGCGAGATCTCGTGATCTCGATAAACAGGCAGTAAAATCACAGTTAGTTTACAAACAGTTATTTACCGCTAGTAATAAATAAAAAATGCCCAAGCTTTGTGCAGCAATAGGCTGCAATAATAGGAAGAATGTATTTTCATTCCACCTGCTTCTCGATCCGCATACACAGACATCCACAGAGCCTCTGTTCAACACGGTGGTGGTGGTGGTGGTGATATTTATCCAATATCTCTGATTAAACACGCCTGTCTATCTCATGTTTCATTTTATCCTCACTCATGAACAAGACGTCAAGACATGGTATGACTCTTTTGCTTGGGGCAGTATCTCTCCCAACCCAGAAGGGCAATTCACTGTTTTCTGGCAGAGAACCATGCCCTCAGACTTGGAGGTGCTTACTCTTATCTTGACTGCTTCACACTCAGCAAATGGACGAATTGATGAATGATGAAACAGAACAACATCATCTGCAAAAGTGCACAATCACCTGAAAAATATGAATCATTGTTTTCTTTACATTAGAATGAGCCGTTTATATCTACAAAGGGAGCTGGTCCTTGTTGACAGAGATCGCCACGTTGCACTGCCATGCTTCTATAGTAGCCCAGAACGGACAAACCAAACACTGGCTCAAGATACTGTAGGGCCAATTGTGTTTTCACATCGGCCAACAAAGTCCAACATAGCAACAACTAGCAAAAAAAAATAGGATTTTTTGACTTGAAGCTGCTTTATTCTCTGTTTTTTTTTATCAGTTTAAATCACAAAGTCAGTTTATTTTGGAGAGGAAGAGACCTCTGTGGATAATTCAGCTCACAGTAAAAACATCCTGAACATCTGGATCAGAAATACGGTGAGTACACATTCAGTTATCAGAGAAAAAAGGTAAGACACATTATCAAGTGCTAGGCTAACGGCCTGTCTCCGACATGCCAAACAGTGTCGGAGAAATATCAATGTGTAACGTGACACTGCTTTATTAAATGATTTTTCTTGTATTATCACCTGGTACGTTTGTTTTGGAGAGTTAGAGACTTCTGTGGATTATTCAGCCCACAGGTAAAAACTGATCAATAAACACTAAAGGAATCCAAAGCAGAATTTCATGCTTGGCACAGGGGAGAAGTTTAATACACTAAAATCTGTATAAAAACAACAGTGTAAACTGTAAAACTGTCATAATTTTGAAAAAAAGATTCAATTCTTTTCCTTTGAAGAGACCTGTAATAGGTTTTCATGTTACCCTTTGTTACACTGATATATCAGATACCTAAAATCTGGAACAAAGCTCTTCATGTGCAGACTGAAACAAAAAGAACATCCCAGCTAAATCAAAGAAAACTGCCAGCGTTGTGACAAGCGATGGAAATCTTTCATCCCCTTTCACTGACTGTCTTTTACAGAAGAAACACAGAAGATATAATTCCAGCTTCATTTCTACCTGCTTGTGCCACTTCTACATACTTTGGAAGGAGAGTATAAGATGATGGAATTACTGGGATCAAACAGCATATTTGTCTTGCCGAGTGGCTTCATGTGTCAGACTGGGTTAAGTGGTTGGAATCTCCAATTCTAGGAGGAATGCTAAACTGGAGTCATGCTGCTTTCACGAAGTTGACAGGAAATTGCATTCATCTATCTCTTCTTTTTCTTCTTCTCAGATGTCATGAGGTTTGTGGGGGAGACTCAGGAGTGACTGAAAACATCACTAATATTTCCAGGAAAACAATTAGCAGTGGGTTTATTTATAATGAAATCTTTGTTGTATCCAAATTTGCAACACTCAAATAAAACTAATGTGGAATTAATATGAAGTCTCAACACAGATGGGATGATACAAACATTGTATTCCTCTGTGAACTTAACAGGATGGGATAATTACATGAATTTGGACTTGCAGTTTTCTTGTGTTGCTACTGGAGCTTCTGAAACTGTTTGGCAAGATGAGCTCCATTTTTGTGAATCTTTTGATAATAATACTGAATCAATTGGCTCCCTGTAATATGAAAATGTGCTGTAATCAACAGTCTGCAGCTTTTTTTTGTATCTTTCAGCTTCCAGCTTATTGTTCCTCTGTTTAAAAACCACTGATTTTATGTAAAACCACAGATGTTTTCCCAGTGTGATACCAGAGTGGTGGAAACCCCCGACACACATATTTTTCTCTGAAGCTGGAGATCCGAACCACAGCTACGTCAACAGCAGTGAACACTGGACAGGTGGAGTCCTGTAGGATGCTCATGTTGCTCTGTGTGTACTTGTATGTAAGTATGAAACTGTTTGGCTGCAAATACTCAAAACATTTGTTTTAGAAACCACTTTCTGTCCTCTTGTGGTCAAAAATCAATGTGGAAACGAAAATGGAACCAGCTAAACTGCTGCCAGCAGGACACTTTTTCTTTTTTCAGGGATAAGAAACCTCAACTTGACTCATCTCTGCCACATAATCCTCCTCTGGTGGGAAAACGTTTTTGTTGTGCATGGAGTTTTAGGTATCATGTTCATTTGTTATGCTCCAAATCTGTAAATACCTGCTGCTTCTTGTTGTTTGTGCATTAAACACTCCATGAAAATTGGGGGCACCTGCGGTTATGTTACCAAAAACCATTTAGGGAAACCAAAAACAGCAGAGATCAATTAAAAGCTGTAAAACAACACCAACAAAATGATGGCTTGGACCAAGGATGACAGAAGTTTGCTGACTGAATTTATGTGAGGATTTAGAGACTATGCTTGGCTATAACTGTGCTGAAGTCCTGTAACAAGCTCAGTGACTCATATGAATATATTTAATTTAAGATGTTAGCACGTAAATAAAAACAAATGAAAAATGTGATGGGCTTTATATAAAAGCTCCAAGGAAGCCAGTTTGTTGGTCCCCCAGTTTGGTTTGGATTGACATATCTTAATAACTGTTGGATAGATTGCAATTAAATTTGGTGCAGATATTCATGGTCTCCAGAGGATGAATCCTAATAACTTTGGTGATCCCCTGACTTTTTATCTAGCACTACCAGCAGGTCAAAGTTATCACTAACCAAGTGAAATAGCTCCACATCTAATAGATGGATTAATACAAAACATTGGCATTCATGGTTCCCACATGATTTATCCTCCTGGATATTGTGATCCCAAGACTTTCCTTCCATGACATGGGCTTAACATTTGTGGTTTTGAGTGAAATATCGCTACAACTATTGGATAAATTGCCATGAAATTTGGTGCAGATATTCATGGTCCCCAGATGATGAATCCTAATGACTTTAGTGATCCCCTGACTTTTTATGTAGCACCACCAACAGATCGTCCTTATCCCTAATCTAATGAAATTGATCGACATCTAATAAATGGTTTGGTACAAAACCTTGGCATTCATGGTTCCCAGATGATGTGTCATCCTGGATATCGTGATTCCATGACTTTTCTTCCACTGAAAGCTTGAGGTTGACGTGTGGTTTTGAGTGAAATATATTCACAAAAAATGGATGAATTGCCATTAAATCTGTTGCAGATATTCATGGTTCCCAGAGGGTGAATCCTAATTACTTTGGTTATACCCTGACATTTTATCTAACACCACCAGCAGGTCAAAGTTATCAATATTCTAAAGACATTACTCCATGACTAATAGATGGTTTGGCACAAAATGGTGGCTTTCATAGTTCCCAGATGATGTATCAACGTGTATATAGTGATCCCTTGACCTTTCTCCCAGTGAGAGCATAAAGGTCAACATTTGTCACAAGGTCACAATTACTGGATGAATTGCCATTAAATTTGGTGCAGCTTTTCATGGTCCCTGGAGGATAAATCCTAATTACTTTGGTGATCCCCTGACTTTTTATGTAGTACCACCATCAGATCGTCCTTATCACTAACCTAATGAAATTGATCCACATACGCTGGCATTTGTGGTTCCCAGACGATGTATCGTCCTGGATATTGTGATTCCATGACTTTGCCACTGAAAGCTTTAGGTTGACATTTTGAGTGAAACATCTCCGCAAGTATTGGATGAATTGCCATTAAATTTGGTGCAGATATTCACGGTCCCCAAAGGATGACTGCTAATTACTTTGGTGATCCTCTGACCTTTTATCTAGCACCACCAGCAGGTCAGTTATCACTAATCTAAAGACATTGCTCCACATCTAATAGATGGTTTGGCACAAAACATTGGCATTCATGGTTCCCAGATGATGTATCAATTTGGATATAGTGATCCCATGACTTTTCTCCCGAGCACATGGGTTGACATTTGTGGTTTTGAGTGAAATATCTCCACAACTATTGAATGAACTGTCATTAAATTCAGTGCAGATATCCATGGTCCCTACAGGATGAATCCTAATGCCCCAGGCTTTTTATTTAGCAAAACCAGCAGATCTAGTTTTCACAAATTCAGGGAGATACCTCAATATGTACTTGACAGCTTGATACAAAACATTGGCATTCATGGCTCCCATATCCTCGTGGACATGACTTTTCCTCTAGCAAAAGCATGATGTTGACTTTTGTGGTTCTGGGTGAAATATCTCCACAAATATTGCCCTGTGTTACGACCCAGCTCGGGGAAGCAACATAAAACCAGTTGGAATTGGTAAAATGAAGTCATTTATTAACAAGGAACTTAGATTCTTACAACCACAAATGAAAAGGCAGACTACAAAGGAAGAGAAAAGGGCCCATGGGTGCTGTTTAAATCAAAGAAAACAAATATAACCAAGGACTCTTTAAAAGCCACAACCAACTTTACCTTAAGGAAACAAAAATAGTACTTAAACCTCACTACTTCATTTTGACTAATCAAAGCCAAACACAGTCAGAATGGCCCCTTGCACCTACTGTGTCTAAACCGAAAAATACTCTGTGTGTGCAGCCAGTAATCAGCAGCTGAAATCTATACCTGGCCCGGTCTCCAGATGATCAATAAATGCCTCACAACAAGTGTGTCAGTTCAAAGTCACAAAAAGCCTCTATACACCTATCACACAAATGAGATACAGTAGTGTGGTGAGCTGTTCAAGGTAATTCCCAGCTGCCGAGAATTACAATCTGGCCAAGTATTAATGCATCTCTCGGAGTGGAGGGTTGAACTCGGCACCTCAGAAATCAAGAAATGGGATGAGCATCTGGGAACGAATCTCGCGCTGGGGACCTCACATCCTGCTTGGTGTACATGGTGTAAATGGTTATACACATGGCGGGGGTGCCAGAGGCGGCGATAACACCCTGACCGCCTTGTTTCCAACAAGCAGTCTGGTTTAGTTCAGTTCAGTTCAGTTCGGCACACTGATCTGATACTAAAAGGTGGAGCTAGAATACTGTTCATACCATGGCAAGTTCTTCATGCATTTAAAGGTTAATAAATCAAAAGGTTGTTTTGCTGCCTCTTCATCTTTACTATTAAAGAGAGGTCCTATTATGCTCATTTTCAGGCTCATATTTGTGATATTAACATCCACTGGAATAGATTTAGGTGCTTAAATGTTCAAAATGCACATTATTTTTCTCATGCTGCCCATTGCTGCAGCACCTCTGTCTGAAAGACTCTGTTTGAGCTCATGGCCTGACCCCAAAGTGCTCCAACCATCAGATCTACAGAAGAGCAAGGACACCTGGTGAGTATAGTGTTACCCACTGCGACCCTAGCTTCAGTAGTGTGTCTCCTGGCCTGCCTTACTGTGTCCGCCTCACTATATACACAGGGTACTCACAGTCTTCTTGGGCGACAGAATTCCTGCTGCCAACCCAGGCCTGAGTAGAACGACGTTGGCTTCACGTCTCCTTGCTGCACTTCTCATGCATGTGGGTGTTGGCTCTCGGGAGGAGTGCTTCGCTCTCATCTGCTTGGAGTGGTGTCTGCTGCAACATGCGTGATCTCCTCCTGCTTCACTCTGCCTCAATATAGTTGGGTCATGACAGTCTGAAGTCTGTCTTTCAGGGTCATGACAGTTCAACAGTCCGCTGTTTAAAAAACACACACCTTAAAGCAGACTAAAAACAAGCAAAGCGATGACCCTGACCCTGTCACATACTTCAAGTTTTTGGTGAAAGTACGACTTTAGTAAACACATTCATGCCCCCAACAGGATGAACAGTAGTGGGGTTTCCATCCACCTATTTTTATTCGAATTTCAAAAATTGCGGAAAAAAAACTTGGATGGAAACGCCAGAAATTTGAAAAAAGGCCGAAAATTCGCAAAAAAGTTTTTACGCTTGGAGGGGATGGATTTGTCAGCATATCGATAAAAGGAAAATGCGACTTTTTGCTATGGAATCAGGTTTTGCGAATAAACAATGATGTACCGGCACACAGATCCTCAAATGTGACCCTTGACATACGGAAATGTTTCAGCCAGAGTTCGTGAGTGAAATGCTGCTGGACAACTACTTCCCAAAAGTCCTTCACACGCCTACGTTCCCATACACACGAAGAACGACGCGGTGGTCTCCTTCCAGCTATTTCCGACAGTACTCTTAACATTAAACTTCTTCTTTATCGTATCTTCTTCAAGATGGTTAGGTACGCTGTGAACGCTGACAAAATGCTAACCAGAGTTCTCCCAAGAGCCAACAGGTTTATCAGGAATCTGTCCATGGTCAGTTGTTGAGTGTCAGTTGAGTGTGTTGTTGTTTACAGTGGGCATAAGATGCTCTCTTATGATGTCATCCCATGGCGCACTCGTCTTCTACGGGGGTGTTTTTATTTTGTTCATTTTTCACGAGAAGCACCACCTACTGCGCTTCCTGTTGACTCCCAATAATCACAAAACAATAACGAATGGAAACGGACATAAATTCGCATTTTCTTTTGCGCATTTTCACAAAATTCGCTCAAAAATTTCGATACATTTGGATGGAAACCTGTCCAGGCACCACTGCGATATGAGTTAATCTGAGAGACAGTGGAGCACAAAGGCTCCGGAGAAGAAGCCGAGTTGGTGACATCCAGAATGGCTGAGTTAGCAAGATACCTCACAGGTGTGGCATATCAAGATGCTGATTAGACAGCATGAATATTGCACAGGTGTGCCTTAGGCTGGCCACAATAAAAGGCCACTCTGAAATGTGCAGTTTTGCTTTATTGGGTGGGTCTGGGGGGGTCAGAAAACCAGTCAGTATCTGGTGTGACCACCATTTGCCTCACGCAGTGCAACACATCTCCTTCGCATAGAGTTGATCAGGTTGTTGATTGTGGCCTGTGGAATGTTGATCCACTCCTCGCTCCGTCATAACATACGCCTGCCCATACCATAACCCTGACGCCACCATGGGCCACTCGATCCACAACGTTGACATCAGCAAACCGCCCCCCCCACACGACACCACACACGCTGTCTGCCATCTGCCCTGAACAGTGAAAACCGGGATTCATCCGTGAAGAGAACACAACGTGCCAGACGCCATCGAATGTGAGCATTTGCCCACTCAAGTCGGTTACGACGACAAACTGCAGTCAGGCCGAGACCCCGATGAGGACGATGAGCATGCAGATGAGCTTCCCTGAGACGGTTTCTGACAGTTTGTGCAGAAATTCTTTGGTTATGCAAACCGATTGTTGCAGCAGCCGTCCGGGTGGCTGGTCTCAGACGATCTTGGAGGTGAACATGCTGGATGTGGAGGTCCTGTGCTGGTGTGGTTACACATGGTCTGCCGTTGTGAGGTCGGTTGGATGTACTGCCAAACTGTCTGAAACGCCTTTGGAGACGGCTTATGGTAGAGAAATGAACATTCAATTCACGGGCAACAGCTCTGGTGGACATTCCTGCAGTCAGCATGCCAATTGCACGCTCCCTCAAAACTTGTGACATCTGTGGCATTGTGCTGTGAAAAACTGAACATTTCAGAGTGGCCTTTTATTGTGGCCAGCCTAAGGCACACCTGTGCAATAATCATGCTGTCTAATCAGCATCTTGATATGCCACACCTGTGAGGTGGGATAGATCATCTCGGCAAAGGAGAAGTGCTCACTAACACAGATTTAGACAGATTTGTGAACAATATTTGAGGGAAATGGTCTTTTGTGTGTATAGAAAATGTTTTAGATCTTTGAGTTCAGCTCATGAAAAATGAGAGCAAAAACAAAAGTGTTGCATTTATATTTTTGTTCAGTGTATATTGACTGGATTGCTGTGACATTTGGTAGTGGCATTTATTGTTCCCAGAAGATGAACTGTAGTACCTTTGCTCCCCTGACCTCTCAAGTGTCATCAAGTCAAAATTTTATTCCGTCTAATACTTTGGTTAATGACTAAATACTTGCAAAAATAATGACATCCCATCACCCATAGCTTTACCTAATGTTTAAAGTTAATTGGCATATGCTAACGTGCTAGTTCACATGGCATACCTTAAAGAATTTTGCCAGTAGGCTATTAACCTGCCAAGATGAGTTAATGCAGCAGTTACAATAAAATGTGTTGTTTTCCAGTTTGACAGAATGTCTCGGTTGGGTTAATACATTTTTATAATATGCTCCTGTGGGTCTTTAACGTGTATGCATATAATCAAATCTTGAACAGGAGAGCAATAAGGAAATTGCATTTGATTGTACACATACAGTACACTATATTGTCTCCCTCCAGACCATTGATTTGAAATGGCAGCTTTTTTGCTCAATGCTATTCTGTTCTTGCAGATAACATAAGTAGTGCATTTGAATTATCTGGCCTGCAGAGGTGCAGATTGGTGGTTATCCTGCGAGCGTGTTGTGATTCGTAGATGGATGACGCCATAGATGCTGATGTCATCAAAACAAGGCAGCTGCTGCAACGGCCCCAATATGCTCTCTGTAGTGTCTTCACCTCCAAAGTGCTGAGGAGGATACCAGACCCCAAATCCCACGGCGTCATAAATAAAATTAAAAATCCAAATGGCTGTGGACAACACAGCTTTTCATTTCACAACACTTATTGTGCTTTCATTTCTGTCTCTTGGTAATAGTCGTTAGGGTACAATTCAATCAAAATGAAAAAAAAAAACCCCTCATATAATTCATTTTCTTTTAATTTGAATCACACCCTTCAGCCATTCTCAAGGGGAGCCATCTGTTCCCAAATTCATTTTTTCTCTCTCCTCACTTTCTTTTTTCTGTGTAACTGAAACGCTGAACAAAAGGCACACAGCCCTTGCTTTAGTCGCTCAATCCGCTGACACAAAAATTGCAGCACTGTGTCAGATTAAGAAAAAAGCTTGAGGTTAAAGCTCACTCATCATCCGTGGTAGAGGTTATGCGGCCAGATGTTTCAAGTCTGCGCCGTTACGGGGGGAGCACATCGCTCTTGAGTTATGTCCAATAAATTTCAGTCGCAAAAATCCCTCGGTGAGAGCCTTCTTTTTTTTTTAGTGTTACACCATCTTGGCTGTCAGTGAGTACATAGTCTCAGAGAATTAGCCAACCTGGGCCAAATTGTTTCCATCTCCAGGAACACAGTGAATTGGGTCTCACAGGGCTCCACTGTATCTGAGGAAAATGTAATTCTAGAGGCCTTGTAATGGATTGGGCTGTCCTCTTTTCTGTATTGTCTTTTCAATACGCACCTCAGCGGGCAGTACAGCGTGTCTCCACCACGAGCCAGTGCTGAAGCAATGTGCTGAAATGAGCCTGTTGTTGACGCCCTTTGTCCTCTCTAAAATCTGGGCCAGAAAGCCAGCGCCCTCTGCTCCAGTGCTCTGAGGCTGAACAAAGAAAGCTCCTTGTGGTTCATCAAAGCTTTATCTCTGCAGTGCTGGCAATGTTAAACAACATTAACCTCCATTAACACAGCAGTTCTCATTTATAATTAAATCTTCATCACAGTCCGATATTAGTAATCATGAAATAATCAATTTAATGTTTAATTACTAGCTGCTAGTGATAGACGAAAATGAACGAACAAATCTTTTTGAATGGCTCTTTCAGTGTCCTGTATACACCAGGTCAGCGTGTCGAGCATTTAAGTGCTCAGTAATCCCAACTATTCTATTGCCACTCACCCACTCGCTGTGATCATAGGGTCCTGCTTCTGCCTGCTACAGTGAATAAACCTGTGAGGACCAATTAAATCAGACTTGAGTCCAGACCTCTGCCAGTCAATGCCAATGGTGCATTCATGTGCTGCTCAGATTGTCCTTCTTCCAACTTCGGTGTGTCCATGAGCTTTAAGTTGTAATGTGGGGGGGGGGGGGGGTGGAGGATCCTATCCCAGCTGACATTGGGCGAGAGGCAGGGTAACCTATCCCCAACCTGAACCAGGATTGAACCAGGACGCTTCTTGCTGTGAGGCGACAGTGCTAACAACTACACCACCGTGCCGCCCATAATGACAACCAGCCTGTTCTCATTCCCAACTCTTCAAATACTACCGCTTTGTCAGTGACTTCGGCATCCAACACCAATGCAAAAAGGCACCTTTCATGGTGTCAGTTTGTAACGCCGCTAGCAACAACGTAAAATGAAAAGCTAGAGAGTCCCTGTAGAACAGATGGGAGGGGTGCTAGATGGGTCAAACAACCCCGGACTTTCACCCCTGAGCCTGTTGTTTGCTTCCCGTGTTAATGTTTAGCCAAACTATGATGTTTTTTTCTAAACCTATCCATGTGCTTTTGTCGCCTAAACCCAACAACTTGCTTTTGTTGTGCAGCGAAATAAATGTAAAACGAAGGTGTTTTACCTGCGTCGTAAGTTTATTTTGAGAAAGACTGTTTGCATCTGATGAGCAGAAACTGTACATTTCCTGCGAAAACAGAAGTGTATTTTGAAAAGACACAATGCATGTGACAACTGTAAATTGACATGCCGTCCCAGAACGTCAACAACAGACACAGGAAGGTACCTAGCGTGTCATTTTGGGAGTTGGGATGACAAGGAGCAAAAGTAAACACATCAGGTAAGCCCTGAAATATAATCAGGAACAAATTTTTCCGATTATTTCGGCACCGCATTATTGTAGCACCAGGCTGCGGAACTGAGAGGTCTACTACTTGCGACACATATTTGGTCAGTGACATTTCTGTGACATCGTATTAAGCTCACATTGCCAACGTACATACAAGTGGGATGCTGAATTAATGCCTTAAAACAATTGTATCTTTATTAATGTAAACGTATACATGATGACTGGTGATGCATTGTAGAGAAGTTTTGTGGGGCGGGCAGCACTAGCTGTCGAACTTGCATGTACTATAACAGAGTAAAGTAACCCTATACAGTGGTCTAAGCATATCCTCTGAATTACTAACCCAGAAATGGCGCAATATACTTAATACGAAGTTACTGTGGTTAGGTTTTGTAAGAGAAACACGATGACAATGTACCTTGAAATCACTCAAAGTTCACATGAAGTTGCACAATTCCAATCACCGGTCTTCTGGGAGAAGTCCCAGGGGGACGTCCATGTTTTTTGACTCATCCACCACTCTATCCTGCCTCAACACAGGACCCATTCCTTCTCTATTCTTTACTCCTGTCAGTGCATTGCTCACATTATTGCAGCCTTCCTGAAAAAGAATTACAGGCTCAGGATAATGTAGAATATGAACAAATTACATTTCTTTTCATAGGAAAATGTATGAGGAGTGCGTGAGAACAGCTTGACCAAAGTGTCACAAAGAAAATCAAACCAAATTTTACAGAAAATATTAAAAGCTTGAAGGAACAGATGCTATGAAAATAAATGGTCGCCCATCACTGCTAACCGCTAAACATATTGTATCAGCAAGAGGAGGCGAGTGATCCTAACTTTTGCAAATTTCACTGAAAATTATTATTATAACAAAAACCTCTGCACCACATGAAAAGATAATTTCAAATGCACAGTGAGCTAAAAATATTTATGAGCCATTTTATGCTAAATGCGATTCAGTGCATGTATGAGAGCGAACAACCATCTGCAGAGGTTAGAGATCAGCTTTGTGATTGGAGAGTCACCAGTTCCCGGACTGACTGGGAAAATGTGGTTAGAGGGGGAAATAAATTAATCACGCTTCCCGCTCCCTCAACAAGCAGCGTCCTCATAAGAGCTCCATCAGAGCTGCTCAGTGAGCAGCAAAAAGCAGACTGTGGCTACAGTGGGATGCAGTGTGAGTGGGTTGAATGAGGGAAGAGGTGCGACGGCGTGCTCAGCAGACGTTCCCCGGATAAATTAAAGCTCGAAACAAACTCAGAGAGATGTTCTGTGAGACTGCGTTACACCTATCGGGAAAATGTGATACAGCTCCCAGAGTGGAACGTGTCTATAGAGTGGCATTTAACCAAAAATAGTGCTGATGTGAAACAGACCAGATTTTTCCTTCTCCCAGTCCATGCCTGACGGCGTTTGTCAGATTGTCTTTTAAAGATATGAAGAATTTAAAATCTGTTAAGAGCTGAAAGTTCTACATCTGCTTGTCGTGATGTAAAAATAAATCAAACTTGTTGACAGCACTGCTAAGTTTTGATTTAGATTATCGCAGATGTGCCTCTCTGGTGAGTGACTTTCCCATAAGGCTTTGCAATCTGTATGCAAAAGGATATCAGGTCTTTTTTTTTTCCATTTTCCCTCAGTTGATAAATGAACAAGCCTCCCTGTTGTCAGCTCCTATTTGTCAGGTGAGAGGTTACCAGGCCTCCTGTATGTAAAAATGGAGCACATTTGTTGCCGTTGCGTGATTCATATGAGAGTTAAACTCATCCATTAGGCTTCTGATGACACGTTCATCTGATGGTGCAGGAAGGATTTAACAGAAAAGCAGCGGCAGTGTTTGAACACATTAGCTCCTGTTTGTGTGATAACGGCAGAGACGCAGTTGGCTCTACAAGCACTGTCACATTTCTCTGCTTATATGTTCGCAGATATCGAAGTGGAGCGGCGCGCTGCGTGTTACCGTGTTGCTGCAGATAAGGCTTCAGGGAAATGCTGTGTTCATCACTTTACAGAAGGAGTGAAATAAGATGGTGTCTCGCTGTCGCCCTGCCGGCAAGTGCAGATCTCATCAAAGAAAAAAGGGCCGTCTGGAAAAAGGATCTTACAAAATAAGTGTCGGTGCTGTGCCAATGTCACCTCACCCCTTTGTTTCACTTTGACGTTGGCGGCAGCCTTGTTCAAGCTTTCTGTGAATTCAACTTGGTGTTTTGTCCCTCTGTGAGTTTTTACTGCTCTTGCTCTTTCCTTCTTTCCTCACTTGTTTTGATGATGAGTGTGATGTGATTCTTTTCAGCCGAGTGTTTTGTACTAATGATACTCCACAGACCCGAGGCCTTGTTGATAAGTCAGACACCTTAGCTTCCCCGAGCTTCACAACAAAAAGTCTTTGTCTTCTACATACACCACTTCCTTGAGCATCCTTGTTCCCATTCTGTAGCGTCTGCATGATTTTCTGTCCTATTCAATTTGATTGTGCTCTCTATCTTTCTTGTTGCCTGCAGCTGCAGCCAACTGAAAACTGTTTTGATGCTTTGGAGGTGAAAAGAAGCCTCAAGGCTGAAACATGGAAGACATTTGGTTGAAATGTGAAAGCTGTTTAGATTTAGCAAAGATGCACAGGCATCTTTTCATCTGCAAATCACCACACAGTTTTAGTGTTGGCAGGGCACCACATGGATGCATGCATGATAGAAAGATAACGCACTGCATGAAGCAGCTGCTGGACGAGATGTGCTTTGTGTTTCTGGGTCTATTCGGTTGTTTGAAAGTATTTTTCTTACTCCTGTGGATAAATTTGCAAAGGAAGGCTGGGACAGTATTTTCAGTACAGCTGCAATATCCAGTCCCTCCAGGATTTCGCTGGCTTTTTTGGGGGGATTGTTGTGGCCTAAAATGCCTGAATTCAAAGCAGCTTTTAGAAAAAATTGCAATGCCTGTTGCAATGTTCTTTTTAAGGTGCTTTTTTGCCATTAAATTGCGGCAGCAGGTGAAATTTGCAAAATTAGTTGCTTTTTTTGTATAATTCATTAAAAATCAAAGGCAACTTATTCCAGTGAGAATTAAAATGTGATTAATTCTAATTAACGTTTTCACTAACCCTGCATATTCAATCTAACTCACCTTGATTCTTTCAACATGTGCAGTAAGTCTGGATGCAGCCGCCTCTGTCATGGTGATTTGCTTGTTGTTAACGTGTTTCAGCCATTCTCTGAGTGTGTTGTGAGGTAGAAAAAGGTTTGTCAGTCAATGTCATTTATGTATCACAACACTGCTGCACACACTCAACAGTTTAGCCCTACTTTGATGCAAAACATTAGGGATTTGCCTTGCACACTCTCACAATGTGATGCATGTTTACCTTCACACCCCGACGCACGGAGGTGAGTTTGATGAAGTTATGCAGGGGACTGCAGTGATTGGTGAGACTCATGGGAAACTATGACGATTGATCAAAAAAGTTGTGGTGATCATAGAAAATTGCAAAGTTGCACAGAATGCACAGGGATTGGTTGAATTTGCATTAATTGTACAATCACAACATCGCAACATCCTGAAGGGCTGAATATCCATCACTATTAAATGGTCTGCACTTGTATTGCACCTTTCTAGTCTTCCAACCACTGAAAGCGTCTCTACACACTGGTGGCCGAGGCTACCGTACATGGTGCCACCTGCTACTCACCATTCACATGCACTCACACAGGAGCAGCAGCTGGTGATTGAACCACTGATGTTCTGATTGGTGGAAGACCTGCTCAACCTCTGAGCCACAGATAGCCCATTCTTTGGTGTCACTCTTTGAAAAGATGGCCAAAAAATACAATATATATATGTAATATCTCACTGATTCCCATTGGATTCGGTTTAAGTTCAATAGAGTCAAACTTTGTGAGTGCCCTTTAAGAACTCACTTAAAGGAGAAGTCCGGTATTTTGCACTTTGAGCCCCATTTCTGGTTTTTCCTGTTTATCGCCATGTGTGACCCTGTCCTAAAACCACCCTAAATGTTTGTTTTCAAAGCCATGAAACTCACAGAGTGGTCAGTGATGTCCGTCGATGTTCTGACATAAAAATCTTAGCAAACTGTGGTTTCCATGATGATTTATTTGACATTTTGTCCAACACATTGATTTTCTTTTTTTTTTTTTTAAGATTTTTTTTTTGGCCATTTTGCCTTTATTGGACAGGACAGGTAAGTGTGAAGGGGGAGAGAGAGAGGGGGGATGACATGCAGCAAAGGGCCACAGGCTGGATTCGAAGCCGGGCCGCTGCGGCAACCCATTGATTTTCTATAGGAAGCCTCATTGTCCGTTGGTAGTAATCCGCTACTGGACACGGAAAGGGGGTTGTTTATGACAAGGTTGTAGTCATTGTATTCATTTAAAAAAATTCTCCGAAAAGGAGCAACCGTTAAAATTTTGGTCTTAACCACTCTATTTCATCATAAACAACCCAGAAATGGGGCTCAAAGTGCAAAATACCGGACTTCTCCTTTAATATTAATGCATGAATAATGATTACATATATTGCGTTGATGATACTGTACTTTTATCAGAGGTGCAGTATGTCATTTTCTGACTCTCAGGGTGTCTCCATCAAAACAATAAGTAAGCAATGCCGTCAGTGCAGTCTGTTTCTATTGGTTAGAATTCCTTCAGTGTTCATTCAAGGTTTTTACTGACAGCCAAATTATCCACAGAGGTCTCTTCCTCTCCAAATAAAATGGACCAGATGATTTAAACCAGTAAAAACACTGAATAAAGCAGATTCACGTAAATATCAGTGTTTCTGTGACGCTGTTTGGTTCGTTGGGGAGTACCTGCAACCCAGCCCCTGCTAATGTGGGCTCACCTTTCTCCCGAATAACTTAAGATCCAGACATTCAGGAGGTTTTTACCAGAAGCCATATTATCTCCAAAGGTCTCCTCCCTTCCAAACAAACAGATCCTGATGATCTAAACCAGTAAAGACACAGAATGAAGCAGTTTTGCATTAAAAATCAGTGTTTCTCTGATGCTGTTTGGCTTGGCTGGAGCTACACTGCTACTAATGTTTGCTGAGCTTGTTTCTCTGATAACTTCCATCCGATCATTAATATCATTCGTCTGGTTACATCATTTATTTAAAAAACAACCAAGGCTTAAAATGTTTAAACTAAAATTGTGGCTTAAATCAAAGAGGATATGATGGCACTGACAGGTGATGGCAACAAAATGACATGGACTGTGTGTTTAATTAAAATAATAGATTACTCTGGGTTTGAGCACTGTTGGAAACAATTGGGATAATATCAGTAAACAACTCAAAAACACTGGGTCTAGTCATTTTTAGATGTGTAAATGTGTGAAAATTAAGTTGTATAATTCAGTAAAACTTTGACTGTAGGACTTTGACTGCTTCTTCTGGCTGCACCGTGCTAACCACAACCTTCAGGGTTTATTGAACAAGTGAAAGTTTTAATGAACTTGCTGCTAATTTGCTCTCTCCTTCATGATGTTGTTGTTTCTTTGGTAACTTGCCTGTTAAGTCTGGTGTGGTTTGTGTGCAGCGCTGAGTCGGCCTTGGCAGGCTGTGGTGTTGATGGAGCCAGCGGCGAACAACTTTCCTCCACTGAAGCCGATTGCGGTGAGAGCTTTCTAATGTTCCTCTAACTTAACAACAATGAAATAACTAATCATCATTATGTTACTATTCAAATCTTCCATCCTCTTCAGCGTCCCATCGTGCTATTCAGAGCTTAAAATATCTCCTGAATACACAAGGTTGAGTTTGTTCCTTTAACAAGATCCATATGGCACCAATTTTTGCTAATATCTCACTTAAGCCTTCTTGTTCTTTTGTTGCTATTATGTAAATCCCTCCATTATACAGCATAGTAACGAGTCATGAAACATTTCTGTGTGCTCACATGGCAGCACTGTACTGTACTTGCTTGTATTTTCATTTCTTTAACTTTGCTTTAATGTTTTTAATTAAAACTCTCAAAATAAAATAAGTGTGAACATATGCTACCACGACTGATGCAGCCACCCTCACAAACATGTAGTAACAAATACATAAACATGTTTTGACATGTTAGAGAGATGAAAGCACTGCAGCAAAACAACACAAGCATTCGTGTGGGTGTAGTGCTACGGGCTACGAGGGAGGAAGATGAAAAACATACCTGCGAGTCCAATTTCAGGATTATCAAACGGCAAGAAATGCACAGCAATTTGTAACTCTGGAACATGACAGCAATGATGCTCCTCTCCATGTAGATATTACACAGGTAAGCAGCAAATTAACACAAGACAAGGAACATGGACGCCATGAATCAAGAGTGTGCTGTTGTGGTGCATTTTATTTAAGCCTCCGTCAGAAAAAAAAAGTTTGTCTTTTTTGTGTGAATCAAAACTGCATCAGCCGCAGAAACATTTCATGGAACCAAAATAATCTTTCATGCAAACAAACATACTGAAGCAAACAGTGAAAAAATGAAAACCAGAAGGGCACTTGTAGAGCGCAGATCTCCACCAAGGTTAAGTGCCCTATCTCACAATGTTTACAAAAGTGAAAAATATTTTCCTCATCCACCCCGTGATTCAGAGTCACTCCAAAATTTAATGGGTTCTTCCTTGGCCTGTGCTGCACCCTTCCACCAAAAGTTTCATGAAAACTGGGCCAGTGGCTTTGCTGTTATCCAACTGACAAACAAACAAATCAAACTGAACATAAAGCAGACGTAATAAGGTAATCTTTCTAAGCTAGCTGTAGCTTATAGCAATTCGGTAGCTTTTATATAATTCAGTGTCTTCCAAACAAGAAAAATCTCCTAGGAATATGTTTCAGTTGCGTCCTGAAGACATTATTGTAACAGGTGAGTGTAGGACCCAAGAGCAGCAGGCAGGACAGTTTATAACAGACTTTGATGCACCACTTTAACAAACACAAAGGGAGCGAACAAACACAACAGCTGGAAAACTCATTGTCTGGGTTCGGGTTTGTGGCATGGAACGCCAAAGCTGAAAACAGAATAGCCAGTGTCTGACAGATGCACAAACAGCAAACAGTTTGATTGTGTGCTATGGTACCAAGAGGGAGTAGGCAGAAGATGATGTCAGACGAGCAGGGAATCCAGAACCAGAATTACAAACAGGAGAAGCTAATACACCTGTGCAGAGCCGACTGAAGACAGGGCGGGTCATGCTAGCTAGTGATGGGCAAAGCAGTTCTTTAGATGTTACTGAATCACTAGAATCGGTTCATTAAAAAGATTTGTTCACCGAATTGTTCAGTGCTTGGTGGGAGGAGCCCTGACTGTGTGCTGTGTAGTCCGACTCAATGAACTGATACACAGCTGAGCTGCTGCTGCCTGCCCTGCATTTTAAGTTTGTTTATCTGAAAACTAAGTCTGTTAAAACAATGGGGAGGTGTGTGATTGTGTTCATGTGGCTTGACTCCTGACTACATTAGCCGTTAGCTTGGAGAAAACGGTCCCTATCAAAGTGTATCGCTGAGAAGAAATGATTTGAATCACTCAGGGATCAGGAAAACATCGTTCACCAAGTGATTCATTCACTGAGTGATTCATCACGCAGTAGGCAGTTACTCCCTGCACCCTGGCTGCCTCGCGACTCGCGAGTGATTAATCGTTCGCCGAATCAGCAGTTCCACTCCCGGCCTGCACGCTCGCTGCTGAGCTCAACTGAACTGAGAAATGAACGAATCAGTTCCGGAAGTGATTCAGTTCAGTATGTTCACTCAACAAATTCGCTCTTTTGAACGATTCGTTCACGAACGACACAACACTAATGCCAGCTAGTGATAATGAGTTGATTCCACAGTCACCAACAAAGGCAGAAATGTGCAGCCACACGTTGCAGCAATCCACAGCACAGGTACAGGTAAACTCACTTTGGGGAGGTGAGTGATGGTCATGCAGGGGTGCACATCTAGAGAATAGAAGTGTTGCCTATTTTTTCTGCATGAGGTGCACGGTTTTAAACACAAATAGTGAAAATGGTCTTTTGATAATCTTGTCGACATTATAACGCCTTTCACTATAGTTTCAATGTCTGTGTCTGTCACAGATATAAAGCAAGGCAAATATTTCTGCTTTACTCAGCTGTTCCTGTCTCCATTTCAAAATAAAAGCCCGCTGACAACATTTTTTAGTTAACACCTGGCTTTTTTATTGTGAAATATTTGCATGACTGTCTTGCAGTGGTTTGCGCAGCCTCACAAATGAGCGGAGTACTGGCTTTAATTGTGAAAATACAGTAGTTATAGCAGCAGGTCGCTCTGTTCAGTGAAGTAGCCATCATGCAGGCTTGGGCGTTACGTAGGAAGGTATCTGGGATGCAGTTCTTCCCGACCAGACCAGTACTTTAAGTTAGAGGCACATCATCAGGGATAAAATTTAAATTTCAAATTAAATTTGATTTAATTTAAAAAGAGTGATATTTAAGTGCATGGGTGTGTGTTTTTACTGTGGTATCAAATTGGGTATTGAAAATCATGGAATTTCCCTGGTGTTAGTATTGATTGCTAAATATCTGGCGTTGTATCATGTCTACTCCCAAGGTGCATCTCACTAACTGAAACACATCCAGCTCAGCTGGGTGGAAGCTAAGATGATGGTGTTGAGAAATCACTCTACAGTGTAAGATTTTGTACACATTTGGGATTCATTTGGTGACATTTTGTTCTGAAATTGATGAAACATTTTGAATTCACTGAGTTGCTTCTCTGACAGGTTTCGTCTCCATAGCAACAGCATGCTGAGGCTGATGGGTATTGTAGTGGCACAATAATAAGCAAAGTAAGATTCCTAAGACATCAAGTTGAAATTATTAAAAGTGGTGGTCGTGCCAGGAACTATTATGATTATGTGGGAGAGTCCTGTGTTTCTGTGTTAAGTAAACCCTTGTGGAACCGGCAGCTCTTCCAACTCTGCAACTCTATTATTGAGCAACATTGTCCACAATGACCTTCAAGCCTAAATTATGCTTTCTGCATCCATGTGGCCATGAAGGACTGTGCATTTTGAAGATATAAAGGGAACTAGGTACCTAAAAAAACTGCTGACAGATGTCTATCATCTCATATCATTATGTTGCACAAAACTTAGTGTTTACTATTCATTTTTTTAAAATTTGAATTCTAATCAATGTTCCTTTTTCCATCAGTTGACGATTTAGCTTTCATGAGCCCTGGAAAAAAAAAAGAATTGGTTTGTTGACTCTGCCTGTTGAGGTTTAACCAACCAATATGATTATTTCTGCTCCCAATGCAGCTGTGTTTGTATAACGAAAACTCCAATCTGTGTCTGAGATATTGTGCGTGACGAGGGAATGAAAAACAAATGAATGAAAGAAAGACGGCTGATTTATTGTTATGCACCCCCCCCCCCGATTTTAAATATTTAGTTCACAATAAAATGAAACTATGGAAAGAGCAGGGATTAAATGACCGGGGAAGTTTGGTCACATCACAGCTTGAGTATGGATTTGACTGCAGAGACAGAGGTGGGAGACATGAAAAATAATTTCATGGTTTGTCTAAAACTGCCTGTTTCTAACCTCTGGCATGATATTAATTAAACTGTGAACATGAATAAATAAATTATTTTCCTCCTCCTGTGGCCCCTGCAGGGCAGCTGCATCGGTTCACTCAGCTGTCACCCAGACACCTCGTGTTGATCCCCCACTTCTTCAGACGGGACACCTTCCACTCCAGCTGTATGGCACTCAGGACTGTGATGATGGAAAATAAAGAGTGCTGATCCCTCTCAAAGTGCATCGCTCTCAGTAACCTTGACAGTGACTGCCAGTGGACGGTGGGGGTGCAGGTAGTTCGGGTGGAGGAGGCTTCCATTTGTCTTGTGGTGCAGCGCCAGCAGCGGGATTTATTGGGCTTTGGGTGTCATCCTGTGACAAGGTGCACATTCTTTCCGTGCATTATGGGCCCAGATGATAGTAGGTGGAAGCTCCCTGTAAATAACCTCGAGGTTATGTCTTTTATTGAGTTATACATAGTGTTGAATTTATGATTGAAGGCCTATGGAGGAAAATAGAAAAGAATATACGAGTTGAATTCCCAGTGAAGCGTGAACAGAGGTGGAGAAAATACACTCAGCCTGCTTTACAGATGATAATGTGAAAATGATGCCAAGGCAAATGTTAGGCACCACCAACAACAACAACAAAATAAAGTGTAGAGAGTGGCCGGTGTTAGGGGGGCAATACTTTCAGATCTCCTAGTGGAGGTGATAGATTGATCTGGATCAGTACATCAATTTAATGTCAATGATCTAATAGTATCAAAGCACAGTGAAGCCATCGATACATATCATCATCTTTAAAATAATGCCGTCTGTGCCATTTCCAACCAAGTGCACCTGCTTCCTGAACATTCAAACAGTGCTACTGGCCTAATTTCAGGCAGACAATGGCGAGCAGTCAAGAAAAAGACAATGACTACATTTACATGAAAAAAAAACAACATCCTTATTAAGCTGTTTACAGAGCGAATACAACTGAATATTAAAATAATATTCCTGTTTACATGCAGACGTGCAAACTCAGTCAGTGTGCCCTAGCATGTCGTTTATCACACCAAAATTAGGAAAAGTGAAAAACATTTGCTTGTACCATTTTGATTTGTTGCATCAAAATAGGATTTCTCCAAAGTTTTCCACCAGTGGCGGACTCCTCTCTGATGTCATAAAGACGTTTGACTCTTACATCAAACAGACATTCAGTTTTGGTTGGAATGAAAATTGGGTTGAATGTCTAAAGACGTTAGAATTTCATGTTGTGTAGACGTTAACATAATGACATTTTGCAGACGTTTGGGTTTTGTTCTCCATACCTTACGACTAAATGTTATTATTCTACGTCAAGATGACGTTGGCATGAGATGTTTGGAAGATTTTGGTTACTTAACAACACAATTTAACACCAACAAAATGTCGACACCATCCATAATTCCTTCACAGCCTTCTTGAAAAGGTCGGTGTTGTGACATTTGCTTATATAAAAAATCTGTTGATATCCAAAGGCATAGACAGGCCATGTGTCACAAACTGTGGGGAAAAAAAAGCTAACTGAGGCACATATACATGTCCAAAGAATGCTCCTAAAACCTGAATAAAACTGGTTTATCCCACGTCTTAATAAAAAAATACTACATTCTGAATAAGGCCTCATTTGGAATATCTAAACTAATCATATCTAATTCAGAATACTGTCATATTTGGAATAACAGTGGAATATTAATATGGATTTAACTGTAGTCATTGAGGATATTTACTGATTTACTGATTAACTGAATCTAATCAAAATTGTGCAGTGACAGACTTTGTCATGTCAGCAAATGTTGTATTATTGTGATGAAACTGGTGATTTACACCCCTCATTCCTACACATAAAAAATAAATATCTGTTGTCCATTAAAAAACAATTCAATATGGCTCTGTTCTGGGGCCTCTGCCTTTCCTAAGGCAGAAAGCCTGATGCAGAGAGAGCACACCTCCCTGCCCTTCCATGCGCCTACATGGAAAGCCTAAGGCAGGGAGAGCAGCAGCAAAGACATCCTGGGAACAGAACAGAGCAGCATCAGTGACAAAGAGAAATGACATTGATAAGTCAGACACAGCATGAAAAGGAGGAAATGGGGTGGTTGCGGGTTGCAAAGCGACTTGTAGAAGAAGCAGCAACACGAGGCAGGTCAGAGCAGTTTAAATATGGTGCCCTGAATGAGATCTGCTAATTGGTTGCATAGAAAAGAATCATAATCTATCAGCTCACTCCCTTCCATCAATCAGCTGCTCTGTCAGTTGATTGGGCTGTTTGAGATCAGCTGATGTAGCTGGGATGTGAGCTGAACTTTATATTATGTTCTGCCTGAACTAATACTATGCTCAATTCAAGAGATGTGAGATGTTCCCAGAACTGAGATTATATCCAGTTATCTCGGGCCATATTAATTTGAAGGTATAGTAATTTGTGCACAGTAGTTAGTCCTGACATACTCTGGACTCAGCGCAAAGACAGAAATTACACAGTGAACAAGAGCTAATCCAGATTCCCGCTGTCTGTAAATAAAATAAACACACTCGACAATGAGATCTGGGTCCATTCAGTACAACGCACTGATGAGATCTGTTACATGTTTCCCATTGTCTTGAAATTAATGACTCATTAAGCAGAGGTCTTGCTGATACGTCAGCTGTGGTGCTGACCTGCTGCATTAATTTCCTGCAGCTCCTCTTCTCCCCTCGCAGCGCGCTAATCCAGTGATGCTGGAAAATACAGCAAACATTTTCTCAGATGGTTTACAAAGGCAGCCTTTGTGGACCAGCCAAGAAAATTTTGGATGGGATCACAAATGCATTTTAAGCACGGCGAGTGGATGTATGACATGCTTGTATAGGCAGTGGAGTGCATACTCAGGCCCGCGTGCATTCCTGATGTCAGGGAAATTCTTGGGTCTTGAAAAAACTAATGAAGACAGATTTGATAGGAAAACTGATCTGTTTAAAGTGCGGGATCTGCACTAGTTGTGAGGAAAATATCCACTGGGTTTCGTTCCGCAATGAAGATTTCCACAGTTTGAAAAATGGGACACTTACCCTGAGAAAATAACGCTGTGTTCAACACTAATTTATGGGCAACCTAAGACCTTTACTCAGTTATTATTTGATATCTGATATTTATTTCAAACCAAAAAAAAGAAAGATATGAACATACAAACAAGTTGACAGAAAGAAAGTAGCATTTACAAATAATGAAAAGCAATTGTCAGTGTATAGTTACTTTGATTCACACTTTTAAAAAAGGGGGTGGGAGGAAGTATAAACTTATTAAATCCCACCCCTTCTCCATAAGTCTACAACTAATTACTTTCTTATACTTCTACTAATAATGAGCAGCTATGTCCAGTATGTAAAAGTTTAAAGTGATTACTTATGAAAATACGACCACATAGCTCTTTTGTACAAGCAGCAGTTACGACTCATATTTATGTTTATTGCTGGGTGGCGACCTCTAGTGGCCATGGTAATTATGACAGGAGAAAAGGAGGAAGTCAGGCGACGTGGGGTAAAGAGCGACAAATGTTCACATAGTGTGGGAGGAAGGCAGGTGAAGTGGATGGGTCAAATAAACACAGGACTTTTATCCAGGAGACCAGTTTGTGTCCTGTGCGATACCAAAAGTGAGTTATTTTAACTCGGCCTATGTGACGTGTCATGTGCGATACATCATGTTATGTTACATTGGTAACAAACATACTTTTAAATAAGGATGCACAGTATATATTGGGCCGATAATTTGTCGGACAATAATGGAACATTTGCCTTATCATACGTGATTCCGATAATTAAAATTACAGCCGCTAAGTAGCGCCGATAATACAAAGCAAGACTGCTTTCATTGACTTACCAAGGGCAGCATCTACACACTCGACATAGTGGGTGGCGGTACATCTGCCTTTAAACTTGGTTTGCGAGCCACCAATAACACAGAGAAGAAGAAAAACAACAACTGCAGCACGCTATCAAGAGGACAAAATATGTTATGGTGTGGACGTTCTTCACAGTTCCAGAAGAGAACTGATGTGCGACCGCCCGACACCCCTCCAGTTCAATAAATTTCCTGCAGCTGTTAAACAGGTTAGACACAGTGCTGAAGGACCGTCTCCAGAGTGTTAGCACGAGCTAATTAGCAGCAGCGGCTTACATCCAACATCAAGCTTTTAAAAGGCTTGACTCTGTTGTGAAACTCATTAACAACCATTAGCCATGTGATGCTACAATTGGCGATCATTTGTATCGTTACCTCTGGCTGCGTGTGTGTGTGTGCTGAGGGTGCTGCAGCACCCCCTATCAACAAGGGGTGGAGCCACAGTCTGTAAGAAGTTGTCTTTTACCATAACCAATGTGTTACATGAACATTTGTTTTAACTTTCAAAGCATATGATAAGGTGCCTAACAGAGCATATATGAAAAAGTTTGATGTTTAAAATGTGCAGATTTAATTGATTCCTCAGATCTGAAGTGACAATGTCATCACGTCAGGTCAAACTGCAAGGGCCAGGCTCAGCTCATGGGTCAGCTACACTTTGGGAGAGCTGTGTGGAGGCAAGACTGGCTGAACAGGCTGAGAAAGACGAGATCATTGCCAGGGTTGTTTTGGAGCTGCTTTTTAGATCCATAAAATATCTTGGATATGAGGGACTTCTACTGCGGGGGCATAGCCATCCAGATGGAGTTTTATGGCAGCTAATGATGGAGTGAACGACGAGCAGACGTCACGTTATGATTTGCCCAGGGGACATGAGTGGCTTCAGCGAAGAGACAAGTGGATGTCCAACACCATTCAAAAATTAAGTCTCAGAATTTTTTTTTTTGCATCTGAGGTGAGGGGGCGCACATTCTTTGGAATAAGTATGTATGAGCAGTTATATTGTCGCTCCTGTAAATGGTTGTGCATGCATGGTCATGTTCAGCTATTCTTTCGTCCACCATTCAGGGCATTTATTTAGGAAATAATCCTTTGGCTCGTATCAGAGGGGAGGAACGTGCAACCTGTGTGGTCATATTGGTGAAAGGACTTTTTGTTGTGTTTATATTTAAACCATGAAAACACAGACACAAATTAGGATGAAATATTTACTTAATAATGAAGTTTACAGGAGTGTGAAAGATGTCGAGTTCATTGGGAAGCCCGTTGTGAACAGCTTTTTCCAAGAAAACATAAAAAGGGATAAAGTGTCTTTTGGGGAGCGGCCTGCTGACAACACAACCAACCAAGCAACCAAACAAACAAGCTGAATTTCAAGATTTCTGGCCGCTGCTTCAGCACAACATTTTGATCCGGGTGGAAACACAATCAAACAGTAAGTGCAGTAAAGATAAGTCTTGCCTTGTCTCAGCTGTCATTTCCTCTAACCTCCATAATGACCTAAATACACACTCAGCAGCCGCGCTGAGCGTGCATCTGGAGATTTCAGGGGGAAACTTCCAACTCATTTTTCTGAGATGGTGATGCAAATCAGATCTGCACTGACCCGACATCCTGAAGACTTGGTTGAGCCGCTCGGGCTGCAATCGATACAGCCGCACCAGATCGGCTTTAGGGCCACGGGGTCTGTACCGGCACTACTCAGTGAGCTCTCTGATTTATACCCAGAGAAACGCCCCGTTCCTGGCAGGTTTAATTAAGCTCTGAGGCGGCCAACAACGACAGGGGAAAGAGTCCCAGTCAGAGATCAAGCAGGAAAAAGTGCAGCCTCTTGGACAATACTTTGAAGTTTTAGTCATCAGGTTTGACTCGACAATGTCACCACGACTACACAGTTTGTCTCAAATGCTCGTAAAGCTGTCTCCGGTGTGTAGCTAATGACATTCCAGCGCTAATACCTCCTCGGCTTTCAAGATAACAAGAGTCAGATGATTGGCCACGCAGCCGGCCAGTAATATTTCATCATGTACAGCCACAGCAGAGATCTTATCCAATTCGATACGTTTAAACGCCTGCACTTTGTCTTAATTAATGTAGCGGTATGTGTCAATGTCCTTGTTTGCAATCGTTTTCTATTTGCATCTCTAGGGGTTACGGACAGCAGACCGTGCTGCAACAACAACAGTTTACTCTTTCAGCTCCACGTAAAAACAGATGTTTAGATCGTTGCCATCTCATGCACACGTTGCTGCTTTCCCTGATTTAGTGCCGGCGATGGCTTTTAAAGGAGACTGCATGGAGGAGGAGGAGGTCGTCAGGAACACATCAGTATCCAATTAGATGCTGTTAAAACTGGGAACCTTTGCGTGTGGAGTTTGGCAGAGGTAGAGGTTCAACCGTTGCTCTTGTGTCATAAGGGGGAGTGGAGAGAGAATAATCCCCGCTGTAGTTTTGGGGAATGACAGGCGCTGGCGGTCAAAGTGCAGACGAACAAAATTCATTTTGGACGCCTGTTGTCTTAGATCACATCATTCCAGAGTCCACCAGACTTCCCCATGTTTTTACAGAAATTGCAGAACTCTTGTTTTGACTCTCTCTCCTTGACACAGAATGACTTCATAGCCAAAGGCCTGCAATGAACCGGTTCTTCATTACAGCCTTGCATGTCCACATTATGTCCAAACACATTGGAGAATAGTAAAACAGTCCAAGATTAGATCAAAACACCAGAGCTGACATTTAGATCTCAGCTGCTTCAGAAAGCTTTTTCCCTTTTAATAATCTTTAAACTTTGATGCCTCTTTTGTCTAAGCACTTTGGTTAATCTCGTCTCTTCCGTCAGATCTCGTTGAGCGGGCGGTAAACATTTATCTGTGGCAAACTTGCCTTTTAGTCGAGTGATGAGCTTTTGACACCAATTTGTGTTCGTTAGACTGCAGCAATTCTCCCTCCCCCTGAGATCAATACCTCGGCTCGTCTCTTTCTGCCTGTTCGGCTTTACAAGCTGTAAAGACAGATAAACTGGAAAGAAAGAGGGAGAGCGAGATTGAAAAGAGAGAGGGAAATAGAGGTGGAGGGAATCACAACAGCCAAGCTGCAGAGTAAATCTGGAATTGGTTTTATTGCTAGAGCATGACTTCCCTGATGTTTTCTGCTTGGCCAGTGTGATGTTTTCAGATCAAGGTTACCGGGCTCTTTGCACTTCTGTAATTCCATAAAATAAATGTTACTGACAAATGTTTCTGACTGGTGGGGATTTCTGAAGCCTTATACTTTCTTTATCTTTGAATTTAACCACATTCCTATTAAAACTCGAGAAACATTCAGTGATTCGGGGCAAAAAGCATCGCTGTGACTTGACAGCTCTTCTTTGAAAGTCGGACTAATCTAATTTCTTTAAAGATTAGCAGCTTGTCAGAGCAGGGTGACCCATATATTGTGTGGTAAAGAGTTTCTGGAACAGATTAGGCCTTTAAATTAAGGATTCACTTACAAAACATTCAGTTTAATTGAAGTCTCCCACAGTCTGATAAAGGCATTCAGCTGAAGCGGAGGGAAGAGTGTCTCAGCTCCCTCTTCATTTATGTATTCAGAGCATCTCCTCGACTATTTTACTCCATTTAAGCTCCGTTTCATCGCTGCGGACATTGCGTCATTCTTCCCGATATAATTGAACAGTTAAATGAACAAATGAAATGAGTGCTGAAAATGAGATTTCATTACAGAGTTACGGGGTTGAACCTCCACCATCTCAAAAGTGGATGACATGACAGGCTGATAAAAGGCTGTTATTGACACGTCATACTGCGCGCTGTTAGACGCACGAGGTGAGCTGACAGAAATCAGACAGAGGTGTGAACTCTACACACATGGATGTGTTGAAAATGAAGTTTTAATCACTTTAAATAATCTTCACATCTTAGCGCCTCTTGTCTGCACTTTTGCTATTTTTAATGGTGATTTTAAATAAATTGTAAATCATTTATTATTTAATTTTACCTTTTATGTCTTGTTTTTCTCTTCACTCTTTTATTGTAAATCTGTATCCTTTATTATGTTTTATATTTTATTGCTCTCTAAAGCACTTTGAATTGCCCTGGTGTATAAATAGAGCTGCCTTGCCTCTTGCAGCATCTCCATTCCTCCTTCATCCATTCATTAAGTATGTGTGTTTTATACTTTTGTAGTAAAACTACAAACCTCCATTATAAATATATGTCCTGCAGTCAAAGTAAAAATATTCTTTGAAAAGACTACTTGAAAATCTTTCAACCGTCTTCTAAAAATCCTTTTTATATTCTGCTCATTGTCAAAATTGAAAGGGAACCTATTACGCTCATTTTCAGGTTCATACTTGCATTTAAGGCTTCTGCAAGAACATGTTTACGAGCTTTAATAGTCAAAAAACACTTTATTTTCCTCATACAGTTCGTGCTGGAGCACCTGCCCCCCTCCAAAAAAAAGCCCAGTCTGCTCTGATTGGTCAATGTTTCCTGGGTTTTCGGCATTATGGCATCCCTGCACTATAATTACAGCAGGCAAATGACTGTAACATCAATAAAAGCTTCAAAACACAAGCAGACATGTTCCAGCGGGAGTATGATCTGAAATCAAGGAGACATTTACAACATCAGCAACCAAGATTATATGTTTCCCTGACGTTAGCATGTAGCTACATGTAGCCGTGTACTTGCCAGCTGGGGAATAACTGTGCATAGCGTCACTTTCTCCAGTTAAAAATCACCAATAAATGCTTCTAAACGCAAAGGGACGTGTTCAAACAGGAATGTGATCAGAAACCCGAGAGAAGTTTACAGAAGCTCCATTTAGTGTTGTAGGCTATGTCATGTTAACACTTGCGTGCCTGGAGAAGATGAGGTATAAAGAAATCCTACATACTATGACGTCATACTGTAGCCAGGGCAGAAAGAACTGTTGAAGACAGAGTATTCAGAACGGTAGAAAGCCTGAGGTTTTAGATGCCAGGGGTTATTTCTGCATACATTTACCTCATTATTTAAATTTGGCCACATTTAATATGACCGTCTGACAGTGTAACACGATAAAGCCCAGTTCAGACCAAAAATTTGCGACGAGGCAAAACCGTTTTAGAACGCTGCAGAGAAAAGTTGCAGCGGTGTGAACTGGCCGGTTTGAGCTCGACTGTGTCACCTGCAACTCAGCTGGTCAAATTGCAGGTGGTTGGTTTTTAGTACTATTTGTACGGGATTAGTTTTACACAGGGATGTGGCTAATGTCAGTTTACCACAGGATGTCTGTAATGTAAATGTCTGATTCGCACGGGACAAGAAATCTCCGTAATTCTACCAGAGATGGGAGTGGTACCGGTAACTCGGTTTGCCCCCTGGCGTCACCTCCCTGTCCGCATGTGTGTGCTACATTGCTTCCTGTAAGCAGGATTGTGTGTACACAACGATTAGCAATGTGGATTTATATTAAGCCTACCGAACACAACCAGAAGTCTCGTGGCTCTGAAAAGTGCTTTCCTCTCTACCTTTTTGATTGGTCTCCACGATCATGAGAAGAATGTCCACTATCACGACTGACACCGAATGCTTCTTCAAGCGCCTCCATCATCAAAAAAAACGCAGAAAACTAGTTGTAAACAGGACGTGACGAAATATTTACATAAATTTTTACGGAGGATCGCGTTCACACGGGATTAATATTACCCGAGGTATTTTCCCCGGACTGTTTTACAGAAGGTAAAAGTTGCCGCAATGATTACAGACATGGCGTGTTCAAACGGGACTAAAATCCCTGGTAATAATTACTTCACCCCACGTCTCCTTGTTAAACTAATCCCGTCTGAATAGGGCCTTAGAATGTAAAGCTCATCAACTGTTTAAATAGCCAGTTGGCTTCCCACTGAGCCCTCTTCATCAGTGCTTACAGTGTGCCGCGTCACTGCTGCTGTTTAGTATGTCTCATTGACTGATCAACTGGCACTGGTTATTTATATTACTGTGGCGTTTTTATTATGAATACAGTCCATCTGATGCTTGTTTTGTTTGTTTTCACCGTTTCATCACTACAAATGCAGCTGTAGCCAGTATCTCACTATCACTATCCTCATTCATATTTTAAGAAGCTATGAATTATATTCAGCCACAAAATAAGCCTGAAAAGCTGCAAATCAGAACAGACGTACAGAGAGTTGTTGCATTGGTGTGAACCAGCAAGTTATTAGAATGTTGCAGAACGGTGCATTGCAAGTAGCTGCCTGTTTCAACTCGGCTCAGTGCGAATCTTTGGTTTGAACTGGGCTTACGACACAAATTGTGGAAAAGCATAATAGATCCCCTTTAACTAATTTTGAGAGAAATGTTTTTATCAATGTCGAGATTTTTAGTGAACACATCTGCAAAACACTGACATATATTGCAGTTAAAGTGAATGGTTACTTTAAGGCAACTCAGACCATTTCAGGTTAGGGAAAGTCAGTGATGAAACTTAACTAAAATATTTTTGTAGCCTATAATCACGTGGTCTCAGGTTTTCATGTTTTCAGAAGCAAGCTGATGAAGCAGAGGATACAAAGAGGGAACAAAAGCAGGAAGAATGGAAAGAGAAAGGAGGAGGGAAACAAGGCAGGAGAAGAGAAGGAAAGGATGATCTTTAATGTCCGTCAAGGCTGTTTTCCAGTGTGAACAAAAAGTCCACATTTTGAAGATAACATATTATTATAGACAACAAAGATATTCATCTAATGTTGAAGTTAAAATCCTAATTTGAAAACTAACTTTTATCTCCTGCTGTTTGATAAAATGCAGTAAAATAAAACATTCACACACAGTTCATTCTAAAATGTGATGGAAGAAAAGAAGAAAATCCCAAAATGTTGATACTTAAACGTAATGAAGCAGTTGCACCAAACTTACTAGGACATACAGGATGTTAAAATAAAGCACCACACACAAATTATTCAGCAGTGGAACTTCTTTTAAACTGCTTTGCAATCATTGTTCTTGTGCTGTCTTGTTCCAGCTCTGAAACCTCCGTGCTAACGATCACAGTGCCCATCCAGGGTGCCGCACGCTATCTGTTTCCAATTACCTCATCGGGTAAAAACGGGAGGGGGGCCGTGCTGGTGGTGGTGGATGTTGAAAAACACTGCAAGGACGCTTTGATCCTCTCTGCTGAGAAACTCTGAAGCAAAAAAATGGAGGTAAAAAAACAGGATGAGAGACGGATCAACAGTTTGGTGAGCGGTCGAGCGTTGCAGAGAATGCAGCCGCAGCATTTTCAGGCTGATTACCTGAAAACCCATTTCTATTCCATTTTCAATCTAACAGCAACTGGAAGTGTAACTGCAGCGGTGTTACGTGTCATATTATTTCTTTACTGCTGCAGGCTGCCGTCTAACCCGGCCTGAAACGAACAGAGAGAAAAACCTTCAGTCAATATCTCAATAACATCGATGACATCCCTTAAAGAATAAAACTCGACACAGAGGTCTTTGGATGACTCATCGCTGTAACTGGAAGCAGTTATGAGCTTTAGTCGCATGCCAGCTTCGTTTCGAAACACTGCCACTTGTTTCAGTCGGTGTATATCAAATTTCAGAATAAAAGCTCTTCCAACTACTTTGTTTAGCCAGTGTTCTGCCCTACAGGTATAAGCGGTTATCTTCCGTCTGTTCGCTATTCACCCAATGATGTGAAACACATGGAAAGGAAATGGTGGGAAACCAGATTCAATCCCAGAAGGCTTAGTGGGAGGGGAGCAGGCCGCAGCGCCGTCGGCACACATGTAGGTGCCGCATTTGACATGGCGCAGTTTTATGTAACAGTGCAGTCCATAAACCCTCCATCACAGTCATCAGTCATCAGTGTAATGCTCGGTCTACTTAGAAAAAGCTTGTGGTCGAGCCGACGTGGGCCAGAGCTTTCTCATCTGGTGTCGAGTTTCCACTGGTGCAGTTATGATATTTCTCTCCGTGAATGACTCATAATTGCTCCTCGGTCCCCATGCATATAAAAATGAAACGCTTCAGCTTATTAATTTTTTTGTTTTATTTTTTCCTTCTCTCTGTTGTCATGACATTTCAGTTCGCCGGTAATAGATGTTACAGAGTATTACAACATCTTGCATTACACCGGCCCGTCACTGTGGACAAGCTGACATAAATATTCATCTTAATGACTGCTGCATGAGAATACGAACTGAACCTGGATGCAAATATGCTGCAAAAGATGTTTCAGATTCTGCCAGTGTGTTCTCAGTGTACTTTCCTATCAAAATAACACTAAGGGACTGATAATTATTTATTACAGGAGGAAGGTGGCTGAGGTGTGAAGTCTTCTTCTTTTTATTAGTATTATTATTATTACTTTGACCCTCCCCAAAGCTACACATGTTTTTCTTTGAGCCTCCCTGAGTGACTGGCTGAAAATGCATGACCCTTCCTCCACCATAAACTAGCCCTTTGATGTTTGAAAGTTGAAAGTGAAAGATGAAATCCTGGAGTCGAAAAAAGCCTTGATTTTTCCACTTTTGTTGTGCATGCTGGTTAGTTCACGCAAACTAGGGCTGCCTCCTAATAGTCAATCAGAAAGGTCAAGTTGGCAAGATGTCATTGGTCACTTAGTCACAGAAATAAAAAACACAAAACATGAAACTCTATCAGGAGCTGCGCCTTGTCAAAATACATCCAAACATATATGACTGGACCATGTGGGAATTTAATTTGAAAGGACAGACACAGGAAGTGTCCACGCTCAGCAGTCAGACAGGAGTCAGGTTAATTTCCAGGGCTGGTACCTGCAGTTATTCCACAGGCTAGTTAATAACATGTCGGGCAGGACGAACCCAAGGTGATATGTAAACTCATCTTCATTGGTCGACTACAGACATGACGTATCATCTGAGACATGGAAGTAGCTACATGCCCATCAGCCCACAGCGTCATTAACAGGCGGCTCGCTCAGTGTGTGACGTGCACTTGGAGATAAAATATAGGCCTATATTAATGAAGGTTCATTAGTACGGTTTGTATTTCTCTGTAATGTAGCACAGTGTTAACAATGTTACTGATACTATTCTTTCTCACACCTTCAACTCAAACCACCAAAATATATCATTTAATCATTAAATTAATATCCTAAACATGCGGGCGACTAATGGCTTGTTTTTGTCCAAATTTTACTTGAGACATAGGATAATGTGTTTTTTTGATGGAAGAGTTCTGGCACATGACGTGTTAGATTAAATTATCATTGGATATTTGACAATCTCATGATAATTTCAGTTTTTACAGTTTCTGGCTTTAATAAGTGGTGTCATTTTGGCCTTTCAAATGCATGTTTTCTTTCTCCCTCATAAATAACAATCAGTCCCTACAATCAGTAAATGACTCTTAAACTTGTAATTCGTAAGAATTCATAAGTTCACTTGATTGGTACAGAAGAAAATGGTGAGTTAGTGGTTTGTTAGTGTGATGACAACACTCGTCGGTGGAGCTGTGAAGAATGCTGTTTAGGGTTATTCTTGTGCCCATTTTCCTTATTAAACAAAGAAATATAAACCATACGCCAGTTCAAGTTTGGGGTATGGTGAACTAAGACTAGAGTGTAGCGACTACGATCGATGAAAAAAGTCGATAAGAGGCCAAGTAGGCTTTTAGCTGTGACCCATTCAAAGAAGTCCATGCCGAAGTCCAAAGATGTTTTTTATGGTGATTTATTAAACAAACAACTGAGATAACTGAGGCAAAATGAAATGAAATATTACTTGATGTGATTACAGTCAACAGAAAATATCGGACTCAACCTCTTTGTCTAACAGCCACCACGTCAGAGAATGAACAGGTAAAGTTATGTGGAGCCTCACACATCCCTGTGCCAATTACTACCAGAAGTGAAAGTTACCAAAAGAACGCGTGCAGCCTAAATAATTAATAAACAACAGAGGTTAAATAACCCTACAGTTTGTTTAGTTGCTTTGTTAACTTATCGAAAATGAAGTTCAATCACTCGACAGAAACAAAATGACTCATCAAGAACATCTGAGTTAGTTTTGTCAGATGTCTAGTTAGTTAGTCCACTCTTCCAGTAACCACCAATTCTGGTTTAATCAAAAACTAAAATCCATAATTTACCTATTTATATGTTAAAACATGCCGATCTCCATGGCATTTATCCCGGCGGTCTTGGCCTCTTAGCTGTCTGACCAGCGGATCTTCTTCGCTCTTTGGAGGCAGCTACAGTCTCAGTTTACATGTTTCAACAAACACTGAATTACAGGCAACAAAAGAAACAGGGAAATAACAGTTACCCTGCATTCACACCAAAAGCGTCATGAGCGTCATAAGCTGCCGGCAGCCATTCATTTTCAATGTACGCTTGCTACGAAAGGCGTCTGGAGCGTCCAGCAACTGGAGTGTCACCATGAAGTTGAGAGAAGGTCAACTTTGCAGTGAAAGAAAGAAAGAAAGAAAGAAAGAAAGAAAGAAAGAGATCTTCTGCAGCGCAGCTTGAAAGCCCTGCCAGAGCTGGCAGGCAGCACGATGCCAGCGACCTGAGCGACCGCTTGCACTCATGAAGCTTTTGGTGTGAATGCACAGTTATGGTGGTACTTTACAAGCAAAGGATTGCTTATGTGGACAGATATTACTCCACTGCTTGTTTGGTTGTTGCTGCAAAATCTCAGTGAGTGTGGTTGGTTTCTTACGAAAGCTACCTTGCTGCAACGGTTGCAGTGGCAACGGTACACAAAAAAAATGGCCGCTCTGACCACCCTGCTATGTTGATCGCCATGTCGCTCAGCAGCTACTTTTTCAGCAGTACAACAAAGAGCAACAGTGTGACTGATAGAAATGAGAGAGAATTACAAACAGTAAAAGTGGATTGATTAGAAGCTTGTGTTGTTTCCTGTGAGTAGTGTGCGTGTGAAGGCAGTTTCAATCCAGGGCAGGAGCAGCGGACTTCACCACTAACAATGAAAACCACTATAGAGAAAGGTAATCATAGAATGTTGATATGCTGACTGTAAATAGCAACAAGAGCGAGGAAGGATTATGAGGATGAAGGATCACATTTTCAGCTCTGCAGACTTTTATTTCATTTTAAGTAGGTGTAATTATTTCCACCCACTGACAGATGTTTTTGCATGTTTTTGAAATAATCTGATTGAGGAGTGACCAAAAATAGAGTTTTCGATTGAATGTTCCAAACAGACAAATCATAGCATATAACAAATACAAATTTGCGTATCACATAATGTTTCAGTTAGAGGGTCAGCTGGCGTCTCCATGGCGCCACATGGGTCCACCTCCCACAAGACTTTGATTTGTTACAGGCCAAGAGAATTGATTCCCTTGGAGTTTCTCCTGGATTTCTCTCATTTCTCTGTCTTTTTACAAGCTCTTCTTCTCCCTCTCTCCTCGCTCCAGCTGCTGGTGGACGGCTTTGAAAAGTCGGGAGTCTGCCTGTTGATCAGATAGCCCTATAACTAATGAAAAGCGTCATGGAAGTGACAGCAAGATTAATGAAGTATCCCGGGCTGCACTCGCATGTGGCGCGCTGGGGCTTTTCCTGCAGGGCTGCTGCCGCTGCTTAACCGCTATTTATGGTGACAAATAATGCCCCATTCTGCCACCGACACCTGCGAGTCAAGGTTAAAAAACATATTCGCCACAGCCGGTGCACGGCGGAGGACGGCAGGATGGGGGGACAGGGATAAAGGAATTGAAGATGGAAGGGGGGAGGGAGGACAAAGAGGAAGGAGAGGAGAAAAGGGAGAGCTGCCATTTCAGATATAGAATAAACTTATTTACTGGCGCTGGACTCTGTGGGGGAGTTGGGGGAGATGGCAGGGAGAGGACAGGGAGGATGGGAATTCAGGATTAATTGAAAACATCTGTGGTGTTCAAAATGGCCGCAGCAGAGGAGCCTGAAGGGGATGATAGCAGAAAGGAATCACACACAGCACTTGAAAACATTTGTTAGATTTGATTCTGTATTTATTTATTATTTTTTGTCACTCATGGGGAGACTACTGATGATGTCACCATCCCTCTGGCTGGCTATCTCAGTGTGTGAGTGTGTGTGTGTGTGTGTGTGTGTGTGTGTGTGTGTGTGTGTGCAGGCAGACATCGCTTTGATCAAGAAAGCGTCTCATTCTCAGTCAATACCGGCGGCCGGAGCTCAGGAGCGGTCAATTCTGTCTGACCTTCAGCAGCAGCGTTACAGCGGGCCAATCAGACGGAGGGTCTGTGTGAGTATGTGTGTGAGATCGAACCCAGGCGGAGGTTAAACACGTGCAGGAATAGCATCCAAAACACACACGTATACACACACACAGGGACAATCCTGCTGAGACCCTCGGGATTGTTTGAACTTCTGTTTACAATGCTGCACAAACACATCTGTATAGAAACACAGGTGCAAATATATGCACAGATATTCTTCTTGAATACATAACTCACATTTCAGCACGAAAATACACACATGATTGTCTCTGCCAGCATGTTTTCACTCCAACAACAACAACAACAAAAAAATCTAAAAAATGTTCCTGTATCAGTCAGGATAAGATGTGATAAAGATAGTGGAAGCCCATTTTTTAAAAAATTATATAATGACGTTGGAGGACCGGCCCCTGCTCCTGCCCCTTGTTTCTTTGGCATCACACTCACAGCGATGGACTCAAACACTGGCGGCTTGATAAGATGCCATTCATGTGAAGTGAACCTCGAAATAACAACCTGGCATCTACTGCAACTCATGATTTGAAAGTTGCCCTGCAGCAAAACTCAGGAAGGTTAAGAAGTGAATTTAATGCAAATGCTCTCTGACACACAGGATTGACAGCCAGTTGTAATTGTTTTGATTCCCTCTGGAACATAGACTGTATAATGATGATGGACAACATGACAGCTCCTGAAAAGGGTTGCCAAAACTTCCTGATCTCCCCCTGGTGGCTGGCTGCAGTATAGATTATAAAGTCCGACTCCTCCGTGTTGGGGCATGAGTCAAACTAAAAACTCAAAGTACAGGTCATATAAATTTTTTAATATAATACTCACAACTTGGAATCATTTTTATGAAAAACACTTTTGACTCTTTTATCTGAGGACCCTAACAGACTAAAGGAATATGAATAACTTACAGGGTTATCGAGGAAGAGACAAATAATTTGAGGTCACCAACAACCTGGTTTTATATATCCGAAGAACTCTTACTAAAAAAAAAAATAACTGCTTGGCAACCAGACCAGGCCTCTAATTGAGACAGGCGTTTAATTGTCGAAATGTGTAGCCACACCGTACTAGTAATAGGGACTGTAGGCATTTAATTGAAGTTTTACGGTAGTTCTTATCACACTGACGTTTGTTCAGGGGTTAATTTTTCAGATTAGTTACTTGATGCTATCAAAAGGGGGTTTAACATCATGATTTACACATGTGTGCACCAATCAGTGTGCTCGTGATTAATGGCGCTGCTCATGATTGGTTGAACGGGCGTATAGGAACACAACACTGCGGAGATTGCTACCGCGCAGACTCCGGCTCCAAATGATGTCACCAGCACAAGATGGCAGTGGCTGTATCTGGGATATTTTGGCTTTATTTTTATACAGTGGGAGGAGGTGGTGACATGATGTCAATCTTTATGAGCAGTCGATGATCTGGAAATAGAAGCACGGGTTTCTACTCAAACTCAACTCAGCCAGCGTAAAACAAAATGGAGGTTAAGCTGAGGATCACAGGTCTCTATTACCACTTTTCCACCAAAATTAGCACGTGCACGCAGGTTTCTTAAAGGGATAGTGCACCCAAAAATGAAAATTCAGCCATTATCTACTCACCCATATGCCGAGGGAGGCTCAGGTGAAGTTTTAGAGTCCTCACAACAGTTGCGGAGATCCAAGGGGAGAGGAGGTAGCAACACAACTCCACCTAATGGAGGCTGACGGCGCCCCAGATTCAAACGTCCAAAAACACATAATTGAAACCACAGGATATCTCCATACTCGCTTCAGTGTCCTGAAGCCCCAACATAAAAAATTGTTTGGAAAAATGTCATTTGAACTCTGTTTTAGCCTCACTGTAGCCTGTAGCTCTGACTGTGTTTTTGGACGTTTGAATCTGAAGCAGACCAGTATGTGTGTGTGGAGTTTTTTGGTGTGTTGACGTCACAGACAGGCCGGAAAACAGGTTAGCAAACAGTAGAAAGCAGCATGGAGGCAAGTGACAACTTTACAGTGGTTACTTGTTTTTATATATCTCTTATTTATTCAGTCTCTCTTTCAGACTAATTTGGATTGATGTCTGAGCGCTGCTTGGGTGGAGACAGGTGGTATTTTGTGCTGGCACATTGCTGCATCTCACTGATTAAGGGGCTAAAATTAGCGCATTGTGTTGTGTTTCCATCTATGCCGATCAGAGCCGGAGCCGATAAATACCGGCAGAGTCATTTGACCTGGGTGTGAATGCTGATTGTAACCTTTCTCACTACATTAAAAAGCTAGGTGTGGTTGTTAGAATGTAATTACTTTGTTGTGTCTGGGTATTGGCAATGAGGAAAAAATAACAGTATAATCAGAGCTGAGTATGTGGTTAACTGGTTCAAGACTAAACACACCATGCGATCTGTAACAAGATAAGGAAAAACACATGTTAATGCCAGGTGTAAATGCACACATAGACTCTTTCTGGTGGCTTAAACAAGCCGGGCAGAAACTACAAGTAGTAGCAGTAGCTGGCGAGTCCTACCATGCAAAAAGTGATTTAAAAATGAATGGTGTCCATACTTGGCATTGCTTCCCCTGACTTGGGACGCGACGCGACATATCTGTTGAAAAGTCTGCCTGCCACAACTAAACAATTTGGCCTATTGAAATCCGTAGCTGTAAACAGCTGTACAAGTCTGAATGAGGAGATCCAGTGTTGCTACATCCTCTGACTCCACCAGAAAAAATGAATAGTACCGCAGATGGAGCGCCTCCACACAGTTTGTGTGGACAAATCAAACAAATCAATTCTTTACAATTACATACAGTAAACACCACGTCAGACGGGCAGCAGGGATGACATGTCAGCTCTCAGTTTGTGCCTGTTATGTAATCACTATTTTGCATTGGGGATTACATTTGAGTCACAAGCTAAGCCACAAAATAAATACAAAGCCACATTTAAAAAAACACAACCTGGCATGTTGTTTGACAACACTTACTGCTGTGAGAAGACATTTCTCATCACCTGAAAGACTCCTTCGCATGCTCTCTCTTTTCCTTTCACTGGGCAAAGATGGCAGCAGGAAGTGTAATTGTAAATCGATTTCCTTGCTCATCTTGTTGCTACGACTCATCACTGAAACTGACAGCTTTTTATGTGTGTGTAGTAGATGCACAGTTTGGGCATGTTTTGTGCCTGTGTTGGGTTTCTAAAAATCCTCTGTGTGTGTGTGTGTGTGTGTGTGTGTGTGTGTGTGTGTGTGTGTGTGTGTGTGTGTGCGCATGTGTGTGTGAAGACCACAGATAGAAAGGAGCAGCAGCAGCGTCTCATGGCTGCAGAAGCAGAGCAGCAGCAGCCTGATATCAGCTCCTGTTGAGTCTGATTACAACCAGCCAGAGAGGGGGGGGGGGGAACGAATCGTGAACAGAAAGAAAGAGAAGGAGCGAGAGGTGGAGGGAGAGAAACTAAGTGAGAGCAAAACAAGACAGAAGGGAGAAAAATGCAACAAAAGGACAGTCCTGGAATGAGTGTGTGTGTGAGCATTGGAGAGAAAAACAAAAGTGTGAGCGTCATCAACGAAGGGTGAGAGGGAGGTGTAAAAGAGGAGGGAGGAGAAGAGAAAAAGAGAATCAATCAGCGCACTTACATGCACTTAAGTAACTGTGTTACTGTCAGCTTTCTGCAGTAATCAGATTACTTTAATGTCTTGTAAACAAGAAGCCCGGTTTCCATAATTGGAGTTGACAATTAGATAAACCTGATTATGTCGCTGTATTACTCCTGGAGAAAAGACTTCAGAGAGGGAAAGTATGAGTGTGACAGCAGAAAGTAAAGATGGTGAAAATTCAAAAATGACTAAAATTTAAACGAACACACAGTTGCCTCCATAAATACAAATACATCAGGATTAACAGCTGACTATTTGTAAAATTCCCACTGTACAGACAAACTGTGCTCTCAGTCACTACAGGCTGTCCTCTCACTGTGCAGACATTCAAACACACACACACACACACACACACACACACACACGCACACATAAAGAGAAAAGAGTGAATTAAACATTATAAAACAACATCTTGTATCACCAAATCTCTGAAAATAAGTCGGCCCTGGTTCCAAAATAAAGTCAGGGACAGGAGAGAAATACAAACTGCAAATAAAAATACAGCCGCAGCAAAAAAAAGGAAAAAGCACTCGTCCATTAACGTCAATACAAATCATGTCAAATCAAAGATGGCGCCAGAGTTTTCTCCCAGTTTTTAACTCGAGTGCTTCCAAGCAGCAGAGCGCCCAGTGCACAAGATATATTACAGCTAGGGCTGAAAGATATGGGAAAATAATCTCATTTCAATTGCAGACCAATATTGTGATTAAGATTTTGTATGTGAGTTCCTTATATTCCTCTATAGCTTCTTTTTTTATCTCTATTATTCAAATACAGAAGCAGTAATTAATTCTGTAGTATGACCAACACATCACTGGACACACTCAGCATATAAACTGCTCTTTCATGCAGTCATGCGATATAATAATCATTAACAACAAATCACTGCAGACCAACAGGCCTGCTGTGAACATTATAAGAGAAATAAATATGAATCTTCAACCTGGTTTCACTCCGCAGTCACTTAGCGCTTGTGCAGTGACTTGAGGCATCAGACACTGATGAAAAAAGCCATCCTTTAACTTCGGCATGAGACACGGTCGGGCACTGTTATAGTTTAACGGCGCTCAGTGGCATCAGGGGAAAATGCAGCAGGACAAGGACAAAATTTAAGGTGGCAGAAGTCCGAGTAGGGCAGGCGGGAGGGGTGGTGGATGGGTCCAACAAGCGCTGACTTTCACTTGGGAGAGCAGTGTTCACACCCTGTAAGATTCTAAAGCCAAACCCTGTTCTTTCTTCCTAAACCCCACCATGTGCGTTAGTTGTTGGAGGAAAAAACGTTAATTCATGGTGTTGTACCGACATAGTGCATTTATTTTGAAAGAGACTGTATGTAAACGGTAAATTTTGAAAGAAGACAATGCATGTTAACAGGCAGAACTTGACACAGCATCCAAGAACGTAAATAACCAACGCACCCAGGGTACCTTGCACGTCGTAGCTGGACGTAGAAAGTCCATGACCAAACGTCAATACGTGACGAGGTCGTAGTGAGAATGTGTTGGAATCTTACTGATCTCCAGTCAGTTACAGTATTGTTACAAATCACACAAACTGAAGTGCACACTGATCATCATGGATCCACCAATCTAGAAATATTTAGATGACTCAAAGCCTTGTAACTTTACCCAGCAATTTGGAAGTACTGAAACCTACAATGTACCTTTACTACTTCACTGCTGATTTCTTCTCTGCTCTGATCGCCAACGCCTGTTTGCTCTCAGTGTATCCAAGTCTCTCTGTCCTTCTCACTCAGACACATATTTTCTGTGTTCGCATTACACCACTCTTATGCCAGTGAAAGATGTAAACATGTGGATTGCACTTAAAACCAACTATAGCCATTTTTACACAGAAGTACAAAGCTTGTGCAAAGCATTTTACAAGTTGTGTTTTTTCATGTACTCTCGCTCGGATGTCACCGTGGGGCCTCATTTATAAAACAATACGTATGATCCATACAAAAAATGTATGAACGGACAAAAGCCAACAGTTTTCTGCAGTGAGGCTTCCACCTCACCATCTGTGTCGCCAATTTCCCGTCTCCAAAATGTCAGTAAGAATGGGTCAAAGTTTTCCCGTGATGTCTGTTTTTATAGATCACAACGTTTGCATGGGAAGTGGCATACGCCTCTTTCAGGCCTTATTTTGTGTGCTTATAAATTAGACCCCTGTTTTTTTTTTACCTGGTTGGTTAGATTGTGTAGCATTAAAAAAATGCAGCTTTTGAGATTTATTAGATTGTGATACTGATTTGAATTCAATAAACTGTTCAGCCTAAATACAGCTTGTGATTAAAAGTATTGGGCCACCAGATATCCCGAACCACATTTTATTCAAAGAGGTTTGTATTTACGTTAATGGAACATACCTCTGTCTGTCTGAATATAAAATGTTTTTGCTCCTTTACATCGGCTTGATGTTTTTTCTCCACCCTAATCTTGCATTGATAAAGTTTTTTTTCCATTTGCATACATAATAAGATTAGAATTCATCTGTTATCATGTCTCAAGCAACCTAGCCAAAATTAGCATGTATATGCAGGTTTTTAAATGCAGGAAAACTTGCTAAAAATTGGCAACCCTTGACTCCTTTCCTATTGCCAGTAGATCACAGCCGCAAACACAGGGGTCCATGTCACTGGTCGGACATCCCATTAGTCCGACAGTCCGCGGTGCTGAACAGCTCCCGGCGGGCGTATTTCTACCTTGATGGTGCGCCGCGACCGGCTCTGGGTCAGCTGGGAAAGACTTGAGGTGATGCAGGCTCACAGCTTATGTGTTTGTCACTTTCTTTTCCATTTTAACCCACACCATGATCTTTTCCTAACCCTGACCCTAACCAAGTGGTTTTTGTGCCTAAACCTAACCAGACCTTAACCACAGGGCATCTTGATGATTTTGGAATGAACTTCGGAATAATGGGTTTAATATGGTCAGAACAATGGGCAGTTCCCAAACACAGCTCTGCCGTACACAAGCAAGCCTTTCTGTGTTTCTTTTTTTTCCTTTGATGTGCCACGTTATGTTCTGGAAAACAGGGTTAGTAAACAGTGGAAAGCAGCATGTAGGCTAATGAACATGTTACAGTGGTTTCTTGTTTTTATCTCCAGCAAATGCAAGCCTGAAGGGGATCATGTGTTTGGTTGTGTGTGTCTGTCTGTCCACAGCTAATCTCACAAACTACCAGACCAGTCAGCCTAATATTTCAGACTTAATGCTGAAGGACAGTTGTTTAAAAAATAGGTTTATCGACTGTTTCACACCATCTTTGACTTCTGACTGCTCACTCATCTTAATCAGCTGATTCAGGTTGCAAGTTTTTTGGAAATAGGCTCAGCTAAAATCACCAAGCCTTATCGTCTTTTCCAGGCCACATGTTGGTGTTCATCGTAGCTCATGAACATATATCCATAGAAAGGTTTGCTCTTATTTTAAACAGGAGCATCTGCAGATTGATTTCACACTTGATATGTTTTTAACAAATGTTCCAGTGTTGCCTCAGTGGTATTGTGTGTGGTGCGTCATTGCAGGGTGTCGTATTTCCATCACTGACGATTGGAGCCAATCAGAGCTGGAGCTGATAAACATGCATTACCACTTCAGAGCCATTTGACCTGCGAGTGAATGCCAGTTGTAACCTTTCCCATTAAATACAAAACCCAGATGTTAGTGGAGTTTTTTGTCCATTGGAAAGGGCCTTGATATTCACTCAACTTTTAGCTCTATTTTTGGTCTCCACCAACTCATGAGGGAGATATCTTGCTCTTTGGCTGCCAACTGCTCCACTTTGTTCAGCCATTAGTTGCTAGCTGTGTATTGCAGCAGAAAATGAGGTGAGAGCAAACCTAAAGAGTAAAGTTGCGGCCGGACGGCTAAATAATGAGCTGAAAGATGCTAAAATGCTCCGTGGAGCTGAGAGGAATGGCAGTCGGGTGGATTCTCTTCCCATTCCAACATAACCTGATTTCTCCCAGCAACCTGTAGTTTTCTTTTTTCTGTATGCATGTAAACGTGCTGAGTGAAAAGGGAGAAAACGATAAGAGACAAAAAGAGTAAGTGAGGTAAGGCAGCGAGAGAGAGACAGAAGAACACACTGCAAAGATATTTACTGAGTTGGAAACACAGAGAGAGAGAGAGAGAGAGAGAGAGAGAGAGAGAGAGAGAGAGAAAGAACCAGGGGAGACGGAGGGAACAGTCAGAAAAAAGAAAAAGGAGCGAGCCGGAGATGGAAGCAGGGAAAGGGGAATAAGATCAAATAAAGGAGAGACAGCGGGGGGAAAGCAAGGAGTGTGAGTGTGAGAGGGAGGCTTGGTTGACACATAAAACAAAGATGAGACACCTAGAGAGAAAGACAGCGAGAGGCATATGTGGAGGAGAGGCTGTTGCTGGAAAATGTAGATAGACACCTCGGAGAGAGAAAAGAAAGAAGCGAAGGGATCCAGTGTGCGGAGGGGCCAGAGAGGAGGAGGAGGAGGAGGAAGGCAGAGGAGGAGGGGGAGCTAAAGAGGAGGGGAGGGGACGAGACAGGCAGGAGAGGACCAGTACGAGGGGAGAGAGGGAGAGAGAGGCAGATACGGAGGTCCACAGACAGCAGCGGCGTGCAGAGTGCAGCATGCAGACTGGCCATTGACGCTGCAGTTGGATTGAACACACACATGCACAGACACACACACCCCTGAGGAGTGTATGAGACATGCCCAGGCTGCTGTCCATGGACACACACACACTGGCAGGGCACCAGAGAGGAAATACAGCAGACCCCAGAGCCTGAGGAGCTATGGAGAGCAGCATGTTTTTTGGTGAGTTTGTATTTACATGCAGAATTTCATCCTCGTGTGTGTGTGTGTGCAGATTTCCTCATCTAAATGTGTGTGTTCTCACTTCTGTGTTCTGGATACTAAAAGCACGGGCAGGAGAAGCACTGGTTTCCATTAAAGGAAAAAGAGTGTGAAGTTACACACCTAGGAAAGCAGGGGTTTTTTTTTCCTTAAATGTGTGTGTGTGTTCACTGCATGTGCTTTATCACAGTCAAATGCAGAGTCTAAGTGCACACTCCCCCCTTCTCCTAAATGTAAATGGGTTCCAGCCTGCCTGTTACTTGTTCTGGAAACTAAAAAAGATGGATAGGAGAGCTGGTTGCCGTTACAGCTGAAGATATTAAAAGGAAAAGAAGAGAAAGAGAGCGTGAAGTTGCACACTGAGGGCTCCTAAAACTGTTGAATGAACCTGCTCACCAGGTAACCCCCTCTCTTCCCTCATGTTCTGCTTTATTGGAGTAAATCCCAGGTGGTTGGGCTGCTGAGAATACAAGCTTTGGATCTGATTGTGGCTGTCTGACCAGCTGACCGTCCGCAGGAATACGAACAAGATCGGAGATGCCAGTGTCGAGCCACTTGATATGCCGTGTAGGATATTTAGAGAAATCGAAGGAAGGCCCCCCTTCCATTAGTTTTTATGGAGGAGACTGGAGGAGGCTTAGAGAGACTTAATGCGCGAGTGGCTCCTCGTCAAGTGCTCTTCTCACGGCTGGCTTACAGTCACATAGGAGGAATAATTACACAGGGATCCGGAGTTCTGAGGGGGTGATTTGTTAAATGAAAGACTCTTTTTTTTATCCCGGGGATTAAAGCGATCTGAAGTTACAGACCGTGGCTTGTAAGAGAGAGAAGGATTTTCTCTTGTTATGCCATACACAGAGGAGGAGGAGGAGGAGGAGGAGGAGGGGGGGAATGCTGGGAGCTTATAAATGAATAAGCTGTCAGGTGCAGAGACAGCTTCAGCTCTTTGAGATCCTGATGTCGGTCAGGTGTGCAGCTGCTGGAGAGCAAAGAGGTGATGCAGGGCCAGTTGGATGGATGGGTTTGGAGATCTGGCCCCTTTTAAACCAAAGTCACAAGAACCTCAACCGAAGAGTGGCTCGGGCAGGTTGCTGTGGTTGTTTTGACTGCGTTTTTTTGTCAGACAAAGTACCACGAACCGTCTTATCTCCAGCGCACGGTGCAAGACAAAACAAGCGGAGTAAAGGTCACTGTTTACGCACAGGAAGTCCTTCGTTTTAACATTTATGAATCCTGAGTGCACACAGAGAGAAGAGATGCTATCTCTTCAAAGATTAATAACGCTGTTTGTTCAGCAGCTCCGCATTGCTGCTGTTTAACTGAACATGTTTTCTGTTAAAGTGATCAATATCGTGACACTCTTGACCTCGCAAGACACTGAAACGTAAAAGAATACACATAAAAACATCCCTCTTGCATTGAAAGCTGTCCACATGCATCAAAAGCAGGCAGTAAAACAACCCAGCAGGCTAATAGGTCTTGAGTGTGTGCTGCAATCATACAAGCTATTAGTGTTGTTGACTCGAAAGGGCCGGAGGAGATCTCGCCGGTGCGTCTGGCTTTGCGGTCGGCGTTTAGCAGCACGTAAACGTCTTTTTGGTTAACCTCAGATTACAGAGCACATTGGGAAGTGATTGTTGGATCCCAGTCAGAGACAGCTGTGTTTATTAGCGGGCTACACTCATGACAGCAGCAAGAGCTACAGTGTGCTAATCTGAAGGGGATGGAGGCAGCGTGTGTTGTGTAGCTCGGAGCCAAATGCACGCAGTATGCCACACGTTGGTGAGATTTATGGGATGTCATAAGGATACAGAGCTTATCCTGTAAAGGTTAATTGGAAAATCAGTGACAGTGTAGCTTTAAAAAACAGAACGCTTTAAACCTACCCTTTGTGCTCACTTTGTTCAGTTTAATAGGGGTGAAATGATTTTATCCTCCGTGCTTGAAGGGAAGTACTGATCTCAGAGCATGTTAAGGGCCACAGAATACAATCAGCACACTCCATGAAAACACAAAGGTGTTAATCACAACTGGAACGTCATCAGCATACGAATGAGCTCCGGTAGAATTCAGACTTATCTAATAATTGGATTCATGTTTGCTGAGGGAAAGGGAAGGTTGAGCTTTTTATTTTGAAGCTCTCTCCGGCGGCGTGGACTCTCAGCATCTCTGGACAGATCTTATCAGGAGGAGCAGCCAGGTTCAGGACACTAACAGGAGGCGGACAGTGGAGGAGAGCGGCACAAGATGATTAATTATTAATGCCAGTCGGCGTCCTCCAGACATCATTTTTACTCTCTCCCTCTCTCGACATACTGCCGCAGGAGTAAAAACGCTTCAGCCCAGATAAGTGAATCTTTCAGGAAGGGCAATGCAGAGGACAGCCGGCGTCTGAAACACGCCATGATACAGTAGCCAAACACATCCCGTCCAATGAGCTGCTCTCAACGTCTCGTACTGTATGTGCTGCATCATTAAACGCAGCCTCAAAGAGAATGGATAAACAAAGGCCAGTGGGTAGATAACTTTCATCAATTCTGATCTGTTTCAAATATTTCCAGAAGTCAGATCTCATCTCAGCTCTGCATCGTTACACTTCTGAGCAAAGCAGGCAAAAAAAAAAAAAAAAAAAGCATTTCCCAAAGCCGCTGGTTCAGCGTGTGTCAACCGGTCTGTGGTAATTTAATTAAATTTTGTTTAAGAATATGCACCCCTGAAGCATAATATCAGCTGACACGATGAGGGCTTCAATACTGCATTCATTTTTTTATGGCCACTTGAAAGAAACTGGAAAAACACACGTTAAATATATAAATTTGATATGGATGACATGTTCGCAAGCTGTTTACACATCCAGCAGACATGGAGTGACATTAATATTCATTTGGAGTCATGTTGTCGTGACAAATGTAAGTGCATTTCACTGTCCACTAAAGATCTGGCTCTTAAGCTGCTAGTCGCTAACTTTGACATTTGGTGCTGGGCAGGTGGCACAGAGCGGGCTTTATACCTTTTTTTTTGGTGCTGAAACCAGCTGCTTGTTGCATCTGGAAATGAGGCAGATAAAAGCTGTGAGAGCTGGGCAAAATTAAGACTTGCATTATTTCAGTAGTGTGCTTATATGTTGTGTATTCTGAAATGAGTCCACATGCAGTTTAATTATCATGCAGTAAAGTGAATGTTCCAGCATAGGAACACTGTAGAAGACGCATGCAGGAGTGGAGAAGGTGCGGTTAAGAGGCACCCCGCAGCTTGCAGGTAAATGAGGCCATGCTCACATCCCATTTTATGATTCATATTTTATTTGAATATCTGGTGTTTGTTGGTTTCAGGTTAGTTGTTTGAGAGCTGGAGGCAGAACGTCACCCTAGCGCTCCCTGTGTGGCCCAAAATACAACATCTGTGGCCACATTTTACATAGACAAATATTTTACCTCACATTTAATCATCACATAGTTGCTGTCAGAGGCTGCATGAGAAGCTCATTGTGTCTTCACTCAGCTGCAAGACTTCATTCACTGTGTAAACACGTCAGTGCGAGGGGAGGCTGTACAGAGGGGGTGTCACTGGTATAAAAAACGAATAGAAAATGGTGAAATGGCGGGAAGTAACAGCTGCCAAACATAAAATGTGGAGTCAAAGTAAAATATCCTAATTTAGATAATGAGCAAAAACAATAAATGAACTGACATTTTCATTGAGGGTCGTGCAGAAATGTTTGCAGACAGTTCCTAAAATATTACAGACACCTTTGAGAAAGTGAAGACACTAAGAGTTCAAGTTCAATTCAACAAGTTTTTCCTGAAATATTAGCATGAAACACCTTCAATAAAGTGAGAAACAGTCAAATGACAGGCAGGAAAGGCTGTTCACAAAACCACGGAATGAAAGAAAAACATCCAAATGAAAGGTATTGCAGAAAAACACTGTTTTGTTTTACAGATTTGTTTCTGAAATATTACACCTTTAATTAAGTGAAAACAGTCAAATAACTGGCAGCCAAACAAAAACGCTAAAGTTAAAGTAAAATATTTTAACACAAACAAAGTGCCTAACAATATATATATATTTTTTTTTTTTTAAATTTTCCCAAACGCGCTACTTCAACCTTAATTTTACATATTTTTCTTGAATTATTATAATTAAACATCTTCAATTAAGTAATTGCAATAAAAACTCAACAAAGAAACACTGATTTTACATTTTTTTCCTGAATTATTATGCGATCAGACACGTTCAATGAAAATGTTTGCTGAACAAAAAAACATAAAATTAAGTAAAAAATCAAAACTCAAATAAATAAATTTACAGAAATTTTCATTTAAAATTCTGCAGAAAAACACAGTTATTGTATAGATTTTTCCTAAATCAAGCATCTAAAGCCTTTTCTAAAGTGATGACACAAAAAGTTCAACAGAAAAACATTAATTTTACAATTTTTTCCTGAATTATTATACGATCAGACACGTTCAGTACAGTGATAAATGCTTAAACGACTGGCAGCAATGACAGCCAAACAAAAAACATAAAATTAAAGTAAAATATCCTATCTCAAATAAAGTGCAAAAACAATAAATTTACAGAAATTTTTAAAAACACCGTTATTTTATAGATTTTTCCTAAATCAAGCATCTGAAGGCCAAAACACACCGGCGCCGTACGACGTGCGTCAAAACAGCCGCCCTCATTATTTTCTATTTACAAACCCACACCGGCGGCGGCTCGACGCGCGTTGACGTGCCGCACCACGGTACTTTTCGCTATTGTCCTATTTTTCCAGCGTCGCCACCCTTGAAAAAGTGCTACTTTGTACTTCCCAGCCTAGCGGACTGGAGTGTGCAATAGAAATCCGGTTGACGCCCCGCAGCGTGACGCTTTTTGTGTGTGTTGGGGGCGCTGGTGTGTTTTGGCCTTAAAGCTTTCTCAAAAGTGATGGCACAAAACGTTCAACAGAAAAACACAAATTTTACATATTTTTCCTTTATTATTATATGCAGCGAAGTAATAAATGGTCAAATGATTGGCAAACTAAAAACATATAATTAAAGTAAAATATTCTACTGCAAATAAAGTGCAACAACAAGACATTTACAAACATTTCTGTTAAAGGTTTTACAGAGAAACACTGTTATCTTACAGATTCTTTATTTCATTTTTAAGTTTTTCATAATGAATGTTGTACTCAGTTTGTTTGGTGTTGACTTCTTTTGATCACTATGGTTTCGATCATCTTGATAAATGCTCCTGACAGAAAAACAGAGCGTACGACCAGAGTAAAGACAGAAGTGTTAATCCTTATTTCCCACTGTTCTTATTCAGCCTCACTCCCCGGCTGCTCCGACACTCTTCCACTAGTTATTTTAATGACTGTCACCTGCTGACCTTGCAGCGTGGAGCGACTCTCCTGAGTGACTCTCCATGCAAAGTAGATGACAGCGTGTGCTGGAGAGACTCAGCCCACCTGGGCCCCGCACTCTGCCGCTCCAGTCAAAATTTAGAAGCTGTCCACAGAACTCAAATATTAACATTTTTTAGCCAAACTCAAGTCAAATATTGACACGTCTAACACGGTGATAATTGCGTATGCCATCTGTGCTCCTCTGCCAGAACCTGCCGTAAAAGGCTTTTTCTGTCTCGGTGCCGGAGCATCTTGAAGTCAGTGCGACGCTCAGAAGTCGGGGTTAAAGTTCAGATCAGCAGCAGCCAGAGCTCATTTTCCTGCTCTGCTTTATATTTTGCTCTTCTGCTGGTGGTGACAGACGATCAGGCTTCAGAGGGCTGAAACACTATCCCCTGCTGCAGGCTGGAATGTGCCTGTATGTTTGGGCATGTTGGCTGGAGTGCGATTGTTGCGATACCTTTCACAACAGGAGACAAAAGAAATATTTGCCCTACTATAGCTCAGATGGTGTGAGCTTTAGAGAGGTATGTGAGGTTAGAGGAGGTTAAATCCAGTCAACAGTAGATACTGTGCCTAGTGAGGGAACGAAAGTACACTTAATCCAACATTTCACTTTCCTACACAACTTTATGTTACTTATTCCTCACCACATTTCAACACTTTTTACTCCACTCTAAAACAAATTGGGATTTTTAGGCAAGCTAGTGACATGGCTCCTCACATTATTGTACTGCTCTTTCATTTTTATTCAGATATATTTTATAGTATTTTTTGTGCTTTTATTATAATTTTCTTCTTTTCTCTATTTATGTTTCTTGATTTTTGCATTACTTTTTATTTTTATTTAATTTTCTCTTACTAACGCAAATTCCTTGAATGTGAAATCCTACGTGGCAATAAACCGGATATTTTGTCTGATTTCTGTGGCTGTGTTGGTCTGTTGTTTGCATCTCTGGTGCACAGAAAAGTTAAAAAAGTTTCCCCATTTTTTTGGATGAACTGTCACAACTTTGTTGAACCCTTAACTTTCTGTATTTGTGCCATAATCAGGCCAGTTTCTTTTTATCAATGATATTCTCACCAGCCTCAGCTGTACTTTGTGTTTAATGCCAATTAAAAGTTAGCACGCAGCAGCTTCAGTGCTGCCTCTGTGTCTATGTCGCGTACATATAGACAGTGGGAACTGACAGAGTGGGCTGTCCAACCATGTGTTGGGCACAGAATGGGCCCTTACAAATGACTGCCACTTAGAAAGAAGAATTAAATTCAAAGAGGTGCCATTTGCTATATATCTCCTAGAAAAATGCAAACACATCTGTGTCACTTTTATATTCGTAAAATAGCCAGGAGCATCTATAACATGGTGCTTATTCTACATAAACTATCAATAAACTATAAAATGATTAAATTAAATGAATAATTAATTAATTAATTTGATATTTTTTGTCATATACACATGCAGTGATGATTGCTGGGTAGTATATATGTTGATGTTGTCCAGTGTTGAGTCTCTGTTTGATGCTGTGATGAGATGATATGTGCACAATAGTGTCCACTGCAGCCAGTTGTAACTACCTCACGCCACTGATCCACACTGATACATTTTCATTTTAAAACACGTAACTATTTCTGTATTTACACATCACTCTGGTGTTTTGGAACCCCTAAAATGGAGACTTTTGAAAATGCTGCTGACCTCGTTTAGTTTAAAAACTCCGGGGCTGCCTTTTCGTCTGGAAGCAATGACACAGACACCCACGTCTGTTCAGTAACAGCGTTTCCAGCTTGAAACATTATTGCTAGCAGTGTTGTTAAAAATAGTCAGTATGAGTATTTGAAAGTGTTTCAGTTCTCATTTTCCACAGTATCGACACATCAATACCAGCTGCTCACATTGTCATTGTCATGTTGTAGCATTGTTCTATTTATATTTTAATAAAAAATTTAAATGTTATGCCCTTGATGTCAATTTTCCCCCGTAATATTGAAAATGGTATTGAGCAGGGGCTTAAATATAGACTGTGCAGGCAGTGTGATTGCACCGGGGCCCCTGGGGTGGCCCATGCAAGTGATTCAGACTGCCACCTTGGAGATATACATGTGTTCAAAGAGGAATGATAAAAAAGAATAGTATTAATTTAAAAACAGTGCCATTTGTTATATTTGTCCTCCAACTGGTTTTCTTTTTTCCTTTTCTTTTTCAGAAGCTCTCTAACACAAAATTACAACCTTTTCTATATGAGTATAAAATATACTTTAAAAACTATTCAATTAAATGATTCATTTCTTACTTTCTTTGATATAGTTTTCGTAGATACAATGATGATGATGGGTAATATGTTTGTTGATGTTGTCCAATGTCTCCGTTTGTGTCAAGACAATACATGCATGATAGCGTGCACTAGGGCCTGTCGTAACTTCCTCACACCGCTGGTACTGAACGTCAATATTTTTCAAGGTATTTCAAGGTCGGAAATTACAGTATTGTGACAATGCTAACAGCTATAAGCCTGCATACCTTTTGTGACTTGTGGGTATTGTTACTCCCTTCCCATCGCTGTGGCTTCCACTGGCGATGGATAATGCTCTTTGTAACGCTCGACTATGTCACTATATTTGCTTTGCAATGACTCCCAATCTGTTTCCAGCTGCCTTGACCGCCTGATGCTACTTTCACTAACAGTTCCATCTCGTAATCGGTCCAAGAAAGAAACCTCTGGTCTTTCTTTTCACCATTTCCGCAGTATTTTCTGTAACTAAGCAACCAACCGCAGAGTAGATAATCTGCTTCCTGTTTACACTGATACACACATGGTCAGTGTACGTGAATGCTCATGTGATAGATGTTTTCAAGCTTGTAGTGTAGACAGAGGTCGGTTCTGAAATGGTGCTAAAAAGCTTGTGTGTACATACGGAGATCGTTCTCGTTTTAAAACAGTGTTTTACAGGCACAGGGTTGAGTGTGGGTCACTAGCATTTTGGCAGCGCTCAAAGCTCAACGCATGCGTCGACGTGCGTATAGTGTGAGTATAATGTGAGCCCTTACACAGCTTGGAGACAGCTGCATTGTTTTAGTTGATCTGTTCCATCAGGTGTCTGCTCTTAATGTGGCTGTAGACGCTTGCATATTTTTAGCATATTAAATGTGGTGCATTGATAAAGATTATATTACCCACAATATGAAAAGTGGTTCATATAGCTCTCCTGTACCCAGCTGCAACATTAAAAAGTAACTGTAACACAATAGCGTTGTATAAAAGAACGCAAAAAGGTCCCGTTCTGCACAAGTGCCTATGTGCTTTTACAGCAGGAGGATATTGAATGCAGGAGTTGTTTTTACATGATTTTATTGCTGTTTTGACTGCAGTAAAGATGTGATTACGTGTTCCACCAGCGACTGTGTCAATAGAAGAACTTTATTATGGAACTAATCACCTCTATGTGACGTTACAGAATAGAAAACTTCAGCTGCGGTGACATGTTAGATTTCATCTCCTATCACTCAGCAGACCAAACACGACCCGATCAAACAAATTCACATTTCAGTTTGTCACTCTTCATCTCTGGCTGCCGACTAATCCCACACATCAGTCCCGGTGTGTTTGAATGGCCTGTTTTGACTGTTGGAGCTGTGTGTGGTGGATTTGGTCGGGCATGAGGTGAGGCGTGCCTGCCGGCTGACGTCAGGCCCGGCATGTCGAGCGATGGCACGGTCGGATGATCTTTACAGAAGGACATGCTTTGCTAAAGTTGGGACTAAGACGTGCCTCCACATGAGAGACGGCATGTCTTCTTTTTCCAACAGATGGCAGCGCTCCGGCGACTGGAGGGAGAAGACAGAGTGAGAGAAGGGGAGACAGTCTGTGGTTTTTCCCTTTTCTCCTCGTCTTTATGACTTTTGCTTTTTATTTACCCCTCACCACTGCCTGGGGACCGAAACGTGGCAAACAGTGTTTTTATTTGTCTCAAGACGGCGGTTTGATACTGTATCTGCCAGCGCTTTAGAGCCATGCTGGCCCAGAATTCCACTGTTGTTAAATGTGCAGCGATAAAAAAAAATCATCCCTCTGGTTCTCATTACAGCTTTACGAAATGGCTTCTTTAATTCCTAATGTTTTGGAGGGCTGTGACGGTTTTCTCTGCCTTTTTTTTTTTGATCCCCTCGTGTTGAAATCAGCCCTGTGCTGTTTCCAATTGGTGGTTTATAAAGCGCTCTGCTGGCGTGGCGCTCTCACATGACAATAAAAGTGAAGTATTTACTTTTGTTTTTCCTAGAGATGTGAGGGCCAGGCGTCTCTTGCCATTGACTCATCTCATACGACACACTGTGCCTGCTGCAGTCATTCCACATCAGCTATTTGCGGGGACAATTTCAGAATGACAACATCTGTTTCGGAGAGATAAACATCATCGTAGCATCACGCAGTGGTCATCTGCTCGTACGACTTGTTCTCAGCACATAATTTGTGTCTGATTGTGATTACATGAGGAAACTGGATTCAGAGGATTCACAAGCCTGCGGCCAATTTCTCACAGACACAATCTTTGAGCCAATTTACAGTAATGGAGACCATTGTCAAAACCATGGTGGTGCTTCAAGTGTTGATATACTTGTCTAGCACAAGTGGAAACCGTCAGAATGTAAAAATACTCCATCACAAAAGTCCTGCCATTAAAAAATGTATTAGTGTCAGTAAATATAGAAAATAAACAAACACAAGTATGCATTGATTTATGAAAAATAAAACTACCCTTTGTGAAGAATGGACCCTGCTACTGTCACCTCTAGAAGTTAGGATTATATACAACTAATCTGAAACAGCAAACACATTTTGAAGGAAACATAATGCTGGGCAAATTACATTTTAATGAACATAATGAGGAAATTTTAACATATTAATTAACATATCTGGCAAGTCCCAAAAATGTTGATCCTGAATGTATCAGCAAATTGTTCACCAACAATGTATTTTAAATGTTTCCTGCCAAAATAGCAATGTCATACTGTATCCACTCTTAGTGACTACAGCATTATTTTATTACCTTTTTTTTTTTTTATTAAAATTAACCAAAATCACAGTGTTTCTTTCGCCTTAACCAAAGTGCTTTTGTTGCCTAAACTTTAGACAGGAGAGTGGACACAAACCCAGGGTTATTGGTGTGAAAGTCCTGCACTCTGTACGCCTGCCATCCTCGCCAACCACCTCCGTTTGAAGCCTGTATGGTCCTGTATGGTGAAATGAAAGAATAAAAATCTCTGAACAAGGTCTTTTTCACCAAATGCTGGTGTTTTGTTCCTGACGTCGGGATCGATATCTCACAGCCTTCATCAGCTGAGATGAAGTTGAAAAGCACTGAATAAGCTCACAACAGGACCCTGAGTTATTATTTTACATCATACATTCAAAGTGAAAGCAAAACTGCTGATAGAAAATGAAGTTATGAGAGTTTACGATAAAACAGGAAAATGAATCTAATGAAATAAGGATGATTTTGTAATGAAATGACCCAAAAATAGTTTATTTCATTGGTTTTTTATTTGAGCATAGAAGTTCATTGTGCTACAAACTTAGTTCAACTCATGGTTTACAATCTAGTTATTCTGGAAACTGTTAACACTCAACTAACTCTGAAGCTTTGGAGTTTTTGAAGGCTCGCAGGAAGCTTGTAAAGGGACCTCGAGCTGAGATTTCTTTTGTCACACACATTATAAATTGGGTGTGAAAGCCTGAAAATCCCCCAAATTTGGCACAGAAAATGGAGTTAGGAGGAGTTTATGATAAAATAATGTTATAAAGTGATGAAATATTTTACTTAAAAATGATGGAAATCCCCCAGAAGGTGTGAGATTCAACTTTCTTTCCAGGGTTAAAGCAGAAAAACCATCCAGCTTGGAGATTTGGGGGATTTCCATGCAATAAGCTGAGGTACAATCCTCTGTAGAAAATTAGGCATTAATTTAAGTCAAATCGACTCACACTTTAAGCACTGGAGCTAATGTAAGGGTTGTGTGCTTTGGGTGCCATGTTGGTGCAGGTGTTAAATACTTAAATAGATGACTAACAGATAAGATGTTACACAGTGTAAAGATACACAGACGAAACAAACACACCAACGGTTCACTTGGATGTAAACTGAAAGCTTTTGGCTCGGGCTTGTGTCCCTGTTGCCGTCTGCGGTTCAACATGTTGCCTTTGCTCTCCCTCCTGCAGGTAACACATGTCAAAATGGCCTCATGCCCGCCCTGGTGCGTCCCACCCTGCCCGCCATCCAGACCTCACTGGGCATGAAGCAGTTTCTCCCGTTTCCATTGGATACGGCCTCAGCGGTGAGCCTCTTCCCAGGATTCAACACGGTGAGTGTTGTGTGTGTCACGTGATCTGCTGTTCGGCCCTCGCTGAGGTCATCCTGATGGATACCAGTGATATGACCGATTGCTTTCATGTGTTCAGGACTCCACATCTCTGTTTCTCATCTCGACGTATCTCTAAAATATTCACATTTGGACACATCTTTATTTGAAGCTGTTATCACCGACTCAGAACAATGAGCAGCTTTGAGCTTTGAGATAACAAGGTCTGAGATTCCTCAGTTGTATTTGGTCAAGTTCATGCTTCTGCATTTTTCTTTTAATCTAATAAAATGCTCTCACTTTAACAGTGAAACGTGTTATTGAAATGATGCTTTTAATGGTTTGATGCATCCCTTTGAAAAATCGAAGGAATGTGTTTTATGTTGTCGACGTTCCACTTAAGAGGAGCGCATTTTTCTGTGAGAGAAATATTTTGTTGTGCAAACATTTGAGCTCTCCAACCATTCTGCATTTCTGTTACAGAAACTACATAATTCCTCTTTTAGTGATGCAAAAAAAGTAGAAGCATATGTGGAAATGGTATGATCATTGTGATAGTGCACTTACTGTCCAGACATTTTCAACTCCATCTTGGTGATTTATTGACAGCCCGACATGTCTTTAGGCTCTAAGACCAAAACTCATTAACTGAGAGCAGGTTATTTTTCTTTGAGGAATTTGACCGCAGAGTACGGCTCATCTTCTTGTTAACAGTCACATCTGTTTTTATTTTAAGCTCCAACACAGAAACATAGTTTACCATAAAAAAAGACAGTTGGCATCCAGGCTGTCCAAAACTTATATTTTAAATGTGCAGTAAGTGCTGGCGCTTTGAATGTCTCTTTGAACGTCTCACAGTAACAGCTAAGAACGCGTCTGAGTGCAGCTTTTGTGAGAAACTCTGAGAGCATAGTTTGCAAACATGCTCCATGTTTGTGTGTGTGATGTGTGTCAGCTCCAGCGCAGATTAATGTTATCTTTTTGTCCTTTTTCTTACTCACCTGTAGTTTCTAAAATGATTTATAGATATTTTTCAAAAGGTTTTCGAAAAAATGACCAAATTCGACAGCCTACTTTTCTTTCAGTGATATTATTTTTCCTCTGCAGATACTACTGAGTTTCAGAAATGTCCTTGAAGGCAGTAGCTTTTAAATTGAATAAACCTCAGCCATGTTCCTTCTGACCCAATCGCCAGAATAAATGTTAGCATTGTGCGTTTCTGCAAACCGTGAATATGTTGCATTTTCATTTCAGATGTAGCCGCTGTGTTGACACTTCTCATTTCTTTACCTTTAAATTGGCTATTTTAGGTTCTGACACACTGTGATTACCATGTGGTTAGGTTTCGATTAGGGTAACTATATACTCACACTCTCACTCTGACCTTGTCGCATATCGACGTTTGGTAATGAGTTTGACCTCCCCATACGACGTGCAAGGTACCCTGGGTGCGTTGGTTGTCGATGCTGATGGGACGTCCTGTCAAGTTCTGCCTGTCACATGCATTGTCTTCTTTCAAAATACACTTCTGTTTCACAGGAAATTTAATGTTTACATACAGTCTCTTTCAAAATAAACTCACCACACACACTGCAATTTGACATATTTTTTCCCGTCAACAACTAAAGGATGTGGTTGGGTTTATGAGAGGTCGCCATCTTGCGCCGCCATGTATGTAAGGCAGCCCGAGCGGACAATCCAGCCAGCCAGAGAACGTGTTTCGCGTGTATAAATAAACCAACGAAGACAGCGGAAGGAAGGAAGAAGGAGGAGGAAACAGCAGAGAGTGTTAGTAGTTCGTCGACAGAGGGTAGTGAAAAGTTTTTTTAGTCATAAAGTTTGCGAATGGACCACACTTACCACACAACAGGAGAGAATGAACCCGAACCGTCATCTGCGAGGAAAAGAAGACGCAACTTCACTCCTTGTGATGCACTCTCTGCGGCGCTTTTCCTCCTGATGATATATCTCCCCAACGATGGTAGCAGTGGCACCGAATCCCATTCTGTGCAGCCCTGCAATCTAGAATTTGACCACTGATGTCACTGTTTTCAATGGTTTTCAACCCATTTTACACAGTGGCCCTTTAAGTTAAAGGGAAAAAACCGAAAAAAGGTCATGTTCTGGGTTAAATTAAGTCTGTTTCTTAATGTTACCTGATGTAAATACATAACATGAGTGACGTCAGTGTACGACGAGTGTACGTATTTTGCCCAACATCACGTTAAAGCAACACTGACTTTCGGTTTCACTGGACACACACTGCAGTCTCTTGGCTGAAAGTCTTATTTTGTTTGACCCCTCTGCCCGCCCTATGCAGACTTTCTCGCTCTTTATACACCATTTGCTCTCAGCATCAAATATTGCCATGGATGGATTTACATTGGAGTTATCATACACCAAGGGACCTGACAAATCAGCAGTATTTGACTGCACTGGGAATGAGAACAAGTTGGCCATAGCTACGAAATGTTCAGATTAATGTTCAGATTATTTCATTCATAGTCAACATTTCATTCTGGCTCCTGGGCTGAAAAATAAACATCGATCTTCGTTGTTTTTTTTTATGCCTTTCACAGCCTTCTGTCGTTGCTGTTGTTGGTCAGTGCTGAACATACTTGCAACAGCTCTCCAAAGAGTTTCACAGTATTAGTAACAATGACAGTATCTTGACCCTGGCCCTGGTACTCGGATTGAAAGCGTCCACTCACAACCTTCTAAGTATAAAAATTTAAATTATATACTGTGTGTAAGATCTTGACTACTGTTTATGTTCAAAGTGGTCTCTGACATCAACCCTATCCACTAAAATGTCAGTTATATACAACTAATTTAAATTTAGCACAATGAGAAAATGCTGTTATGTATCTTGCAAGTCATAAACGTATCCAAAAATTTGTTCAGTGACAACATATTAAATTTGTTTTCCTGCAATATCCAGTCTTAGAGCTCAAACAATATGCAGAAATAAAGCAGTTAATATTTTGGTAATTAGTTGAGTTCAGTTGTAGCTACTCAAATAAAAAGACTGTCTTTGTATCATGTGGTATTAAACTAATTATATTTAGGTGTTGGTCTGTTTGTCAGTCAAAAGAAACCATTTGAAAACGTGTGTTTGGGCTCTTGGAACCATGCACACCAAATGATTGATGAACCGATGACGAAAATTGTCATTAGTTGCAAGAATGAACACAATAACGACCCCTCTCTGTTTTATGCTGCGATTGATTTTGGCATGGTTTACTGTTTTATATTATTACGCTGTATACAATTTTATTTTGACATGGAAAAGGCTCCATCATGTTTTAAATTTTGAAATGAGAAAGCTCATTGTTTTTAAACAGGCACGTCACATTTCAGAGACAAACTCCTCACTGGTTTAAACAGCTTTCTGAAATGCAACCGTAGCATGTGGCTACGCAGCTTTTATTGGATTTGCGATCAGTGAGGCGCTACCTTTTAAATGGAGCACTCACCCGATGTGCACTTACTGTACCAGGACTTGTGTGTACACTCATATGGATCTATTGATTCTCTTTTTGAAAGCAGAAAGTAATTATGAGGAAGTATGTGGCCTCGCGCTGCTCGACTCAGCGAGGTCATCAAAATAAAAAAAATGATGACTTGGTGTAAAAAGAAAAACTCTGACAGAGATTTTTTTTTCCAGCAGCTCCTTTTGAATTGCAAGGATAGCTCAATTTAAAAATCTGCTGGAAAGAGAGGTTGAAATATGGAGCACAGCTGGAGACAAGTGAGAGAAAAACACATAAAGGGGGGAAAAAAAAAACAAAGTGGGGACGTGAAGAAGAGCCGAGATAACCCATGGGAAGACAGATTGTTTCATGAGAAAGTTCAGGAATACTGCGTCCCTTTTCTCGCCCCTGTCTAATCTGTATTTAACAGACTTGTCTGCAGATAATGAGTAATACACTGGGAGGCCTCCAAGTGGTGGAAAGCTGATACTAGATTAACACAAAGTAATCACCTCTTGCTCTCCGTCGCACAAACACACACCATTCTCACTCATTCAACCCTTCGCTCGTCTCTCTCGGCCTCTTTCTGTTTCCCTTTTAAGTCCCTTATTCTCTCAAACTTTCCTCCGAGATCCCGATTTCCTTACTCGGTTGTAAAAGCAGGAGTTGACACCAGACGCTTTATAAGAAACAAAAGGAGTCCATACACAAGTTACTGTTCTACATTCTGTTGTGCCGCCCCCCTTTCTTCAGTGCTTTCAACACCAGTGTAAGTTTGGTTTCAAGGGTGCAACAAAGGAGCCTGTTTGCCAGCTTGTAGGTCTGATCGGGTTTCTTTATGTGTCACACAGACGCAGGCTGCCTGGGTGGGAAAGGATGTTTTACAAATCTTATAAACACTGCTGGAAGAGCTGAAATGTCAAACCAGTGCCACAGAGGGAAAGGGACTGGATTCAGATTGTTCGCTGAGTTAAGTTAGAAACAAACTGGCAGCAATTTTTTTTACTTTAAGTATCTGAAGTAGAACTCTGCAGTGAACGCAAGTGAAAACCTTGAATCTCGAGGGATTTTTTTTTTTTTTGCTTTCAGATTAACTGAAGGTTATAAATGAGTACAAACAGAAGAAAAGCAGACCTGAAAGAAAGAAATAAGAGGAGAAAGTGATAAGGGTAAAATAAAGGTTGAAAGAAATGGGAAAGGAAGGTAAGAAGGACAGAGGTAGGATTTAGATAAAAATGATTTAAGGATAAAAAGAAACAGTTTCATGTTAAATGTAAAATACGGAGCATAAAGGACAATATTTCCCTCTGAAGGCCACACATGTGAAATGTGTTTTTCCATGCACGGGTCAATCTTGAGAGTTTTTTGCTCTGTAACATGTCTTCTTTTAGATTATAAGAGAACACCCAAAATACACATTTAGGTGTTTATTTTAGTTCAGATTTCGGTTCTGGAAGTTTATGACAAAAGCAAATATTTAAATTTGTCCCTCCACCGCACAGTCGTAGCAACAACTCTCTCTCCCTCATCTCTGTCAGACAGTCTGCTCAGTATGACCCACACACATCCACTATTTACACAGAATTTTATTCCCTGTAAACTTGTTTTGCTGAATATTTATTGTTGTTATGTTATTGTTATTTTATAATTTCTTTTTTTTATGTTACTTTATTCCTTATTTATTCCTTATCTCTGTCTTTGACTATAAGGTGACCTTGAGTGTCATGAAAGGCACCTATAAATAAAATGTACTGTTATTATTAAAAATGCCTAATTTGCAACCTGTAAACATAAAAAAATGTGTAATGCAATATAATTGTTTTAATGTAAGTAATAAACTGGGGAAGTTTCATGATGATATTTGTTAATTCAAAATTCTACCCTGTTCATGACCATCTCCACTTAAATGTAACAGATTTTAAATGTAAAGTTGTATAAATGGAAATAATAAATATGTTCTTAAAAAGGTCCAGTGTGTAGGATTCAGGGGGATATATTAGCAGAAATGAAATAGTACATTTTATTTGGTGTATAATCATCTCAAAATAAGAACTGTTGTGTTTTTGTTACCTTAGAATGAGCTGTTCATATCTACATAGGGAACCGCCATGTTTCTACAGTAGCCCAGAATGGACAAACCAAGCACTGTCTTTAGATAGGGCAATTCTGGTGAAACTGCATTATTCAGAGTATTTTACCAGTTTAAATAATCTGGTCCATTTATGTGAGGAAGAGACTTCTGTGGATAATTTGGCTCAAGGTAAAAAAAAATCCTGGACATCTGGATCTTAAAGCAACAGTGCGTAAGACTGAAGGAGAGTTAGTGGCATCTAGTGGTGAGGACTGCAGATTGCAACCAGCTGAAACTTCTCAGAGAATTCCTTCAGTGTTCATTGTTAAGACGTTTTTTTACTGGGAGCCGAATTATCCGCAGAGGTCTCTTCCTCTACAAAACAAACAGAATAGATGATTAAAATCAGTAAAACCAGCGCTATACAGTATGTGCACACCTTATTTCTGATCCAGACGTTCAGGAGGTTTTCACCGGAAGCTTAGTCTGAGTGGGCGGAAGTTCGCTGCATAGATCAGCCTCTCATTGGGTGGAAGGAGCCACCCGCTGAAGTCCCGCCCTACCACCTCCAGTTGTCATAGTCGACAAATGTCCTTTACTAACTTTTGCAGTGTTTGGTCTTGCGGGGATGTAGCCATTTTTCTGCCATGGTTCGTGTCCTGTAGGCGATATTTTTGTGGGCGTGTTACACCAAAACCTGTTTCCCCCCGGCAATATTTTTACAAGCGCACCGTTGCTGTGGCACCGCCAAGAACGACTGTGATTGGTTGAAAGAAATAAGCAGCCGGGGCGTTTTTTCTCCAATCTTAAAGTGAGAGTCGGCCCAGCCAGACCTTTCTTTTCTTGAGAAAGGTCTGGAGAGCGAGACTAGTGGAAGCTCAATTATCTGCAGACAAAACAAACAGACCAGGGGTCTCATTTATAGACACTGCATACACACAAAACAAGGCCTGAAAGAAGCATACGCCACCTCCCATGCAAACGTTGTGATCTATAAAAACAGACTTGATAGGAGAAAGCTTATGAACATTTAGAAGATGGGAAATTGGTGACACAGATAGTGGGGTGGAAGCCTGATTGTAGAAATTGTCAAATGATTTTTGGCTCACACCATTTTTACGTATATTTTTAGTATGGATTCTACATATTGTTTATAAGTGAGACCCCAGTTAATTTAAACCAGTAAAAACACAGTAAAAAAATCAGTGTTTTTCTGATGCTCCTTGTCACAGAGGGGCTTCCAGCTACAGTGGCTAACGCAAAAACACAAATGGCCCTGTCTAGAGCCAGTGTTTGTTTAGTGTGTCCATTCTGGGCTACTGTAGAAACATGGCGGTGCAACATGGCAATCTCTGTAGACAAGGACCTGGGGTCCGTTTCACAAAGCAGGTTCAACAAACTCTGAGTCTAATCCTGAACTCTGAGTTATCTACTCTGAGATAGGAAACTCTGAGTTTCCGGTTCCAGAACAGCTGATTTGAATCAGTTTAATCAACTCGGAGTAGTTTCACCTGGAGTTAAGCGTGTGCACCACAACTATAAAAAGCCAGCATCAATGGAGCCCCGATTCGACGAGTCACCATGGCAACGGGGACGGGGAGGGCTGCGTTTTTCACCCCACTAGAATTAGAAATCTTAATGCACTCATACTGCGAGTTTGAACACGTTTCAAAAAGAAGTGCAACACCGCTGCAGCTACAAAAGAGAGGGAGACGGCGTGGGAGAATAAATAAGTTTAAATGTAGTCCTTTGCAATCACAATAATATTACAGGGGAAAACTGCTTGAATGGTAGCCTATTAATTTATTTCACTTAGGTGCAATCCCGCGGGGGAGAAGCGCACTTGGCAGCAGTTTAGGATGAAATATAAAAACACTGGTAAGACCTCGGCATAATCTCATGGGGGTACCTCATTTTGATCATGTTTTACATTGTAAAGGAAATATTAAGTGGCTGTTTGACTGTGCAGTTGTTTTATCCCCAACATAAAGCTGTTTTCACACACATAAATGTCTTCTCATCTATATCATGTTCTGTTAAATCATTAAGCCTGTTTAAACTAACACAGACTTCTACTGAGCCAACAGAAAGAAGGCAGATGCCTGTAAAACGAGCACACTTTTCTGACCGCCCTGCATACAGTTGCCTTACTCAAGTGCTCTGCATCTCCGACATTGTACAAAAAACTTCCATTTGCAAAGAAACGCAGCGCAACACACAATATCTGCTGGGATGTGAGAGCATGACTACGACTGGTAATGTTGCAAATGTAAGGACGGATTAGGTTGTGTGTGTAGATGATGGACTGTGACGTGAAACGGTACAGCTCAAAAAGATAATTGTGTGGAAATGCTAAAACATCTATGCGCGGTCTGATAACCATCTCCCGACGAATATTTAATTCTCTGCGCAGTAATGCTGCTCCTTCATCCACGGGATCGTTATCAGAAGGACATGTCATGTTAGTGGAAAAAGTCGCCACCTACTGTGCCTGATGGACTTCTAATGGACTCTGATTTTTTTAATGATTGTTTTTTAAATGACAGACAGCAGAACGTCTACGCCAAAACTGAAAACCTGCTGACTGAATGAATGAAATCAGATGGAGTGTGTGGCTCTGAAAGAGGACGGAGACAAAGAGAAACTTGAGGTTCATTGAGAAAAACCTGGTCCCGACCAGGTTAGGTTCATAGAGTCTGTTACTACGGTAACTGACCGAGAGCTTAAGTTACCTCTCTCTCTGAAACAGGCTAGAGTTACCCCTCTTTCTCTGGTTTGAGTTACCTCTCTTTTTGAAATGGAAAACTCAGAGTTTCCCTCATTTCAGGGTTAACAGACTCTGAGTTTTCACTAAACCTGCTTTGTGAAACGGACCCCAGCTCCCTATGTAGATATAAACGAGTCATTCTAAGGTAATGAAAACACAATGATTCTTATTTTCAGGTGATTATAATCTAAAGAAAACATGCTTGTTATATTATTTTCCATTTCTACCAATACATCACCATAAATCCTGCACACTGGACCTTTCAGTTATCGGAGAAAAATAGGTGAGCTCACATTAACAGGTGCTGGGCTGACAGCCTGTCTGCAACAAGCAGAACAGCATCTGAGAAAAAAAAGTGAATCTGCTTTATTCAGTGTTTTTACCAGTTTTAATCACCTGGTCTGAAGGACTTCTAATTGGGAGAAGTTTCAGCTGGTTGCAATTTGCAGTCTTCACCGCTAGACGTCACTAAATCCCACACACATTGCTCCTGTAAGTAAAGTACATAAATTTAACTTTAACTAAAAACTTGCTTTCTATCTCCACATTCGGGCAATATGGCCTCAGTCAAGCAGTTTATTAGAAGATGCAGATCTCTGATTATAACTGTGCACAGAGACCAAACAGCTGTTCGATTGAGTGCAGCAGATTTTGTGATTTACACATGAAGAAGAAGCTAGTTTCCATCTGAACTCCCACTGACAGCACACTCTTTATACATTTGCTGAGATGAGGTCAGATTTGCTTTCGTGCCTCCGGGGCTCAATAAACATTCACACTCTCTTATTCAAAAAAATAAAAACACCAAATAATCCTATAGATGCTGACAGTGGTTCCATTAACAGACTTGAGCAGCGAGAACACACTTCATCCCAAAACACTCCCATTATTGGATGGATTTTTCACATGTGGCACAAAAGAAAATAGAGAGTAGTGAAAGTGTGTGCGTGTCCACACCTGCATGAAATGGGACTAATACCAAAAGTCTCTTGTTGAGCTTTTGCGCAATCTTGTTCTGAGCTGAGTGACTGACACAATCAGGAAGTCTTTAGCCGGAGGGAACGAGAGAAAGGATGTTTGTTATCCCGCTGCATTTTCTCTCTCTATTTTTTGTCCCAGGTGGGCCTCTTAATTCGAGGAATTGTAACAGAAAAATGTGGCTTTGAGACATAAAAAGACTGTGCACATATAATTACATGTGCTTGAAGACACGTGGGGGGTATAAAAGGTCTCTCAGGAGGCTCCAGTTTGAGAGGAGCTTTTAGACAAACAAAGTGATGTAGTTCAGATGAGAGAAAAAGAGAAAAAGATGAGGTCACGTTGTCTTGTAGACATCACGGCTTTATTACCAGGTGTGGAGCAATTTATGAGCCGCTTCATCTATATCTGCTTCTCCAGGCCATCAAAAAGAGAAAATGTTGGCATTGCATGTTTCTGCAAACCATGAATATATTATATGTTCCAGATGTATCATATCAACATCTCTAAAGTTACGTAGTTTATGAGCTGACTGTGTCATCAGGAGGTGGAAGGGAGTGACACCTGGGCGAGACGCCTGCCAAGCTGCAGAGCAGTGTGCAAGACCACCAAACAACAAAACACGATTTTTTTTTTTTTTGTGTGAGTTATTGTTGTTTTTCCAGCAGCTTCTTGGCCACCATTTGTGGGGATTGTGCCATGAAAAGAATTTGTTTTTTCAACCAAGACAATGATGCATTTCCAGCGGGAATGGACCTTTTCCAGCAGGGACGTTTTGACATATCAAAGTAGAAAAAGCACAGGTGTATTTCATAACATTAATGAAAGCTGCATTCCATTCAACACTTAATAAAGTATATTAAAAAAAACAAAAAACACTGAAATAGCTTACTGGGACACTTAAATGGAACTTAGCCATCATTAATGTCAACTTCAGCTGTGCTTTTCCTACTATGACTAGCCAAAATGCCTGCTGTAACAACCAGTCTCACTCAGAAGTCGTCGAAATCCAGCACTTGGACAGTGACTTGCAGCGTCAGACACTGACAAAAAAGCTGTCCTTTAGCATCGGCAATAAATGGGGCCGGCCACCATTGCAGTTTAATCCTTTGAAACCTGAGCAAATTGGCTTGATTTCCTTTAAAAACAAGGAAAGACGGCAATGAGCAGTGAAAGAAGAAATGACCCAAATAATTAGGGAGAAATTAGTGAAAGGAGAAAATTAAAAACAAGGAAATTAGTTTTAAAAAAACGAAAGAAACTCAAAAACAAACAAACAAGGAAAGACTTTAAGAGAGTGCTTGAATATTATAATAATTCTGTAAAATGATTTTAAACTGTAATAAAAAAAAAATAATTATTATTATTTTCCTAGCTTTTTTCTTTTTCCCCTATTTTTCAAAAATTTTTTTTTTTTTTTTTTTTGGCAATTTGTGGGGCGTTTCTTACCAAGTTGCTCATTGCCTTTTTTTCTATATTTCTGAAAGAAATTGCACCGATCTGCTCAGTGTGTAAAGCTTTAAATACTTGCAGGGGTGGGGTGGGTCCAACAAACACCGACTTTCACACGGGGAAGCGGTGTTTGCATCCTGTAAGATTTTAAAGCCAAACCCTGTTCTTTTTTCTGAAACCTAACCACATGTGTTAGCTGTTAGAGGGGGAAAAAACTGTATTAATGTAGTGCTTTTATTTTGAAAGAGACTGTATGTAAACATTAAATTTCCTGTGAAAACAGAAGTGTATTTTGAAAGAAGACAATGCATGTAACAGGCAGAACTTGACACGGCGTCCCAGAACAAAAACAACAAACGCAGCCAGGGTACCTTGCACATTGTATCTGGACGTAGAAAGTTCATGACCAAACGTCGTTATGTGACGGGGTCAGAGTGAGAATGTGTCTTCTATTGTGCCATCAAACTAGGTATATTCTGGCAAATCATGCTCTTTGCCCTCACCATAAGCAGGTGGTTTTTATGCTCAAACCTTACCACACAGTATCCACAGTGTTGTTGAAACATTAGGTTACAACATATCCGCTACATAATAATGTGAGCGCAAATGTAACATCTGTTATTTGCAGAAATGAACAATGCCACATGTTTTCTAGCGACTGGGTGCAATACGTTATTCAAAGTCATAATATTTCTGTACAGTTGTTGCTTTAATATGGTTAATGCTCTTTGATTATAAACAGGAATCCAGAGAATCCATCCATCTACAGTGAATCCAGAATATGAATTCGCATTAATTAAAAAGAAAAGTGAAATATCACTTTGACATAAGTATTCAGACTCTTATATCAGTGCTTAGTTGAAGTACCATTAGCAGCCGTGTGTCTTATGCACACCTGGATGTGGAGATTTTCTGCCGCACTTCTGCCAGGGTTTCATTAAGGATATTTCTGTACTTTGCTCCATTAAGTTTTCCCTCAACCCTGACCAGTCCCTGCCACTGCAAAACACCCCAACAGCATGATGCTGCCACCACCATGCTGATCAGAGGTGCCTGGTAACCTCCAGACATGACGCTTAGAATTGAGGTCAAATTCATTCTCGGTTTCATCAGCACAGAGAATCTTTTTTCCTTTTTTTTTTTCTCACAGTCTGAGTCTTTTAGGTGTTTTCATGTGTTTCACACTGAGGAGAGGCTGCTGCCTGTCTGGCCACTCCACCATCGCTGCAACAGTGGAGCGCTGCAGTCATAGTTGTCCCTCTGTGGGTTTCTCACATCCCCACACATGCAGAATCTCTAGAGCTCAGCCAGAGTTGCCTTCATGTACTACTCCCAAGGCCCTGCTCCTCAGATTGCTAAGTTTGGACAGGCAGCTCTAGGAAAAGTCTGGGCTGATCCAGAATTATGGAGGCCACTGGGCTTTTGGGAACACTCAATGCAGCAGAATTTCATGTGCAGCCTTCCCCAGATTTGTGTCTCCACACAGTCCTGTCTCTCAGCTCCACAGGCAGGTCCTTCAACCTCATGGTTTGGCTTCTGCTCTGATTTGCATTGTGAGCTGTGAGACCTTATACACAGGTGTGTGTGTGTGGCTTTCCAAATCATGCTCAATCAAGTGAATCTACCGCAGCTGGACTCTAATCAGGGTGTGGACACATCTCAGAAATGAGTGAATGTCACAGCAGAGAGTCTGAATGTGATTTTTTTCAGAGTTTTTTAATAATTTGCAAACATTTCTAAAACCCCATTTTTGCTTTGTGCAAAGTAGGTCTGAAAAACACAATTTGTGCCCAAACAAAACAATAAAAGATGCACATAAATAACTGATTTTGCTCTTGAATTATTAACTTAAGTGCAGAAATTAATAATGTATGCACAGAAATTAAATAATATAATAAAGATTTTCATTAGCAATTCATGGTATGTCAAAAATAACAAATCCAAATTCTATCCTTGTGCATGCCTCTGTTAAAAATCAAAACAAAAATATAATGAATCCAGCCAGCTCGTTTTCATTAAATTGTTCATGGACTGATAATTTAACTGTTTTTTGCATTATAAATTCAATTGTTTTGACATTCATAACCACTAATTAGTTTTTTACTCATGGGAACAAACAAATATTCCCATGTTTTATTTAATCTCTCAGCAGTCTCTCAACTGAATTTCCGGACACTTTACCACATAATATAAACTGAACAAAAATCTAAACAATAAAATCTTTTTTGTGCTCCCATTTTTCATGAGTTGAAATAAAAGATCTAAGACTTTCTACACACAAAAGGCTTCATTTACAAATTTGTTAAATTTAAAGTTTAATTGACTGGTTTAATGTGATGCATGAAATTTATACTATGGAACAATTCACCTTTGAACTGAGACTTAAGACAGATTTATTTGAAAAACTTTGGAAAGGATGGATTGAATTTATTACGCCACATAAAACAGACTTCAAATAAAAGTTGTATAGTAACTTAGTGCTGGCCAATGTACCAAATGAATCAGTGTACTGTTGTTAATTTCCTGAATGATGTGAGCTCTGTGTACTGTCATGCTGTGAGCCCTGAGAGGTGATAGATTCAATGGGCAATTCAGTGTAAATTCAATGTTACTTTGATTAAACGTAGTATTGTTTAATTGTTTATTCGTCTGCACATTTTTGTTTATCATTTGTCTATTTATTTGTCCGCATGGTGGAAAGAGTACAAAAAAGTGTGTACTGTGAGAGTGGATTTGTACCTGATGATTTCTTTTTATGAATTTAAAAATAAAGAAAATAACAAAAAAATAAATAAAAAATCTGAGCTAGTGAGAACTTCGGCAACATAATCATCGTTATTAACAGGTGTGCCCTGGGATCGTCAAAATAGAGGGCCACTGTAAAATATGATGCTGCAAGTTTTAGGGGAGCATGTATATTAAAACTGCCTTATTCTGACTCTTAAGGCCCGTCCCAATACCCCCCCTTAGCCCTACCCCTACATTTGCGCGTTCCCGCGAGGGGTAGTGGTGTCCCAAATCCTTTTTGTGTGTAGGGGTAGGGGGCATAATGAGGGGTAGTGGGTATGAAACTAGCCCTTCGGAGCGAGGGATTTCAGATGCTGACTTGCCAACGAGGGGTAGACGTCGCCATGACTACCACTGAGGGGAAAAAAGTTCATACATAGCTAACGTTACCATCGTCAGGTTGCTTGTTAGCTAGCTAGCTCACACTATCTGGCGTCTGTCTGTCCTGTTCTGCAAAATTGTCGGACTTTACACATTACGATAACATGCCAGCTAGTATAACTATGCTGCCTTGTAATGTTAGCTGGTTAGCTAGCTAGCTAGCAGAAGTCCCCTGTCGTCTGTCGTTCATCAAACAAAGCATGATGAATGCAACTAACGCGATCGGTAGGATGAATGAGACTCCATTGTAGATGCCAACTGGAAATGTAGATGGTTCGCAGCTTCCTGTTTAAAATAGTTATGTATGCGTGAATGTAACCGACGTGGTGACGTAGTGAGTGGTGTCCCAGTTCCTAGGGAGAGATTTCAACCCATATCCCTCGGGGGGTATTGGGATTGGGCCTTAGCAGCACCTCGGCTTGTCCTGTTGGTATCAGTGTCACTGATTCAGTGACACATCAAATTAATCAAAATGTTTCTGGTGCAATAAGAATTTTGTGACTTTGTCATTCCCCATCTGTTTTCATTTCATGTAGAGATTCAGTTTTTGGTTTGTGTCAGAATTTGGATTCAGAGCAGCTAAAATGAAGGCAAAAAACAATGATGAACAAGGTGTCAGATTTTGTGACGTCCTCTCAGTGGCAGCCCCAGCACATCCTTGTGCCCTAGGCAAGCCTACCTTTGTAAATTAATACACTCTTTTCAGTAGTGTAGCGGTTGTTGAAGGAGCACCTCAACAACCGGAGCAGCTTTTGTAGTTTCGACATGATAACGATACAGTGTGTTTCGGGGTTCATGGATAACTCGCCGATCTCCCCCAGCGAGCAGGTAGTAAGTGTAATGAGCTGGGAGGGGAGCCAGGGGGCAGGAGCCCCGAAAAAAGGCGTCTCTATTATTTAGTAGGCTTTGCTATAGTTATGCTGTATTTGAAAATTACAGCTGTCAAGGCTTTTTTTCCCTTCTCCCATCTGTGGCGCCTCCTATGGATGATGGCGCCCTTAGCATTCGCTTGTACTGCCTACGCCACAGGCCGGCACTGTGTCCTCTTATCGCCATAAAAGGAGCAATTTAATTTAACTGAGGTGAAATTTCATCACCAAATTCAGAGAAACAATTTCTTTTTGACACACCCGTTGTGTTACTGTTGACCAGCTGTAAAAACTCAGTGTCTGGAGGATGGCACACAGTTACTTTGTGGCCAGTTCACAGTAAAAGAAACAGAAAGAGAGCTTAGACGAACTTTTGGGATTGCTCTGCAACTTTCAATTGATTCAATCATGGAAGAGTTATTGAAATTGCCACCTTGAAAGAAGTGGAGCAAACCAGAGGAGAAAAAATGGGGGAGAAAAGAAGGGAGAGCTCAACAGGAATGGGTGAGTTTTGGAGTGTAATGAAAGAGAAAAGTGAAAGGGGGGGGAAGTAGTTTTCAGTTTAACAGAGTGGAGGAAGTGTGTGTGTGTGTGTGTGTGTGTGTGTGTGTGTGTGTGTGTTTGGGTTGTCTTTCTTTGGCCCTGAAAATAACATCTATCTTGCCCGGAGCCTACATTTGTCTTGGAGAAACAATACAAACTCCATTTCCCCCTGCAGAGTAATCAGGAATGTGATTTATCGATTCCGCGCGCAGATCTGCACGCTGGGAAATTGCTTTGTAGTCCTGCAGCAGCAGTGACACACAGGCCTCCGTCTGCCCCCACGACAGCATCACAGTCCATTTTAATGTGTACCCACTCCTCGCTAAGTCAATGTTAGCATCAATGACTGCAATGGAGATGTGCTCTTTGACAAAGCCGATGTGCTTTTTGACAAACAGTGAAGTCAAAGGAATTCTTTAGTGCTTTCAGGGTTCTGAAAGTTAAAATCCTGTTTGTTTTTATGCAGAGGCAATGTTCAGGGTCAGCTGGAGTGCTTTCAAACATCACATATCTGGTTTGGTTTCAGCTTCATTAAGGTCTGGTGTCATGCTCATCAATGTTTCCTGTTGGTTGGTGACACTAATCTTGGGTGTCCATCTTAACTGGGCTGATTTTATAAATCTTCTGTGCTGCCAGGTTGAAGATGTATCTGAAACATTGACGTTTCGCCAAGAAATACACTTAAAGTCTTCATCACATATATTATATGAGTCTATATAGACATGCATGTAAACTTGATTGGTTGGCAGAGGTATACAACCGAGAGGTGGTAATTCTATGTTATGTAAGAGCTGGATACCATGACGGAACAAAGATGATCTTGGGCTCGCCACTTAGGAAAACATTTATAGATGAATTGACGTAAAAACAAAGTGATTTATAAGAACTAAAAAGCACAGTAAAGAAGAAACAAATACACACACCTTGTGCAAGCCACGTATGAAGTGAGCAACTATGGCGCAGTGGTTTGTCCCCTGTTGTAATAAGGAAGCATTTGAAATGTAGACGGGCTTCTTGTACATAACAACAGAAGCCAAGGCTCATCTGTATTGTTGTATTTAGAAATGGCACAGTACCAAATGGACATAAACTTGACAAATGACGATGTGTAACACTGAAGCTCCGGCTTGACTTGACTTTGATGCTCCTCTCTATGATGCATTATGGTGTCTGTCAGCCATAGACTACATGAAACAATGGATGTGGGCATTCCAGTTGTCGCCATCTTGTTTTTTTGGGCCAGATGTGACCATATTTGGACGAGAGGGTGAAGCTGTGGAGGAACGAGGGGTGGATCTGACTCATAGACATAAAGTTAAGCCTTAATAAAATTGAAACAGGTGAATTAAATAAGTTAAATCTTCTGTATAGTTGTTCTGAATGATAAAATTAGCTATCGAGATCAAAACTGTTTTTTGTACCAGGCAGTAAACATGTTTATTTCTGCTGTGAAGTTGGCCATTTTAACATGAGGGTCTATGGGGACTGACTGGCCTCTGGAACCAGCCTCAAGGGGCCATTCAAAAAACTGCAGTTTTTGGCACTCCTATGTGGGCATCATTTTTCAGCCCCGGGGGTTGCCGCTTGCTTTTAGCTCACTGCCTTGGTTCACTCTACCATTCTCATCGCCACCACTTCCAGCCATAGGCAGATTATGAGACAGTCGGCCCCTGGGCACAAATATGCAAAGGGCCCGAGCACCTCTCCAACACAGGACAATAAAGACACACAGACTTTATGATTTTGCCTCTTTTTGTTTTTCATCTCTCTGTAGTCATTATGCATTGTTGCGTCTCTTTGCACTCCCTTTGCATCTCTTTGTTTTGAGTCTTTTCGTGGTCGGTACATGCTGCAGTAACTTGAGTGACATTTTGCAGATGAAGGCCCGCACAAACTTGGTCCCCCTGGGTCAGTAATCCATCCATCGATCCAGGCAGCTATTGGCAAGAGAAAGAAGTTCTGATAAACAAACAGTACTACCTGTCCAACACTGAACAGTTATCAACTAGGGGATAAACATAATGGAGCATTTAGCAGCTAAAGAGACAGATATTCTGACTGAGCAGGGCCAGAAAAACACATTGTCTCCAAGTGACTAAAAAATCCATTCATCCTGCTTTAAGGTTGAATTAATTATAGCGACGTCACCTCAGAGACATCGCCATTCGTCTTATAACAAAGTCACGTATCTCACATAAAGTATGATCTAATCTAATCTAAACCAACGTATCGGTACATCATCCCTAAGACTCCCATTCTATCTTTGAAACTTTTGGATTTCACTAAAAGAAAATCTTCAAAAAGGATTTACGGTGGTGAAAACTACTTCCAGAGCCAGCCGCTCCTCCCTCTCTTTAGCTCCATCCCTTTTTGTTTTTTTCTATTGTTGACTTTCAAATGACAAATGATCGCTCAAATCATGCTCTGTATGATGATAAAACGAAAAGAACAAAGGGTTAGTCAGGGCTGTTTTGCAGACTCTCATTTGATTTACACGTGTCCCATAAACATCTAATGGACTCTATAAATTGTATTCCCGGGGGAAGCGTGCGTGCCCACAAAACGGCGGGGAATGATCAAAGCTAGAGAGCGAGCGGGACCACCGCGGTGCCAGCCGCCTTCCCTCCAGCGAGTCACACCTGCTGGAGTGGAGTGCATATCTGTCTAATGTGCAGCGCAGCGGTCCTTATCATTTAGCTCTTGTGCTCTGGGGCTTTTTAACCCCCTGAACTGAGTGGAAGCTTTATGTTGGCGGAGCTAGTCTTGATGTGTTCTCTCACGATAATATTTCACTCTCCCTGGATCGCTGCCAGCTCACCGCTCTCTCTCCGGTGGAATGCAGAGATAATAGTGGGGAGCTCAAGATGATTTTTTATGGAGGTGCTTAGTGCCAGCTTCCCAGGCGAGGCCGAGCTGATGCTGTAGTCCGGCGTCTCCTCCCTGTCTCAGTGACCCACTGCTACTGTACACCACAGTTTGGCGAATAGCTCTCAAAGCTCCTCTGTGTGTTTAAATTCTGCGAAATGTCAGCCGCACTGTGATAACTGATGAACACAGGAGTTTGGATCGAACGACAGTGATGTATATCTGTGTTTCAGTACACACTCTGCACATCAGAGGCTTGGATGTAGGAGAGGAATGGAAGACAGAAGCAATCTGTTTTTGCTTATTTGACAGCGTTGCCATGTGCTTGGGGTTCTTTGAGGCGATAACAAAAATATGTCAGCTTTAAATGCCCATCTGGTCATCTTAAAACGGGGAAAACTACTCAATTTGAGAATTCAAGAAGGTATGTAGTAGCTAAAAACGTCAGTTTTGGATTTTAGTTTAGGTTTGTGAGAGAATTGTGGTTGCAGAAAGTGACATCAGTAGATTTCTGTAAACAACAGCAGAAGCACTGGACCTGGAAGATGTGTACAAAGTCTGAGTCATCAAAAACTGTCACCTCCAGGTCATTTAAAATTGATCTGCTGGCAAACAAGTGCCAGAAAAAGTCTCTGTCAGAGTCTGTCAAAAATGCTGTCTTTTCAGTTGTTGCAGGCATGACCACAAATATTTAGCACATGATGCTGACGAATCTTGATTTGGGAGCAGATGGTCACAGTTTGGGGTCCTTGTCTCATACCAACACTCTCTTAAACCTAAACGACAGAATAGATCAATTTCCAGTGACTTCTAAAAGGACACACATGACTGTGCCCAAACGACATATTTCCCTCCTGATGGTCACAGTTTTAAACGTGTTCTTAACTTTATGTAACAGTTGTGGTTATGCAACAAAACTAGGTGGTTAGGTTTAGAATAAAGCATCATGGTTTGGCTATAAATAAATATTTTGTGACAGACGTCCCACACATCACATCCTATCATGTCCCATATGTCCTGTCACATACATCACTGGTGTAGCATGCTACACATACTAGCATACTACGCTACGTTGTCATTAAAAGGAATTATCGTTGACTTTGGGGCATGAACACTGGTCTCCTGAGTGAAAGTCCCATCACCCCTCAGTCCTTACACAATATTACACTTGTCGCTTTTATGTTACATCACCTCACTTCCTCCTTTGCTTCCGTAATAATTACAACAGCCACTAGAGGGCCACCTTACAATGAACACGAGTATAGGTTGTAACAAGTTGCTTGCACGGTTGCATACCAATATTTGGTCACATCACTCTGCATGTGATATCGAAGCCAAAGCTACCCTTTGCATCAGGCTTTCATCTGACTCCATTGTAAGACATCTGCGGCAATACTTGACACTTAAAGCAATTGATGTGGCAACCTGGAAGTCATTGAAAAATATTGCGCTTGGGCAGTGACTTGCGGTGTCAGACACTGACGAAAAAGCCATCCCTTAACGTCGGCATGATACCCGGCTGGTTGCCGTTATAGTTTAATGGCGCTCAGCAGCATCAGGGGGAAACAGGGGGACATGAACGCAAGTTAAGGCAACGAAAGTACGATTAAGGTGGGTGGGTGAGGTGGTGGATGGGTCCAACAAACGCCGACCTTCACCCGGGAGAGCGGTGCTCGCATCCCATATTATAAAGCCAAACCCTGGTCTTTTTTCCTAAACCCAACCATGTGTGTTAGCTGTTGAAGGCAAAATCCAGGGTACCTTTCACGTCATATCTGGATGGGGAAAGTCCATGACCACACGTCGATATGTGACGAGGTCGGAGTGAGAATATGATGGATGTGGGGAGGGGAGGCAGATGGGTCACACATAACCGGACTTTCACCCAGGAAACCCAGTTTGTGTCCTGTTTAAAATCAAAAGTCAGTGTTCTTTTAATGTAATGCTGCGTTATTTATGAGTTTGTTGCGCACTTCACGTTACCTTATGTAACAAACATAATTTTGTTAACTCAGTGTGTCACTATCGGATACAAAGGGGCGTGACAAAGCGGTGGTATTTGACAACCTGGTAACGAGAGCGGCTCGACAGTATCAGTGTTGCGGACCCTCCACTTTGAGGATGCATTTGAAATCGAAGTTAGATTACAGTACATGACACTAGATTAGATTACACAGTCCAGTCTAGTCCACAGTACATTACATTTTACTTTCACGCTATGTGTTGCAAAAAAAGTGAAACCGCCCCAAAACAGCTTAGCGCTCACAAGTTAGCACAACATGTCAAACCAAATACTCACAAGCACAGGAGTGCAAAGGAGGAAAGAAGGGAGAACTCTATTAAACAGCTCTATATGTGAAAGCAGCACCCTTGAGTTTGCAGAAAGTTTTGCATGACTCACATTCATGAGACTCTAGGTCACAAGAAAAAATATCTGAAGCTCACCAGCTGATTGATGATTGGAAACAAAAAAAAAAGAAACATGTTTCTGCCACACATTATTTTCTCTTTTCTCTAATCTTGATTTTTTTTAATATTAAATTTGAATCTGACAGTCAAAATTTTTAACTATTCAAATGAAACCATCTGAGACAGAAACATCACTTTTTGATACAACCTGTGAGAAAAGGGTGTGAGTCAACGTTTCCTGAGAAGGGTCACAAGCCAAAACAGTTGGTGACTATTGCCGCAGATGACTAGGAGGTATGTCTGGGTTGAATTTGGAAGTTCATTAGATTTCTCCAGCCAGATTTAATTTTAGTGAAGTTTATAAGGAGAGCAGTGGCTTCATAGGATCATCTTCCTTCTCTCTCACGTTAACAGCTGTCTCACTGGAGGCCTGAATCTGAAGCTACTTAGCCAGAAAAGTTGCGGTTTGTTTTTTCCTATTGAGGTTTAACTCAACCGGAGATGGTTTCTGCCTCCAAGAAATGTTTACATCAATGAAACAAAAACAGTCTGCACATTGCACACATATGAAAACTGAGTATTATTACCTTTAAAGACAGCTGTGTAAGTTTCCCAGAGCTGAACATGCTCTTTGTCTGACATCCATCCCTCAGTAATCTCCTCCACTGTGTGTGCGTGTGTTAAGGTTGGCCTCACGCTGTACCGTGTTTCACCGTAAAAACAGAACCAGCTGGAGCTCGAGTGTGAGCAGTTTGCACCTGCAGCGCCATTGTTCCCATAATGAAAAGCACACTATTCCCAGTGGGAGAATTCAACGGTGTCTTTCTGCACAGAGACAAGGTTGACCCGGAAATTTACGATAAACTCCCAGAACTAAATCATCGTTTTGATGAGGCAGCCTGGGGCTGACAGAGTTGTACGAGGTCTTCAGACACACCCTGTTTGTCTCCACTTATACTTCCCCTCCTTCCTTTCTCATATGAATTTTTCTCATGAGCAGTGTTTTTCTCTTCATGAGCTCATATAAATGTGTCCCCTGTGTGCTTAAGGAACTCAAACAAGGGTCAGCCGTTAATCATTTCTGCCGCAAAGCCCCAAGAAGGTGGCAGCCTCCTTGGAGCTGAAGTAACTGGGCTGGGAGTCAGTGGTTTGAATTCCTAGCTTTGCCTGGGAAAATCTACGCAGCAAAAATGCAATAACTGTCATTGTGTTGCAGTTTGAGGAGCATACAAAACCACAAGGGAAGCCCCTCAAATGCAGCCAATAAGTGCAAATTATCTGTAACAACACCGGGCTTTACTGAAGCGGTTAATATGCATAAATATGTAGAACTGATTAAATGAGAAGCAGGGAGTTTTGATAAAGAGCATGCATGCATGCTCAGCAACCTTTTCCTGCATTAAGTGAAGCTAAAGAATACCAACATCAGTGAAGGCAGGATTAGAAACTTAATGCCCCGCAGGGCCTGTGAGGAAAGTTACAGGGAATTTGGCGCATACGTTGCATTGTTAAGATCCAGTGTTTGCAGGTGGCTCATGCATTTTTCTATCCGAGGGCATTGATTTTGGAAATCCAATAGATGGCCACACTCCTCGGGCTCCTCTCTCATTACCACAGTATCAGCCTTGTTTGATATTCATGGTGGAATATTATGAGAAGATAAATCGTTTAATCTTAGTTTTTATTGAACCCTGTCATCAGTGAGACACTCTCCTCCATCCTGTGGGTGTAGCTGAAGCACTTTGATAGAATGATGGATTAGAAATTAGCCTGTGAGGGAATTTAGCAAAAACACGATCGAACTCCATCCGCTTGAGTTTCACTGCACGGCTGGTGATTTATATGCAAAAACACTTTCAATGTCCTGACATTGCACTATTCCAGAGCTTATTACAGTAGACTATATGCTAAAAGCAGAATGCATTATTTTTTAAGCACATGTACCTTATTAAAAACCAAATTTTCCACGTCCATGACTGTTTTGTCTCCATGAAGATTTTTTTTTATGTTGTTTTGCTGCCAACTTTAACGCTACGCCGTGACTTTTCTTGTCACTGCATGTCAGAGAGACCACCTGTCAACCAAAAATGTGGATGGTACTGTAACAGCTTTTTCCTATTAAGTTTTGGGCTTCTGTGGGTGGTACAGTCTCAGTGATGCACACTAAATGTTAGCAGCTTTTCAGTTAGATTTTTTCTGCATTGTCATCATTGCTAAATCAACACATTTACAGATGACACAGGTGTGTTCGTTCTTAATCAGCAGCCGGTACTCAGAGGCGGTAGCAGGAGCAAAAATCAATTCATTCCCATGGAGAAGACAAAAATGGATTCCTGATTTTCATCTTTAAGTAAGCCAAGCATTTTGATGCATTTTGCCTGGAGGTTCATGTACAAACTTTTAGGGGTGCTTTAGTCCAGTTTTCTCTAAGTCTGTACAGAGTGTAGGTAGAAGAAGAAGAAGAAGAAGTTGCCGAAAAATGCCCAACTCTCAGACACAACTAAAAGTTTGAGTCTTTACTTGACAAAAGCAAAGTGAATACACAGATAACAGCCCAAAGACAAAGGTATCTGAAAATACCACACAGGTTCAAAGTCTATGACAGAGCAAAAATCGTTGAATATCACTAGGAGAAAACTCAGAGAACAAAACACAAGAACACTTACTAACACAGTGAAGATGAACTGACACAGACAGAAGGAATCACACAGACTAAATACACGAGGGAGAATGTTAATGAGGGACAGGTGTGACTAATCAGGGAAGGGTAGGTAATCAAACAAGCGGGGAAACATACGAGGGCACAGAGTGGAGTATCTGAAATGAGAGACAGAGGTGAGAACCAAAATAAAACAGGAAACAGTAACTAAAAAACTTGAATCAAGAAAAGATAACCTTAATCACATGACCAAGGATATAGTATTGACCTGCAGTATAAAACATGACTTGTTTGGCTTCCATACTTCATGAAGGTCACTGTTTCACCAAAACACAACAAAGTAGAAACAAGACAACGGTGTGTCTCAAATCACATACATCCGTTAGTTCACTTCCATGTAGTATATATGTGCACCATGTACTCATTGGTGTAGTGCACGAGTTTCGACAGGGGAGTTTTGCCTTAAACCAAACACGGCCGTTGTGCACTCAGCGGAAATGACAACCGCAAATTAGCTAGTTAGCAAACTAGCATTAGCATTCGCGTTATCGTTCGCGGTACCAAATCCTTACAGACCACTAAATTAACCCAGTAAACATAGTGCTGGGTTATACCTGACAACAGTATAGTGATGCTTAGTGCAAAAAACACATGTATTTGTACAATGCAGTGATGTTCACGGTCGCACAGTCCTCGGCCGCCATTTCCAGTTTGAAAAGTGGTCCCTCCCCTTCCGCTACGCAGCCAAGATGGCGACCATTGAGGGCGAGAAGTGTCCGTAGTTCCACACTCAACTTTTTGACCGGTTTGAGTGCACCATCCGGGTACTCATAGTGCACTGCATTCTTTCATACTTCTCAGTGTGAACGCACTTATGCACTCAAAATATTAAGCGTAAGTACAGAAGTAGGTGATTTGAGACACAGCATAAGAGCCTACAACCATGTTAGGGGCCCTGTGAGAATGTACTTAGACACAATGGTACTTTGAGCCAAATGTCAGCATGCTCACAATCACATGCTGATGTTTAGCAGGTATTAAAGTGTACAGGCTGGTCTCATACACTGTTTATATGTATACCTATGAAAAGTAATGCACCAGAACAAACAGCACAGGACATTCCCTCAGGCAAACAGTGGTCATGTCCTGTATGAAACCAAGTGTACTTAGAGTTATTTTAAAGTATGTTGTCACCATTTTCTGTTTCCTAAACCTAATTTATGTAATCTTACATGCCTAAACCTCATCTACATTATTTGTTATTAAGTACATAACTTTACATCAAGTATGGAACCAGATGACATCTTTCATGTGCTAATTCGTTAGATAAATGATGTGTCATTGACGCTTCAAGTCTCCGTTCTGTCAGTTTGGCTAAAGTTGTGCTGAATTTAGGCTCTTATGTCTATTTTGCAAGTCTTGGTGGTGCTTTTTGTGGTTTGGCTTTGGACGGTGTTGGCATGTGGCTGCAAGTCAGTCACCAGGATGTGGAAATAAACTCATCAATCTGTAAATTCTGCCACTTCTAGCTAGCTAGTTGCTAGTTAGCCAGGTGGACGTTTTCAAGTGTAAACATCAGTTAACAACAAGGAAAGATGGAGAAGAATGGACACCAGCTTATCTGGCATCCTGCTAGCCACTGTACTGTCATGGAAATTAAACTGGACAACCTCCCTGCTGTATCAGTTTCCAACAGGATATCAGCAGCTGACTTTGATCCAGCAAAACTTGGCTGAATCCTGGACATCGCCATTCAACCGGGTGACTTTTTTTCTATATTCTGATCCAACAGAGCAGAGGCCAGGTTTATGGTCAATCGTGTGTGATGGTGGGATGGTGAGTAGCTGTCCTGTTCCTGCTGTAGATCACTGCTGTATGCTGTTGCAGCCATCTTGTTGAAGTCAGGACGTGTAGACAGTTGAATTTTTCCGCAACCAGAACCATCAGGAACCATGGACAATTATAAAGCAGCGGCCAACAACGTAAGAAGATGCAAAGCAGAACAAAGTGACTGATGGGATCACATTTCACTGGAGCTGTTTGTTGTATAGTTCCATTTGACAAATAAATAATTGATTGAATGGCTGTTGTATGAGATTTTGTTAAAGTCTACATGTTACCTTCTAAGTGTTATACGCTGACACAAGTGCTGACACTTGCTAAGCAGCACTGAATATAAAGTACAGCTGCGGGCATCACTTCCTGCACACCTGAGTGTTTCACCTGCTTCAATTTGACCCTGGATCTCTTTTTAGAATGGCGGATGTAAAAGCTTATCAGACAGATCTTCAGTTAGACCAAAATATAATGAATTATTTCTTTACCAGTTTTAGCTCCACAACGTCTCACAGGTGGAACACTATGCTGGTGCTGCATGGTGTGTGATTCTTTAAGGCTATGGGAGTACCTGGTGCAAAGGGGGGTTACGGTGTTACATTTTTATCTTTCATCTCAGCTGGTCGGAGGACAGACTGCGAGGCTGCCAAATGCCTTGAGGGAGCTCTTCCAGTTCAATATTTCATCCTGATAGAGCCCAGTGGTGTGAGAGGGGTCAGCGGTGAAGAGCAATGGGAAAAACCGGAGGGAACATTCATACCTGGTGAAAAACACCGTGTCTGTGGGAGAGAAGTGCAAAAAGAGCAGGGGAAGAAGGGAAGGGAGCACAGACAAAGAGGGTCGGGGTTACAGGGAAAAAAGAGAGAGAAACATTGAAAGGATGAGACGAACAAGAAGTGTCTGAGGCAGGAGGAGGGTTGGAGGGTGGAGAACATTTTCATAGAGGTATAAAAACAAAAAAAGACAGTGAAAGCAAACAGAGTGCAATGTTCGACCTTCCTCACAACACATCCATTTGGGCCTTGCAGCTTCTTTCTTTTTATTTCTGTCTCCCGACCTTCATTTTGTGGTTCTGTTCCTCAACTCCCATCACTAAGCAACGTGTCTTTATAAATAATAATAATAATAATAATGAGACATGTTATGACCTATTTCACATTGTCCCTGCCTCTCCATTATTCTGTGTCAACTAATGAATACATAGACGCACTACTTTTTAGCAAAATGCAAAATACACTTACCTGTTGGAGTGTTTGCACAAGAGAGATCTATTAGTCTGAGAAGCATCCACCTGAAGGAAAAAGCAAATAAACACGTATAATTACTGTATCAAGTGGAAGCAGACTTTTCCCCAAAGTTTGAGAATGATCAAATAAATCTTTAGTAAGTCAGTTAAAACCGCTAAAATATGAAAGAAGGGTTTGAAGACAGAGAGCAGATTTTATGAATATCAGTCAGAGCACAGACAGTGTGAATTTTCCAATCCAGTGAAGCACTCAACAATGAAATCTCTCGCTTCTGCCTTCCTATCTATCAGTCTTTCCTTCTTTATGTGTGTGTGTGTCTGTTGGAGTCATTACAGCCATTATACTGCACATAATTGCACCCTTTAGAATACGACTTCTGGATAAATATAGCACCTAGAATGCTGTGAGCTAATTCTTCATGTCATTTATACATTTTATCAATGCATTCATCTTTCAAATGAGTGGCACCTGCACAAGATTGGCCCACGTATTCATACGCGTATGGTAAGGAGCTCTGAAGCAGACAAAATGTAGTAAAAGGTTGGTCTGTTGGTTAAAAAGAAGCTTTTCATTTGTTTTATTTTACTAACAAAAACTTAATCTCAGATTTAATCAGTTATCTATTTTCTCCATGTAACATTTCCTCTTTGTCAATGTTCCTTATGCATATATAATGAAATTGGCATGTGCGATTAATTGTTCCTAGGATGGTGAAGGCACGACCTACTCTGCTTTACTTTGCTTCTGATTGGCTTGCCCTGACATTCCTACCCTAACCCTAACTAATCTCACTCTTCCTGCATAAACCTAACAACCCAACAAATGAGTGCAAGCAACCAAGCCCAGTTGCCAGAAGAAAATGTTAGCATTGTATGTTTTTGTAAACCACAAATTCTGGTCCTCTTGTAAATGCTGCCGTGAGAACACGAACTTTGTAACAAAATTAGTCCCTGATTCAGACCAAAGCAAGACAACAGTAGGTCTGAAAGCACCCGTAGAGACTGAAATGCCAAGCTGCTCTTGATTGGTCAGAATTTCCATGTGGGAAAAATCCAGGAAGTAAAGCAAACTTTGAAGAAGAGTACACTTGCAAGATAAATGTGACACTTTCTAATGTCACAATGGAGGGACAACTACGCAGGTTGATTTTAGCGCTGCTCATCGTGGACTATATTGCTGTCATTGTTCATTTTAGTCAAACCATACAGTTTGAAAACGAGGTGCGGCTCCAACTAGAAAACAGTGTTTTGATGCATTGGATGTGCTGAATGTGCATATTAAGGCAGTACAGGAGGAGGTGCACATTAATAATCCTCCAGGACTGCCCAACTTTACAGCAAAAATAAACATGTTTACAGCCTGGTACAAAGAACGCTTTTAGTTTTTATAGCTAATTTCAACATGCATGACAACTGAACAGGTGGTGGATTTTTTTATAACTCACCTGTTTACATTTCACCAAGGCTTGAAGTTCATATTTAAGGGCAGGGCCACTTAAGTGACAGGCTGTCTGCAAAGCATTGCTAAAATCTGTGAGTCAGATCCACAGCTCCAACCTCTCGTTCAAATATGGTCACTTCTGGCACCAAAAAAACCAAACCACCAAACCAAGATTTGTTTTTAGCTTAGTTGTGTGTACAGTTAGAAAGGTTAGTTAGTCCTGCGATGAGGTGAGTGTTCTCATGCTGTGTTCTACCCTGTTGTTTGTTCTGGTCTTCACACAATGCGGCATCGATGGAGCCATTTTTCTTGCGCTCAATATTCACACTTTTTCCCTTGTACTTGAACTGCTGCTCAACAATTTCCCTTGGGATGAATAAAGCTCTGTCTTATTTCTTATTGGTTATATTTTTGACCGTTTGGGGACTCCATAGTATCTGGTATGACAGTATTACACAGTGGCTCGGTGGTTTAATATTGTTGTTTTTTTCTTTTTTTGAAACCTTCATCGCTTTTTTCTTCCTCCCTGGGTTAATATTTTGCCGGTCACTCCTGTATCATAATGCCCTGTGTTTCTCGCTCATTATAAGCCAATCAAATCCCCCCTCGGATTTGACTTGCTAATTCCTGAAGTCCTTCCCGTGTGGCAACAATCTGCGACATCGGCTGATGATGAACTAACGGACTGGGTCAGGCGGCGGAGGTAATTGGGAGACACATAGGAGGGAGGATTACATTTGACAGGTCATTCATCCCACTTTGGTTAATAGCAAGGCTGGCGGCCGTGAATGGAGCATTTAGACCTCACCAGTGGAGCCCTCATTGACCAGTCATTCTCTTTTCTATATGTATTTTAATAGATATGAATGTATATTTTAAAAACCTTGTTGCTATTACAGCATAGATTCCTCAGTGCCTCTGGAGCACGAACAGAGAACACCCAGTATAAACACTACATGCCTCAGTCATGCACACATTTCACCTATAGCCTACATTGTGTATAATATATCAAAACACAGGGGTCTGTCGGACAGGTATGTGCCAACCAGTAAATATAGCACATATAGTGTGTGTGTCCAGGCTGTACACACTTACTCTGACATGTATGACATACACCTTCGCAGGATATCATTATAAGGCTGCAGAATTCCCATGGCTGCAAATAAATCCCTTGTTATTTAAAATGTATATGTATGTGCAGTTGGTTTTGTTGTTGTTTGGGCTCAGTATTTTCTGGATGTTTCTTTTTTTAAGTGCTTATTTTGAAAGGTTTTTCAAATGTGAAAATTGGAGGTTTTAATGTTACATCAGCTGATGTCCTCATCCAAATGTTCTCCTTTCTGTCTGTGACTGGAAGCATATTCTGAGCTTTTTTCTATAAACCGTGTGAGCATACCTTATTCTATCAGAAAACAACATTTTTTGGACATGGGTGGATATAAAATCCAGCTGAGGTTCATTTTGAACCTGTCTGTAAACTCAGAACAGCAGTGGTTAGAAGTGAAATCTAGTTGCTGCTGCTCAAACAGGAAGTTGAAGCTGGCCTGTGGGTTTCTCAAAGTAGGTAGAACTAGAATTGTCATATCTCATTTGTTGAAAACCCTAAAACAACCTCTTGTGGTCAAATAAATACTGATGTTGTCTATAACCTCTTTTGAGAGGAGGTCAGGGTGGATATTTGGGTTATGACGTATGAGAATTTGACACTAGAGGATGTGGCTCACGACTCATCTCCTACCTGCAGTCAATGACGGCCATCTTTCCCTAATATAGTATTCGGCTAGATAGCTTGCAAATGATTTTTTTTTTTACCTGGAGGTCTTTTCCCAAAGATCTGCCTGAAAGATGCAGAGTCACTTGTGGAGCAACATTTTATCAGCCACATAACCAACCACAAGCTTCATTACTTCTTTCCTGCAGCTTTCCACCAGTAAATCCAGTTTTGGTTGTATAGCGCTAAAGTCGACCTCAAGGCTCAGCTTTGGTGAGGTATATTTCCTGGATCTTCATGTTGTTGTGCTGTCAGTTGTGGTAGTTGTTTCAGACCGGAGGTTTTATTTCGCAGTGGAAGGAGTTTTAGTACCACTACCTGCAGCCATTATGTTCTTGTCATCTTTCGTCTGACAGAATCAGTGGGAACAGGTATGGGAATATTTCCAGCAACTAAGCTTCTCAGTCTTCAAAACTAGCTTTCTGCTTTGTGACGTGCCTGGTAATATACTGCCCAACACTGACGGGCAGGAGCTTGATATTGCAGCTCCACTTCCTGATCGTTACTGCGCAGACTCTGGCTTCAAAAGATGGCAGGGCCTGTATTTGGGATATTTTGGCTTCATTTTTGCACAGTGGGAGGACGTGGTGACATGTCGTCCATCTTTATGTACAGTCTATAGTTTTGACCAAGGTGGAAAATAACACACTGTTGCCTTTTAGTTTGTGTTCACACTGATTTTTTTCAAACATGACATCACACACAGTGACTGATTGTCAATTTTGGCGACTGTCATCCTGCATCGTCAAGACTCGTGGTGAAATCAACGTCTGATGGCTGACAGCAGGTAGTGCTGCAATTTCAGGCTTCTAATGTGCATTTTTATAGTTTCACAAAGAGCTCACCAAGTAATTACTGGTTATGATCATTATTAGTAATATTAGACTGCAAATCGACTGCATGTTATGAATAATGAAAACGAGGCTTCTTGCACAGCCGTAATCTGCAGGGTATGACTGTGGTATCTTTCTGTCATGCACTTTTTAATGGACTTAATGAACTGAAGTGCACGGAGTATGATACAAGCACAACAGAGCACAGTTTTAACTGACTGATGAGGGGAATCTCTGTGTTGTTACCATGGTTACAAAATGATTTACATAAATATATACATGTCTTATACAGTTCATTTGTAAGACCTTTAAATGAACAGTTCACTATCAGCATTATCAATAGTTAGGTTTTGGAAATCATGCTAAATCACACATTATATATCCAGTGGCGCCCCAGAAGGTGGGGGTGGAGGACATGGCTCCCCTGATGGCCCACTGGCAAAAATCGCTGGAGGCAGATATTACTGTCTTTAAGACGCTGTGGTGCACTCATTTTTTCAGGTGGGTAGTTGTAGCTTGTGAAACTTGACAACCTAAGGCATCCGTTGGCACCAACCCCATCAGCATCGCTCCAAAGTTAGACTAAACTCTTGCTTTTTCCCTCAGCAGCAGTAAGTAGAGTTTTGATTTGATCAGAGCTGGTTAGATCAGACCAGTGGATGAGAAGAGTAGCTGTTTGTGAGTGAAAGCAAACTTGTTAGACCCAGCACAATGAATGGTTAACTTTCATTATCGCTGCTCCTGGCGTTCTGCTGCTCCGTCCCTGCCACAGTGCACTGAGTGCTACAAGAGTGAGGTGCTTTCTATATCCAAATGGTCCATATATTCCAACAGCGCTCCTACTTAGTGGTCCAGCTTCAAAAATAGAAAATCAAAATGTGGCGGCAGACTTTTTAATCACAGCGGCCGCCACAAATAAATGGAAAAAAAAAACAACAACCACATAACACGTAAAAACAGGATTGTCGTGGAGCTCATAATGTTAACTGTGCTCGTGTTAGTCTATGCACATCAGATAATTTGTAATATTAACTGTGGAATAAGAAACCAAAGTTCATCAGCATGCGATTCCTTCACTCTCATATTGGCACAGTTTCCAGCTAGCCTATATGCTACTACAGCACAAGCGAATCCCTGAAATTCTGTTATGGCTTTTGGTTTTGGTGTGACATCCCAACACAGGCACATCTGGCCACCCCTATGAAAAAATTCTGGGGTGCAGCCACTGTTACTATCATTAGCTGTCAGACCAGAATTGGAACCAAAACAAGATCCGTCTTTCCAAGCAGTCTTAGGTTGCTTTCACACCTGTAGATGGGTTCATTTGGTCCGTACCACAGGGGAAAAAATAAATAATTTTTGCATTTTAGTTTTGGTTTGGTTCCTGTTCACACTGACTTTCTGCAAACGAACCAAGAGGAGTAAACATATAGTTCTACCCACTGACAGGTAACTCATCCTGCATCATCAGGACCCACATGGGGAAATCAAAGTCTGGTGACTAACAGACATTTATGCAGCAACATTTTAAAGCTTCTTAAGTGTTTATGTTCTTCACACTGAGCTTATTCAGAAATAAGTGATTGTAAACATTATTAGAAGACTATTATTAGACCACCTCAAAAACAAGGTGATTCACCTCAAGGTGTTTATCCTAATAAAATAAACTTAATCATTCAGACTGCTAATCAATGGCATGTTATGAATAATGACTAATATAGGGACACGATGAAAAGAAGACTTTTTCAATGGACTTGATGACTGGACAAAGTACACAGAGTCGGATACAATGATGGCAGTTTCAACAGATTTGCAATCAGAGAAAATACCCACACTGACATGTATATGTGTTGCCATGGCGCCCCACAGAATTGGATAGCACCATAGCCAATCAGAGCAAAAAACAAGGTGACATATTCATTGCACTAAGTCCCACTGGTTTGCCAACCAGTGGGGCTAACTGATATATTATGCTTTTGCCGTATCCCGTCTGCAAACAGGCAAAAACGTCCTTCCTGGAAGTGAAGGCTTCTCGGGCAGTCTTCTGTTCCTCTCTCAAGGAAAAAGATAAGTGTAGTTGACTTAGCGTTTCTTCCAAAGCTAAATTGAATGGACACGGTCCTTCAACAGCTGCCATCTTGGCTGTTTATTTTTTGACTCCTACGGCGTAGCGCTGTCCTCATTATGTTACGCCCGCCCAGAGCCTGCCTCTGTCAGATAGACTGATCTGATTGGTCCGATGGCGATTCAGCAGGCTCTGCTCGTCGGGGCCACATCCCCGTGCAGAGCAAATTCGAATTTGCTAGGGGCGGGGCATCTGGATTTCCAGGTTAATGGTTACATGTATGACGTGACCTTTTAGGATCAGTTATGAGATTGCAGACAGATTTCACAATCAGCAGATGGATTTATTTTTGGTTTAGCAGTCGAAATCCTGCTTAAGTCACTGATTAGCTGTCATAAAATCCTGCGGTTGGGTCGTTTTCTTTCACACCGCGAATGAACTGCACCAGAGTCAATTTGGAAGTGGACTTATATGGAGCTACATTAGGGTCAAAAGTTTTGTAATTGAAAAAATAAAATTTGAAACTGAAAATTCATGTGTTGATCTTGAATTTTGAAAAATACAACAATGTATTCAAAATAAAAATAAGTGTATGAAACGTTTTTTTCAGGTTAAATATAATTTTGATTCACTTTTGTAATTCTTTTGAATAAATAATTTATTTTCACTTTTCACTTCCATATATATATTTTAACATTTGAGGTCTTATTTTTTTCAGTTGCATGTTTTATCTTTTTTCACTTCCATATATATGTTAAAATAAGACCTCAAAACATGCAACTGTAAAAAATAAGACATTTATCTTTTTTCACTTCCATATATATGTTAAAATAAGACCTCAAATGTCTTATTTTTTTCAGTTGCATGTTTTATCTTTTTTCACTTACATATATATGTTAAAATAAGACCTCAAATGTCTTATTTTTTACAGTTGCATGTTTTATCTTTTTTTCACTTACATATATATGTTAAAATAAGACCTCAAATGTTAAAATATATATGGAAGTGAAAAGTGAAAATAAATTATTTATTCAAAAGAATTACCAAAGTGAATCAAAATTATATTTAACCTGAAAAAAAGTTTCATACACTTTTTTTTATTTTGAATACATTGTTGTATTTTTCAAAATTTAAGATCAACACATGAATTTTCAGTTTCAAATTTTATTTTTTCAATTACAAAACTTTTGACCATAATCTAGCTCCACAGAGACCCAACTTTTCTTGTGTTCTCGGTTCGATTCTTTGGTCCACGCCAGGGTTTGATTGACAGTTTTCACACCAGCGCAAACAGACCTGAGTTTGTTTTAACTTAACCAGACAGGTGTGAAAGCATCCTTACTCCTGTTGTTTGGTTTGCAATCGGGTTCAGTCGAGAGAAAGCACGTCAATCTTATGCATAGAGACAATAGATCCAAAAACACTGTCAAGTCAGTCTTGGAATATTATGAACCTTTTACGATGTGTTTCTATTTCTATCCCCCCAAAAAAGAGTGGGTTTGAAAACCAGAATCACTGCCTACAGTTCACAGAGGGCCGAGTTACAACTCCAAGAATCTTCCAAGCCCCAATCTGTAATTTGTTTGACCACATAAATTATGTATTTACATGCATAATGAAGAGGTTTGAGTTATAATGTTGATGGAAGACCACCATTTTGTGTGTTGCTTATTAGATGATTAACCAAACACACCGGTTTTACTGCTTAACTGATGTAAACAAAGCATAATAGCATCAATAATTAATAACTTAGAGGTTGTTCCTGTCCACAGTTGTTTTGGAGTAAAAGGAGGTTGTGCTTTTCCTACCTCGTACATGATGCACGATAATTAACACACGTTCAGACAGCAAAAATGCAACTAACTGCTCCTTCAGAGTGATAGTAATCTCCTCAGAAAACGCTCAGACAGCCGAATTAAACTCAAATGTCACGTAATTGATTATTTGATCCTCTGTGCTGTATTTTAATGCCAGCTTGTTTGTTGGACACTAACTCTTTTTGTCACACACAAGCCCATATCAGGGACGGCTGGCATACGAAGACTCCTGCGACCACAACAGATAGCACTCAGTGTGTGTTTTTGTTCCCTTTATCAGTCGTCGGCTGTAAAAGTCAGCCCGTCTCGACCGCCATCTCAGCTCATCACTGTCTTGTCCTGTCACATTATCCGGCAGCGCTGAGTAGGGGAGCGTCAGCGGCGGCTGCTGTGCTGAACTTTGAGGCGGACAGGCCTTCTGTGGGCTGTCAGATAGTATCCGGCAAATGACCTGCTTATTCTCCCTCTCTGTCGACACGCTGCCGACGTCTCCGCTGACAGAGACACGTCAGAGTGAATCAGAGGCAGACAGACGAATGAAAGGAGACACCCACGGAGAAGAAAGATGTACTTATATTGTTACGATACCTTATTGAATTTTCTCAGAATGCTAACAAAAGAATAAAGCTTTAAAATCTGGATTTAGATTCAACTTTATTGTCAAATACATCTGAAATTTTGTAAGTGAAATTAAGGCATCAAAATGAAGACAGAGAAAACATGACGGGGGATAGAAAAATGAAATTGCAGATTAAAAAAATGTGAGAAACAAAAAGCAAATATGTGTTAAGAGCACAAGATCAACAAGAATTTAAAGCAGAAAGCTATTTAAAGCTGCATTATGCAATGTTTTAATATTTAAATAAATAAGCTACACCACACATTACTGACTGTGTGACTCTGTGTAAGATCCTAAACCCTCCATGTTTACCTGAAAGAGCTTTTTTCGACAATGTTAAGGATGTTTATGTGAGTACAAGACCTGTTCAAAGACACTGCAAACATTTCGCTTTCTTTAATTGCAGATTGGCTGTGTTCGCCATCTGCTCTCTGATCGTCTGTGGCGGCTTTACGGTTACCTCCGCCTCAGGCGAGAGGCTGTTTTGAGGCAGACAGCTCATCAGGATGATTGACAAGTGTTAGTGCTGGAACTCAACCAACTGAGGAAAAATTGCATATTAGAGCTTTAGGAAGTGATTTGAAAGATGACACTGAATTTATCGTGCACTGTACGCTGCTGCAGGCTTAGAAATGGGCATGTGTGATACGCTGCGTGTGTGTGTGTGTGTGGGTGTGTGTGGGTGTTTGTAGTTCATGCGTTATGTGTGTCGCGGTACATTTGCTCCAGAGACATTTCCGTCCCTGGCAGGCGTGGCCCATGTGGAGTGTGTGGCTCAGTGGGTGGCTGATGGGAGCAGGAGCTCGGGGAATAACATGTCCCTGGCACTGCAGCTGCTCTCTGCAGACGAGGCCCTGAACACATCATGTTTCAGTGCAGGGAGAGAGTGACGGGGGGGTTTCTTAAAAAGATACATGGAAAAAAAGATGCACAGGAGGTGGGGGAATTTCGGCACTGAATTGTGGGTAAATTAGCCGCCAAGAATAGCTCAGTGGAATAAATTCAGACGGAGAACTTTGAATCCCATTTTCAACACTTAATACCCAGTGATTAATGATATTGCCACATATTTAAATCTCGCCTGATCACTTTGCAGGATTTGTGCCATTTCTTGTGGCCTCATCACCACAGATTCATTTCACAGCATCTGCACCACAGTGAAGGAGAAATAACATGTTTCTAGCCCAGTGCGTGTTTCTAGTAAGAGGTCATCCATTCTCTCGTGGCCCAGATGTTTTTAACTGGCGTTAGCTTTCCAGAGCTCAGGCCCCAGTTTCCCAGCAGGCTGCAGTGTGTCTGGTTCTCTGCTGTAGTGTTTCCCTCCTGCCAGCGAGCCTTGCCAACTCCATGTGTCATCCTCTTCTCCCTTCCCAAAAAACTTGGGTGAGATTTACAGTACAAAGGTAGACTGTTGCATAACACTTTTTTTTCTCTCCAATTTAGCAACAAAGTGTGTCAGGGCAAAGGCAGAGGACAGTCTCCGCTCTGGTAACGTAGTGCAGAGTTTTCAGGGTGAAAAGCTGCACATTTCACTGTATATCATCACATGCATTCCAGCTGAGAGAGTGGGTGTTGCTTGCTTCTACCTCTCTGACATTGCCTACACACATTTAACGCAGTGTGTTTTATAATGCTGACTGTGCGTAGCATTGCAATCAAAAGAACAAAAGAACAGATGTCACTGATATGACAGTGATATGAACTCATAGCAGCTGGTCACCTCTGATATTCTGGAGGCTCCTTCCTGATGTTAGCTACTCTAAAATGCTGTGCTCTATATTTTAAACATTTCATTTCTCTGAGTCATTTTCAGTAAACGTATTCTCCATTAAAAGCCGATAATGCATTCCGTTTTTTCCCCCCACCCAACTGTTAAGTAGGTGTATTAGATCATACTACCTTTGAATACTGCTGTAAAAGCTTTTATTGTCTCTGGACAGTCATGAGCCATACAATCCAGGATAACTGCAATTTTTCACTTAAGTGTAACCATTCTTAACATAGGAGGGCATGACCTTGCCACAGTTTGCTCTGGCTGTGTTTTTCATCAGACCTTGAAAGCATTTATGCCATCACTGAATTTTATTTTCTAATATATCGCAATGGAGCAAAACCAAGGATTTGTTTCTGCTTTCAAGCTGCAGTACTAATTTAGTGGCCACTAACGGGCAGTGGAACATGCTGTAAACACATTATTGTTATTTTTCACCTTATAAGTTGGTGCCGTAGCATTGTTCCGACATCCCAATAGTCCGACGTCCCGTTGTTCCGATATGTGATTACACTAGGCTATATTGTATTTGTGTACCATAGAGGATCAGCAAATGCAACAAAAGTAGGATACTGGTTGAGATACAAGTGTCATAGAGAGGAGAGAATGAAACACCATAACCTCCTGTTATTAACTCTGGGGTCCGGGTTGTGTGGGGAGCTCTCCGCGGTGCTGAACGGCTCCCGGCGGGCGTATTTCTGCCTTGATGGTGCGCCGCGACCGGCTCTGGGTCAGCTGGGAAAGGCTTGAGGCGGAGCAGGCTCACGGCTTATGTGTTTGTCACTTTCTTTTTCATTTTAACCCACACCATGATCTTTTCCTGACCCTAACCAAGTGGTTTTTGTGCCTAAACCTAACCAGACCTTAACCACAGGGCATCATGATGATTTCGGAACAACGGGACTTCGGAACAATGGGTTTAATATGGTCGGAACAATGGGTTTAATATGGTCGGAACAATGGGTTTAATATGGTCGGAACAATGGGATGTCGGACCAGTGGGCAGACCCCTATAAGATGATATTGTAAATTTGTTAGCAAACAACCCGGTCTCAATCCGAAGTCGTTGGAATCTGGTGCGTAATCAGTGCAGTGACTTGCAGCATCAGAAACCAACGAAAAAAAGCGTCCTTTTACATCGGCATGATACGTGGCAGGTTGGCGTTATAGTTTAATGGTATCCAACAGGGAGAAACGCAGCGGGACAAGGACAAAAGTTAAGGTGGCGAAAGGGACGGGAGGGTGGTGTATGGGTCCAACAAACACTGACTTTCACCTGAGACAGTGGTGTTTGTGTCCCGTAAGATTCTAAAACCAAACCCTGTTCTTTTTTCCTAAATCCAACCATGTGCGTTTGTTGTTGAAAGAAAATTTGCGGTGTCGTACTGACGTAGTGCATTTATTCATGTAACAGGCAGAACTTGACACGGTGTCGCAGAATGTCTACAACCAATGCACCCAGGGTACCTTGTACGTTGTATGTGGACGTGGAAAGCCAATGACCAAACGTCAATATGTGACGAGGTCGGAGTGAGAACGCGTTGCCAGCCGATATGATGTCACATTAGCATACATTTGGATTTGTGTTTCTAGGGATAAATGAATATTAAACGCAATATTCACTGCACTTGTAGCTCGGTTTTGGTCTCCACCACCTCTTGAGTGAAATATCTAGCTCTTTAGTAGCTAAATGCTCCACTATGTTCATCAGCCAGTTGCTAACTGCGTCAGTTTGCCATTTGGTGTTATTGGTTTTATCAGAGCTTTTGTAGCACTTTAAAGGAAACTTTGGGGTCTGCATTTAACAACAGCAAAACTATATCAAAACATCGGTTTACAAATTCTCACGCTCAACTCAACTCGTGTAGTATAATCCAAGTCTCATGTATCCAGTCGTATCCTCAGTACTTCTCAAACAAACAGCCCTTTCCAACGGGGAACTGAAATAAAAGTGAAACTTACCTATGTTATCTTCAAAGCCAGACTCCATTGACAAAAAGAGTAATTTTACCTTGCTGAACATGGGAGCTGCTGGTCTACCACTGCCTTAATCAGGAGTTTGTTTGTGTTGTTGTGTGACTTTGGGGAATCTGAACTAACCCTTTAAAACATCAAAGTTACAAACAACACAAAACAAACTAACGGACTGAGGCAGCGGTAGACCAGCAGCTACTGTGTACAGCGAGGTAAAATTACTCTTTTTGTCGATGGAGTCTGGCTTTGAAGAGGGCATAGATACATTTCACTTCCAGTTCAGTTTAAATACAAAAGTTTAAAAATGCATGTGTTTGGGTAGTACTGAGCAAGTATTTTGTACTGCATGAATTGTGTGTGTGTTTGTTTTTCAGTAGTTTTGCTTTTGTTAGACACGGACCCCATATAATTACATTTATCAAGAAATGTCTTTGTTTTTTGGATTCTTCTTACACTGTGGATGCATGTGAGAAAAACAAAGCTCTCTTACATGAATTCAGTTTAACAGGATGTGAGTAACTGATATACAAAGGGTCATTTGGGGGTGAAGTATTCCTTTAACCCAACCATTTAGCATTTACAAGCAGAGATAAGAATATTTTTTGGTGTTTATCAAGGTACAGTCAACAATTATTACTTTTGCAATGAGGACATTTTGCTGAAGTTCTTACCTTTTTTTCTGAAAACAGCTCCCTACTGCTGCTCTTGCTGCTGCTGGAAACTTGAAAATTACACACTTAACAAAAGCAGTGAGAGTCAATTAAAATCACAACACTAAAGTTACGGGTATAAAGAGCAAAACATTGAGCTGAAAGGTGCTAAAAAGCTTTGTAGAGCTGCAAGAACCTGCAGAGTCAGGTGGTAATCCTCTGATATGACAGTACAAATTTGATCCATTGTTAACATAAAACATTGTTTAGTGTAGCTTTAATATTTTGAACCTTTTTATTTCTAATTTCCCCTTCAACACCCTGTATGTGTTTTTAGGAATGAATCAGCTCAAAGCAGGATTATGTAGCATCTGTCCCGGTTTTGGCAGTTTGATTTGAAAACCACATATAATCTCCCCGCAGACCAGCACCTTGTTTGGGGTTACATATTATCAGTGTCAATACAGACTGTGGAGACATTTCCTATCAGAAATATAAATGCGCTGCGGTGCTGAAACACAATGCCATTCCTCGCCAAGCGTTTTATGTTGAGTGCCACAGTGGATCCTAAGTGTCTGAAAACACCCACCAAGGACTACTTTGTGATACTGAGCATTGTCTGTGAACAGAGGCACTGTGAGTGATTCATGTGAGACTCCCTCTCTTTGCTGACAGCTCAATTGCTGTAATTGTTTTGCTGTGAGAGGAACGTTTTATTGAAGCATGATTTTGATTATAAAACCAAGTGTATTCATTCCGCCAGAAATTATTGACTGGATCACATCTGTGAAAATGGAAGCATTTAAAATATTACAGTTACAACTCACTTTATTTAAGACATATGGTACGTGGAAGAAAATAGATACACGATTAAAGACAGGAAGAAAAATCTGCAGTATTTAGTGTACAGTTCAGTACTTAAATAGATACTTATAGAGTTGACTGTTCACTTTAAGAGTAGATCCACTCAGGTGGCACTACTTCACTGGCCTTACAAATCCTTTTTATCTTTTAATTGCACCTTTTTGGCATTAAATCTGATGTTGAATCTACTGTCTCCGTCCAAAGGTACCAGTATACTTCATCAGAACTGCTTCAGAAACCCCCTCCCCTACCTGCACACACACCCTTCTGTCTTAAGAATTGGAGCGGTGGCATCTGACAATTTCTGTACCTTTCTGAAACTGACAATCTTACATTCACACCAGCTTCACGCAGCAACTGACCAGCTGTAAGCACAAGTTGAAGTTGTCTCTCAAGATGCAGACACTTTTGTCCAAAGCAATGTACAAATGAGGTATAGTCCAAGCCTCAGCAGATCAAGGAAGCCTTTGAAAATAAGTGCCTCAACACTGAGCGTTCCACAAGTGCCACAAGGTTTGCAGGTCCTCGAAGAAGCTGATGTGGAATTATTCTCTGCCAATTGAAAATGTAGCTGTCTAGACTGCAGTGAGGGGATACTGTATATTACCTAATGCCGTAAGCTTTTCGATACATGGAACCTTATTTTCACAACTATTCTATTCACTGTTAATTCCCCAACTTGAGAGACTTCCTAAGAATGTGTGCTGTTATTCCCATATTTAAGCAATTATTACACCTTATCCCTCTCTATGACAGCTGCCTTTTTCCCCTTGTAAAATCTGTCTCTATTTGAGTCTGAGTCTGCTTTGAGCCTGATATTTGCCTGAACTTGCTTGATATCACAAATAATTGTCTAGACGTTACACTCAGTTTCCATCTTTAGTCTAACACTGCTTCTGCTCTTACCGATTTCTGTGGGGGAGAGGGATTCACTGACAGGAGTAAAGAAGAAAGTAGTATAAGGAGCGAAAGCCCACATAAGGAGGCAGGTTGGGATGGTGGATGGGTCAAACAAACAGGTTCGGAACCATGTGAAACCAAGTGACCTTGAGTTGTTTTATGGTATGTTGTCAAGTCCATAACGCAGGGAAGTCAAACCATTTTTTTCCCCTTTAAGCTACATAACTTCACGTTGAGTAGGTAACATCATTTGCAGGGTGCTAATTTGTTAGATATCCTACAACTCTTAGTTCAAGGATATGTTGCATAGCCATGCCAACATACTGGTTTTGCCAGGGTTTTAAGATCGTAGCGGCGCGAACTAAAAACAGACAAAAATGTTGAGTGATATTGAGAAGATATGTTGATTTAGAACAGCCTTGATGACAGTGTCTATCTTGTCTATACACTCTCCATTGTTGATATTACTCCTCACTGGTACTACCCTGGAAATCCAGAGTTCTCGCGAGAGCACAATTTGAATTTGCTCAGCGAGTCACTCTGGCAATCAGTAATGATGTTCATTACCCATGCCGTTGGAGCCGAGCTGCACCAATCACATCGGTCTATCTGATATAGGCGGGCCAGAGGCGAGCTAAACAGATGATGATAGCACTGCAACGATGAAGTCCGGAATCAGTCAGTAAACAGATGGCTATGGATGAACACCAGCTGTTTGAAACAGCTTTGGCCGCTACAATGAACGAGTTAGACTTGGCTTTTTCTCTAAAAGAGGAACAGAAGACGGCGCTCGAATCTTTCCTTTGCAAGAAGGATGTTTTTGCTTTTTTGCCAACTGGATACGGCAAGAGTCTAATCTACCAGTTAGCTCCGCTGGTCGCTGAGCTCCGGATACGTCACCCCGTGTATTGTTCTGATTGGTCGTAGTGTTATCCAATTGCGTACAGTGATATTTACAAATGCATGCTTGGTGCCGCCCCTCGAGTTGGGCCATTTGCATTACTCGTAGCCAGACCCTAAATCTTTCTAGATTTGGGTCTGGATTTCCAGGCTACATTGGTACTGGTGCACATCTTAAAAACGCCTGACAACAGCTTGACCATGAAGTGACAATGGTGTGACAATGGCATAGTGTCCTTCTGTGGCGGTCATTGGATCGATAGCACCAAGAAACCTGTGTTTCATCTCATGATGGCAGACAAATCAGTCAACTTGAGTGGAGATGACGGGTTCAAAGTTCTGGACCCAGGCAATGCCTGAACTGCTTCTCAACTAGTCTTTGACAAACTGTTTCCGACCCAGTCTCACTCCCAACTCGTCAAATATTTCAAATATTGATGCTTGGTCAGTGGCTCTCGGCGTCAGATACATACGCACCATGGTACCCTTTAGCAGTTGGTATGAGATGCACCTGGAGGCTGCAATTTTTAATGCTTCAAGCAAATGTTGTCGTAAGACGGGCAGGAAAGTCTGCATAGGGCAGGTGGGAGGGGAGGTAGACTGATCAAACAAATTAGGGACTTTCACCTGGGAAAGCACTGTTTGTGTACTGTGTTAAACCAAAGTCAACTGACTTATTGAAATAACAATGAGTATGTTAGTATATATATATCATACTATTCTAGTGATGTATGTTATGTATGTCACATGACAACTGGGGCTGCAACTAACGATTATTTTCATTGTTGACTAATCTGTCGATTATTTCTTCGATTAGTCGACTAATCATTTTATAGAAAAATGTGTTAAAATGTTGAAAAATGTCGGTCTGTCTCTCCCAAACCCTAAAATGATGTCATCTAATGTCTTGTTTTGTACTCATGCCAAAGGGTTTTAGTTCACCGTCATGGGAGAGTGTGTAAAGCTGCCAATATTTGAACATAAGAAGCTGCAGTAAGAGTATTTTGGGGTACTTTTATAGTGCTTTTCTATGAAAAATGACTCAAACCGATTAGTCAACTACTAAATTGTCACCTATTATTTTAATAGTCGATTAGTCATCGATTAGTCGACTAATCGTTGCAGCCCTAATGACAACCCTACTACTTATTCTAAATCAAACCATGATGGGTTTTTTAGCAACCAAGCATCGCTATTTGAGTTCAGAGTGAGAATGTGTTGCTGTTTCTGCTTCTGTCTAAACCTGAACCCATCTCCTCTGTTCGAACCAGCTTTTGCATTTTATTCAGTGCCTTTTTCTTCCGGACATTCTGAGCCTAAAACTACTTTCCAGCCTCTCAGAGTCTGTGCCCCCTTCAGACCCACGTCATGTTCCCTTACCAGATCGAGCTTCTCCTTCTCTTTAAGAGTCTGTATCTGTCCAGCCTGCCTTTTCCAGTTTGTCTCCGTCAGGCTTCTCTGCCCAGTTCTTTTCCCCCTGCTCTCTGCCTCAGTCACTTACTTCTCTGGACCCAGTCCTCCACCATCCGTCCCTCTAAGCCAGGTCATCCCTTGTCCAAGTTCTTGGTGGCACCCTGACCACCCTGTAGGGATGTTGGAAGCCATTCGTAGAGCAGGCCTTCTGTCATGACGATGCCTGCACTGCCTGCCTCTTTAGTCACTTCCTTCTCTTTCTCCAACTGTGTCTTTCCCGGAATTTTCCATTCAATGTTCCATTCCTCTAGTTGGCCTCAGTGCATTTACCTCCTCCTGAGATCACCTGACCCCGTCACCTGCGTACCCAGCTGCTCCTCATTCAGCCTGTCACAGTGTAAATACAAAGCCAGTCTTAGCCAGATTGTCTATTTTGCCAAGCTGCTGCAGCATTCCAGCCATCACTGTCACCTGCACCTGATTACTCCCCTTCCTGCCTCAGGCTTTCAGGAATTGTTTGCCTGCTTTTGCTGCCAGAGTGGGTGACAATCAAAATATCGGAATACCTTTCAGTAAAGACCAGCGCCAACACCAATTACTGAAGAGTGATCAAAGACTTGAATCGACTTATGTCAGTGTAAACAAGAACTAAACATCATTAGCTTAATAAAAAATAGGATTTGTTGGAAGGCTACTGCATTGCATTAGACTGCACAGGTGTATATAACAAACTGTGATTATCTGATGGGAGGAAAGTCCATTCAAAGCAAGTTTTTGGGCTGCCCCAAACTAAGAATTTTCCGAAGGGACCAATAGTCGTCATTTAGGTCCATTAGTCGACTAGTCACCTGCATGTTTATCATATTAATGTAATGATTAAATGATATATTTTGGTGGTTTGAGTTGAAGGTGTGAGAAAGACTAGTATCAGTAACATTGTTAACACTGTGCTACATTACAGAGAAACACAAAACCGTACTAATGAACCTTCATTAATATAGGCCTATATTTTATCTACAAGTGCACGTCACACACTGAGCGAGCCGCCTGTTAATGACGCTGTGGGCTAATGGGCATGTAGCTACTTCCATGTTTCAGATGATACGTCATGTTTGTAGTCGACCAATGCAGATGAGTTTACATATCACCTTGGGTTTGTCCTTCACCTTCTCAAAATGATCCCACACTTTGGATTTCCTGCCCGACGTGTTATTAACTAGCCTGTGGAATAACCGCAGGTACCAGCCCTGGAAATTAGGAGCTGTACACATGCCGCGTCTGTAACCACCTGGGAAATGGTCAGGCTCTAGGTGCTACTCTTGTGCCTTTTATGTGCCAGCTTTCAAGAGCGCAGCGGCAGGTTGCGTCTGAGGTTCCTAAGCAACCATAACTGAAATACTGAGTGCAGAGCTGATCTTCTTCCAGGAGCTGTTTATCAGTGTGTAGGCCTATTGTCTGTGGGACAGATGTAAAGCTCTGGGTAGCCCTGCACTAACATGATCAACTTCTCTGTATTTATCAGACTGAATATTTACAGAGGAAGGGAGAGATATCTGTCGGCTGTGATTGGTTTGTAACGTGATTCCTGTCTGACTGCAGAGCGTGGCCACTTCCTGTGTCTGTCCTTTCAAATTAAATTCCCACATGGTCCAGTCATATAGGTTTTGATATATTTTGATGAGGTGCAGCTCTTGATAGGGTTTCATGTTTGTTTGGGTTTTTTTTTTGTTGGTTTGTTATGTTGTTGTTTTTTTTTGCGACGAATCGACCAATGAAACCTTGCAGACTAATAACCTTTCTGGTCGAGTAGCGTTTTGATGACTATTATAGGTTTATTAGGTAGAACGTGAAGGTGAGGCAAATTTCTGTCAATTCAAATATTAAAAAGATAGATGAATAATTAAAAATCTAATTAAAATCAACAACAAACAATAATGATGTTTAAAAAGTTAAATAATCAGGATTCATGATCGTCATTTCAGTCAACAAGACTGATGTATCACATTAATAAATAGAGAAAAGAAAAAGACATTCATGAATAAGCTGATTACTGTATAGTTCTGTTTTAGTCAGTACCAGTAGTTTTCCACTTCTGTTCCAGAGGTGAATATCTCGGGAAACTTTTTTTTACCTCTCCACACAAATACACTTGAAATCCCAAATAATGAAAACAGCCTCAGTTCAGCCAAACAGCGTCCACAGAAAGCGACAGTATAACATCATTGTGCCTACCTTCTGCAGCACAATTGTCAAGGTGGATTAATCCTCCCACACACTGTAGGCACCTTTCTGCCTTCTGCAGCCAAGTGGTGCCTATTGAGACACTTCCTCTGCGAGGCAGATGTGTTTGTTCATTCCCCAAAGCCCTGTCACCACACAGAGGGAGGCAGATACCAACCAGACAAGCAGCGTGCAGCCATGCAGTAGCATGCCTACTCCCAGTTAGTCCTGAAGATATAACTGTATGTGCTGGTTGTGTGGCTGAGGTTTCTCTGAGGTTTTTCTGTTTATGTGAATCATCTCAGGTAAATTTACAATAATTAGGCAATGGTTCATTATTTCCCAAACAATGTGCTTCATTTTTTGCTTGTATGTGAGTTCACATTCAACAAACTCTCTTTACTGCACAAGAGTAAATTGCTTGGTTCTCATTCATGGGCAAGTTTCATTAGAATAAATGTTACCCAAGACAGAAAAAGAAGAATTTCATGCTGTAGAGTTTCCTGTCCTGCTGTCAGAAATCATCAGACAAAAGCATAACAAATTTTGCAGTGTCAGTGGTTGTATCAGGAGACCGCAAACACATTATTAATACAGTGGAAAACAATTTGTCATGAGCGCAGTGCTGTATTTTGACAGAAATAAAAAGGAGTGCTGGAAAAGTAAAGCGGTCCATGGCTTAAATGGGAGACAGAGACATGGCGGTCAGGAGATGGACAAGAGAATATTACACATTACAAAAGATGATGTTACACTGTGATCACTGTTCGTAGTAAATAAATTGCCAAATATACCAATAAAATCATACCAAGTGAAAAAAAAATGAATATTATCATACCTCTCAGTGAGTTGATAGCTGCGAGGATGACAATATCATGAAGAGAATATTTGTTTTGCATAAACTCCATACTTTGCTTCGGTCAGTTTGTTTCTGTAACATATTTAATCTCCAAATTTACTCAGATTAAAGATCTTTTCAGATCAAATGTGAGTAATGCATGCCAATAAATCGCACGTCAATTTAAAAATCTGTATCTCTCTTTGTATCCACACCGAATCTGAAAATTTTGTTCATTACAGTGGAAGCTTTTTTTTTTCTTCTGCAGCTTTTTGCGATTTCCAGATGCCAAATAAAAACAAGCCAACCAATATAATAATGACTTTAATTTGCTCACACAATCAGTATTTTCTTCAACGCATTCTCACCCTGACCTCGTCACATATCAACATTTGGTCATGGACTTTCCATGTCCAGATACAATGTGCAAGGCACCCTGGGTGCGTTGGTTGTTGACATTTTGGGACGCAGTGTCAAGGTCTGCCTGTTACATGCATTGTCTTCTTTCAAACTACACTTCTTTTCACAGGAAATGTACGGCTAACATACAGTCTCTGAGAAAATAAACACACTACGTCAGCACAACACTGCGAATTGACATGGTTAGGTTTAGGCACCAAAAGCACATAGTCAGGGTTAGGAAAAAACACCAGGTTTTGTCTTAATAATCTCTCTTGTGGGTTAAAGTCTATGTTTGTTGGACCCTTCCACCCACCTTTATCAACTTTCGCCGCCTTAATATTCCCCCTGATGCTGCCAAGAAGCGTTAAACTATAACGGCGACTGACCACATATCATGCCGACATTTTCGTCAAGTCACTGCCCAAGTGCCAGATTTCAACGACACTGAAGTGACACAGGGTTGTTTTCTCGGATGTCATTGTCATAATTCTCCTCAAACTGTCACATAACAATAAGGACATTGATCTGACAAAACAATGTCCTCTTTGACAAATGAAGATTTGAAAGATAATGACTGTAAGGAGAACATCTGAGAAAGGATAGCAGCTGAACTTGCTTGTGATGGTAGGTAGTCGACAAAGAGGGAAGAACATACTTCGTTGTCATGGTTATGTATCACTTGTCATTTCTTAGTACATTAGCAGACATTATGCTGTTGACATTGTACGTGTCATAAAGTGCATGTAGCTGTTGTGTAAGACAGTGGTTCCAAACTGGTGGGTCGCAGTCCAAAAGTGGGTTGCGTGTTTATTCTGAATGGACCGCAAGAGTTTTTATTTTGAAGTGCTGTTTCCTGCTGTAGAGTGAGTGCCCAACGGACAGCTACTTGACAGAGACAGCAAACTAGCTTGACTACATGGTCAAACGCAAGTATGGCGCTGAACATATCAAACTGTGTGGGCCTTGAATTAAAGACTAAGGAGAGAGCTGGACCAGTTGGGAACCACTGGTGTGCAGTATACTACAAAAATTGACCATATAGGATAAGTGATAGTGTTACATCAATTATTATTGCATTTGAAATCACTGTCTTTCCTTGAGAAATCCAAGCCCACTTCCTGTTCACAAACTCTCACTATTACAGCTAAGCACGACACTGAAATACGTGTCTATTGTTTACTACGTGTCCGATTGCATGCGTAGCAGGCAATATGAAAATGTCGCCTGCTGTTCGAGCAACAGCCTGAGAGTCAGCGAAACTCCAGCAGATGACTCAAAATACGTCAGATGGCAGAGTTTCGCCGTGGGCGAGGAGGGATATCTAGGCACTGGATAGATGGAGGGAAGTTTGCCACATCTGCAAAGTATCCTCTTAAAAAACAAATGCTTGTACAAGTTGTTCTTGCACCCGGCCCAATGAATTTATCTCGCCAACAGGTACTATCTACGAGGCCACAGCATGAGGTTTGCTTGTGCTTCCACAGAACGCAGCTATTTTCCCAAAGCAGCATTAGGTGATATACAATATGTCTTTACTGCAATCCAAACACAAGGAATTCATTTTTTCTGATGCAACTCTGCAACTCCAGCTTGCTTCTCACACTCTTCCTCAAAAAAAGATCCTTTTCAGGCACTTGTATGTTCTTTTATGGACCTGCAAACCTTGTGGCATTTGTGTCAGCTGGAGCGTAGCACTGAATGTTGAGGCTTTATTCTCAAAGGGTTGTCTTTAATGTACTGTGGCTTGGATTGTACCTCATTTGTATGTTACTTTGGATAAAAGTGTGCACCAAATGAATAAATGTAATGAGGAAGACATCAGCCTTGTGCTTGTGGTTCTCTTTTTACCCTGCTTTGATAGTTAAATGAGCCATGAGCAATACACTCATCGAGCCACACTGATCACAGTGAAGGAATATTTCACCAAATACAAGAGAAGCTCTTTTATGTGTGCTTTTCTTATTTCTGGACGGCAATGAAATACTGTGGTACAAAGGCATAAGCAGACTGTGGCTACAGAGACAATACTTGTTAGTGGGTTAAATTCATTGTTGGTTTTAGTCGCTTCTGGGGAATTGTTGATGATAATAAAGAGATGCAATAACACCACTGGTGTCCTTAAAGTGCTCACTTGAGGGATTTTGCTTACGGCCATTACAGTAAGGTCTCCACAGTCAAACACTGATGCTGTGTGCCTCCAGTTTCCAAATGGGGTATTAATGTCTGAGCCAGAAAGCACCTGTTGAAGTGCAAGATGAATGGTCGGCTTTCTAAAGAGCTTCAGGCAGCCTGTTTTCTCTTTACAGCCCAGTGAGCGATGGAGGAGTGAAGGTGATTTACAGGTCAGCGTTAGCAACTGTTTTAATTAGCCTCTTTCCGTGTCTCCCTCCATCCTCCAGATGGACCCCGTGCAGAAAGCCATCCTCCATCACACCCTCGGCCTCCCTCCCACTGCAAAGAGGAAGCACGTCTCCTGCAGCGTCTGCCAGCTGAGGTTCAACTCACAGGTGAGCAAGTTTTCTTCTGAAGAGAAAAACTGATAAATGATAAAAATAAGTAAACTGGAAATACCTCCAAACACATTAAAAACTCAGCCTCACCTGCTCTGGTGTCAGCCATGTTGTCCTTCACAGTGTTGTGATGTTGAACATGGTCGTGTTTTTGATGAACAGTGCATCACAGTTAATGACACTGTGTTTTATGGTACCAAGTGATTGACTGCACCAAACATACCAGTGTTATCTCCCTATCAATATGCGTTTCCTCCTTCCTAAATCTGAATCAAACCTTTTCCTTTACATAACCACTGAAGCACCATGCATTTTAACAGGAGGCCCACCCTGGACAGGTCACCAGACTATCACAGGGGTGACACTTAGAGACAGACAACAATTCTCGCCCACATTCACACCTATTAGAGTCATCAGTTAACCTAACCTACATGTTAGGAAGCCGGAGTACCTGGAGAAAACCACACACAGAGGGGCTCCCCCACCCCGGGTTTGAACTAGGGACCATCTTGCTGTGAGGTGATCCAGTTGGGCGGCACAGTGGTCTACAAACACAGCTGCCTCACACACAAAACATGCCTGAAACAATCTGATCTATAGCCCTGGACTCTTATCATGACATACATCATCATGACTGCTTTACGTTTTTGTCTGTATAGCCCTATTTGGGCGGGATTAGTTTAACGTGGAGACGTGGGGTAAAGTAATTATTACCAGGGATTTTAGTCCCGTCTGAACGCGCCATGTCTGTAATCATCACGGATAATGTCAGTAAAAATTACGATGACTTTTACCTTCTGTAAAACAGTCCGGGGAAAATACCTCGGGTAATATTAATCCTGTGTGAACGCAATCCTCTGTAAAAATGTATGTAAATATTTCGTCACGTCCTGTCTAGTTTTCCGCGTTTTTTCGATGATGGAGGCGCTTGAAGAAGCATTCGGTGTTGTCAGCAGTCGTGATAGTGGACATTCTTCTATGATCGCATAGCCCTACGTGGAGACCAATCAGAAAGGTCGAGAAGAAAGCACTTTTCAGAGCCACGAGACTTCTGGCTGTGTTCGGTAGGCTTAATATAAATCCATATTGCTAATCGTTGTGTACACACAATCCTGATCATGGGCAATATGTCATATTGGGCTAACAAATGTAACACATACAGGAAGCAACATAGCAAGCACATGCCGACAGGGAGGTGACGCCAGGGCGCAGACCGAGTTACCACTCCCATCTCTGGTAGAATTATGGAGATTTCTTGTCCTGTGCGAATCGGATATTTGTATTACAGACATCCTGTGGTAAACTGACATTAGTCCACATCCCTGTGTAAAACTAATACCGTCTGAATAGTACATATGTCTGTCAATTGCAGTTGTCCCATTTGCCTTCTATGTACATGTGCCACCCTTTTTGTCACAATATTTCACAAGTGAATGGTCAAATTAATAAAAAGATTGTGGTTGCTACTGATGGTAACTTTTATTTAAAAAATATTGGGCTTGAGCAGGATGTTCTGTGTCGCGCTAGATTGACAGATGTCTCTGACCAGTCACTTGAAACCTCGACAGAGATGGTTCCAAAATACCAGGTACTTTCCACAACTACTGCTGATGGAAAACCACAAAGGAGTGATTAAGCTCGAGTAGAGCCTCATCGTACCATGTAGTGGTTTAGTGATCATTTGCGGGATTTGCTGGGTCACCAGCTACCAGAGGTCTACTCGTTACTGACCTGTCGTTCAGTGTGTTATCTGGTGTATTTAGTCAGTCGTACAGCCTTTATGTGTTTTTTTTGTGGGTTTTCAGCCCGTCATCAGTCACAGTATTGACACTAATTTGTTGTTAAACATGATACCAACCAGCAATTTTAAAACATTTGTTACAGAACAACCAGCACTGAAATGCTGTATGCTAAGCTTTTGTGCGGAATATGAGTAAAAATAAAAGTTATGGAGTTTTATGACGAGATACTCCAAACTTTTTTCTTCTCTGGCAACAGATTTGTTCTTTAGCTGACAGGGGACGTTAGAAAAGGTGAGTCAGTGGATGATTTAACTCCAGCAAAGAGCTGAAATACCATCCGTGTATTCAGTCTTCTGTAGGTGTTGGTGTTGAGAGTGAATCAGACAAAAGGTTGAGAGAAAATCACACATTGTTAGCTGCTATTTTGCCATTACAGTGAGGCTTTGATTTGTCAGATGGGCCAACAGATGTGAGAAAAAAAAATGAGAACGTCTGTGAGTTTATGTCACAGTACAGCAGGTGATGGGAAAGCAGCAGTGAGTTTGAGGGGTTTGTTAGCTTTGTAAAGTTGGATCCATCATAGAGACATCCATTACACCATCTCTGAAGTCTGAACAACAGCTTATACAATACACTCAGTGCTCTGACCTCCTTAACCTCAGCGTCTATATAAATCATGGGCTAAATGGTCCTTTGGTGTGATTTTGTGTGAGTTTCCATCCCATATCAAGAGTCATTAAAAGTCAGAGAAAAGGAGATGGCTTTGTTGGCGGTGTAGTTTTTGCTTGGCTTAATGGGAATGTAGTTTTTTTTTGAATTGCTGTTGTGCAACTGCGATGTTTGACTTGGAAAGGATGGATACAAAGGTGGTTGTTTTTCTTCTTTAACAGACCTATTCCTCATCGTTAGCCTCTCACTCGCCCCCTCTTTTCCTTTAAACACTGCTCAGGAAGTTGGCTACATAACTGTAAAGATACTTTTTAACAAAAGATAATGCATTATAAGCTGTGCTGGTGGTAGCATGCGTCCAGTCTCCTACGCTGGAGTTGTCATCTCTTACCCAAATACCTCCACCTCATTTGGAAGTGTAGTTAACATTGTGTGGATGGATGGAGTCTGATTCAAAGCAATATGACACAATATACAGTCCAAATTTAAACGCTAGCTTAATATCTGATCAGTCGAATGTACGATCACTCAACTCGGCTTTATTTATATAGCACCTTTCATACAAACCCAAAGTGCTTCACACGGCAAGATTATAATGACACAGACACAGTTTGAAGGATGACACAAACAACTGAACATAAAGTTTTGCAAGACTAGAAAATTACAACAATAAGACACTATAAAATATATATTAAAAAAAACAAAAAAACAAAAACAGAAACATGTCTCAAACAAAGTTGATTTTCTCATGATTTGTCTGTCTGGAAAAATGCAATTTAGTGTCAGAATGTTTAGAAGGGTTGATGCTTGTGAAAAATAGGTCCAGTATTTACTACAGTGATTATGGGGTGAAGGAAACTGTTATATTCAGTACTCACGTTCCCTTTTCCCATTGGAATAAACAGACTCAGGACTGCCGCCAGTCTCCTAAAAGGGCGGGGCAGTGGCAAAACCCATGGGACACAGATACAGGGAATGAATCGATAGCCCCTTTTACACTGCCAAATTTTCCGTGAATGTTGAGCCGTTTTGCCGGGAAGCTGCGAGCGTTTAGATACACAGAGCCGGATTGGCGAGTTGATCCGAGGTGCCCAATTTTCCGCCTCGTAGGGTAGACATATTGGTGGAACCCTTTTAGTTTAAACAGGCCAAGGTGGCCTTCCGCAACAGGAACAGGAATTAGCGAGCAGCTAGTAGCAAGAGGGAAACGCAAACCTGACAGACACTGTAAAGATGAGCAACTGGGGAGACAAGGGAGTGCGCACCCTCCTTGTCCTCGCAAGCGAAGAGGCCATTAACCGTCAGATGACAGGGACGGTGAAGGACGGGCCGACTTATGAGAGAATCGCCGAAAGACTGACCAGCCGCGGCTTCCCTCCCACGTCACTGTTCACGTCCCACGCTGAGCTACACGTTTTGTTACTTGCTCACGCCCCCCATTGCCCTGAAAAAGGCGCATTCTGTATAAACAAAAGTAGGCAGGCAGCATTTTGCTGCACTCCCCGATTTTGTTTTTATACTGCCAATGCTGAAAAAAGACTGATTGGGCTTTCCTGCAAATTTGCAAAATTCCTATCTAAAAAGGGCTATAAAGTAGACCATCTCGGTTTATCAACAGTCTCTGATAACTCTGATGTAAGTGTCAAAAAGAATGTGAGAAAAATAAATAATAACTAATACCTCAGTCTATAAAATATGGCAACCTGTTATTAACTATATAGAGAATCTCCCACCCAATATCATTGAAGGACTGCCTTCATGTGCTCTCTGTTTTCACCACACCAATATCATAATAGACCATGCGATTAAGGATGAGACTACCCTACCTCTTGGCTACCCCCAATTTTTTCTTCAACATTTTTGTAGTGTAGTGATTACTTTTCTTAGTTACATTTTTATTTGCATTATGTGCCAATTTATTTTATTGTCTGTTCATTTATTTTAGAAGAATTCATAATATCAGTTTGGTTTAACTGTACTGTCAGTTTGTGACTGTGTGCTTTGTATATTTTGAAAAACTAAAATAAAATATTAAAAAAAAAGAATATGGGAAAATGGGACCAAGATAAGTTCTGGGTGGGACATTTTGCAGTCGAAAAGTAAACTTGTTAGTGCTCTCTCATGGACAACCATTTAGCAGTAACTATGCTGGACCTGAAACTGGTGATAGTCAGGTTTCTGCAATCACTTCCTGAATTTCTCAAAATGTTCTGGGTAGATTCAAGTGGTTCCACCCAACAGTGGTTGCACTGATGTGTTAAATGACCAACTGCACCATTCACAACCAAACAAAACATCTTATAATGTCAATGAAACACATCAGCGACCTGCCTGTAGAAACCTATTCACATTGAAATAATGCACCGTTAGCTTAACGATGATACTGCAGAATGATTGAGTCAAGTACTCTGGTTGTTTTGTCTTGAGTTGAACAGTTTTGTGTCTGAAAGGGTGACGTTAGTGTGCAAGGCTCTTCTCAGCACGCCACAATGCTGTTCAAGGTGTGCACATACAGCTGTCTTTGCATCTATCCTAACCCGAGCTCATGATAGTTTATCACTGGATCTCTTGTCTTTATCGTTGGTTTCAATGTGATGCATCATACGAGCAAGACAGATTACAGGAAGGAGATCCTATTACCAACTCTGTGAGTGCCCCACAAAGTATTTCTACAGTCATTAGCTCGTATGTGCACTCTACAATACAGTAATGAAATGCACTGCATTAATACGAGCCTGCTAAATCTAACCGATGGACCGACAGATGGGTTTCGATTTCCCTCGCTCCTAATTTCCATACCATTTCGAAAGTAATCAAAATGTTTGAAAGGAAAATCATTGCCACCGCCGCTGCATGTTGTTAAATCAGTAGCATCCCTAAATAGCAATGTCATCGCTCTTTCATTAAAGGAGTAATCAATCTATTCCTTACACCGAAAGTGTTGGTGATTACTCAGGATGAGGTTATTATGTTTTACACAGGGAAATCTATCTCAGTATATATTTACTGTCCATCAGCTGCTCATTTTAACACTTCATTAAAGAGATAAGCTCTGTGTTTACATGTCAGTCAGCAGGTAGTGCCGTGTTGCCCGCTCATGTTGTTTATCTGTATTCCATATGCCTTCTTCACCACAATGTGTGTTTTTAACCATTGTATATACTGAATTTTTCTTATTGTTTTAAGGTGCCTCATAACTTCAAGTAAAGCAAAGGGACTGCTGATGAAACCAGCTTTCAGCCAACTCAGCTGCATTTGTTTGAATGTTGATTAATCTACATCATCTCTTTTTAAATAAGTTAAATTAAATTGAGCTGGGAGGTCTCAAATACTCTGAAGGTGTGTTTTTCTTTGTGCTTTTAAACCACAGCTACAGTAGGAGAGTATCTTCATTTGCTATCATCAAGTGAAACTACTACTACTACAGTAACCCTCTGTTCTTGATGACCCCCAGTTCTTCCATGCTACAACATTTGTTTCTACCTCTTTATTTAATTTTTACCAACACAGAGACACAGTAACACATTCCAACTTAGCCGTGCGGCAATTTCTTTTCACTGTTAAGCACAGGGGGAACTGCCCATTGGTTCGACATCCCATTGCTCCGACCATATTAAACTCATTGTTCCGAAGTCCGTTCCGAAATCATCATGATGCCCTGTGGTTAAGGTCTGGTTAGGTTTAGGCACAAAAACCACTTGGTTAGGGTCAGGAAAAGATCATGGTGTGGGTTAAAATGAAAAGAAAGTGACAAACACATAAGCCGTGAGCCTGCTCTGCCTCAAGCTGGTCGCGGCGCACCATACGCCCGCCGCAAGCTGTTCAGCACCGCAGACAGTCGGACTAACGGGATGTCGAACTAATGGGCTGTCGAACCAATGACATGGACCCGGCACGGGGCGCTCACTCTCTCTTGTGTATCACTCATACCTGTCCCCACAAAACAAGGGCAGGTAGGAACCAATTAGTTCATAACCAAGGTAACACACTAGGCATTTCTCAATCTGCGTTCTTGCCTGTACTTGTGTTCTCTCGGACTTGTGAAACGTCAGTCGCAGCCCAAGTGCTGTTCCAGTTCAAAGTCTGCATCCAGCAGAGTACAGTCCAAATGCCCAGATGTGAACTTGCTCTGCCCGTTCCACCAGGGATGCATCGGGAGGTGACCTCTATGGACTTTTCACAGCCAGGTATCCCAGAATGCATTTCTCACAGACCGTCCTTGGGAGTTTGTACTCCTGAGTCAAACTTGCCAAGTCCGAACTTCCAAGTGCGCAAGTCCAAACTTGGCGTACTTGGTATTGAGAAACGCCTACTGACTCCATTCAAACAGCGCAAATGACAATACAGATGAAATATACAAAGTGCTATAAATGACAATGAAATAATAATTTACCAGTAACTCAATAATGCTGAATCTATTACAATGTAAACATAATGTGGGCAGCACGGTGATGCAGTGGTTAGCATTGTGAGTTTGCATGCTTTCTCCGTGTCAGCATGGGTTTTCTCAGGGTACTCCAGCTTCCTCCCACAGCCCGAAGACATGCAAGTTGATTGGTGACTAAATTGTCTGTAGGTGTGAATGTGAGTGTGAATGGTTGTCTGTCTCTATGTGTCAGCCCTGTGATAGTCTGGTGACCTGTCCAGACCTGGGATAGGCTTCAGCCTTTTTGTAGTTGTTTGGGTCTCTTTGAGGTGACTGTGTAACTTACCAAAGTAATGTTGTGTCTCTATGAGGTAAATTTATGTCATTTTTGTTGGTGTTGTATCACTTTGTCATCATTTTCTCTCTCCTTGTGGTTGTTTTCTGTCTTTTTGTGTCACTTTGCGGTCATTTTGAGCCTATTCCTGGTCTGTATGTGTTAATTTGAGTGACATTTTGCAAGTGAAAGCTGGCGAGCCCCTGACACTTTGGGCCCTGTGCCCATGTGTAGATGGTAATAAAGTAACAGAAACAGTAAAAGCAGTAAAACAACTACAACAATGAAACAGGAAGAAGGGGGAGGCTAATGTATCACAGATTAAAACAGTTTTTAAATAGGTGAGTTAAAAGTGTGGTCTTGACAGAGAGGAGTGCAGGAGATGTTGGGGGATTAAGTCCAACAGGGAGGAGGCTGTGATTGAAACTGCAGGGTGGACTGATGCAGCACAGGAAGCCTGTGGTGTTCTGCTAAATACTGATCCAAGCTGCTCGGTTGGAGAGCAGTAAGTCTGTTAGTAAACCAGTTAATGGCCTGACATCACAAAGAAAAAAGAGCTTCTTTGTTCTAAGATGTTTCTGTTTTACTCAATGCCGTCATGTTTATTAGCCGAGATCATAAACTGGGATCAAGTCTGTAATTTGTTGACCGCGAGTGAGTCATCAGATGTAGTCTGTTGCACTGTGTGAGCAGGGAACGCTTTAATACCTGTTTACATTTTTAAAATATTTACAACACTTCCTTTATCTCTTTACCTAAAGTCATGACTTTGTGAATTCAACTTGTTTATGTTGCAGACCTGCAGTTTTTACAAGCCCATAATCTAAACATGAACACAAATGAACACATCACTTCACATGTGAAGGGGAACGCCTGTGTCTAAGTGACTAATGGAGACAGCAGTGTTTAAATCACTTTCACCAACCCTACCAGACTCCATTGAAATAAACAGTGATTTTAGCGGGTATAGAGCCATCACATTTTCCCGTCTAACTGAGTGAAATAAGGGATTATTTCAACCAAACCAGAACTGGTGATTGTTGGAACAGTGAAAAGATGATCCAAGACTGTTTTTGTGAGTTGTGGTTTGTTTCTATTGACTTTGAATGAAGTGTGTTTTACAATGGTAAAATTACCATTTATTTGAATGGAGTCTGGTGGGTTTGGCGATAGTGATTTTGGGCTGTTTCCAGTTAAACAAAAAGGATCTTACGCTGTATGGTCCTTGCCATAATGTTGTCAGACACTAAAAATAACAACCTGAGTCTGCCAATGTCAAACACAAATTCTTATAGTGGATGTACACTGAGGTTGCACAATTGCCCCTAAGCATTACATTGCAGCCTGTTTCACTACGGTCGACTGTGGTGCTGTCGCTCAATACTGGACCAATTTTAAAAATTAATATCTCCATTAGTCACTTAGACACAAAAACACGAAAAAATAGGGTCCAGGTTGAAAAATACTGATGTCACCCTTTAAGTCTGATTTCCACTGCAAGATTTTTTCCAGATCAGGAAGCATTTTAGGAACTTAGGAACATAACTGACCCCGACACATGGAACCAGAGTTGAACCTGCTCCGGTGGTCATACTGTCTGATGGTTCAGGAACGATCAGGGCTCACTAATGAAACACAAATCTCAGCTTCTGCCTCACAGTAGGGTCAGATTAATGAACACACTTAGTTCATATGTAACGTTTTCCGACCACATCACAAATCAAAAATGTTTATAGATGCTCCAAACAGGAAGGTGGAGTGAAAGCCAGCTGTCACAGAAAGAGGGGAGACACAATATCATATAAGTAGGAGACAACACCACAATGCATTCACAGGAAGCGACAGAAAACGTTGTGAAAGAACTAAAAAGAGAGAGACCTTAGGGGAGAAGTTCAAACGGCTCCAATCATGGCGCGATTTGGGTGTGAATGTTGTATCGTTACTTCCAGAAAGTAAGAGGAATGATCAGACGCAGCCCCTTCCCCATAAGATAAAGGGAAATTGAGTGTGTGAGTGAGATGAAACAAAACTTAATTTAAACCTTTATCTAACCAGGAAAGGGCCTCTTTGAAACTAGATGAAACAAGATACCAACAGAAGGATAATTTAAAAGCAACAAAATAACAGCAGCGCATCAAGATAAGGGGATATAAAACAGATTAAAATGCTTTAAAATAAATCTGCACATAAATGGATCACAAAACAGATAACAGTGATTATCACACTGTTTTTGCAGTTATGTACTAAAGCAGAAATAAATACACACGATAACTCTGTCTTGTTTTCTTGTGAGTGAAAATTGCATCTCAAACAGTGTTGTGTTCTGTTTGGGGTCCAGGGGAACATATTTATCAATGTTTTATCACCTTGATGGCTTTTCGAATATTTTGAGAATTGGTCAGTTTGGGGCCTCACAGACTCCGGCTCTGAAACAGATGAATAAAATGGATTAGACTGAACTAGAAATGTCAGTTCTGGTTAATTTTGTTTTTTTATTGCTGAACACCCATTAAATGGCAACTAATTTTTTAAGATAAAAAAGCAAACTGATGTTACATACAAGAGGCACTTTCTTTTTAGTCCAGCGCTCCACTGACTCAGTGAGTTTTACCACCACATTTCACAGTGCTATCCATTTGCAGGTGGTGAATTTTTAATGTTTGTGATCTAAATGTCGTACCTTTATTTTATTTTGTGTTGGCTCTGCTGACAGACAGACAGACAGATTGCTGAGTAACATGCGGAAATATCGTGCCCACAGCCCACCCTCTGGTCTCCACCAGTTAGCCTTGGCAGCTCTGCTCTGTGCACCACCTGGGTTGGGTGGGAGCTAGCTAACAACGCCACTGGGATTACTGCTAGTAACACTGTCCTGGTGGCAAGACGGTGCTCTTACAGAAACATGGCTGCCACCCTCTGTTCTCCTCCAGGTAGCTCCAGTGACTAAGTAACTTCAGTTTGAGCCACAAAACCTCTTTAGCATTGTTAACTATGTTAGCACTACTAGCCAACGGTGCTAACAGAGCTAACAATGATAACATATAATTATAATGGGGGTTTGCAGCTCAAAAGTGACCCACTCACATACTGAGGCGACCTGAGGGGAGACTGGAGGGTGGGTACAGTGCTCCCACAGCAACACTGTTGGGGTAGGACACTGTTACTAGTGGGAATTGCCGTATGAATGTGCTGCTAGCCAGTTCCCATCAGACCCTTGTGGCATGCAGTGCAGTAAACTGAAGAGTAGCAAAACTAGACTTGTAAAAAATATTCACCACAAGCAACTGATTAACAGTCACCTGTTGGCATCCCAACCCAGAACACACCGACCCCAAATATAGTGTACTGGGTTTCGAGAATCTGACAATCTGGGTTTTAAGAGGGAGAAAACAAGGTTGTGTTGACTCCATTTCCTTGAGATTAACATACAGAAAACAAAATATATGGTCACAGATATTAGAAAGAAAAAATAATAATACTCCCCTCCTTCAAGATTATTGGTGAATTAATTAAAGGAGTTTGAACTTGGCCTTGAAATCGATGTCTGCATACGATTTAAGGAACGCAGGGATTAAGTCTGTTTTTTCTAAGAAAACTGAATCATTTCAGAGCAGACCGCCCCATCCTCCAGATGTCCTACAAATCTGTCTCGCAGAGTGTTCTGTCCTTTGGCCTGGTCTGTACTTTTGGAAACATGGATGTTCAAAATCATGCCAGATTTCAGTGGATGATAAGGACAGCGAGAGTCAGCGGGGCTGGTCAGGTGTCTGCAACACAGCTGTACAATGACCTTATTCTGAAAAACACTGAGCAGATCCTCAGTGATGCTACACGTCCTCTTTAACTGAAATTCTAATGGAGTAGCAGGTCAAACAGCAGAATTCTGTATCATGTATGTTAAGATTGTATTTACTATAATATATAGTTCATATTACCAGCATTGGACAAGATGTGTTTGTGCGTGATAGTGCACATATAGTTTACCTTTTGATCGTATATAGCCACTTGAATTTACTCTTGCGGGATAGTAAAGTTTACCTTACCTGAAGTAACGTTACTTAGTAGGATAAGATACTGTACATTTATAAGTCTGTGAATATCAATACATTTTTCATGCATGCTCCTTAAACATACTATAAAACTTTTAGAATGTACAAATTTTGTGTAAAACAATGATTATGATATTTTTTGTATTTTTCCCACTTTCATCAAATATGCAATTAGCTCAGTATGTGGCAAAAAGAAGAGTTACCATATGACTAAGAAGACTGTAATAAAACCACAAGATCAGAAACATATTCAAGAAAAATAACTGGTGAATGAGCAAGGGAGTGTGAAGGGAATTTTAAACATTAAGGACTCAATTTCCTGCATTCTGGTGAATTTTTAGGCACTAATTTGTGCCTTTTCTGCATCAGTTTAAGGTTGAAATGTCTTTAATTTTGTCAAAATAAAAGTCCTCTGCTACCTTCATGCTTTCACGTGTCCCCCGCATTCCATCAATTTGCAAAATGTCCACAAGTTTCACAAGGCCTGATGTTTGCAGATGTTGATTAGACAGATCATTTTAGTCTTAATGACATCTTTTCTGAGCTTTGACTCGCTGTAAATTTAAAACATTACTACTTTTTGCATCTGTTTTTGCAGCATGAACAGTGTATTACACTTTAAAAAAAAACAGTCAAATTTAAAATGACAGGGAATAAATTATACTTTCACTCCAATATTTATCTGAAAGCTGTAGTAAAATGATCCGCTATTTTTAAAAAAGGAAATATTAGGAGGATTATATGCAGTGAGCTCAGTATGTGGCAAAAAGAAGGGCTACCACATGAATAAGTAGATTTTAATAAGGCCACAAGATAAGAAAATATTTAAGATAGTCAACTGGTGATTGAACAGGAGAGGTTGGGAGACATTTTAAGCATTAAACACTGAATTCTGAGGCACTGATTTGAGCATTTTCTGCATCAGTTTAAGGTAGAAATGTCTTTAATTCTGTCAAAATAAAAATCCTCTGCTACTTTCCTGCTTTTATTGTGGGGGACAAATGCAAATGTCCTTCACAACTCTTCATATGTGATGAGAATAAAAGCGAGAATGTGCAAAAGCAACGTTTGAGTTTCTAATTCAGCACTTGTGGCTTCTAGTGTTTGGATCATTTGGTTAAAAAGAGGCATAATTTGTCATATTCCAAACAGCTGGGTTTACAGTTGTTTCCCTCTGTGCCATCACATTGAGTAACGACAGTGTGGGGGTGTGAGACAGTATGTGTTGCTAATGGAGAATCACCGGAAGAACAACTTTTTGTTTTACCCCCTCAGGTCTGTCTCTATTGTGTTTTGCTTCCAACAAGGTGATCCCCCACCCACTGAACACGCCTCTGACATGGAGGCAGAAGTTCCCACCAGTATTTAAGCAGTAGCAGCCAGCAACAGACACACTTACATTTGGCTTCTGTCTTGCTGGTGGGGCAGAACAATGGCAGTCAACAAGGTCATCAAATTCCTTCTCTTCACCTTCAACTTTTTGTTTTTCGTGGGTGGAATCATTATCCTCACCTCTTCCACATACATCAGGAGCCACAGAGCAGACTACCAGATCACTGATGACCTTCTCCCAGCCGTAAACCTGCTGATCTTTATCGGCGCCGTGACTCTGGTTTTTGGCTTCCTGGGCTGCTGTGGAGCGATCCGAGAGAACCGCTGCCTGCTGGCCCTGTTCTTCCTGGGCCTGCTCTGCTTGTTTCTCATGCTGTTGGCCGTGGGAACATTGGGAGCCGTATCAAGAACCGCAGCTGCCCAGGAGCTGGTGAGGAAACACATGAAGCAGCTGCTTCCGCTGAGCGAACAGCCGAAGGAAGTTCAGGAGTCGTTTCAAGCCATGGAAATGAGCGGGCTCTGTTGTGGTCTCTTTGTTGGACATCTTGATTGGGGCAACTCAACTGTGGTGCCGAACTCATGTAACTGCACAGACACCTCCAGGAACTGCACAGATTTGGACCAACGTGAGATTTACTCCACACCTTGTATGCCGTACATTATGACGTGGTTGGACAGAGTATCGGACTCACTCATGGGGACTGCGTTCATGTTTGGCAGCGTGATGATTCTGGGCATGATTTTCTCAGTGGTCCTGTTCTGTCAGATTGTGAAAAAGAAGAGCATCATTTAAAAGGTGTCACAAGGCCTGGTGTTCACAGGTGTTGATTGGACAGATTATGTTATTACATCTTTTCTGAGCTTTGACTCACTGTAAATTTTAAAATGTTACTACTTTTTTCTATCTGTTCTTGCAAATATAAACTGTATCTTACACATTTTTGAAACTGAAAAATTAAAAATGAAAAAACTTCATCTGTTGCAGTTTTGTGGATAGAAAAAAAAAGCAAACCAAAACTTCTGATCTACTTTTTACTCCGTCATTTACCTGAAAGCTGTAGTGAAAGGATCCGATATTTATTTAAAATAAAAAAAAAAAAGAAATATTAAAGTAAAACGAGAATTACTATAAATTTGTGTTGCATAACTTTCTAACTTAACTTATGACCCCCTAGATTTATCCTAAGAGCCTTTGAAAGGGCCTCAATCCCTATGTTGGGAGCCACATAGGTTTAGATTTCAGTGGGGCTTTTGGGGACCCTGTCAATATTTACAACATGTGCATTTGTTCCCACCCAATTAGGACTTTTATTTTGACTAAATTAGACATGTTTGTGCACAAAAAAATTCACCAGAATGCAGTAAATGTTAGATGTTTCCTTTTTCCACCAAACACTTGCAATATGGTACCCTTGAAACCAAAGTAACCGTTCAGACATGGTACCTAGACCCCAGGTTCATTACGCGTTCTCACAACAAACAGTATCCTTTCATGTGGGCGGGGTTGTCGTCATTCATTGCTCCATCAAGAACCTGCTCTATCTCCTCTTTTATCATATCAGTAGTCAGCAGTGAGAGTCTCTCTCAATGGGATATTAAAAAATAACAAGTTCATGCATTGGCCTACTCAGGCAAGCTCAGGGGTTTAGTGCATGCCAGAGTGTGAGTTTTATGACATAATCCAGCCAAAATAAATATATATTTTTAAACACTTAAAGATCTGCTCATAACTGAAAAAGTATGTCATCCAAGAGAGACAATAAAAACTGTATAATAAAAATAAAAAAGTAATGATCAAAGTTGTCACATTGATATTTAAGGTGTGTTGATGGATTCACGTCGTCAACTCATGCACTGAGTACCATTATAAGTTAATGTTCCACCTTAAAAGTCACCGGCAGTCGGCCCAGTGAATGAAGTTATTTTTTCTCAGACTCCAGCTGCTGTGAGAGGCAGCGAAACATCCTTTATTTTACAGTTACAGTTTACTAATGAAACTCTCCACAGTATGAACAGTGGTTACATGAGCCTCAAAACCAGACACAACTCAGCCCTGAGCAGAGTGACCGTCCTCTACTGACCAATCAGACTGCAGTGTTCACAGCTCCACCTTTTAGTACCACATCTGTGTGCTAGGTACCCCAACAGAGGGGGGACCAAACATGGGGACGGTACGGAACGGTTCCATTGGTACCATCCACAACTTTTTACAGTGGAAACGGGGAAGAAAAAGCGTACTGAACTGAACCGTACTGTACTGCTCGGTGCAGATTTCAAGGGGGAAGCTGAGGACATGTCCTGGTGCAAAGACTTTTTGACAAAATTAAAGACATTTCTATCATAAATTGATGCAGACAAAGGAACAAATTGGTGCTCAAAAATATATCAGAAGTCTGGCAGAGGACCCCAAAATCCCAGTTACACATTTTTTTAATTAATTTCATTATAATTAATTTATATACTTTATTAATCCCCCTGAGGGGAAATTCAATGTTTTCACTCTTGCTTGTCAATTACACACAGGTCTGAAAGACACACACATGCACAAACAGGACCTATACATGCACAAAGTGGAGAGATGTCAGAGTGAGGGGGCTGCCTTGTTCAGGTGCCCCGAGTGGTTGGGGGGTTCGGTGCCTTCCTCAAGGGCACCTCGGCAGTGCCCAGGAGGTGAACTGGCACCTCTCCAGCCACCAGTCCACTCTCCATATTTGGTCCGGACGGGGACTCGAGCAGGCGACCCAACCCAAGTCTCTATGGACTGAGCTACTGCCGCCATATGTTTCCCCCTAACACTGAATCAATACCTACGCTTTTGGGGAGACGCTGCACTAACCTTGCTACCTGTGTATTTAGTAGTAAAAACTGCTGATGCATCAGAGTGTAAATAGGTTTTGCTGATAATACATCTGCACTTTTACCTGTAATATAATATTATTTTTCAACAGTGTTGATTTAATGGCATGACTATGCTGGGGAGATGTCGCAATACTTTATTTATCAAACATTTACTCTTAGAACAGAAATCCTCCGTCCTGAAACAACCCCAGCAACAACAATGTATCATGAATCATTAGATTTGGATGTTTCTTATTGAGGAAAAAATATAAATATATCCCAGCAACAGCCAGGTGCTGACTTCAGCCTGGTGCCAGAGGGAAAAAAACATTTTAAAAAATGTGTTTATTTCTGTTTGGTTCAGACATCAGTCACACCACATTTGAGTCACACAATGAATCAGACTGAGGCGCGGCTGTGTCCCAGGATACCTGATCTCGCTCCCCCACAGACACCGGGGCTCTCACGGCGGGTGTTATGGGTTAAAACAATGAGCGCTGGTTCTTTGTTGTGAGTCTGGATCGTTTAAGTGCTTCACAGGAATGTTGGTGGGTGGGTGAGCTTTTGCATGTGTGCAGCGGTGATGCTGTGGTAACAATGAGGAGGACCTCCGGGTTGAACTCTCCAAATCTGCATCACTACAGGCGTTGATTTACATTCTCTGTTGCCGTTGTAGACTTGTAGACACTGTCCTTCCATCCTCACTGGCTGTACACTTTGGCATACAGGCCCACTCTGTGAATCTAGGCCATAAAGATTTACGACTGGCTAAAAGTGGTGCATAAACTGAGCATCACAAATAAAACTGGGAGCCGACTTCAGCTCCATAAATTAAAAAAAAAAAGGAATAAAATACACAAATGAAAAAAACAGAGTAAACTGTTCCATAAATAAAAATGATTTAAGCTGATTTAGCCTCCATTACATCAATATTGGGCTTTGAAGATACGTTTATTTGAACATTAAATTGATAAGCACTTTGTTGGATGCCTTCAGAGGGAACTGAAAACACACTCAGTCGCACCATTTCTAAACTTTGTCCTGTGCTGAGCTGTTGCTCTGTTCTGTGCCACCAGTAATAGTCTGTTGTGTTTATGGAAGAAATTGGTCATCGCCTGATTTAAATTGTATTGAGTTAATTGAATTATGACGCCAAAACAACATGTTCCAAAAAAACCCCTGTCTGGATATCTAAAAATTTCCCCTCCAGTCAACAGAACAATGAAAACTTTGATGTTTTAATTATATTTTCAAACATGATTTTTCAGGGAGTTTTCCCCCCATAATTTCCTGGACAAAGCTTTCATTCATTTGAACAGAACAAGTTTATCTTGTTTTGTGCCACACACGCCACCTTCCCTGCCTACTCAGACTCTCGGATAATTGCAGTGAGTCAAACCACAGACTACACAGCATTTAAAGTGGCTCTAACTGAACATGTAGTTTAATAGACCGTATTTACATAGTGGTTACTTTGAACATGGAGTGGGAGATGAAATTATCCGTACTCTGATACAAAAGGAAGGATGTTTGATGGACACTGCACACTTGGAGGTTATGAAACTCTAAACTACACTGTTGAAATGATCTGACAAATACCGTGCTTCTGTAATGTAACCTCAAACATTTGAAGGTTCACTCCTCATGTGCTAACATTGGCTTTATTTGTTGAAGCTAACAGGAGATGATTTTATGAGAACACTGGTAGGCCTATTCACCACATAAATTGTACACTGAGGTTTTTCACTATTTCCATGTGTAAGAAATGTTAATTTATTGATTCCTAACTCATGACAGTGCCGTCTTAAAACTGCATTCACTGCTGTAGTCCCACCCCCGACATGTTATCACCACAGATACTGGGCCCCAAGATGGCGCCCATTCAGTGCAATGGTAGTGCTCCCCTGGCGCATACCAAAAAAGTTTTTAGCTTGTGGGTTTATTTCCACAGTATGCAGCCCACTGAATATAGTATAGAGTGTTTCTCTCACTGGCCCCACCTGCGAGTTCCTGCTCAGCTCATAGACTTAACATTGTAATGACATCACAGATTTTTAAATCACTTTTCTCAGCTTGAGAAATATTTTACAACATAAAACCTACATGGATCAAAAATTCACAAAAGAAAGGGGCATATTTGACCTCGTTTGCAGTTCAAGGTGTCATGTCAGCAGTTTTACAGACGTCTCTTTTATAATGGTGGCCTATGGGGATGTTTTCACTGCAATACCAAGTGATTGGCCACCGGGAAAAAATTGGAGCGCATTTCTGGGGACCTGGAGTCTCATTTATAAACACTGCATACACACAAACGAGGTCCGAAAGAGGTGTACGCCACTTCCCACGCAAAAGGGTGATCTATAAAAACAGATTTGATGGGAGAAACTTTGGGGTCCACGTCATCGGTTCGACATCCCATTAGTCCGACTGTCCGCGGTGCTGAACGGCTCGCGACGGGTGTATGGTGCGCCGCGACCAGCTTGAGGCGGAGCAGGCTCACGGCTTATGTGTTTGTCACTTTCTTTTTTATTTTAACCCACACCATGATCTTTTCCTGACCCTAACCAAGTGGTTTTTGTGCCTAAACCTAACCAGACCTTAACCACAGGGCATCATGATGATTTCGGAACGGACTTCGGAACAATGGGTTTAATATGGTCGGAACAATGGGATGTCGAACCAATGGGCAGTTCCCGAAACTTTGACCCATGCTAACTAACATTGGGAGACAGAAAATTGGCGTTGCAGATGGTGAGGTGGAAGCCTTATTGTAGAAATTGTCAAATATTTTTGGCACACGCCATTTTTGGCTTTTTTTCTGTACGTATATTTTTAGTATGGATCCATTGATGATCCATAATCCATAAACGAGACCCTGGTTATCACCTTATAAAATTGTTACTGGTTAGAAAATAGTTGCCTCTTTTTTTTTTTTTTTTTTACAGATGCAGAGCAACATTATCATTCATGTAGAGTCATATTTCTGGTTAACTGATGAATATAGGTCCCATATTCAATCTCCTTTTGGACACTGGGAAACATCTGGCTCTTTAGCCGCTAAATGCTAAATGCTGAATACTAAAATGCTCATCGCTAACTGTTTTCAACAAAAACATGTAAGTTATGAATGAAACTGAATAGAGCAGTGAGAATAAACTTCTAAACCAAAACAACAAACAAGCTTGTGCTACCTAGCTAGCTTATTGTTTAGGTTTAACGACTAATCTCAATGACAGCTAGCTAGTGGCAGCTAGTGCTAAAGCTGCGTGGTTGCCGAAAGCAATTGCATCATTTGCGGTAATTTTTTTGTGGCTTTGTCACTACAAACAGCATGTTTTACATGACACAACCATTTAATCCATTGTTTCCATAGTAAATTATGATTATATTTAATTGACTTATGTTGTTTTTTGGTAAAAATTAGGAAAAATAGTGCAATATAACATTGATTATCAGGCGCAGTCTTCATTTTTCCACCATTTTAGTTTATTTTTAAGTCATACTTCTATTTATCTGGCTTTTGCTTTTGCTCCTTAAGCACTTTATATCTTGTATATTTGAAATATTTTGACTGATATTTATCACTGTATTGTTTTAAAAACTGGGCCCAGTGTGTGACCCTGACCCAGAGAACCCACTGGTTGTTCTGGTTGTTACTGGTTTATGAATGTTAATTGTTGCTATCGTATTTTGTGTGACTGTAGTTGAAGCATTATTTGGCACAAGAATTTCCTTTGGGATAAATAAAGGTTTATTGAATTGAACTGAATTGAGATATTTTACTGCCATGAGTTTTACAGAATAAGGACTTTGGGGACGATTCAAACATTAAACTGATATGTTAAGATCAAGAGCACTATAGAGTAAGTTACATGTCCAAAAAAGTCCATATGGACACATATCCAAGTGGGACACTGTTAATATGTGTTTGTCAGTATAAACTAAAGGTCTGGTGAGAGAAGTAAACAACACATTTGTTTTAAACTCAAAGCCCTCAAAAGCTTAAATGAGTTGGCTATTTCTCTATAACGTTAAACATTTATAACAGAAGAAAAAACATCCATAGTTATATTTAGGGGGGAAAAAACATGCTTGATATTGATATAAAAAAAAAAACAGTGAGCCATGCACAGTTCAAACCAGTTAGACTAGCATATAGAAAACAGCAACTGCAGAAATTTCTCATTTAAATGCCCAAAACTGTTCTTTGTTTGGCAGGAAAATTTGTGTTCAGGAAGGGACCCATCGCTCATAGTCAGAAGCCAATTTAACAAATATGCTTTCAGGGCCTTTAATGAAAGGACTAAGCATAATCTATATTTTATCCGACACTCACATTCAGGTTTACTTACAGTGCCAAAATGGGTTCATGGCAGCATGTCTGTTGATGGATACACTGGGATTTAAACTGTGACCTTTTGGTTTCCAGACAGCCTCTCTAAATCCTAGAATAACCCCTCCATCTATGATTTGTTTGATGTCTTTCCCCCCTCACAGAGCACCTGGAAAGAAAACAAATGATTTCCTTCCCAGCTTTAATCATGCATGTGTCAGGCTTGGAATTCAGGCAATTTTTCCACTTCATTGCTCAAATGAAAGATGAATTATTGGCGTAAGTCCCATTAAACACCCATCCATATCACCCGAAAAAAATAAGTTATGTCTATGGTCTCTGGAGAGTGATGAATGTGGGTCAAAATGAAGAGTTTCATGCCAGAACAAGATGTGCACTCAGTTTGAAAAAGTGACGCCTCATCCAAAAATGGTTTGTGGAATGAAGGGAAAACGTTTAAGGCACCTCAGCAATTTCACAACCTTTGCCAACAGGATGATTGAACTATGGCAACTTTATTCACCCTCATATAATGATACCTCTTTACCTGTCTCGTCCTATTAAACTGTCACATACGCTTGTAGGTTCACAGCCAATATTATCAGAAAATTAGACCAATTTAAGTTAGAGGGTAAGATGGGGTAAGATGCCCCTGGGGTAATATACCACCCCACCCCCACCCTTGATTCCTCTCCGAAATGATGGATGGCACTAAATCGACTTTCAACATGTATTAAATGGCTATGCTCTGGTGAATTGTGACAGTTCATCTCGACTGCTGCATATTTGAAATTTATTCCACAAGAACCATTCTAGGGTAAATTGATATAATTTTTTGTCACTGGATAATTGTGATCTATGTATTTACATTACATAAAACTTTAAGATATGAAGCTTGGGGATTTGTGGGGAGAGTTATTCAATTGGTTTTGACAATAAAAAGGAGATTTTTCTCTTTTGCAGTTAAAATGTAAAGTTGGACCCTTAGGGCAAGAAACCCCCTCAGGTAATAATATATTGTAGTTTCAACAGTTTGCCAGCGTCATTAGCTAGCTAGCTAGAAATCATGACCATTGCTAGCAATCTAGAAGGTTACAAGGCTTCCAGATGAGGGGTCGACAACCTTGACTATCAAAACTGCCTTATGATTAAGGTAACACAGCCTTTTTAGTCTAAATCAAGGGTGTCAAACTCATTTTAGTTCATGAGCCAGATGCAGCCCAATTTGATCTCAGACGGGCTGGCCAATGAAACCATCGCACAATAACCTTTAAGTACCATCAGCTACAATCATTTCCATTTTTTGTGTAAAGAATTACAAGTACATTCTGTAGACGTTCATCCTGAGATGTCTTCAGAAAAATAAGTCCAATTTCAACAGTGTCTCAGTTTTTACACATTCAGTCAGTCTGCTTCTCACTGTCATTACATGTGCATTTATCCATATATTTCCTGATACAGATTCTTTTGAACTGAAGCTGCTGCTTGACAATATCTTACACAGTGTTCAATATCTTTCAACATGGTCACAGTGAGTATTCATTGTTATATTAGAGAACTGTATCCTGGTCAGGGTGGAAAAGCCTCTGAAGTCATGAAGTCTGCATTGTTTATCCTGCTCCTAAAACCTGGCACTTCTTATGCCCTTTTTAAATAGGCATTGTGCAAATTTGCAGGAAAGCCCAATCAGTCTTTTTTCAGCATTGGCAGTATAAAAACAAAATCGGGGAGTGCAGCAAAATGCCGCCTACCTACTTTTGTTTATACAGAATGTCCCTTTTTCGGAGCAATGGGGGGCGTGAGCAAGTAACAAAACGTGTAGCTCAGCGTGTGACGTAAACAGTGACGTACTCCAAGGGAAGCTGGTTAGTCCTTCGGCGATTCTCTCCTGTCATTTGACGGTTAATGGCCTCTTTGTTTGTGAGGGCAAGGAGGGTGCGCACTCCCTTGTCTCCCCAGTTGCTCATCTTTACAGTGTCTGTCAGGTTTGCGTTTCCCTCTTGCTACTAGCTGCTCGCTAATTCCTGCTATCAGCTGTTTCCTGTTAGTCCACTGCCAGTGGGTCGCACGTGCAGTGTCATCAACAGCCCCTCCCATGGCGGAAGGCCGCTTCGTTCTTTTTAAACCAAAAAGGGTTCCACCAATATGTCTACCCTACGAGGCGAAAAATTGGGCAACTTCGATCAACTCGCCAATCCAGCTCTGTGTGTCTAAACGCTCACAGCTGGCCGGCAAAACGGCCCAACATTTGCCGAAAATCTGGCAGCGTAAAAGGGGCTTTAGTCTCCTCGTCTAGTGAGCCGGACTGGACCCTTTGGTGGGCCGGTTCTGGCCCACGGGCTGTATGTTTGGCACCCCATGTCTAAATTATCAACATTACTAATAGTTCTAAATGAGCGTTTATTAATATGTAACCACAAAGTAGCACTATTCTCTATTTTTCTCTGAGACCTTTCCTTTGTTGGATTGGACTCTGTTGCTGGCCAAGCTAGGTAGACTCAAGACGAGCCAACACTGTTGAGGTTTTGACAATATTTTAAGAAAAGTGCCCAGGGTGTAGACGTGTAACACACATTTTAGTTGACAATATGTAATAAGATTTTTTGGATTTGGTGTACGGGCTACACATTAGAATGTAAGAATTTCTTTAGGCCCACAGCAATGATAATGTGTCAAACCCACAGGGAGCCACAGGAAATGGGCTAAAGGGTTTCATGTGGCTTCAGAGAATCAGACTCACAAGAACTCATTCCCAGATGGAAATTGTGATCACAGTTGCTCTGATGTTAACTGAAGAGATTTACAATTAGAAATAGAAGTATAAAGTATGAAGTATGTGAAAAATATAAAATATGTAACAATATAAAATATGTATAATGTGCTGAGTATGTAGAGTGTGTAAAAACATCACATGCTACATTACAATGTAAAAAACTAGTAAGTTAGAAATATAAAAATATGTGTACACCACTGCAAGGCACAGCACAATATAAACGTATTAAGTAGAAATAAGTATAAGAAATATATACAAAATATACAGAGCTGTAGGTTGCCTGCCTCTGTTCAAAGTATTTCATTAATGGGTCAGAGTGGGGATTGTCATTCGTTTTGAAGTCAGAGACTTCTTTTCTTGGACCAGAATTTTTTGCTAGTCTACCAATTTATTTCTCTCAACAGTGCGTTGATTAATGCATCATGATCCTGCAAAACTCATGTCCCAATATAGAGCGTCTTTTCTCATTTTACCCCAATGTGAAAACAACATTTAAAACAATCGGACCATGGCTTAAACCAGTATTGTATTTGAATACAATTTTAAGATACTTATACTTATTTATTTAACCTTTATTTAACCGGAAAAAAAGGCTCAAGATTACAAATCTCTTTTTTAAGAGTGTTCTAGCAAAGACATGCAGCAACGTAAGTAACAGTCAGCCAACATAGAACAAAAATACAAAATCAAAAATATGCAAAAAGATATTCCTTCAAAGAAACACAAAGGAAAGTATGTTAATTTATGCTTTAAGTGAACCAGTAAACCAAGAAAAACAAGGGCAACTTCAAACAATACAAAAGACCAGCTTAAATACACTCTGACACTGGCATATAGATAATTGCATACAGAATTCCTGCAACAGTGCTTTGAAACGGCCGAGAGGAAGCAGTGAGTGTGATGTTAAATCCTTCTGAGGAAGATTCATATATGAAGCTGCATACTTAAAGGCTTGTTTGCCAACTCTGTATATGCCCATAGGTATAGACAAGGACATGTTCTGTGAATGGAGAGCAGCCATTTTCCATTTTGGCTCAATGTACACACATAACTGTACTTTACTTAAGTATTTATATACTATGCTATTTTATTTTTCCACTCCACTACATTTATAAAACACTGTGACAGGGGACTGCATAATAAGCACTTTAACTCTGATAATTTAAATACATTTTACTGATACTTGAATTCAGAGCTTTTACTTGTAATTGAGTATTTCTACACTGTTTTACGTCTACATTTACCTAAATAAAGAATCTGAGTACTTCCTTCACCACCGGCTAAAACAACAGACACTAATTGCTGAAGAGGAACAAAAGGGAACAGGAACAATGCTTTGCTTATTTTGTAATGCAGAGAGGACTACCTTGAATGGTCCCTTTGTCCCAGCAGTCTTTAGTGAATATCCCCACTGTGGCCCATAAATAAAGATGCTTACAAATGTCTTCTGGGGATGCGTGGTTGGTGCACTTATTTATTCCAAGAGGCAATTGCATCTCTCCTGATACCTTGCTTCCTGCCACAGGCAAAGTATGCAGGGACGTGTGCAGAGGTAAACAAGGACAGCTCAAAGTCTTTGCATATGTCCCACTTCTGTGTGCCTGGGTGAATATTTTGTGAAGGTGAATCTTAGTGGCGCTACGTGTTCAGACTTTAGAGCAAACAGACACTCATAAATAATACATCATGGGTCACACAAATTTCTTAATCACTGACATCCAGGTGTTATTTTTTATTAATAAAGAAATTAGCTCCATATTCACACCGAACGGTCATCTCATTATCACCCCTTTATAGTTTGAATAGCCAGACAAATCTGAAATCTCAACAGCTATTCAGGGGCTGGAAGTGAGGAGAAATGACTGATATAATGGGTTCATTTTGCAAAAAATATATCTATGTATAAAATGCAGCTCATTGCTCAAGAACAATTCATTATTTTAAATTACAAAATGTGCCTTTTGGGTAAAATGGAAAAAAACACTCTTGAAGTTATTCCCTCAATACATCCAAAAAAAGCACTTACATTACTTCGAAAACCAATTACCTGGATTTATTAATAATTTTGTAAGTGCAGATTTTATTTTTCAAATGTTAACACTCTTTGCTGGCCTGCAAGACGTATCAACTGTCTCCTGCTAATTATGTTTAGTCTGCTTCATTGACTCTGACTGTGTTCTTCTAGTTTTTATATTCCATTTCATCCTGGCTCCGTGTGTTGCTGCTTTCCCAGCGTTAAATCGAGCCTGTTATTTGTTCTCCTCACAGAGCCAGGCCTTGGCCCACTACAAGGGGACCAAACATGCCAAGAAGCTAAAAGCCCTGGATGCTCCGAAGAGTAAGCTCAAAGGCTCAGTGGTCACCAAGGAGACCGCCAACCAGGAGATCGCCAAGGGCATCAACACCTTGCAGGTCCCCAACGGCACCGACAGGAAAGGTTTGTGTTTTCCGGCTTGCTGCACATTCCCCAACACATGTTCTTTGTTGTTTTCTTTTTGTAGCTGCTGCCCTTCTGCTGAGAATTAATGTTAGACCCAAAAAAACGCACCTTTTTGGCATTTTACATTTGCTGCACTCACTTTAGGAGTTGGATGGACTCACAGCTGATTATATCAACCCTGTGTTAGCTGCTCTGCCAATGGCTGGCTACAGACTCAGTCAGTGTTCATACGTTGAATTTTAGACGAATGAGGCAGGGCCACAGTATGCTTCAAACATGATGCTTGTCGGATCATTTTGAGGCTGTGATCTGACGTACAGCAGCGCTGTGTGAAAAAACGTGGCTCCTATTCATGTGAATGGGACTGCCCAGTCGACGGCATGCAGGGCTGCTTTCAGTCTGAATGCCTCTAAGAGTTGTAAACTCCTCTAAGACAGCAGAATTGGGGGGGATTTAACTTTTTTATATGAAGAGGTAAAAACATCAGCAACACTAGTATTATAAAGATCAGTTTTATTGTGTGACCAATGTATGGGCGTATGGCTACATAAGTGTAATGCATTCAGTCCTTTTATCTTCATTCAACAGTTCGTATGATTTCCTACAAATTAGCTCCCCACAAATGACATTACGCGCTTAACATAAAGATACATAATTAACGTAGAGTTATGCAGGTTAGATTTAGGCAAGAAAAGTTACTGTGGTTGAGTTTAGGAAAACAAACATGGTGATGATGTACCTTGATATGACTCAAAGTTCACTCTGAACATTGGTCTCTTGGGGAAAAATCATTATTTTGTGACCCATCCATCACCCATACCAACCTGGCCTCACTCCGGAGTCACCAAATCTCAGCACTTGGGCAGTGATTTGCAGCATCAGACACCAACAAAAAGGCTGTCAGCGTCAACGCAACGGGACAAGAACTAAAGTTAAGGCAGCAAAAGTCCGATTTAGGCAGGCAGGAGGGGTGGTGGATGGGTCCAACAAACATTGACTGTGTTGTACCAGGAACTGCCCATTGTTCCGACCATATTAAACCCATTGTTCCGAAGTCCGTTCCGAAATCATCATGATACCCTGTGGTTAAGGTTAGGCACAAAAACCACTTGGTTAGGGTTAGGAAAAGATCATGGTGTGGGTTAAAATGAAAAAGAAAGTGACAAACACATAAGCCGTGAGCCTGCTCCGCCTCAAGCTATTCCCAGCTGATCCAGAGCCGGTCGTGGCGCAACATCAAGGCAGAAATACGCCCGCCGGGAGCCGTTCAGCACCACGGACTGTTGGACTAATGGGATGGACCTGTTGTACCAACGTAGTGCGTTTATTAGTGCAATGTAAACGGTAAATTTCCTGTGAAAACTGAAGTGTATTTTGAAAAGAGACAATGCATGTAACAGGTAGAACTTGACACAGCGTCCCATGACGTGAACACCCAGGGTAGAAATTACAGTGAGAATGTGTTGCCCAAACCTACGTCTTTAAGGGACCACTCAGGACTGGTTCCTGTATACTGATACATGATCGCAGCCTTCCAAAATACGTTGCATGCGAATTTTGGTGCTTTATTTTTTGTAGGAAAACGTGTGAACACTGCATAAGAACAGCCTGATTCACTTGAGAAAAGTAATACTACTCTTTTTCCTGAATTAACAAGATTGTTAGGGATGCACCAATTTTGAAATTCTGGGCCGATAGTGATATTTTCATATTGTTGAAACACAGGAATCCACACTACAAAAAATAACTAATCTGTTTAAAAGTAGTAAAGCCCTTCATTACACTTCCTTTGAATGAGCACAACTCAATCATACAAATGTATGAAACAACCTTTAATATAACCTTTCACATCAAAAACATCAGAAACAATATATCATAATTCCCCTGTGATTTCTATTTTATATTAATGTGAAAACATCAATAGATTTTTCTTTCAAACAACTGTATGTATTAAAACTTCTCTCTAAAAAGTACATTTTACAAGATCACATTGAACACATCATGAGAATGTTATAATTTACCTTTCCCAAATACTAATTTTTGCTGAATAGAGCTTGAAAGCATCATAATGTAACTCAATGCAACCTCCATGCTGCTAACTGCTAACAGCTAACGTTAGCTAGCTCTCTTCCTGACAATTTTAAAAACGACTCCTTGTTCGCAATGTAGTTTTATTAGGGAGACAACAGGTTACGTCCTCTGTCGCAACAGTTTACTGCATCCTTTTGCCCCAAACTTGGCCCGTGGAAGATCTCTGTTTGTCCCAAATCCATTTCCTGTTCTCCCCAGGACACCGGCTCCTGCTAATCATCTCATCATGCAACAGTGAGATCACAGAGCCCACCTGCTTCACAGTCACAGTGGTCTTCTTGTATTTGCTCATTTATTTAAGTCTGGAGCCCTGGTTTTTCACAACTGACGTGACACAACAGAAAAACTTGGGCCACTGCCATTGGTACATACAATGCATTATGATAGTTGATAAAGGCTGCCAGCGGAAAGCACTGGTTTTACAATAAAGTTCTTTGAACTTCAGTGTAGCTGCAGTGAAAACAGGTGTTTAATTCTCTCCCAAGCCCTCTTTTTCTCTATTCTTTTTTTTTTTCACTTTTCTCTTTGTAAAATCGAGTGCAACATCATGAATGCCTCTGAGGAGAGATCGTCTGAAAGGGTGTGCCATCATCACTGTATGTGCAATTCATTACGTTGACACTGCAAAGACACGTAAAAGCCGCAGAGTTCTTGGAGAGAGATCAGGAAGGCAGCCACGGGGAGGCTGTGACGGCAGGCCTTTCATCCTGCCTTTGAGTTTGGCCATTCAGAGCAGGTACTCTTTCAGATGTAGTTGTTGTACAAACTAGTTTGTTTAAAGCCGTCAGAATTCTTCAGTTTGCAGGCATTTTGCAAAAAACGTTGCAACTTATATAACCGTGTACTCTGCCTCCTATATTGGATTTGTACTTTGCATTTGCCTATTATCCCATTTTTAATTACATTTATGCCAGTGCACATTGTTGTGTGCCGACTGTGTGTAACTTAATATTCATCACGTTGCAGCCAGGTGGCTGTTTAAATCCGGTTATCTCGGCCAGGTGTCTGCCGAAAAACATTCTTATTCTCTGTGGAACTCCTGCTTTAAAGCATGTTGAAAAAGTAAACAAACACGGGCTGCAACTTGCAGCATCTGACAACAACCAGATGCAGATTATTTCAAATTATTTTATCTGCTGTGTTTCATATTGGTCCTGTTGAGGATAACGTCTCTGGCAGCTGAGAGTGCTGCTGAGGAGGCCTGCTCTCTCCTTCTCCTGCACTGTAATATTCCTTAAGCCGCCTGTTATTATGTCATGAAATTGGCCCAATGAAAGTCTTCCCCTTTAACTGTAACAATAGAAGTTTTTTAAAGAAATTGGAAACACATTGAGCAGCCGCACTCTGGGATTAATTTCACCACTACCCATGCCTTCTTCCAATGTTCCACAAGTATTTAAATTAGGAACACATTTCTGGAGCTCATCGTGTACCATGACCTATTTGTCAAGTCTGACCTATTCATGCTCGCTGCTTAAAGGTTGCTTGAGGTGAAAACACAGCCATTAAATGGTTGAGATGCCCGACCAGGTATTCATGTCTCAGAGGGAATGTGAGGGTGATTTGGGCTCATAAATGCTACATGCTGTTAATAATGTTCATCTGAGGAGTTCAAAAGTAGGTGAGAAAACACTATTAACAAATACTTAGTTCTACATGTTTAACCTCACAGAGGTCACATGCTCGTCTTTACGTTATTTTAAGAGCTTTACACCTGGCAGCATTCTGCCTCTCGTCCCACAGAGTTTGTAAGCTGCTATACAAATATCAAACTGTTAAGTGGAGCAATTTGCACTTAAGCATCCGCTGAGCTAATCCATGCTGCAGTGTGTCGTCATTTAGCGTAAGAGAGCTTTGAGGTGATGTCAAGCAACAGTGGTTTTATGTCCAGACTAAAAAGCTCTCCCCATATTTACTTTACTCAGCACATACATGTGAACTGAGAGACTTTCTCAGTGACGTGGGTTACTAGGAACTATCATGCTCTTTCTCCCAGGTGGTGGTGCCTCATGGCTCCCTTCACTAATGCTCACTAATTCTAGGCTAGTAATTTTAGCTGCAACATTAGCTTCCTGGCTATTATTCGCTTCTTCAGCCTAGCTTGGAGCAACTTACTGAGCTGACTGAAAAAAGTTGGCCATTACATTATTATTTGAGCTTAAAGCCCTTTCCAGCTCACTCTTTTTCCCTTCCTTTCTGCTCTGGCATCACAATTTATGTGCAGGTCCTGGCGTAGCAAGGAAACTCACTCCAACATTAGTAATATCTACCTTCACAGCGGTTGCGTACAGGCTCAGACTGGCCATCGGGCAATTCTGGCAAATGCCAGATGTGGGCTTCAAGGCCACCAACGGCAACGCTGAGAGAAAATTGCAGGGGGAAAAGAAGACACAGAGAAAGAAGAAAGACCTGCCGGCTCCGGCCCACTTGATGTTGGAACAGCTCATCTGATTAGGGGTTACACAGTCCCAAAAGTGTCAGTAGCCAACTATACATTCAGGCAGGTGTAGTGGTACAGCTGTCATCACCTCCCCCACCCCTTTAAGTGTTTCTTGTCCTATCATATAATGTCAGAGGTCAAGCAGGAAATAAATGAAATCAAGCAGTGGTGGGTTGTTGGTAACAATAGGGCTGCATCAAGTAAAATTTATTTATATGGTGCTTTTCGCAGACATCTGTCACAAAGTGCTTCACAAGGGCAATACAGCAAGAAAGAAGTCATAGAGACATGACTACGTGAGCTGCTTAGTGGAATGTGCACAACTAGCAAAAGTATTTGCACACACACAAGAAAAAAGAAGAAATCACACTACACAACAAAAAAGAAAAGACTCATATCATTTTCAGGAGGTTTTTATTATAACACACATTGTGCTAAAGCAACAATAAACACTGTACTGTGGTTTTTTTGTTGTTGTTTTAGTAATGGTGATTGCTTATATTTAGGATAAACGTGATTATTGCAGCTTCCCCCGTTCCCCCACTTATGGGCGACCCTGGATTTAAAATCTTAGATGTATTCCTGTAAATGTACAGCTTGGCCCTTTCGAAGGGGTCACATTTTGTGCAGTTTTTGTTCAAACATTTTATTCACTGTTTCCTCCTTACTCATCTTTTTACAAACACAGAAAGGACATGAACTGCGGGGTGTTTGTGCTGCGGGAACCTTGAGCATGTAAGACCCGATAATTAACCAGACGGATTTTCAGCGATAGAAGCTTCAATGATAGAAGATAACTGATGTGCAGAACTCACTTGCAAAACACTGACTACATTTTCTCTTCTCCTTTATTTCATTTTTAAATGTCAGCTGACATCTGAATTGCACATCAAATAATTATCATATTTACTAGGAGCTATAGTAACTAAATTACTTATCCTGCTACATGTAGGTTATCTAGCAAGGGTCAGGTATGGAGACTGAAATTGTTCAGTATAAGATGATTAAATGAAGCAGAAAATAAATATTTAGTCAACATATATAACCATAAAATTGTAATCATCATTATCATGAAATGTTATTTTGTACTTCTTCTTTTCAGTTCATCATAGACCAAATGATTTACTAAAGTAATTCAGTACCCCGACTAAGAATTTTCCTAGTCGACCAATAGTCATCATTTAGGGCCATTAGTCAACTAGTCGGCTGCATGTTTATGATATTAATTTAATTATTAAATGATATATTTTGGTGGTTTGAGTTGAAGGTGTGAGAAAGAATAGTATCAGTAACATTGTTAACACTGTGCTACATTACAGAGAAATACAAAACCATACTAATGACCCTTCATTAATATAGGCCTATATTTTATCTCCAAGTGCACGTCACACACTGAGCGAGCCGCCTGTTAATGACGCTGTGGGCTAATGGGCATGTAGCTACTTCCATGTTTCAGATGATACGTCATGTTTGTAGTCGACCAATGAAGATGAGTTTACATATCACCTTGGGTTCGTCCTTCACCTTCTCAAAATGATCCCACACTTTGGATTTCCTGCCCGACATGTTATTAACTAGCCTGTGGAATAACCGCAGGTACCAGCCCTGGAAATTAGGGGCCGTAGAGATACCGTGTCTTTAACCGCCTGGAAAACGTGAGGTCAGGAGCTGTTTATAAGTGTGTAGGGACAGATGTAAAGCTCTGGGTAGCCCTGCACTAACATGATCAACTTTTCCGATTTATCAGACTGAATATTTACAGAAGAAGGGAAAGATATCTGTCGGCTGTGATTGGTTTGTAACCTGACTCCTGTCTGACTGCTGAGCATGGCCACTTCCTGTGTCTGTCCTTTCAAATTAAATTCCCACATTTCTGATCATATAGGTTTCAATTTATTTTGACAAGATGCAACTCTTAGTTTCATATTTTGTTTTGTTTTTTGTCTCTTTTTTGTCTGCGACTAAGCGACCAATGAATCTTGCCAATGACCTCTGTGGTCGACTAACATCTAGTCGACTATTAGGGGGCAGCCCTCGTAGTGAGTGACACATATTTGTTGTGTTGCATCTGTACTCCAGTGCATTAGGTTTAAAAATAAAAACTTAACTCTTTAGTCTCACTCAATACAAACTCATGCTGTGCAGGCAAACAGCAACAAATCAAGCCCATAGATTTCTGTCATTGAAATTCCACAGGAGACCTTCAGGTGATTTTTAGTAAAATGAGTCTTTGGTTTCAATATTTGACTAAAACATTATATTATGCTGATGGAGCGTAATATAATATTATAGTGTCAGAAAGAAATAAGACAATTTTTACATGTCTTAAGGCTACTTATTTAATTCTAGTGTTTGCATCCATATCGGGTGAACACTGGCATTTGAAGCCTTATTTTGTTCCCAATATGCTTTGTAACCAGAGTGCTATACAGATGGGATTCAGGCATAGACCTCCGCCCACTCTACCTGCACCGAGATACCCATCTGTAATGGACTCCACACATCCCTGACACCAAACATACACTTACAAAACACACAAAATTGTAAACACATTATACACGCGCAGAGACCTCAAGAGACAACAAGCCTTCATAACCACACAGACAAATGGCTATTAATCATTTCAGTGCCCTTAAAAAAAACACGGCACATTTCGGCACCATCTCACTATCATATCTACAGTGCGCGGGGGTGGCGGTTTGTCACAAGTGGCACTAGGTAATGAATATTAATGTGCTCAGATGTCAGAAGAATTAATTGTCGAGGTGGGTAAATGCTGCATTATCTGTAAGGCTGGAGTATTTGACGGTATATCAGTGGCAGCGAACTCGCTCTAATGAAAAGCAGAGTTCAGGGAAGAGTAATGGCTGTAGTGAGAGGAGGCAGAAACAACAGGGAGGGAGAGCTCTATTTGCCTTTGCAGATTGGGCTTTCAATGGGTTTGTTTTGCTCTAACATTACCAGCAAAATAACATATTGGGTTTGAGATCATTTTATTCCACAGCACAACATATCCATGCCGCGAACAATGTAAGGTGATTGCTTAATTTTGTATCAGAAATAGACCTGATTGTGTCATTCAAGGAGCTGCAGTGAGAGTGTTTTGTTGAGGCAGCTGTGATTTTGTAGGTGTTCACTGTAAAATAATTTAATCAGGTTTCGCTGCCACCTTTAAAATGTGAGTGAGGTGCTTACTATTTAAAAGTTGGCTCATGAGCGTGAGTTTTGTAAATGTGGAACCACCTCAGTTAAGTTCAGATAACGTACAATATTATGTTTAATAAGCAACTGTTTAGTTGATGTAAGTTGTGGACACTTTGTGAGACAAATTGACCTATGGCTAAGTCACGCCCCCTCCACTCACTCGGACAAACTATCACACATTCAGTGACCGGCGCTATGGCAGGTGTCACAGTACACGGCATTTTACAGGAGGCAATTGATGATTTTTGGGGACATAACGATCAGATGTCATTGAGAAGTAACCAAAAGGGCCTAAACTACGCATTGGAGGGATATATTCATCATTTTATTGTTGAGAAGGTCGATGAAAAGCTTAAATTACAAGCCAAACATTTACAGGTCACAGTGTACGCTTGTGAACCGCATCTCGTTGCCGTCACCATCAAAGACAAGAAGTTAAAGTGCCACTGAAGTTAAGGTTTTTGGCTCAGAATATGAGAAAAGGATAACGGCCTTTTTACCATCTTTACCAAGAGTGTCTCTCCGTTAGTTTGGTGCTACAGTATTTACACTGAATCATTCAGCATAACGTTTGCCGACCTTTGCTATCTCTGCCATTACAGATAAGTTAATGAAGCTAAGCTCCAGAAGTTAACGTTAGCTTAACTAGAGCCCTTTGGACAACAGCTAACAATGATGCACGATCACCAAAGTACAAAACTAGAACAAAATAGGCTAATGAACTCCCAGCAAACAAGGTGACATGATGAACAACGCAGCTAGGAGCTAACGTTAGGCTAACTTTAGCTAACGTTAGCTAGAGATGTTAAAGATAACTTTATATTTCTTTCCAGCAAAGTGACAATATGTTGCCTCAAACACGATGTTGACTTACCTTAGAACAGATGTAGACATCATTGTTAATCTTATTCACGTTGAGTTGATGTTGTGGTCTAATGTTACCACACAACTTTATCCAAAGGAGACACTTTTCTCGGTTGAGTTTAGGAAAGGGTAAAAAATACACCCCATCAGGTCCGTGTACTTCGCAGCCATTCATTTTTCGTATCGAAATAACAAATTGAAACACGGAAAACCAACGAATTATCCATTTTTTGTTTTGAAATGACCAAACGAAAAAGGAAAAAAACGATCCGTCATCTGTTTTTTATTTCATAATACTTACTTACTGTGACCAGTAAGTTGCATTCATGTGGTCTATGAAATGTACAGAGCATGTACATTTCCTGTAACTACTAGAATATTGCTTTATCTGACATGTTATGCTAATAAATAACTTTTCTAACTAATCTACGTCACTCTACATGGACAGCAACTAACGGCATACCACAGAACACATTACACATCCGCAAAAATGATATGCAATATGTGAATTAATAAAAAGTTTTATTACCATGGACCAAACGTTCCTTTTTGTCCGCCAGTTTTCTGTGAAAGTGACGTCAATTTCAGTCAAGTCGGCAACTCCTGTTCCAAAATTATGTCCGAGTTGTTTTTCCGACATGAGCGGGCGTTCATGTACATTTTCCTGGCTGGGAAAATACACATGAACGCCCGCTCAAGTCATTTTTCCGATTATTCCGACACCACATGAATGCCACTTACTGGTCACAGAGAAGAAACAAACAAAAAATAGAGAAAGTAGTTTCCCACAGGGTTTTTTTAAATTCCCAAATTAAATTGGATAACGTATAATGGATAATGGATAACGATTCTTTTTCCGTTTTTCTTTTCTTTATTATCAAATAAAATACGTGAGACGGATCAGTTTTGTTTTCCTTTTTCGTTTGGTCATTTCAAAACAAAAAATGGATAATGGTTGGTTTTCCGTGTTTCAATTTGTTATTTTGAAACGAAAAACGAACGGCCGCGAAGTACATGGACCCCGTCGCCCAGCCTCTCAGAATACCTTGTGTCGGAGTTGCATGCACCCCATGCACACCATTTGACCATTTTTAAACTTAAACTCAAGCTCATAAAACTGAACAAAACTGACTTTCTGCAATGCATTTCAATGGACGTCCAGGCAGACAATGTCCGAGTGTATGGGAATGGCTATACGCACTGTGATTGGCTCATCACGTTTGAGGGCGGGACTTAGCCACAGGTCAATTGTTCAAAGACAACATGTCAGCCTGCACCCAGTGACCCTGTTGTATTTGGGGGGTTATGGACGAACACAATACCAACCTTCTGAAAAATGATTCATGGGGTTAGTGCTTAAAATAAAAAAAATAAAAAATTGCATTTGCTTTATTAGCGTGTACTCAATGATGTTTTTTGAGGTCAAAACATATCATTTTCTTTCTACCAAACTAATTGAGTTTGTCAGATAAGAAAAGACTCATAGGGTTGACTTAATAATGCCGGGGTTGAAACTACTTTAAAAAATGCATACAGATTGTTCCAGAAAATTACATTTGTATCATGAACATGTTTTAGTGAGTTGATAACTTATCTTTAGAAGCTCTAAAACATTTTTGAAATCTTTGAGTAGGATGGAATTAAAGTAAATAAGTTTGTATATCTTAAATAAAACAGTTTGACCACAAACACAACTTTTGGATATATGTTAAATTGGTTCAACTTAATCAAATTTTTGGGGATCAAGCCAAATCATGTTGGTTGTACTAAACTAATTGAGTTTATCAGATTATAAAAAAGACTCATGGGGTCAACTCAATAATGGCAGAGTTGGAACTACTCAAAAAGATGCACACAAATGGTTACCTTAATTTTGTGTGTTCTTCATAGTTAGCACTGTTTTCATTATTATCAGAGAAAGCAAGAGTGGCTTCTATCTTAACGTATTTAAGTTCCTATCATGTCTGTTTTCTACGAACTACAAAAAAAAAAGGTGTATGTGCATGCTGGGAAATCTGCTGTTAAACTAAATGTCTGTCTTTAGAAACTTAAAAGAGATGACCATTGATTCAGCATTGGGGGAGTGGAGTACGAAGCCATAAAAAGTTCCAGTTATAAAGTCACTCAGATCTTTTGCATCCATGGGTCCATGGAGCAGGCGCACCGGCATTTCCTTTCACCATGCCTACAACCACTCCATCTCAGGCTCGCACTTCGGATATGGCTGCTTTTAAGACATGATTATTTAAATGTTCATACTTGAAAGATGGAAATCCTAGGAAAAAATATCCACAATTTACAGATGTCTCATTTCCTGTAAGTCTTTTTGGGCCCAGTGGCATCACATGACAGATCTGGAGGGTGTAATTCCTTGGTTTGGCCACTATGTTAAATTGGCAGTGCCCAGCGCCGCTCCTGGGCTGTTCCCCACAGCAGGCATTAGGGACGGACTCCAGAGGTCTGGTAAAGTCTTCTTAAATCCACGTCAAAAGATTTTTTTAAATGTTAAAACTTGTAGTCCTTAGAACCAATTAATGCCGACTGAAATTACATAACTTGAGGCAATTTATCAGCCTTCGCAGAGCTCCCAGTGGAGAAAAAAAACACACATTTTTTTTCTTTACATTTGCAGTAGTGCTCTTTGAGACGACAGAGTTTAATGTGTAAAATCAATTTTCTGAGTTGAGTTAACTCTCAGCAATACGTTCATCAACTCACCTCAAGTCAAAAGACTTTAAGTCACAAGGTTTCATGTTTATTTTATGTTTAGGTTCTGAAATGGTCTAAAAATGAGAACTAGAAATTTTAAGTTGAATGAACCTGAAATGCATAAAACTTTAAATTTAGCTAAAGCTTAGTTGATTCCACTAATTTCCTGAGTAATGTTTTGGGGTGTAAGCATCACATTTTCCAGGTTTTTGTAAATGATCTCAGGAATGTCTCTGTAGCACCAGATGCATGCAGAAAACAAACCGCCAGACAACTTTAAATTCATTGTGGAATGAAAACTGTTCATTTGGATTTCACAAGTCCATCTGCCGAGCGCAGTTTAAGTTGATGTGTAAAAACATAAGTGCATCGTCCTGGAATAATGAGTCTGCGTGAAAGCCTGTAATCACAGGATAGGTTTCATAAAATTTGCCGAGCACGTGTGTTCCTTAACTCATCGCTGAACTTGTGTGTGTCCTGAGATGGATGGACAGCTGGACACAGTGAGATGGTATAGATTAGCCGGGTGACTCAGTGGCTGCCTGTCAAGTTTGTGTGTGTGTGTGTGTGTGTGTTTGTGTGTCCTTCCACCAAGCGCCAGAGAGAGTAGAGATAGAGCGAGAAAGGCGAAGAGGGAGAGAGAGAAATGCCCACAGCACAGCCCGCCATCTCTCAGTTCCAGTCCAGTGCCTGAGGAAATGTACCCTGATATTAGCTATTAAAGAGCAGATTGTCAGGGGAGCCATGCCAGCACTGACAGCAGCTGTACAACGGAGCAGGCTGCAGGGAGGCAGGAGGCTAGCTAAGGCTTTTTCCCTCCACAGCCTTCTTCCTCAGGTCCCCACCGGCTGCCGGCGCCCTCCGCCACCCTCCCCACCCCACTCAAAAACTGCCTTTGTGTCTAAGTCTGCGTTCATATGCGCTGGGTTGGAAAAAGCGCTTACAGACAGACGTCAGAGACAGCAGCAAACCTGATGAGTGTGTGATTAGATTGGCTCCATACCTGTGAGGTGCTGCAAATGTTCTCATTTGTGGGGATTTTGGAAGGCAATGTGTAACCGCAGAAACTTCCCAACAGAAATTAGGTGCGGATCATTTGCTTTCAGATGAAATTGGAAAGAGATAAATCAGTGTGAATTCAATTCAGTGACTCCTGCCACTGTTAAATATCTGAGATAACGTTTCTTTTTTTCCCCCTCAACAAAAAAGATGATTGCAAGCGTCGATGCACACTTATTTGTGAATGCAAATTTTTCACCTTATCAATCTTTTATTCTAGGAATATTCAACCGTGACTCTTTTCTCATTTACTCGCTTTGAATACTGACAAGGAAGGAGGAGGGAAAAAAATCACAGACGTCGAATGAAATTTGACAGAACTCAAGAGCCATGAGGGATTTCTGTCCTTTAAGTTGTGACAGCATATAATAAGGCCCAATCATTTTAATTAAAGAGCTTAATCCAGCTTCATTGAGAAAGGTAATCAGATCTCGGGGGAGTCCTGTGATTGCCTGAAAGTCTAAGTAGAGTGGAAGGATTTCAGAGCAGCATTTCTCGACTATCGCCAAAGCAAATCTCAGGGGGGGCGTCTGGAGAGGCTGAGGTACAAATGGAGGAAAGAAAAGAGGCGGTGTCCTGTCTCCAAGGGTCGCAGCACCTGTCCTGCTCTACCTTTCTCTTGATTCTCTCTATCTTTGTTACCTTCACCACTCCCACCCTCTCAATTTCTCTCTCTTTAATTGTGTCCCTTACTCAATTACTCTCCTTTAATGTTATCTCTTTCCTCTCACCGTCTCACGCCCCTCACCTACCTCCCCCTTTTTCTTCCTCCTTCACACACTTGATTTTCCAGTGTTGTTTTGCCAAAGTTTGCTTACTTTTCCAGTTTATCTTTTTCCAACTCTATCTTACTCGGTCTCCCAAATCTACCCTCTTCCATTCTGCTTTCCTATCCTTTCTTTTACCTGGCCTCTCTGTCTCTCTCTCTCTCCTCCGAGTTTGCTGTCGGGCCATACCAACTTTAGATTGATCACAGTCATTACCTCCATTAATGAGAGGGGATTGAGTTCTTAACTGGGCCTCGCAGAGCCAGTTAGGTCACACTGACTGGGGATATGGATTACTGGAGGCTTCCCAGAGTGCACGGCGTCCTAGACCAGCCAAAGTACACTTTAATCACCTGCCCTTCCAACAGCAAATGGCTCTTTAATGACACCGTGCTTGATGGGTTCACCCCAACACAAGGGCAAAGACGAGCATGTCTTAACATGGGATGGCCTCACCAACCAGGCTTAGTAATAAGTCGGCAGACAAAGACAGAACCTTCCTCGTTCTTGTTGATTAATACTAATTTTATTCACTCTATCATAGAGAGATTAAACAGCTATGAGCTTCGACTTCTGTCGTCCTTACTGTAGCGAGAATGAAAGGATTACTCAGCCATGTTGGGAAATATGCTCGCCCATGAAGGCAATATTAGACGAGACGCTCTGTATCAGTTTCATCTCTGTACGTTCATTACGGGTGGGGGTACTGATATGTTTAGCCTAGCTTAGCAACAAACAAAATGGCCACCTCTGCTGTGTCAAAAGTGCCTTCCAGCAACTCTTTATTTAAAAATCATTCATGTTTGACATTTTGGGGAAATACAATTATTTTCTTTATTGCTGAGAGTTGAAGATACAGTTGGTAACTTTAATTACAGTCAAACAACTCATGTTTTAAATGTTTATTTCAACAACAGAACACAAAAGGGTTTGGTGTCTAGACTGCAGCCTCATCGCTCCCCATAGATATCTTTACATTGGATACTGGGGAGTGATGATTAAATACAGCTCATAGAAAACAACAACAACCAATCAGAAGCAAGAGTCTTTAATGCAACGGTCAAATGTGCGGTCAAACTGTCAAATTAGGCAGCGAACTTATTTTAGTGTACTGTTTAGCTGTAAATTTGGAATGTGTGCTCCTGCAGGTGGGCGTTGCTTTGTTTTTGCTCTGCTTTTCCAACATGGCGTCCAATTGGGTCACAAAGTCCTTATGGTGTGACGAATGAATGACGTGAAAATGCAAAACTTTACTGCAAATATTTCACATCAAAACTATTCATACCAGCAGCAATACGAATTTGCGACAGTCCGCCCATGGGTGTATTACCAAACAGGCCTATTCGGATCCAGGCCCAGGCGCCCAAGGGCTCAGGGGGCCACTAAGTCATTGCATTTCTTGTCAAAGCTTAGTCATCATGCCCCAAAATCCTGGAAAAAGAAAAATGGAAGGAATAGCGTCATACTTGTGTTTGGCCATGTTGTCGAGCTAGTTTGCTGTCTCTGTCAAGTAGCTGTCTGTTAGTCACTCACTTTACAGCAAAGAATGGCACTTCAAAGTAAAAGCTCTGTGCCAGAGATTCACTCTACATCAAAATCAAGAGTGTTTTTTACAAATCCATCCATCTAGAATAGAAGCATGTCCCACTTTTGGACCATTACCCATCAGTTGAGAACCACTGCCCTGAACATTTACGTTAAAGAAGTCACAAAAAGAACCATCATGATACATTTTAAGAGATTGTTTCTATCCATTCAGTGTTTGCTACAGGATTTAAGTGCCTCCTGTCATTCTTTTAAATGATATTTTTTGGAGAGGTTAGAAGACACTTTTTGCCTCATCGCTGGCAGCAAGGGCGTAGGTTTTGTCTCAGCATTGGGGAGGACATACGAAACATGGTACATGATAAATAGACTGCACTTGTATTGTGCTATTTAAGCCTTCCAACCCCTCAAAGCACTTTAACAATGCATGTCAAATTCACCCATTCACACACACACAGTCACACACTGGTGGCCAAGGCTACCTTACACGGTGCCACCTGCTACCAGGTAGCCATTCACATGTACTCACACACCAATGGAACAGCCATCAAGAGCAATTTGGGGTTCAGTATGTTGCCCAAGGATACGTCAACATGCAGACTGGAGGAGCTGGATATCGAACTGCCTATCTTTTGATTAATGAACAACCCACTGTACCTCTGAGTCAGAGTTGTTTGGGGTCTGGGCTCCTTTGCCAGAGAATTTTAAGCATCAAACACTTAATTTCACCAGTTGCACCAATATGTGTTTTTTTCTGCATCAATTTGTGGTGGGAATGTCTTTAATTCTGTCAAAAACAGTCCTCTGCTACTTTCATCTTCCTACTGGGGGAACAAATGCACATGTTTTAAATACTGAGGGGGACATATCCCTTGAACCCCCCTCAAAATCCATACTCATGGTTGCCAGCTTTTGATCAACACTACTTTATTCTTTGATGTGCTGTTGACTGGTTTTAGCAAACTCCCACTAAACAAGCTGAGCAGACTCCATCCAGTCGTGAGACTGTGAGATGCAGTTAAAAGAAACTCAGTAAAAAGCTTGTAAGTGGACCTTGAGATACGATTATGATAAGATGTGAAACTACCGTTTACAGGGTGAAAAATGAATGTTTCATGCTCAATATTAGAAGTGTTGGAAGGCGTCTTTTTCCTCCTTTGGAGGCTATTTCCCCCTCCTTCCTTGCTCTTTGCAAAGTTTGGCTAAACAAATCATGGAGCCATCTCTCTACTGAATTCATAAAAATGAAATAGATATCGATCTTCACTCTCCACATTTCAGAGAAAACAAATTGCCGAAATGTTGGAGTATTCCTTGATAATAGCCCCCGAACAATTTACTCTCCCCAACTGGTGTTTGCTTTTCAAAACGCTGGGTCAATGTAGAGTTGGTCTTTGCCAGACAAACATTCGCTTGGTGAGAAAATGATGCAGTTTATACTTTCCAGCTGTTGATAGATGAAAGAGGAAAATGAGTACAAAGAGAAACAAAAGCAATCTTCAGCAGTCAGTAGAAATAACACCACAGCAAAGACAAAAAATAATCATTACCAATGACCAGAGAATCTGATTACCACTTCAAGTCCGCTCTGATGGTGCTTTTATTTTAGCTCGCTCACGTCGAGAACAGCTGCCAAATCTCAATGACGACTCACAGGCAAAAATGAATGGCTCAAATGAACACCAACCCTTTACTTGCACTTTTCTGGAACCACACTCAACCGGTGACCGCACCATTGAAAAGCTGCCCAGAGAAGCAGGTGTGATGGCAGCTTTTTGCTCGCTGGTGAGCACGATGAGATCGAGTGAGTTAATCGCTGTGATTTCAGGTTGTTTTGATGCCTGGCACACCGGAGCCGACTGGGAGTAGGTGGTTGCTAATTGCAGGGAGCAAAGAGGTCGCTGCCGCTCTGCTCGTGGCATAAACATTATTCATCAGGAGTGACAAGGTCAGCCACATCATAAATAGTTCACAGATTAATTATTGTTCTTGTGGTAATGACTTAGGCTTGATGGGACGTGGTAATGTAAAGTTATACTTAGGTCGATGATGGTTTTGAAACCACTAGTGATTGATCAAAATCGATGGTCAACATTCCTGAAAAGGTGTTTTGCTTTCAGCTTAAGTTTAAATGTAAACGTGCTCATGTCTTTTTGTATTCAGATCACTCTCATCTTGTTAAATCTAAGCATGGCGGTTTTTATATTATGTGGATTGGAAGAACTGGGCAGATTTTCTGGCTCTTGCCTGTAGCGTATTGAGCCTCAGCTCAAATTAAACAGAACATAAATTACACACAACTAATAACCGAAGTCACCGGTCCCCTTTTCAGAGTCCAGAGACCTTAAATAAATGTTCCAGTCATGGTATTGAGTGAAACGGCCTGGAATAATGGCCATTTAATGCCAGATGTTCTTCTTTAGATGAAGCAGTATTTAGGCATACTGGTGGAAGTGTGTTTTACTTCAGTAATAGTACTAATACCACACTGTAAGAAATACACTACAAGTAAAAGTCCTGTCTTATGTGAAAGAATGTAAGTATTATCAGCAAACTTAAAGGAGCAGTGTGTAAGATTTAGGGGGATTTAGAGGCATCAAGCAGTGAGGATTACAGATCGCAACCAGCTGAAACTTCTCCTGGTTAGAATTCCTTCTGTGTCTCTTGTTCAGGAGGTTTTTTTATCGTGAGCTGAATTATCTACATAGGTCTTCTCCTCTCCAAAACAAATGGACCCAGTGTTTTAAACTGATAAAAGCACTGAATAAAGCAGTTTCACGTTAAAACAAATCAGTGTTTCTCCGACGCTGTTTGGCATGCTGGAGACTGCTAATGTGTACTCACCTCTTTTTCTTTGACGACTTAAGATTCAGACGTTCAGGAGACTTTTACCACAAGCTGAGTTATCTGCAGGGGTCTCATCCTCTTCAAAACAAACAGGCCAGGTTATCTATACTGGTAAAAACATTGAATAAAGCAGCTACAGTGGCCCACACAAAAACGCAAATGTCCCTATCTAGAGCCAGTGTTTAGTTTGTCCATTCTGAGCCACTGTAGAAACATATGTAGACATAAATGGCTCATTCTAAGGTAATGAAAACAGAACTATTCTTATTATTACTCAGGTGAAGTTGCGGAGATCAAAGGGGAGAGGGAGTAGCAACACAACTTCACCTAATGGAGGCTGATGGTGCCCCAGATTCAAATGTCCAAAAAAACATAATTGAAACCACAAAATATCTCCATACTGCTCATCCGTAGTGATCCAAGTGTCCTGCCCATGTTTCACGGTCTCGCGCAAGGGCGCACACGTGAGCGCAGTGCCCAGAGAGGCAGTTAGAGCTACAGGCTACAATGAGGCTAAAAACAGAGTTCAAATGACGTTTTTCCAAACAACTTTTTATGTTGGTGCTTCAGGACACTTGGATCACTACGGACGAGCAGTATGGAGATATTTTGTGGTTTCAATTATGTGTTTTTGGACGTCTGAATCTGGGGCGCCGTAAGCCTCCATTAGGTGGAGTTTTGTTGCTACCCCCTCTCCCCTTGGATCTCCGCAAGTGATGTGAGGACTCTAAAACTTCACCTGAGCCTCCCTCGGTATATGGATGAGTAGATAATGGCTGAATTTTCATTTTTGGGTGCACTATCCTTTTAAGGTGTAAGCAATATAGAGAGGGCTCTGCTCCAGAGTGTTAGTTACTGATTTTCGGGGTGGAGAGAAAGAAGCTTTCTTTTTTTAGTTTCCTTAAAAGACACTCTATTTCAGCTTTAACACCCCCCTTCACACTCAAAAACAAAAAGGACTGAATCCATACACACTCCAACACACTTTCCAAACTCTGCATCCTCATTGAAGCCTCCGAATCAGAAAAACAAAACTGTTAACACTTGTTTCTAGGACTGGAAAATGTGGACAAAGCATCCATAATACGCAGTCAACAATACACAAGGCAGATACACTCAGTTTATTCTATTATAGTCCATTTCTGTATACATATGCCCATAAATACACACTGGACCTTTGACATTACTAAAGTTACTGCTGCATTAATGTGTATGTTGCATTTTACTGCTGTAAATGTTTAGGTTTGAGCTCATTTTATCCTGCTGGGTACTTTAATCCACAGCTATGCATCATATTTTGCAAGATCATCATGTGTTTGTAGTGTTGCCGTCCTGTGAGAACCACAGATCTCTAAAAAGTCAATTTTTCATGGTGTCAGAAAAACAGCCCTGTTTTCAGCTTTGTGGTGATGCATTTTCCAGCTGATTCAAGGGGGATTTTTAGGAGTTAATTTAGCTTAAGAAGTAGTAAGAGAATTTTCTCAGTGCATTAAGGATCCATCAGTTTATCACAAGCATTCAGCATCGACACATCTGGAGATACATGGTTTTCACTGGACAGAAGGGTATTAAAAAGGCTAATCTGAAAAGTAACTAAAGCTGTCACACATATTTGTCTCTGAGATGTAATGGAGTACATCAGGTAGTATAAAATTGAAATACTCAAGTAAAGTTCAAGTGCCTTGAATTTGTACTCAAGTGCAGCACCTGAGTAAATGTACTTACATTCCACCACTGCTGAAAACACATACAGACACACAGATAGAGGTCACACAGTTGCTGCACCACATTGCACCACCGATGCTCAATCCTCTGCTGGCCAACAGTAATCTATGGACGCCCTTGCTTGAGGTCATCTGGTCATGTGATGGACAGACCCTGTCTAAACAGCATAAAAGGACTGCAGCGGCAGCAGCACTGACAGAGTGAAAAGAGAAACATCACAGCTGCTGGATGTAGTTTTATTGACCACACCATATAATCCAGTTTGTAATTTATTGGACTGGTGCTGTGAGCAGAAATGCAGATATTGTACTGGACTGGTCGTGGTGACAACGGGGCTGAGTTTGTGGTGAAGCTCTCAATTTAACTGTTGATCCATGTCTCACCCTCAGCTGCGGTCATGAACTTTGGGTAATGAAGAACATATTGTGGTTACAAGCAGCCAAAACGGATGGAGTCGCTGTGATGGCACATCCAGACCAAACGCAAAAGAACAAATAGTTTGTGGGAGGTGCTGCGTTGAATTAAGATCCTACACATTATATTGGAATTTAAACAATCAGAGTATTATTCTGACAACCTGTTATCTCCATTTGCTTTTGCTCCATTTTTCTATTCAGTAAAATTGTCACTGTGATAACTCTCTCCTTATGGCAATGCTTCGATGCCATTGGAGGCTTGTCGTGGAGGTCAGAGTATTTAGTTGACATTTTGCTGCACGACCTGGTGTTAAAATCAGCGTAGTGTGTGCTGATATGGCTCGCGCAGCTGCCCGAGAGAGCAAAGCATCTCTGTTGGAAATAATGGCCTTGCTCTGCACAATGTTGAACTTGCATTGCTGTTGTGAAAGCCGTGTTAGGAATAATTTGAGGAGCTCGGTCGTTCTGAAAGGAGCTCGGAGTAGAAGTGTTGCTCCCTCACGCTGAAAGGGGTCAGTTGAGATGGTTCAGATGGTTGATGTCCAAGTGGGAGGTGACCCCAGGGATGACCACTGGAGGAATTATAGATCCCATCTGGCCTGGCAATGCCTCAGGATCTCCCAGGAGAAGATGGAGGATGTAGCTAGGGAGAAGGATGTATGGGCTGTTTTGCTTAGCTGGCTGTCACTGCAGCCCGCACCTGGTAAAGCTGCAGAAAATGGCTGTATGGAGTATCTTAAAGGGATAGTGCACCCAAAAATGAAAATTCAGCCATTATCTACTCACCTATATGCCGATGGAGGCTCAGGTGAAGTTTTAGAGTCCTCACAACACTTGCAGAGATCCAAGGGGAGAGTGGGTAGCAACACAACTGCACCTAATGGAGGCTTACGGCGCCCCAGATTCAAACGTCCAAAAACACATAACTGAAACCACAAAATATCTCCATACTGCTCGTCCGTAGTGATGCAAGCGCGCACACGTGAATGCGGTGCCCAGAGAGTCGGTCAGAGCTACAGGCTACAATGAGGCTAAAAACAGAGTTCAAATGACGTTTTTCCAAACAACTTTTTATGTTGGTGCTTCAGGACACTTGGATCACTACGGATGAGCAGTATGGAGATATTTTGTGGTTTCAATTATGTGTTTTTGGACATTTGAATCTGGGGCGCCATAAGCCTCCATTAGGTGGAATTGTGTTGCTACCCCCTCTCCCCTTGGATCTCTGCAAGGGATGTGAGGACTCTAAAACTTCACCTGAACCTCCATCGGCATATGGGTGAGTAGATAATGGCTGAATTTTCATTTTTGGGTGCACTATTCCTTTAAAAGAGACCTAATATGCTTTTCCTTATTTGCTGTCATACATACATATGCACAATACAATGATGGCTGTCCATATTAAACATGATCAAATTTTCAAATAATGAGGTTCAGTCAGGAACACTCATCATAGTTTTAACCATTTATTATGACAAATGGAAATACAGTCACGTGTGGCACTGAGGGTGCTCCTTGAGGTGCTCCCTGGATTAGACAGCATGCTATGCCAAAACAGGGCGCGCAATGCAAAAAAAACCAACCTGGGTATACAAGAGTGGGCCAGAGCAAGACATTAAATACCATTTTGACCTTAGAGCAATGTCGGGACTCTGAATTAGAAAGATGGAGGCAGAGGTGGTGGAGGTGCTTTGCCAGCAGCAGTGGCAGCAGTGTGTGGCAGCATTGATGTAGCAGGGATCAGTGAGTAGGAAGCCATATTTAAATGAACCGCCTTGTGTGGGAATGGGCTGTGATTGGTGTGTGACTGATAAGAAACAAAGATCCAATCAGATGGCTGTCACCTGGTTACAGTTGGGGCGTATGACTTCTGTGTCCTGTATGAACTAACGCAAAGCTTCATTAACTGTAGGTGAAACCCTGTGAGCAAAGACCTCAGGCTTTAGATGGTTCTGAATACTTTGTTTCCGATATTTTTTTCTACTTTGGCAACAAGATGATGCCAGATTGTGACAGATTTAGCATACACGTCTACATGAGTCTACAAGTAAACGTCAGGGAAACATGGAAACTTTTCCTTGATTTCAGATTATATTCTTGCTAAAACTTGTCTGGTTGTGTGTAGACACATTTATTGGTGATTTTTAACAGGAGAAAATGCTGCTATATGCAGTCATTCCCCAGCTGCAGGAAAATTGCTACATGTAGCTACATGCTAATGTCAGGGAAACATGTAATCTTGATTGCTGATAGTGCCATTCTCTCCCTACTTTGGGGTCATATTCCTGCTGGAACTTGTCCGGTTGTGTTTAGAAGCTTTTATTGGTGATTTTTTTCCCCCTGGTAGATGATGCTATTCTTGGTTACAATCTTTCTTCAGTTGCAGGTACACTGCTACATGTAGCCACATGCTAACTTAAGGGAAACATGTGATCTTGGTTGCAGATGCTGCTAATTTCTCCCCAATGTGGCTTCATATTCCTACTGGAACATGCCTTGTCATGTTAAGAAGTTTTTACTGGTGATTTCTTGCAAAATAAATTGCAGTTATTCCCCTTTACAGTCATTCCCTGGCTGCAACGATGGTGCAGACGCCAAGATGTGGAAGACCATGTATGTACAAAGAGAACTGAATATAGCGTTGGAGGCAGGACCCAGTTCATTCCTCTGGATGGTACTCAGTGGCAAATTAAACAAAAAAAACTTGATTTGTATGAAATGACTTGAATCTTCCATATTGTGGGGTCAATTAAACAAGCGCACTTAACATCTGGTTAAGCACTCCACTAACTTTAATGGAGATAAGAATAGTTAATGGTTCGGCTCTTCTAGACTTTCGAAATGTTATCGGACTGAATGGATCAAAATCTGATAGTGAAACGTTTCATTTCACAGGGGTTGTGACACTCATAAAAAATTATCCATTGGTTTACAGACATCTCTTTTACAATGTAAGTCTATAGGGAATGGCATCACATGACAGACCCGGACTTTGTAATTCCACTTTTGGCCACTATGTAAAATTGACTTTAAAGCTCGGCGCTGTTCCTGAGGGCTGTGTGGAAGACCTGAAAACTAATCAGAGCAGACTGGGCTTTATTGGGAAAGGATAGTGTAAGACAGTGTAACAACTGCTGAACCAGGTGAGAGTGGATTCAAATGCACGACTCTGGAGACAGTTTGGATAAAATAACACACTTTTCACTGGTCAATCGGTAGGTTCAGTACACAGGCGGCCAATCAGTGGAAGCAAATTCAAAAACCAAGAAAAGGGCACTGGAAAACAAAAGTCGAACACTAGACACACAGGAAGCTAAGACGAACTGGCACTGAGAGAAAACAAGACACACACTAAATACTCTGGTGAGGGGAAGGATAACGAGACACAGGTGAGGCTAATCAGGGCGGGACAGACAATCAGACACAGGTGAAGTTGTCAAAAGGGAGGGAAAACACACAGGGGCAGGAAGTGAAGTGATCTGACACCAGAGGAGATGTGAGTTTCAAAATAAAACAGGAAACAACATGAATGAATGAAATAAAAGAAAAACATAACCCAAGAAACATCAGCTGTGACAAACATGGGCAAACACTGAGCTGTTTAGACAGAGGATGGATACAGGTGTTCCTGCACCGACAGTCTGAGGAAAATAAACATGTTCTAGTAGAAACCTATCAGGTATATTAGGCCCCCTTTAACAAAGCAGGAGATGTGAGAATAAAAACACTGAGCTTCAAAGTTCAAAGTGGTTCAAAGTCTGTGCAGTTGCGAGAGTCGTTGGGTGGTGTCTGTTTTGGCTGTTGGTTGTATTTTTGTTGCTGATTCAGAGCAGGCAGGGTTGCTGCACAAATACAGTCAACACCCAAAAATCAGAGTGTGGAGCCCGACCAATACACTGACTCACAGCTCGAAATCTGTAGTTACATTTACTGTTACTGTCCTCTTTCTTTGCTAAACTGATTATTCAGGTGTAGAACATACTCTACCTGTGAGCACCAGCTGACACTACATTAGCAGATATTCATTTTACTCTCAAATACCATCATCACTGTCATCTAAGCTCTACCTTGTTGTTCACTAACCCTCCCAAAGCAGGTATTTGTTATCATATGTTTTATGATTTTGTTCCGTTTTGTAGATCAAACCCTCTCATCGCTTTTCCCTTCATTTCAATGCTCATGTACTTTTTTTCGTACATTTATTTTCCACCTGCTCCTGTTCATTACTTTAAAGATCTGCATTCAGAGAAGGCGGCGAGTTTCATGAAAGTGCAGCAAATTTCACAGTTGGAGCCAGTCGACTGTAAGAGGAGAGTATTACAACGAGTAGAAATGTGCCTCAAGCCCATTTCAAAGGTTAATGGATTGGATGCCCACAAATATTGAAATACTAAACGAGAAAACCCACAATGCATACATTTACATACATTTAGAGCATTTAGCTGAAGCTTTTATCCAGAGTGTCAGTGCAATAAGCTGCAATCCTTGGATGTAATTCAATACATCAGCTTGAATAAATAGACAGCGTTCAGCAGGAGCTCTCTCTGATTCTTCTTATGTAAAGGAGGTCTGTACTTCTTTCACCACAGGTCATAGCAGAAACACACCGACCGCTCCAAACTTCTGATGTATTTCTTTTAACCTTTGGCAGACGGTGATGATATAACTTGGACCACGTTTGCGGCGCCAACCGGCGACACCTCCGCTGGGATAAATAAGAACCATATATAATGGCTCACAAAAATAGCATGACATAATTCACTATTGATCTGCTCTCCTGGCTGGCTGATCTTCATTTCGTGACGCTGGAGTGCGGAGAACTCAGAGGCACTGGCATCGATCAGGCAGTGCTCCCAAGGCAAAATTAAATTTTCGTATGTGTGGCATCAAATCCTCTGTATTCCATACGCTGACATGTGGTGTTGTTTTATGAGTCAAATTTATTGATTCCCTGCAGTCTTCATGTCTAAAAATATCAGACATTTCTCTCAGAACACAGAAGCTATTTGTGTGACATGTTAATGTGATCTCACTCGCTGACGGTGGATTAAAGGTCTGATTATTGTGCACAGCTGTCTCTCTCAATAACATAGGTTGTGTTTGTTTGGCATGAAGGCATACATACTGTGGCACATAATCAATTATCACCCTTAATAACTCATCACTCTTCTTGTGAGTTTGGAATATCTTTATTTTTTATCATCATAAATTTAAACTAGTCCATACCCATTGGTAGCTTTGTCACCTTCTACCTATGCCAGTCCTCAATGCCTATGTGCAGTTCCACATAGATTGACCACGTCAGTGAGTAGAAAAACGTGGGACAGACAGAATGACTGACTGACAGAATGACACACTGACAGTTTCCATGATTATGTACAGCATACCATACCATGACTTAGTCATACCAAAAAACTAGAAAAACAACAACATTGGTCCACAGGGGGAGCCACAGCGATTGGTCTCATTTTAGCCATTTTTAAGCATTTTTCTGTTGTTATAGCGCCACCCAGTTGCCAATTAGAGTTAAATTTCTCCAGTCACCTTGAGGCGTCCTGTTCTACATATCTACCAAGTTTAGTCAAAATCCATATGGCGGTTAGGCCTAGATAAGAAATGAGCTCTCTAGCGCCCCCATTTTGTTTGATGGGGTCAATAATGGAGGGGTCCCCTCAGATTATGTGTGGTCATATGCCTACAAAGTTGTGTGGTGATGGGTGAAACCCTTGAGATGTTCTACACCTTTATGTGATGAGCCACGCCCTCCGCAATATTCATTGCCTTATAGAAGCTCAGTTTTAGTAAGTTTTCCAACTTTTGCCAAGAGGGAACTTTAGATATTGGTCCCTAGATTATGTTCACCCAGTTTCATGCAGATCGCTCAAACTTCCTAGGAAGAGATCCATTTGAAGTGTTTTTCAAAAAATTCAAAATGGTGGAAAATCTATATAAGCGGAAGTTATGGGTTCTTGAGGCAAATGTGTTCCTCATGAGGAGAGGCATCTCTGTGCAAAGTTTCATGTCTCTACGACATACGGGGCATGAGATATGCCCATTCAAAGTTTGACATTACAATGGGTTGTTATAGCGCCCCCCTTTGGCCAATTGATGTAATATTGCTTCATTGGCATCCTCCCATGACCCTCTACCACTGTGCCAAATTTCATATGGACTGACCAAGTCAGTGAGGAGAAACACGTGGAACAGACACACAGACAGACAGAGTTTTCGTCATTATATAGTGAGATCAGGGTGACTCAAAAAACAGGGTGTCTTATCTTGAGACAAGTCTGATCCCAGTTTGGATTGGACTGCTGCTTGTTTTGCTTTTGTCTGTGTTGCCCAAATGTTCCTGCCTATCTAGAAATAAAATGGTTGCTTTGCTTTTGCTGCATAAATCTGTGTATGCAGTGGTCTACCCCATGTCATCATTCATCACTTATGTAAATCCTTACTTTTTAAATATAAGGGTGCTTTCACACCTGCTTTGTTTGGTTCGGATCAATCGCTTAATCACCTGACTGATTTGTTCACATCAGTTAATATCAATATGCAAAACAAAATAAATCAGGCCACAGTATTCCCTGAGACTTAAAATACCCATGTAGCTGCAAACAGATACACAAACATGTTGAATTTTGTCTTTCTGAATCTGAAATTGTGAAATGTTTACAGCCATGGAGGTTATAATCAGTTACATGCATCAATTAAAATTGCAGATTTTCAACACTGCATATCATCACGTGTGTTTCACTGTGAAAAAGGCAGCAGCGTGTATTTTAACTTTGGAAATAGCAGATGTAGTTACATTTCATTATACAGGTCTAATTTCTGGTGGTTTGGATCATTAGCGCTCACACCAGACATACTAAGCCTGCCTGGGGCCACTTTCACAAAATGACAGGGAGCCAGGGGCCAGTTCATAAACCAAATATTAATAATATGTATCAGAAGGACACTGACTTATCTGTTTTTAAAATCATTCATTAACACATTTACTGACTTATTGACTTGGCACATGAATTGACACGAGGCCTATATCAAATGTTTTACTATCACCAAGAGGCAAATCCAGTCGCAGAGGCCCGGCACAGGTCAGCTGTACGCAGGGGCGTTTCCAGGTTTTGAGGACATTCAGGATTCAATAAATGAGCTTCATTTTGATGCTTTTTTACGCACTCTGGCATCTAATTTACATTCAAAGGTGTTTTTTCATTTAACATTTACATTACAGAAAAATTCCCAGTGTGAGTCACTTTATTTTATTTTGAAATATGGTCGGCAGGCCACCCTGCACTCTGTCACGGGCCAGATATATCCTGCGCGCCATAAGTTGATTATCACTGGCTTACACTCTGAAGTGGTTCAGCGTTTCTGTATTCGGTTGTGTTTTATAACTCTGCAGCATATTTCCTAAATTCTGCCCAGGTGTTTTCAAAGTGGTGAAGATGTTCTCTTCATTTGCTTTTTGTTTGTATCGCTCAGATCTGTGTTCTGCTCTTTTTCACGTTGTCAAACTCTTTGAACCCGGATCTGGCAGCGTCTTAAACTAAAATGTTCGCTCACGAACACGCCAACATGTGCAAATCAACAGAATATCAGACTTTATTTTAATCCCACTCACAACACACACCGTCACTCATATTTAACTATGGTAATAATTTTGCACGTTTGTATGTTTTGTCTTCTGTGTCCACATCTCAAAGTCTGACAAATCATGTTGAGCCACCTGTTGGTTGAACATTACATGAATAAAACATCTTTGCCCCTAAATTATGAATGGAGCCGTGCGATTCAAAACAAATCATCTATTTCCTCTCTGCAGATGGCGTTCCTGGAGCAGTGCCCCTACCGCTCTCCCCTGTGCTCAGACCAGCACTACCCTTGGCATCCCTGACGACCCTCACGCCGCCAACTCCGGCACCTGCGGCCTCACCGATAGTCCCGAGCACCACGGCGGCCACAGCCTCAGAGACTACCTCAGCTGCTGGAGGAGACTCAACTCTCAACTCACCCTCAGAACCAGACGTGGAGCCTGAGGCCGAACCCGAGGCGGAGATGGACGCGGAAACTGAGGAGGAGAAAGCTCGACGTCTTCTGTACTGCTCGCTGTGCAAAGTGGCGGTCAACTCAGCGTCGCAGCTCGAGGCTCACAACAGTGGTGAGAGATGTGTGCTGGCAGTAATGAGTGATTTGTGCAGAAGACAAAAGTTTTTCTCATCAAACACAGAGACTTCAGCAGGATTATTCCTTTCCATGTGGTGCAGTTTCCATCTGAAACACACACCAGCGTCAGTGATAAAATAATGTTGCTGTGCTTTTTGTGAAAAGGTTGTTATGTGCTGGATTTCCACACAATCACCCAGCATCACTGCTGAAGTGCTCTTTGTCATTGTTACTGAGGTATATTGGCTGTCTTCAACAATAATTGTCAGGCCTACAAAAAGCACATTTTCACATTTTTGGGGAGGTTTTGGCAGCGGTTTCCATAGAAACCTTGTATCCAACTTTGATCAGGTATTGTGCGACAGCCTCGCTTTAGAAAATACTGGAGATTTTAGTCTGAATCACCGTGTCAGACTAATTTCTAAAACCCTATTCACACACACAGAGTGGGTGAAATGACAGCACTCTGAGTCATCTTCAGCCGGTGCTTCATGCACAGGAATGTCCCACTGTTTTTGCATTTTTTTATAATTAACATTTGGTTTGAACAAGAGACCAAGTCAAACAATCTATCAACAGGGGCATGGCGGACGCAAACACACTGACGTCTTCTCCACAGTGAAGCACAGCAGTCCACTCTGGATTACACAAGTGACCTCAAACTTATTGATCAAGCTTGTTCAACAGAGAGACTGTGACCCTCTCATAACCAGCCAGCTGAACCATTGTTATAAGCCATTCTTGATAAGTGGGTGGACACCCTCCATCTTCCTCCAGCAGTGTCAGCAGTACGCTTTTACTGTAGCTGTTGTAACAGTGAAGGACCGGATGAAGGAAAAGTCTTTGGGTTCAGTTGTTGAGTCCAAGAAAGAAAGTTTTGCAGAGAATATATAGAATAGATATAGATAGATATAGAATATATCTTACAGTTCTGGACATGTCAAAAGTAAATATAGGATAGAGCTGTCCCTATTCTGAGAGGGGACGAGGGGGCCAACTTTGTCAAAAAACAGACAAACAAAGAAACTAATTCAGAAGGTGGCGAATCCCCAGAATAGTGTTTTTATTTCAGAGTACTGAGGAGACGCTAGCTCACTGCACAACAGGCTGAGAAAATAACTTTTCTTGTCATTATTATTTTTAGTGCTGCAGCTGCTGTATCGCCCTGTTCCTCAACCCAATCACCAGAATAAATGTTGGCAATCTACGTTTCTGCAAACCGCAGATATGCTACATTAATATAAAACATTTCTTTTCATTGCAGTTTTCAATTTTATGTCCTGAGGAGGCAGTGATTTGTGTGTGGTTAGGTGTAGGCACAAAAAACACCTGGTTAGGGTTTGGAAAAGATGATGTTTTGGCTTTGAGGTTCAGTGTGTAGGACGAAGAAGGTATACTTTAATCCCTGTAGGGAAATTCAGTTTTTCACTGTGTTGTCATATAAACACAGGCCTGAAATACACACACATGCACAAACAGGACCTGCACATGCATTAAATGGAGAGCGAGGGGGGCTGCCCATGGACAGGTGCCCCGAGCAGTTGGTCGTTCAGCAGTGCCCAGAAGGTTCACTGGCACCTTTCCAGCTACCAGTCTATGCTCCATATTGGGTCTGGACAGAGGCTTGAACTGGCGACCCTCCGGTTCAGTATGGACTGAGCTACTGCCGCCCCTACTGCCAGATTTAGCGACATCTAGTGGCTGAGGCTGCAGATTGCAACCAACTGAAACTACTTCTTTGTGCCAAGTGTGTAGGAAAACTACGGCAGCCATCGCGACATCGCAAATGGCCCTATATAGAGTCAGTGTTTCGTTTGTCTGTTCATAGCCAGTGTAGAAACAACATGGTCAGCTCTATGGAAGAGTCTCCGTAGATAAAAACATCTCATTCTAAAGTACTATTCAGACGGTATTAGTTTTACACAGGGATGTGGACTAATGTCAGTTTACCACAGGATGTCTGTAATATAAATGTCCGATTCACACGGGACAAGAAATCTCCGTAATTCTACCAGAGATGGGAGTGGTAACTCGGTCTGCGCCCTGGCGTCACCTCCCTGTCAGCATGTGCATGCTACGTTGCTTCCTGTATGTGTTACGTTTATTAGCCCAATATGAAATATTGCCCATGATCAGGATTGTGTGTACACAACGATTAGCAATATGGATTTATATTAGGCCTACCGAACACAACCAGAAGTCTCGTGGCTCTGAAAAGTGCTTTCTTCTCGACCTTTTTGATTAGTCTCCCATGTAGGGCTATGCGATCATTAGAAGAATGTCCACTATCATAACAGCCGACAATACCGAATGCTTCTTCAAGCGCCTCCATCATCGAAAAAAACGTGGAAAACTAGTTGTAAACAGGACGTGACGAAATATTTACGTACATTTTTACAGAGGATCGCGTTCGCACGGGATCAGTATTACCCAAGGACCATTTTACAGAAGGTAAAAGTCGCCGTCATTTTAACTGACATTATCCATAATGATTACAGACATGGCGCGTTCAGACGGGACTAAAATTCCTGGTAATAATTACTTTACCCCACTTCTCCACGTTAAACTAATCCCGTCTGAATAGGGCACTTCTTATTTTCAGGTGATTACACACCAAAGAAAACACACTAATTATATTATATTCCATTTCTGCCAACATATCCCCGGAAATCCCACACACTGGACCTTTAAAATACCCAGTTTGGTTGTCACAAACACAGCTAGAAATGTCCCGATGTCTTGTTTGCTGGTCTCAAACAGTGGTCTGCTGTCTGCTGCTCAACAGCTGTCTCACCTATGTTAAATGACATCCACCATCTTCTCCGGACTCAGCTCATGTACACACAATCTGAACTGCGTCGCTTTACAAATGTTGATATGTACAAATAACACACAAATGTAACATACCCATGGTTCGCAGAAAGGTACAATGGCAGCTTTTGTTGTGGGCTGTGTTCCTGTAAGCATCATTTGTCATCTTAAACTAGAGTTCCTGAAGAAATTGTGTGTGAGTGCTGTTCTGAGAACACATGTTGACACTAGCTGTATCGAGCTGGACACAAAAATAGTGTTTACACATCAAAGCGCAGCCACTTAAAGGCCGGGGTTAAAAGTTAATGTAAACAGTGCCCCGCAGTGACATCCAAGACACTGAAATATGTGTGAACCGTGACATTTTGCTCAGCTGACTTTAACACGTTTTTCTACTTTTGATCAGGGACGTTTTAGGCTAATTTACAAGTCGACCTTTTCACACTGACCCTCATATTTCCTACACCAGAAAATCGATAGCAGACGTGGACGTCCTTCAGGCGGCATTCTGTGGGGTGAAGTTAATGTACTGACTGCGCTGCTTCCTGTTTGAACCTGCAGGTACGAAGCACAAGACGATGCTCGAGGCCAGGACCGGCGTGGGCTCCATCAAGTCCTTCCCCCGGCCAGGAGTCAAAAGCAAACTGGCTACAACCACCAAGTCGTCAACGGGCCTGCAGAACAAAACGTTTTACTGTGAGACGTGTGATGTGCATGTGAACTCAGAGACTCAGCTAAAACAGGTGAGAGGCACAGAGGCACACTTTGAAAACTCTGACTTAATGTCTTCCTTCCTAACTTTTCCACATAAAATCATGTTTAATTTTAACTAAAGTTTTGTTTTTTAAAATAATTCAGGGAAAATACAGAGCTGGTGAAGGAAAGACAGATACAGATTGGATTGGCATATAGGATTGTCAGGATCCATTTTGGTGCAGCACAAAAGTAATGTTTCACCACATTTCATCATTATTTATCACTTTGTCTTTGACAAAATAATCCACATTTTATGAAATAAGCTTATTCGCAGTATTGCTATGGAGTCAGATGAGGAGATTGATGCCGCTCTTATAAAACCATTCTTTAAATGCACATATTTCAGAATAAAACTGAATTTATGGGCAGATTTAAATCAGATCCTGAAGATTTGATTAAGTCACTCAAACATGGGCATGACTCAGCAAGTACCAAGTAACAGGCCTTTTTCACAGTAAATATTTTGATCTGTCATACTCAGAAAACAGTGGTTCCTTTCAGTTTTAGTGTCCCAGTAAGCAGTGATACAAGGAACCTAAAACCAAGGGAGCTTAAGGGCAAAATTCATTTGCCATTCACTTCCATTCAATGGATGAATAAAAAATTTGCTTCCAGTCGCAAAGCAAACTCAAATCTTTGCATTGTGTTGACTTCAACTTTGGTGAACTTTGAAGTTGCAACAGGAAAGAAGTGTGTGTGGAGGAGACATTGACTGTTGCCGTGTTTAACAAGCCGATATTGTTTGACATTGGCCGTAAAAAATACAAACGCATTCTCATCCGAACTCGTCAAATATCGCGGCTCTGTCAGTGGACTTTCACGTCTAAATATGACACACCAGGTAACCTCCTGCGTCAGTTGTTGACGTTCCGGGATGGTGAGTCTATTTACGCTTGTTCCGTGCATTGTGTCTCATACAAAATACATCCGAAATGTAAATGTATTTTAATGAAAATGAAAATTCACAATACGTGACAAAATGAAAAGACACATTTCCTCCTTTGCCTCTCTCCACTGGAGTTACCTATCTGGCTGTCACCAGTCCCTCCCTGTCTTTCATTTGGCACCGCGGCTGCATGAAGGGGCGGAGCTGTCCTGCACATTCTTTGGGCAGTCCACATCCTCCTCCTCTTCATCATCATCATCCACCTGAATATTATTATCTGACCTGTTGAAAGTCGCTGTGTGAGTTACAAAATGATTCTGTGTGCCCCGTTCCTCTGTTTCCTGCCGCCATATTTTCCTGACTGATTCTTGGTCAAACGTCTCTAAGAGCTCTGACGGATGCGAAAAACACTGCAAGTCGAACCTCTTCTGAAAATTTTAATGACGAAAGAAAGTTTCGGACTCAGGGCCGAATTCAGAAAAGGATTGCGTGGCTTTTGCGGCCGCTAAACCGGTAAAAATGGAGCAAACAGATACGGTCTAATTCACAAAGCACGTGCAGAGGGTGAAATGCTCCACTAACTGCGCTGCCAAGCAGATTGTGTCTCGGTGCTCCGGTGTTATTTGCGCGTATCTAAATGAGGTAATATGCATATATTTGGTGCAAAAATTGCCCCTTTCTATGCAAATGAGCCTCATTGATAAACAACATCTAATTCACTAACACCAGCGCTAATAGCCACACACACAGTTTGAGTGAAGTAAATAACGTCTTTAGAAAGCTGGTGCAAACTGGGCGCTCCTCTGTGGAAGCCTCAGACTTTCCAGCGATCGTGGCAGCAGTGATGGTCTGTTAAATCAGTCTGTAAATAATATTTTGACATTATTATTATTATAATCATTATTACTTTAATGGCATCCGAAGATACTGATGCATTGAACAGGTGACAGTCTGCAGTCGTTCTCAAAACGCACTTCTGTCACGCACTTCAAAAGCAACATTCAATAATTAATTTTATGAAACGGGGGAAACAAACGTGAACAAAAACGGTTCCATAATTCATATTAAATTCAAAAGATAACAAAAAAAACAGCTACAAGTGAGAGGGAATAGTGATAAAGTGGTCAAACTTGGTCAAATCCACAGCCTCAACCCATCCGACACTGTTAGACTGACTCACCAGCAGACATCACTACATGAGGGTATACAGTATTCAGTACTTTGCCAAACACTTACCATGCCATGTGGCTTATTGCAATCAGGAGTAAATCAGGGGCAAACTGCACTCAGCTGCCAAACTTTGTGGGTGTGTTTGTGCTGGTATATCATAAGCGCAATATCCTTCGTGAATAGGACGTTAAGACAGAGCAAACTGCGGGTGCAAGTGAAGCGCAATTCAAGGTGCTATCAGCGGCCGCAGTTCATTCTTTGTGAATTAGGCCCTCAGTGTGTAAACATGACTGACACAACTTGAAGTCGTAAGTCATTTTAGACGTGCAACAATTTTGGACGACAAAATCTGACTCAGTGTGCAAAAGCATTTCTAACGTCGGTAAAACACCGTTATTTAATGTTAATTTCCTTGTGCAACATGGTAAGATTTTTTTTTTAAAGTCACTATGGTTTGGCTTAAAACTCATATGGAGGGAAACAACAGGATGACATGAAGGTCCAGGGTTCGTTGATTTTGGCTGGCAGCAAGTCAGGAAACAGGCATAATACATAAAAAAAAAATTAGCAATCTAGCATGTGCCTCACATCAGGCCCCGCCCACATTCAGCACTAATAGCTCAGCAGGGGACGGTCTCATGTGACCGTGCCCTAATGGAATTCAGTCATCATTCAGTGTATTGTTTACACATGTGTGAGTAAAAGAACAAATGTATTTACACCCTGTCGTTCAGGGTGAGTCATCAATGATATTGTAATGACTTACAGGAAGATAAGAGAGGATTTTTCATAGAGAACCCAATATTAAATCCTTGAAACATATCTGGCATACAAACAAGATGAGAAATTGCAATTTTATGTTTTTATTTCACTCTTTCTTCGGCTCATTTATTCCATTTTGGTGCACTTTGGTTAACAGCACGTTGAGGCTGTGTAGTAACAAAGCACTTTACTGGGTGCATGAGTCTAAATGTTAAAAGTATTTAGCTGTTCATCTGTGAACACCCTCTTATTTAGACTCATTTACTTCAGTGTCAGATTTCACTTTTTGTTGGATTTAAAATTAAAATTTCTGGATACAAAGATGTGCTGCCACTAGTAATGATCTCTCCCTTTATCCTGCTGCTCTGCTGTCACAGCAAAGCTCTCCCCGCCTGAAATCTCTTGCGAAAACTTCTAAGAAATCTGGTTAAGCGTACACTTTACATGGCCAAGAAATTAGACTTCTCCAGCAGAAATAAAGCTAAGGGAGTTTCTCCTAATCCCTCTCCTCAAATAAGGAAATCAGGTTACTCTCGGAAGCTGACAATAATCTCATCGCCTTGTGATATTTTCCTCTGTGTGGCTTGGCTGAAACTCTTCCCAGGAATGTGTGTCTTGGTTGTTGCTTTGGGGTACTCCACAAATCTTCTTTTCTTGTAGCTGCTGATCATTCTGTCACGGGGGGGAATTTCATCTACAATACTTGAAAACCACTCGGTTTTGTCTGAGCTAACCTTGAGATTTCTCACTGAAAATAAACGGGCTTTGTATGAATTTTTCATGCAGGAGCTTTTACTGAGTACTTCTAAAACAGCAGCGATTCTCAGTGAAAAGAATCCAGCGTGACAAATTTGAGTTACAGCTTGAAACCAGAGAAAAAGTGTGATTGTTAAATCCACTGCAAGGACTTTAGTCGCAGCCAGAAATCTGCCTTTTGTTGTCAGCGTGTACTCACACTGAATTATTTATTGGCTTGAGGTTACAGAGGATTTCTGTGTGTGTCACTCCAGATTCTTGTACTTCACTTGTTTATTCAGATCCACTGGTCGTCTCTGGGCTTTCAACACCAGAGGAGCTTTAATATCACTCCTCAACGTGCTCTCTCAACACGGCATACTGTATTAAACATGGGAATCTAATGTGTCATTTGGTAAATGCTCTCTGCACTGTACTTTGCAGTGCCATAACTACAGTCATTTTCACCATGGGTGGCTCCAGTGGCAATGAAACCTTTAAAGCTGTAATACTTTCCGCCTTGAGACAGGAGGTGTATTTTTAGTCCCTGCCCCCTCCTCCTCTGTTGGTCAGGTTCCCACCTCAACGCATGATAAGCTATCTACCCTGAAATGGCATCCAGCCCGGGGCTGAGGTATCAGGCATCTATGAAGCACGACAGCAAACCTGCAATAAAAAGATAATGACAATTTTCACAGTTTTTCTATTACATGGAATGTACAGAGAAAGACGCAGGACGTAAACCAGCAGTATCTCAGCAGGTGGCCATAAAACTGGTCAAACCGTCCCCTCGATCAGCACATTTATCCTACAAGCTATCTTTGAAATCTGATGGCTAGATTGGCCCCACATGCACACAAGGATTATCAAAATTATCTGATTGCCAAAAGACTTTCTGAGAACGTTCATACTCTCCAGGTGATGGACCGTTTTGATTTAAATGACACGTTTTTCCTCTAGCGCCATCCTCAGAACACGACAGACTGTGTTGTTGAAGGTCTGTATTTTTAGAGATGGACAGCAACTCAATTAAACATATTTCAAATCTGTATTTAATTTGTGCTTTGCCGGGCAGAAAAAAAATTAAGTTGTGATTTGTAACAAAATATTTCAAAAGCTTTACAAAATACACTATTGATATATCATTTTATTTTCAAATAAGAGTGTTCAACACCATTGTCTCTAACGCTGAGCTTAAATAGAAACTGCCCCACATTTCACAGGTGTGCACAGGTGTGAGGGAATTAATCAGCTGTGGGTGTGTTCCTCAATAATTGACAACAGCCTGTGCACCATATGTCCCATATCACACAAACGAAAGAAAAACACAGGAAAACTCAGGCTCTCCACACAACAGAGGCTATTAACAAGATTATTTACAAAAAATGTTGATCTAATGAGTGAACACATCAGCCTTCAGTTTCCATAGATCATTCAGAATGTTCAAATTGGTCTCTTGAACGTTTTGTCCTGGAACCTAAACAATGAGATATCATGTTTGATGTCACTGAAATGTACTGCTACTGGGTAATCTCTATCATTTCACCCTGTGGTTTGACCCAGGGAAAATTGCAATAGTAATCATTCTGATCTCTTGGGACATCCAAATAACATATTAAAAATTTGGGGCCACTATGTCACAGCGTCACACAAAGAAGTGCATATCCTGCTTCTGAACATGTATTTTCAAATATTTTATGTTTAAACATTAGTTTTTTTAGGATGTTCGTTCACATATAACCATCAGATATGACCTGTCATGAATGTATATGTGCAATTAGAGGGTACCCGTACCTCAAAATGACCTTTTTTTGAATCCAAACAAAGTCAGAAAAATTATATTATAAAGCATATTATCGTTCAATTTCTGCATGTACAAATTTTTGTCCATGAAAACCATGATGCATATATGCACTCAAACTGAGATCTTTAATGAGACCAGACTTGAAAGATGCCTTGGCTTTTTCATTCTTTGGTTTAACTGTTAGTGCCACTGAAGGTCAATGTCAATGACTAAGCTATAATCTAGAGATTAAAGTATTTTCATAATACCAAACTAGGATTTGCCACTTTGGGTGGTACAAGTTAGTGAAAATTCTGACCTGGGCTCATGGACTGGACCATAAACACAATAACCACCAATTTCCCATGATGTTTTCAACCATAACAAACAGAAGTTTCCACTATTGCACTGTATGTGAGTCCCATCCCATCTAAGACGTACAGGATGCCTTTTTCTGGTACTTCATCATTTCATATTGCATTTTTTTTAATTTAAATAAACTAGTCCGTACCCATTGAGTACAGCATACCATACCATGACTTAGTCATTACCAAAAATTAGAAAAACAACAACATTGGTCCACAGGGGGAGCCACAGCGATCGGTCTCATTTTAGCCATTTTGAAGCATTTTTCTGTTGTTATAGCGCCACCCAGTTGCCAATTAGAGTTAAATTTCTCCAGTCACCTTGAGGCGTCCTGTTCTACATATCTACCAAGTTTAGTCAAAATCCATATGGCGGTTAGGCCTAGATAAGAAATGAGCTCTCTAGCGCCCCCATTTTGTTTGATGGGGTCAATAATGGAGGGGTCCCCTCAGATTATGTGTGGTCATATGCCTACAAAGTTGCGTGGTGATGGGTGAAACCCTTGAGATGTTCTACACCTTTATGTGATGAGCCACGCCCTCCGCAATATTCATTGCCTTATAGAAGCTCAGTTTTCCAACTTTTGCCAAGAGGGAACTTTAGATATTGGTCCCTAGATTATGTTCACCCAGTTTCATGCAGATCGCTCAAACTTCCTAGGAAGAGATCCATTTGAAGTGTTTTTCAAAAAATTCAAAATGGCGGAAAATCTGTATAACTGGAAGTTATGGGTTCTTGAGGCAAATGTGTTCCTCATGAGGAGAGGCATCTCTGTGCAAAGTTTCATATCTCTACGACATACCGGGCATGAGATATTCCCATTCAAAGTTTGCAATTTCAAGTGGTTGCTATAGCGCCCCCCTTTGGCCAATTGATGTAATATTGCTTCATTGGCATCCTCCCATGACCCTCTACCACTGTGCCAAATTTCACATGGACTGACCAAGTCAGTGAGGAGAAAAACGTGGAACAGACACACACAAACACAGACACAGAGTTTTTTGTCATAGTAAGATTGTTTTAAGTGAATGAAAAAAAATAGGATGATGAAAATAAGAGTAAAGATGCTAATAGAGTAGTTGAATAGGAAAGAATACTCTGTATCTCCATGTCAAACCAACCCTTCACCTCTCCTGCACTACAGTCCCCTGCATCACTCTCAAACTTACAGCGAATGATAATATGATGCAGGAGGGTTTTAGGACCAATAAAGACTATGAAACATTACTAATGCATATTCTGCTTCTCTGCTTCAGCATGTAAATTACATTTGTGGTGGAAAATGTGATGAGTAGTAACAGATGTACTTATTTTAAACCAAACCATGATCTTTTCCGAAAACTACACAAGTAGTTTTGGTGCCTGAAGAAAATGAAACCTTGTAACTTTTTAACACTGTTGGATATGCATCTGTTGGCCCACTGATAAGAGCAGTTAGCCCCATCAAAAGCATTACAGTGGTAGTGATTACAGCTAATAACAGTCATGTAATGGGCTGCTGATATCTGAACTGGGCTGTACAGTGTGACTCAGGACCTGCCTGCGTCACCTGAAACTTGTTTTCTGTCTCTGTTTCAGCACATCAGCAGCCGGCGTCATAAAGACCGAGCAGCAGGTAAACCAGCCAAACCTAAATACAGCCCCTACAGCAAACCACAGAAAGGCCAGACCAAGCAGCCGGTGAGTCACTGCACGCCTCAGTCATCTTATCAGCGACAGAAGTCCTGGTGTCAACACAGCAGTCACAGTGACTCAGTTCTAATGGCCTTTTAGGAGACACACGTAGCAACCCATGAGAAACAGTTATTGTTTGATAACTGAGATTGAGTTCATTGTCACTCTCCCGTTCCAGCCGCTCTCTGCACTTTGCAGTCACATAAAAAGCACAGGCCTGTGCCCAACCTCAATATGTACCATTCTGTCTTGCTCTATTTGCATGGGAGAGAGCACTGCATGTAGATATCTGGCAGTTTAATGTTTCTTTGCTTAATAACAAAAAATCCCTCACACCTCTGCTTAAGTGTCTGTTCTGTGATAAGCCACGTTTAATCCGCTTCACGCCACCTTATTCAATAAAGTGTCAACTTTGATGACCAGATCACCTGTTACCTGGCTGTTATTAAAGATCCCTGGCAGGGAACAGCGGGATTTAATTTGAAAACTCGATATATTATTGACAAAAACGGCGTGTATCAAGGCTCCTCCGAGGCAGCACGCTGCAGGCGGAATGCAGTCTCTGGCCCAATACTATTTATAAGTAATTGTAAACGTCGGTTTTAACTTATTCGGAGAAGCTCAGCGTGTGGTCTGCCGCATCAAGGCAGAATTAGTGTCAGGCAAGTTGACAAACCGCGGAATAAGAGAAGTGAACTTCAAACACTTTCCTGGAGGTGATTGTTTAACTTTGTGGTTCTCGCTGTCCTGTGTGGCCTTCTTGCACTCCAGGAGTTAAAACAAATTTTAAAAATTGTTTTTTCGAGTGCCACATGACACAAGATTGGTAGGATGCATGAAGGAGCCATGTGGCTTCAATGTGGGAGAGATAGAGGAGAGCCCGACTTTCCATTTCGCAGACGCTCTCAGAAGACGGCATTAATCACACCCACTGTTTGCCGAGACGAAGCGCGGGGGTTACCAGTGTGGGGGAAATGACTTTTTCTGAAACCCATCATTGACTGAGTTAACGGAGAGGAGCTTCTTTGATGAGCGGAGAGTAAAGAATGCTTCCCATAGGGTTACGATGCCTGAGTCAGTGATTGATAACCCATGACAACGGCTGCCATCCTGGTGCTGTGAGACCGTAGATTTTCCATTACTGATACAGAAGATTAAGCCAGATAACTTTGGTGACCTTTTCACCCGATTAGGCTGTTTCTGTAGGTTGGGCCCTTTTTTCTGTTTGTCCTTTCTTATTCTCTCTCTTAATAAAAATGACAGAACTTGATGCCCTTTGAGCAAGTCTTCTATTTCAATGTGCAAAAAAGGACTTTAACTAACACAAACTCTTCTGCCAGCAGAACCTTTGTCAGATATAGAAGAGATCTGGATTCACCCGATTTTCCAAAATGCCTCATGCCCAAATTGCAGGAATATAAGTTAAGCCATTAAACAATTACATTCAATGTAAAGGGCTTTGCTGTCTATGGCTGTTTCCTGTTTAAGCTCTGGTGTCTCACAGATCACCTGCAACACTTTCAGCAATTAGCAGCTGATTTCTGGCACCTGTTTGATCCCCTGGCCCCGACTCTCACTGTGCCTGCAGGCTTCACTACAGCAGCAGTGTCCTCAGCCACCGAGCGTTCTGTTTATTCCTGTTTCTTGTAATAAATCTCATGTTTGTGACACTAGCATGCTGTCTCTGCTGATCCTGAATTGTAACAGTTGGGGAAATCAACAAAATGGATAAGCTGCGCTGACAAAGAGCAGATTGTAGGCCATCCCAGAGTCCGACGTGACGTCTTCAGATTGTATTTTTAGTCTGATGAACAGTCCAAAATCAAATCATCCCATTTGAGAAGCTTAAATGATTACTCGCGTATTAAAATTGTTGTTGATTAACTTTCTGTTGATCTTTGGCAAATCACTACGCTAAAAATTCAGCCCAGTCACCAGAAGAAATTGTTGGCACCATGATGTGTCTTCAGACTGATTTAATATGTTACATTTGCACGTTTCATACACACCATATCAACTTTTAAAGTGACGTAAAAAACGAGCTGAATTTGTCATCAGGAGGTGGAGGGGCACAGAAGAAGGGAAAATTCAAAATAAGAGCTCTTCTTTGTTCAGCCTATTTCTCCTAGAAATGTGTATTTGTCTGAAATAATCAGTTCTTGAGACAACAGTACGATACAAAAGAAATCTTGATTGGCTGATAAATTAGGCTGCACAGTTAAGAAATTTGTCTCTGTCTGTTTTCCCCTCTAACTGGGTATTTGAAGAAAAATACAATCTCTATTGGTTTTGGTATTTGCAGTGCTGAAAGGATTTCTAGCCCAGGGAAAAGCATGATTGTGTTTTGTGGCAGAATTTGCAATGTCGATTTAGATCTTTTTCAGAATGTGTTCACATTATTTTGTCCACCCTGTGTACATGTAAACTGTAGACTGTGTCTTGTCTTCCTACAGCTAAAGCTGTCCCTGGGTAAGGAGCGCCAGTGTCCACCTCTGACCACGCAGATCATACCTGCTCACCTGGCGGCAGTGGCAGCAGCCGCCGCCATCGGCAACACATTCACACACCGCACAAACCACGCCACTACCCACACCCCGACCCCCACCCTCTTCCAGACACAGACCCTCACCGCTGCACTGCTCCGCCCGGCCCCCGGGCCTGTCAGGACCTCCCACCCACAAGTCCTATTTGCCCCTTACTGACCTGTTTGACCTGGGCGGGTCTGCGCCGCCTGTCAAGGACCAAACCATGTGCTCCACCCTGACGAGGCCAAGGAGTCGTGACAGCATCTGCACTCCTTCTATGCATCCAGGAACACCTTCTCACCTCTCCTCATATGGATTATCCCACGTTTAAAGCTGAACCAGACTGCAGCGCAGCACTGGGCGCTTTCTCATACTGGATTTATTTCTCTAATCCCACTGAAAACCCGGGCCACAGCATAACTGCTTTCTGTGCCATCCTGCAGCCCATGGCTCATTCTCAGACCCCGGACCCGGACCTACATTGTACCGCAATAATGTATAAGACTAACCCCGTGAACTATGCAGTGTCATTATTTCATGATGCAAGGCACAGTTTGAGCTAAAATATGGTAGGGATATGCTTTTTGTAAAGATACAGCGCGGCACTAAGATCATTGCTTTAGCAGAGGATTACTGTCGCTCATAATTTAAAAGGCTGTGACTGATCATAAGAGCGAGACAAGGCCCTCCTCTGTTCCTGTATGCACTTTAAGCCCCTCCTCTGTTGATGTCTACATTAGATGGCTAGGCTGTGTTAGATTGTTAGAGTACGTGTCGTGACGTGTGTTTTTGTATCTGTCCTCGCATCTCTGTGTGTGTGCAAGTGTGTACTTCTGCATGTGTGCTTGTCCATGTGTGTATGAGTGTGTGTGCAGTGTGTGTAGGTCTGTGTGTGTGTGTTTGTGTGTGTGTGAGAAAGAGAGAGCTTCCCATCCACCATAAGCCATTCTAGTTGATATCCAGCGCACATTGTCACTGACCGTGTCTCGGGCCAGAGGGACCACAAAGGCTTGTGTATATTAACTGTCAGTGTGTAAAAGGTGAACAATTTCAAATAAAAAGAGTCCTAATTTGTTACTGCTGGTGATCCTGTGTAGTTCAGCACATGCACGACTTCAAATTAATCTGGGTGGAGAAATATAAGGGGAGTGTACTGTATGGAAATACCACAATATACTGCGTAAAGATATTTATCTCTTATGAACTGCAGGATGTTCACTTTCCTGGTACAAAACACAGTTTGGTCTCAATAGCTAATTTCAACATTCATGACAGCTGTACAGGAGGTGAATTTTATTATTATTCACTCATTAACATTTCATAAAGGCTCAAAGTTAAGCATACTTATGTGGGATTTATACTTGTGCATTAGCTCTATGCAGACCCTACGGCCTAGCCTATGCACGTGGCCTACACCAGTGTGAGCATTTATACTTGTGTGGTGGTGTGTGCTGTAAAGTTTAGTTGTTCCAAAACACACATTAAACACACATTAAACATGGCTTAATAGAGACAGTTTCAAGCACAAGTACACAAATCAGCTTCACTATAACTCGCAGCATTCACAGACAAACACTTGTCTTTATCTGGACACATTTTCCCCCCAAATACAACATGCTAACATTATTAGCACAAGCCTATGGCATTTTACACTGTATAAATTAGCCTAGTGGCTAGCGAACATTTCCTCTACTCATATGAAGCCAGGGACAACAGCAACATTTAACAAAGGTAACGTTACAAAATTCGGCTCCATTACAACTCACAAGGTTCACCGACAAAACAACTGTCTTATACTAAACACGTTTTCCAAACAAATAAAACATGCTAACGTTATTAGCACAAGCCTATGGCATTTTACATTGTATAAATTAGCAGAGCGAATAACAGAGATTTACTCATATGAAGCCAGGATAAATCACACACAAAACTTAAAATGCTATTTTTGTGGAGGCTTTATTGTCTTTGCAATTTATTGTTTCTTATCTGTGAAATTAAAGTAAAGTAAAGCTTCGTTTCCACTGAGGGAAATGGTTTCAGCTGACAGAAATAGACAGGGAGTTTGCATCACTGCAATGTGTAGTGACATTTCTGGGGAGGTGCCTGGGCAGAGCCTACGCCACAGGTACAGCGCAGATTCGACACATAAGTATAAATCCCGTTTTAAGTGACAGGCTGTCTGCAAGGCGTTGCTGCAGTCTGTGAGTCCGCCCCTCCCGAGGTCACCTCTGGTGCCAAAAAGCCAAGATGGTGACAGCCAAAATGCCAAACTCAAGGCTTCAAAACAGCAGTCCACAAACCAATGAGTGACCCCACAGTAGGTATGTCTGGTATTATGTACTATATATACTGAGGGATGTTCACTCTCCTTGTTTGTAGCGCTGTGTGTGTGTGTTTTTAACACAGAGGCTGATCTACAGTAATACTGATGTAAATATTCCTGCTTGATTCTATTAAATTATTTCCAGCACCATATTGTATATAACTAGAGTGAGCAGGCAGAGCAGACGTGTCCAAAAGTGATGTGACATATTATATTTGTTATTTTACAGGTGTGTACCAGGTGGGTTGACTGACACAGCTGCTGTGGATCTGTGAGTCCCCCAGCACAGACACACAGATTCACCACTCTGTCTAAATGCAGTACTTTTATTGAGGCAGTGTCCTTCTCCTTGGTCTTTGTCAGTCCTTCGAGGGCCAGCACACTACTGCATGACAAAGGGAGAGATGTAATGAGAGCAAACCAACAGCAGCTGTGTCAATCAACTCACCCGGTACTACTCTCATGAGCCATCCCTCCACACCTCTCCCCTGCAGCAGATCACTAACCACACCCACCTCCACAGGTGCTTTCGTGAGTATTTGGGGCAGCAGGATGGTGTATGTGGGACTGAGTCTAAATTAACTACAGTGTGTGCTCATGGTGATGAAGAAACATGTCACCCAGTGCAACAGTGTGTCTCACTGATGTGCTTTTAATAGTTTTTGGACAACAATGGAGTTCTCTGGCGCAGAGGAAGAAGATTTCAGCCTGTTCCCGTTGTCAAATACTATACTAAATACTACTATTAATACTTTGTCAGTGATTTCGGCGTCGACACTGATGCTCTGCAACATTGTTTTGTTTTTTCTCCAAGTGAGGATTAGAATATATGCAGTTCACATAACCCGGTCAGAATCAGTATATATAAACGCTTGAAGATCCACTCATTACTAAAAGTGTGTAACATATAAAAACCAAAGTGATGGTCAGAGTTGTCACAGTGAAATTTAAGGTGAGCACTGAGTACCATTATAAGTTAACGTTCCACCTTAAAAGTTGCCGGCAGTCGGCCCAGTGAATTAAGTTATTTTTTCTCAGACTCCAGCTGCTGTGAGAGGCAGCAAAACATCCTTTCATTTTACAGTTACAGTTTACTAATAAAACTCTCCACAGTATGAACAGTGGTTACATGAGCTTCAAAACCAGCCACAACTCAGCCCTGAGCAGAGTGACCGTCCTCTACTGACCAATCAGACTGCAGTGTTCACAGCTCCACCTTTTAGTACCAGATCTGTGTGCTAGGTACCCCAACAGAGGGGGGACCAAACATGGGGACGGTATGGAACGGTTCCACTGGTACCATCCACAACTTTTCACAGTGGAAATGGGAAAAAAGCGTACTGAACTGAACTGTACGGGGCTTAAATAACTCAAGGAGCTGGAAAGTCCCTATAGGGTTGGCAGGAGGGGTGGTGGATGAGTCCAACAAACCCTGGACTTTCACCCGGGGGCCTGTGTTTTTCTAAACCTAACCACATGCTTTTGTTGCCTAAACATAACGTACACCAATGATATCCTGGCATTGGTAGCGGCGTCCAGGAACATCAACAGCAGACGCAGGATGATTCATAGTATGAAATAAGTAGACGTGAAAGTCCACTGACAAAGCAACGCTACGTGACAACTTTGGATGAGAACACGTTGAAAATATTTATTCTTTGGCTACAAACAATACTTGTTAGTGAGAGAAATGTGTCGCTTGTTTTGGTCTTTTCATGGGATCCGTTGACAGTAACATAACTTCAGAATATTAGCAGCCGTATCCTTCAATGATCCCGGTCTGTGGAATTTGTTTTCGGCACAGCTGAACATTCCACAGTGTTAGCAACATCGTTCAGACCCTGACATCAATCTTGTTTGTATTTTCTGAACAATAAGTCAAGCAAAAATCTGTTTTCTCCCTCTCTTGGACAAGACTTCTTCGTCTTTGTTCTGTAAGTCGGTCATAAACACTGTGCACCACACTGACTCAGGACGAACAGAACAAAGCACATCTTCAACTGGCCGACATAACCATGATGGATACATTTGTCTGCAGCCATTAATCTGTTTCTACTGAAATAAATCTGACAGAGATGCAATTTGTTGTGGTAACCACATTTAGAGGTTTTATTAAAAGGCGTACACGTGGCAGACAAACAACAGCCCATACTTTACCTTTTAGATAAAAAAAAAAAAAGTCACTGACATTGATGCACGCACACCCCATAAATACATCCATGACGTCTGACATCTTAAAGCCCAGATGGCTTTCTTCCATCCAGGAAATAACATCACTGACAAGCACAGGTCTGAGCGCCTTAACTCTGACTTTTTGGAGGGACCCCAATCCACCACAACACCATAACTCATACGGTACATATTAAACTCAGTTGTTCAGTCTGTGAACTTTTCCATGAACCCTAAAGCTTATTCATCCATCCCTCGTTTGTAGCACATCTACCCCAAACTCCCCGACGCATGAAAGCTGGACATCCAGCCAGATGGAGGGAGCTTCTTTCCACCGTAGCCTCTGCTCGCCCTCCAAAACCAATACAGAATCTCTGGCCACCATCTCGCTTCCATTTAATCTCACTGGAGCGATGATCACAAACATCTGTAAGTGGGATGCGGAGCCTCTCTTCTATCTGCTGTTCAGGAGAGCTATCAGCAGAAAAACACTGCCTGACTCCTTTGCCGTCAGCAGGGAAAATGCTGTGAACAGCTGGATGTCCAACCAAGCGCGCGCTGGAATGTAGATTACGACTGAGTGTGAGTCAGAGAGGAGAAAATCTCAGCCTTTGGCTCCAGTTGATGACCTGACTGATAGTGAAATCAACTGAACCTCAACTGAAGCGTGTTTCAGGACAATGAACACAATAATGATGAAAAAATACTGACATAGAGTGTTTCTCAGCCATTTTAGAAATTCAATAACCAACGATCAGTGAATAGAAAATGTACCTGGAAACAAAACAACATAATATACTGTATAAAAATACTATCCAGTGCCGACCCTGGCACATTTGGTGTCCTGGGCGAGCTACATTTTACAGGATTACACTGCACACATCATGAGAACATTATAATTTACCTTCACCCAATACGCATTTTTACTGTATTGAGCTTGAACACAGCTGTAGTGGTTAGCACTGTCACCTCACAGCAAGAGGGTTCCTGGTTTGAACCCAGGGTGGGTGTCGAATTTGCATGTTCTCCCCATGTCAGCATTGGTTTTCTCCAGGTACTCCGGCTTCCTCCCACAGTCCAAAGACATGCCGGTTAATTGGTGACTCTAAATTGCCTGTAGGTGTGAATGTGAGTGTGAATGGTTGTCTGTCTCTATAGCCCCTTTTACACTGCCAGATTTTCCGCAAATGTTGGGTCGTTTTTGCCGGCAAGCTGCGAGCATTTAGACACACAGAGCCGGATTGCCAAGTTGATCCAAGATGCCCAATTTTCCGCCTCGTAGGGTAGACATATTGGTGGAACCCTTTTAGTTTAAACAGACCAAGGCGGCCTTCCACAACAGGAGGGGCTGTTGATGACGTGTGGGAGGAGCAGCTGATAGCAGGAATTAGCGAGCAGCTAGTAGCAAGACGGAAACGCAGACCTGACAGACACTGTAAAGATGGAATTGCACACCTTCCTTGTCCTCGCAAACGAAGAGGCCATTAACCGTCAACCGTGAAGAACTTATGACAGAATTGACCAGCCGTGGCTTCCGTCCCACATCACTGTTTACGTCACACGCTGAGCTACACGTTTTGTTACTTGCTCACGCCCCCCATTGCCCCGAAAAAGGCGTATTCTGTATAAACAAAAGTAGGCAGGAGGCATTTTGCTGCACTCCCCGATTTTGTTTTCATACTGCAAATGCTGAAAGAAGACTGATTGGGCTTTACTGCAAATTTGCACAATACCTATCTAAAAAAGGCTTATGTGTCAGCCCTGCAATAGTCTGGTGACCTGTCCAGGGTGTACCCCGCCTCTCGTCCAATGTCAGCTGGGATAGGCTCCAGCCCCCACAACCCTCTCTCAGTAGTGTAGTGAGAGTTGAGAGGGCCCCAGAGAGCTATTGTCTTTTTGACATGATAACAATAACGTGTTTCAGGGTTCATGTGTCATCAGATAACTCCCCCAGATAAAAATGCCTCTCTATTATTTAGTAGGCTTTGGTATGTAGTTACGTTGTTGTGGCCTCGTGTAATATTTCAAAATAGTAGTAACAGTATTTATAACTATAGTAAAAGATAAACATTTTGATTTTTTTTTTCTTCCCCCATTTGTGGCGCCCCCTATGGATGACTGCGCCCTTAGCATTTGTCTATACTGCCTATGACACATGCCGGCCCTGAAACTGTTGATCCATATCCAAGGTCATCAGGCTGTGGAAGTGATTCCAGCAACAGCTGATATTCTGAACAAATATAGTCAATATTTTTGCATTTATCTAATTTATATTGAAAGTCAAACAATGTAAAGTAAATACTACACAGTAAAACAAAGGAAGCTGAAAAATAGAGAGAAGAAACGCGACTATACTGATGCAGAAATTTCAGATGGAGGACAGGAAGTGATAAGTCCATATAAACTCTACTGCGTGAAAGAGAGATAGAGGAACATGACTATGCAAAAAAAAGAAAGAAAAAAAAGGGTTGGATGAATCTGCAGACAGCAGATATCATCAGAAAATTGAAACTCATGTTGGATTTGATCCATAGAAAACTGCTTTTTTCCCACAGCTTTGCCCGGTGTGGATATGACCATCGTTACAAATAACCTCATCCTCCAGACCTCCTTACATTACTGATGTTACTAATGTTAGACATGAATGCAGAGATGATCTTGCTTGTAGCTAACATGAGCTAACTTTAGCTACTACCAACTAGATCAGGGGGCGGCAACCTTTACTATCATAAGAGACATTTTTGACCAAGGATAGGAAGAAAAGGCCGACTAGAAATGCTCACATCTACGTCATCAAATAACATAGTATTTTTCTTTTCAAAGTTTAAGGACACACACAATGATATTTAAAAGAAAATGCACTAATAAGAACATGTTATTATGACTCATGATGGTCTGAATACATTGGCAGGGATTAAATGCTTGGGCAGAAATGCTTAATAATGCTTAGCTGAAGTCTAAAAATATTGATGGTAAAATCACTTCATAAAATGGCCAACACATGACAAAATCTAAACTCTGCTCATGTTTCTAAAGCCCACAAATTATAGGTCTGTTGTTGTGCTCACTGATGGCCGTTCTCCCAGTTGTAAAAACAACAGCGTCTATCATAGTTTTGTTTGTTGGATTAAAAAATGGGAACGCACTGTGTTCGTGTGCCAAAAGCCCGAAAAATGCCACAAAAATGTTAACGAGCATAGCTGAGGTTGATAGAGCTGCACGGGCTGCGGTAAGTCGACTACGAGGAATGATGACTCTTGATTTGTAATATTTCTTTCATCAAGTTTAAAAAGAAAAATGTTCCAAGCAATCGCTGCTGCAGCATCCATGTCGACTGAAAACAAAATCTGATTAGAGAGAACAAGTCAACCCCATGCAGACAGCACATGTCTAACATGAACATGTCAGTCTGAAGGATGGTGTGAAGTTAAATAGCAATTCGGTCTGATTATCAGGCTAAAATTATAGGCTGCAGATATTTCAGATAAACATAATTCTCACTTTTTAAGTGGCAGCGAATGAGTGAGGCAGAAATGGTGATAAGAAAACAGTAGACATGTGGAAAAAATCCTCTCCATTAAAACATATTTATACACATATTTATAGTTTAAGAGCCTGGGAAAACTGAAGGGGTGTGAAAGTTGGTTTTTTTTTTTGTTCATTTCATCTGTTTTTAATGGGCAAAACCTGCATGCCATTATCATCAGACCTGATGGAGCTATAGGCAAAACACAAACTCATTATGATCCTAAAATATAAAAAGGATTCTTTGCCAGAGAGTCTGTTGTCACGGATGTCGAGTCATAATTACGTGGCATTTTTAGCTCCGGTGATCAAAAAGTGCCGTCCCAGATACAGCTGACATTTCCTCACACACACACTGACGCACAAAGAGAACAATGGAACACTGGCATAAAAGCATCACATTGTTGTCTTATTATCTGACTGAGTTACAACAAGCACTGCTCAACCTGTAAAATAATAACAGTCTAATAACAACACAAAGTCTGACAAGTTATTTATGACCGTTATCGGAGTTACAAGCCCCGCACTGAAGTTACAAGCCCACAGTAACATTAAAGAGCGTGTAGACATCTGTTTTTCTAATACTGGACAACACATACTTTTTTAAATTTCCAGTGGGATATTTACACATTAAAAAGTGAGTGACTTGTTAAACAGAATTACAGCAATGGTATTAATAGCTTAAAATAAAGCATTAAAGGAGCAGTGTGTAAGATTTAGAGGCATCAAGCAGTCAGGATTGCAGATTGCGAGCAGCTAAATTTGTTCTGAATTTTAGAATTTCTTCAGTGTTCATTGTTCGAGGTTTTATCCTCACCAAAACAAATAAGCCCAGTGATTAAGGGTGCGTCCAGAGTTGTCTTGCTTTGGTCCGAATCAGAGACTGTTTTGTTCCAAAGTTGTATAATTGCCTAGAGTTGGTTCGTGTTCTCACGGCAGCATTTACAAGTGGACCAGATCAAATGCCTTGTGTGAGAAAGCTGCTCTTGATTGGTCAGAATTTCCATGTGGGAACAATCCAGGAAGTAAAGCAAACATTGAAGCAGAGTACACTTGCAAGATAAATGTGACACTTTCTAATGTCACAATGGAGGGACAACTACGCAGGTTGATTTTAGCGCTGCTCATCGTGTACTATATTGCTGTCATTGTTCATTTTAGTCAAACCATACAGTTTGAAAACGAGGCGCGGCTCCAACTAGAAAACAATGTTTTGATGCATTGGATGTGCTGAATGTGCATATTAAGGCAGTACAGGAGGAGGTGCACATTAATAATCCTCCAGGACTGTAACATGCTCATGTTTAACCCAAACAATGTGTCACGTGACTGCAGTTGGTTCAGATCCAGGTCGGAACACCTTCTCAACACAAATGAACCGCACCAGAGTTCATTTGTAACTGGACCGAGACCACCTCTTCAAGAAGGTCTCAGTCCGGTTGTTTTGGTGTGTTCACACCTGCCCAAATGAACTCCACTTAGGGGGCAAACAAATGTGACTTCGACTGAACCAATTCAAACAGGGCAGGTGTGAAAGCACCCTAAAACTAGTAAAAACACTGAATAGAGCAGTTTCATGAAACAATAAGGTACCGTAACAGGCTTAGGTGCAAAATCTGACAAGCTGAGCCCATCTGCAAGTCCAAAGAGCAGTCATGACTTTTGAACAGAAAAGTGCCTGAAAGAAGGACAAGACGTGAGAGAAGCGAACAGGTAAATAAGAGTAGCAAAGCTCCCTAAATTAGATTCCTTTGGCTTTTTCATAGACAGTTACTAGTGGTGCGTGTGGGCTCCTTATAACTACTAACTAACTAGTGTGCACTAGGGCCTGTCTTATGCTTGTATCTTATGCCACTGTGTGTGCCCATCTATTTTTTCTGATAACTGACACATTATTTCTGATCTAGATGTTCAGGAGGTTTTAACCATGAGCAGAATTATCCGCAGAGGTCTCCTCCTCTCTAAAATAACCTGACCTGGTGATTTAAACCAGTAAAAACACAAAATAAAGCAGTTCCTCATTAAAAGTCAGTGTTTTCCCTACACTGTTTGGCATGTGAGAGACGTGCCACTCAGCCAGCACTTGTTAATGTGTGTTCATGTATTTTCTCTGATATGTTAAGGTCCAGACGGTTTTCCCCTGGAGCTGAATTCCTCCTCAAAACAAACTCACCTGGTGATTGAAAGCTGTAAAAAAAAAACCGAATAAAGCAGTTTAATGGTGTTTCTCCAACGCTGCTCATCACAGAGACTGCTAATGTCGGCCATCGTGATAATTCAAATGGCCCTGTTTAATGCCAGTGTATGGTGTGTCCATTCTGTGCTACCATAGAAACATGGCGGTGCAACGTGGTGGACTCGGTGGATGAAGATCCGCTCCCTATGTAGATTTAAATGGCTCAACCTAAGGTTACAAAAACACAACGATTCTTATTTTTAGGTGATTATAAACTAAAGAAAACATATCATATTCCATTGCTGCCAGTATATCCTCTTAAATCCACACAGGACTTTTAAGTGAGACAGTTATATCTTGCTATAGATTCACCTCCCTGTGGTCTTTATTTCTGTAACCCTGTAAATTCATCTCACTGTATTTCCACTGTACACGGAGGTGATTTATATGCAGGCTACCTGCTTGTGCTGGCCAAATTCCAGTCCGATTCATCATTTCTTGCTCCTCTGTCACTGCAACAAGAAAGAAGTTCATTGCTTTTCATTAGTTATATCGAGTTGTATTTCATTTTTCATTTACAGACCGTCCAGAAGAGAAACCCCTTAAGGCCACAGAACTCAGGCAGGATGTTGTAAGTGATACTCGACGTGAGCTGCACTGACAATGCCCTCAGGACTCCCGGCAGGGCCGTGCAGATCCAGGCAGCCCGTTTCCAAGTCCGTGTAAAAGCTTTGATTTGACATCATGATAAATGCTTCAATTAACATTCCAGTCCATTAAGGCTTTGACATTTTTACTTTATCCGGACGTTTACAAAAAGCATCGCTCGCGGGCAGCGATCTTTTTGAAACACGGTCCCGCTTGTGATTTTGACTGAACACCTGCTTTTAAAGCGCCCTGGTTTTAGTGTCCTGTGTGTTTTTTACAGAGTGCTTTTAGGCTCCAGTAACATAAGATAAAGATTTAACGAGAGAGGAGGTTTGCAGAGGAGTCACTGAAAGGTTTGCTCACCGGTTGCTCTCTGAACACCTTGGCAATTTTTTCAAGTGACTCACTGAAGCTCAAAATAGGTTTAGAGCAAAAGGTTGAAGACTTACTTAAAGGGCACACACACATGCACATAAAGCACTCACACACACAGGTACTCACAAATCTACCATCCACCCACACCCACACACACACACGATTAATGTACTTTATATTAAGTAGCAGTGTCTGTACAGTGCAGCTGTAGATTTCTGGTGAAGATCCATTTTGAAACGGACACTCACACTGGGCCACTGTTTTCAAATGTTTAAAGGGATCTATGATGCTTTTCCTTATTTTCTGTCATATATATAATGTTGTATTGAAGGTAAACGTATGTAGAAGTGAGTGAAAACCTCAGGATTCAGGCCATTCTCCCACCCTGTCAGAATGCCTCACCAGAAAGCAGGAGCTCCTAAAAGGAAAGCCAGGGCACCTGTGTATCTGATCTGCAGGGTTAGCTTCAGCTCCTCTGCAGTCATGTTGGTTTGTGATGGGAGGTCTGGGGAAGGGGCAGGAATACCAGCAGGTCCACCAAGCTCAACTCCACTTGTGGCAGCAGGCTCACCGAAAACAGACCTCTTTTATTCAGCTTAGTACACAGGAGCTCTTAAACAGCTACTCCACGCCAGGTGCAATGCATCTCGTTAAGCAATGCAGCACACCTGGGCAGATCTACAGTGGAGGGGAGAGGGACAGCAGTACAGTAACAAGGGAGGACAAAAAATAAAAGGAGCAGAGAGGCAACGGACAAATGTCTGACAAAAAAAAAGAAAACGTTAGGAAACACGGGGTGTGATGGACGAAGCTGCTGATGGTGAGGAGTGAGGCAGACAAGTTTGTACCTTGCAGTAATTTTCTCAATCAATCTTACTTTTCTGTAATCACTCATTGGAGGGCATTTTTTTACACGTGACTAGCTCTGCTTTCCAAAGTAAGAAAATAAGGTCTTAACACAATATAGTATAGTATTTTCACCCCCTTAAAGCGACACTTACCTTTCTGGAAATTTTACGCTCTTCTTTGTTAAGGTTAAAATGCTATTAATAGGCTGATGGCACACTGAAATGTAAAACTCCGGCCAATTTGGTCAGAGTTTCCTCCTGTCCTGTCTGTCTTCCCCACGTGGAGGCCTCTGACTGGCATAACCACTCTCATAGACTGATGCAGCTTCATCCTGACCTAAAAAGGGACGAGATGGTTGCAGAGTTTCTGCTGGACAGGTATTTTTAGTTTGCCTCTAATGTAACATAGGCTATAACGTTATATATGGCAACACAGCATCCAGTTGCTAATGGCTAACGTTAGCCTACTGTAGCGTAGCCTCTGAAATATTAATGTTATCTTCCTTGTGCGTTTCCACTTACTAGTAACGTTAACACTACTATCTAACGTTAGCACTGTAACCTTATTCTAAAACTCATCACTCATTAGTCAGACAGTTTTAAAACTCCGGGGTTGCGTTTGACTGTCTTGGTTGTAACGTTACACTCGCTCTCCTCATCCGTATATCTAACGTTAGCTTGCCAGCGCCTACATCTATCATAGACGTAATGAGGACGTAATGGAGGAGGGGGGAGTAGGCCTTTGGAGGGAGGCAGGAGTTGTGGATGTTCAAATTTTTTCTAAGTGCTGTGTGAAATGCAAGAAAGGTATGAGTAGCTTTAACTCGTGTCGGTGTCGGGCCAGGTTTCCCCCTGACGCTGCCAGGCACTGTTACACACTAATGGCTCCTACCTGTGTGTGAAGCTGACGTGAAAGGACTACTTTTTTCGTTGGTGTCTGACACAGAAGTCACAACCCAAGCGCCTGTATTCCATGACTTTGGAATTAGACCGAGTTGCGGATACGAGCCGGTCGCCCAGTACATGCTTGTGTGTCCTTACCTACTTTCTCTGATAACTAAATATATCCTCACCTTATTTCTGATCAAGATGTTCAGGAGGCTTTTATTGTGAGCTGAAAGATCCACAGAGGTCTCATCATCTCCAAAACAAACAGACTCAGTGATTTACACTGGTAGAAACACTGAATAAAGCAGTTACACGTTCATAAACTATTTTTTTCCAACGCTTTCATCATGGAGCGGCTACAAACTATAGTGGTCGACTTGAAAACACAAATGGTTCTATTTAGAGCCAGTGTTTGGTTTGTCCATTCTGGGCTGCTGGGTAACAGAAACCCAACAATTCTTATTTTCAGGTGATTATACACTTAAGACAGCATACTTACTTTATTATATTCCATTTGTGCCACTTTATCCCCTTAAATCCTGCACACTGGACTTTCAAGGTGTAAGCATTATAGAGAGGGCTCAGCTCTCAGTGTTAGTTACTGTTTTTCCGGGGTGCAGAGAAAGAAGCTTTCTTTTCCTAGGTTCCTTAAAAGACACTCTACAGTATATCAGCTTTAACACTCCTCTTCACAATCTAAAAAAAACATAAAAACAACACTGAACCCATGCACAGTACACCACTCTTCTAAACTCTGCATCATTGCTGCCTAAAATCAGAAAAACAAAACTGTTAACACTTGTTTCTAGGACTGGAAAATGTGGACAAAACATCTGTAATATACAGCAAACAATACACGAGGCAGATGGTGCCTTGAACTGTGGTTGTATTCACCATCTTTACAAGAAGAGTTCATATGAATTAAAGAGTGAATGTTGTTTTCTCAGCTATTTAAGTGGAAATTTTGTAAAAGTCGAGTTGGGACATACTGTATGCTCTTTCTAAAACTGTCACAGCCAATCAAAGTTACTCTTATGATTTCCATGCAAAGGCAGAAGACGCAAAACAATTTTTTATTGTCAGTCACCTAGCAACAGTCTTCTCACGACTACAGCCACTCAAATGCTAAGCACACTATGAACTTCCCTCTTCAAAATACAACCTGAAGGGCTCCATTTGGAAGCAGAAAATGTCAACAAAGCGGCTTTTTTTTTGGCAGACAGAATCATTTCAGCAAAATGTCCCAGTAAAGGAAAACACGTCTTTAACGTATGAGCAACAGAGCCTTTTAATGAACGTACTAACTATGACTCTTGTCGATCAGAAGTCAGGTGATGTAAATATGAAGCCAAAACGTCAAGGCTCCATTTCTCTCCAACAGCCAAACACATTGCTCCTCTTTATTTATTTGTAGTTGGCAGGGGCTCCTGGGTTTACTGCAAAATAATTATTAAAGGGTACGATTTGGATCAAATTCAAACTTAGACAACCCACCAATATAATTGCTTCTTGCATGCGTAGGTTTAGCAGCACGAAACTACTCAGACTGCCAGACATTATGTCAGTGATCTGCTTGTAAACAGTACACAAGGTGACGTCATATCGCTCTGCTTTGTCATTGAACTTACAACTTTGAGTTTATTGTCCCTCTGAAGTGTTTTGTGTAAATAAAGTTGCCTTGAATGCAATTCATGCAGCGTTTAATATTAGAAAACTTTTTATTGGCACAATAAAAACAATTGTAAAAAAAACTTAATGTAAAACAGATTTCAGTGCCAGTGCTGGGCACGTCACACGGGAAGGAGGCCACGAGGTAGACCTGGTACGTGCTGGAGGGATTACATATCTCATCTGGTCTGGGAACGCCTGGAGCTGGACATCTGGAATGCTTTGCTTGGCCTGCTGCCCCTGCGACCTGGCTTCAGATAAGCAGTTGAAAATGGATGGATGGATGAATGGATGGATTTCAGTACAAATCAAACAGATAAACAATGTTTTGAAAACCATTTCACATTAGAAAAATTTTTGAGAATAACAAATTTTCAAAATAATTATACTTATCTGAGCATAACGATAAAAAGAATGTCTCTCACCACGTACGACTCGGTTCTTTTCGTTGGTACCAAAGAACCGAAAAGAATCAGATTGTTCGCGAATGTTAGGTCATTAGAAATTTAAAGGGATAGTTCAGATTTTTTGAAGTGGGGTTGTAGGGCATAGTTACACATAGACATATACAGTAGATGTCAGTCAGCACACCCCCAGTTTAGAGAAGCAGTCTGGACTCTGACATCGAAGTTGAGCAATCTAATCTAATGCTGAAGACGGGTCGGCAACAAAATGCATTTTAGCCATCTAAAGAAAGTCACACCTAAAAAACGTACAATTATTAAGTGTACACTGAATTTAGAATATTTACACTGCTTTACGTTAATGTCAGACAGTGATTTCCAACTGGAAAATGAAGCTGTTATGTAGATCTCTTCACAGCCAGACTCCATTAAGAAAAACTGTGATTTAACGTTGCTGGACACAGCGTTGCCTTAATCAGTTATTTAGTCTGTATGACTGTGACAAGGGAATAAATGGGGAACTTAAGCTGTTAACGGCTTCGTCGTTGGAACAGGCTGTAAAGCGGTGAATATACCAACCTGGTCTCACTCCAAAGTTGTCGAATTTCAGCACTTGGGCAGTGACTTCTGGCATCAGACATCGACGATAGAAGCTGTCCTTTAACATACATGGCCAGTTGACATTATAGTTTAATGGCAGCCGGCGGCATCAGGGGGAAATGCGGCGGGACAACAACAAAGGTTAAGGTGGTGAAAGTCCTAGTGGGGTGTGAGGGAGAATTGATGGATGGGTCCAACAAACACCGATTTTCACCTGGGAGAGCAGTGTTTGCGTCCCTTAAGATTATATATATCCAAACCCTGTTCTTTTTCCCTAAACCTAACCGCATGCGTTAGTTGTTGAAGGGAAAAATGCTGGCTGACATCTGCTGAATGTAATACACCAATCTGGAAATCCATCGGTAAAAAACAAAACAAAACACAGAGAATCGCTGTGTTGTTTACAAATACTTCGGGTAGAAAACCAGCAGAGTTTAGATATCACATTTTTCACGTCACAATATCACCGTGTAGACTAATGTTTGTTAAGTCTATAAACACAGTGATTGAACAAACGTTACTATTTCTGTGTGCACGTTTTGTAAAAATAACATGGTTATTGTAGATTAACTGGGCTAACCGTTAGCTGTTAACGTTAGCCGTTAGCGGTGTCTGTAATCACCGTAAACTGTATAAAAATAAGGTGATAACTCAATAAACGGTCCGTGAATAAAATACTTTTTCCAGCGGATATCTTAGTTACAACATGATTGAGCTAGCAAAGCAGTTTTGTGTTGCTATGTGTGGTATTTATTCAGTTATGGGAAATCACGATGTCTAGAAAGCATCAGTGGCTGCAGCTGACAGGGACAGTTAGCAAAGCTAACATCAGGACGTCATCTGTTAAAAGCCTCCCGTTGTCGGATACGACATGAAACTACTCCAGTTAGCTCAATAATGTTGTAACTAAGACATCCGCTGGAATTTTTTTTTTTTTTCATGTTGACGAAACGACGTTTTGGGTGGAGCAGTCGCTATGGATGCAGAGCTTGCTGTTTCTGTAGGTACACATTTCCTGGGGACACGTCTCGGCCACACCCCTCCATTGTGATTGGCTAAAGCGCAGCATCGTTCAAACTCAAAGCCCCGTCCTCCCCTCCTCTCTAGTTGTCTTTCACACAGAGCTGCCGACAGATTCTACAATGTAAATTGCAGAATCTGTCTTGAGAGATTAGTAATACACTGACTATGGATTGAGAAGTACCCCATACAACCCCACTTCAAAAAATCCAAACTATCCCTTTAACCTGGGAGACCACTGTTTGTTTCTTGTTTCCCACCAAAAGTCAGCACTGGTCTCTTTTAACTATGACCACAATTGTCCCGTTACCATAACCACGTGTCTATAACCATGAGGACAAACATCCCCTTACCTTAACAAATAAGCAACTTTAATGAAACCTTACCTGAGTATAACCTAACTGTAACCAAGTTGTGTTTGTGCCTGGATCTACAAACCCTCAGCATAGTGCTGCCATATCATAAAACAGATTTATTTTTCCCACAGTGAAATCAGAAAACACTCATATTTGTTGTTCTGGAGGGCAGTCACAAACAACATATTTTGTCGTTTAATTTGGAGGGCCTGTTTTTGTTGTCAGCTTGCAATGAGACACATATTGCCTGGAACAGAGCTTTGGATACTCTCATCTGTGGTCCCTGGGCTGTCAGTGTTTCATCCCAGCATTCTGGGGACATAAAACAGAAACACATTAACATTCATGCTACTAATAGGGCTAAGTATTGATAAAATAAGGCTGTTTCCCAGTGAACATTTCAAGGGTTAGGGTTTCTTCTGGGTTTCATGCATTTGGTGAGCTTCTTCTGATCATCGTCAGTCACAAATACGTGCTCCGTGAAGGTGGAGTAAGTGGACTTGTCAGTGACGATTTGCCTTTAATCCGAACTGAATTGATGCTCCACGTCTCCCTGTACCCAAACTTTTTTGTGTTTTGTGTAAGTAGACCAAAAAACAGATATGATTTGTACCTCGGTGTGATTGAGTTTAATAACACACAGCCTGTGAAGTGTCTCACTGTCAGATGCCGGCTCGCATCTGGCTCTTGAAAACTCTGGGACTGTGCTAAGAACAGGGGTACATGAACAGTATGAGAGCAATCCAAAACATTTCAAGGACTTGTCTGACAGCTGTGTTATCACAGTGCTCATGAATATAGACAGCATTGCCTTCTCCTGTTATTGTGACTCACACTAAGCAGCTGACACAGAAAATCATTCTCGCAGTTAACCGTTCATCTCCCTCTGATTTTGTTTGTAGTCCGCTAACTACACTAAAGCCATTGTTTTGCAAGTCACAAGTAATCCTCAAGTCTTGGCTATGAAGTCGAGAGTCAAGCCGTGAAAGAAGACAGTTGAAGAAGTAGTTCAACATTGTGGGAAATACACTTGTTGGCTTCCTGGTGGAGGTTCACATGGAAGACTGATACTGCTCTGCCCACTAAAATTCCTCTCAGATATGGATTAAACCCCTAAAAACGTATCTCAGCTCATCAAAATTACATACAGTGTTTACAATTTACCATGAAATAATCCATTCATGTCTTAAATTGGCTGAGATTCAATTCTACACTTTGTCTCGTTTAGTATCTGAATACAAATATGCAATCGTCACGTCTACCTCCACCAGCTGCTGCCTGCAGCTGAAGAATACCCGCTCACCTTCGACTCTGCTCATCCCCCTCTATAATGTTAGAAACATATCGGTAATAGATTAGCCTTGACCATGAGCCTTCAGCTTGGCTAGATTATCAAACAGATAATAAATAATGTGTTGGGTTGTTCCAGCTTCGAGAAGTGAAAGTGAAAGTTAATTTGAAAATACAGACACACCTGCTTCCACTCTGATACCCCTCATTTCACTGTAATGTTATGCCGATGATATGGTAATCTCAGTGGTGTAATGTAACAAAGTAATAATTCTTCCTTATCTACTTTTATATTTCGGTCAACTTTCACTTTTACTCCAGAACAAATGTACAATAATCTTCTTTACCTCTTCTTAAAGGGAAATTTTGGTTTATTTCAACCCGTCTCCTATCGTCCTAAATTTGTTTCAAGTCACTAGTAACATAGAAATAATAGTTGTATGTTAGCCGTTAGCCTAGATACAGCCGTAGCGTCAGACCTGTTAAAACATAAGTGAACGGGCAACCTTCAAGTGCAAAGTTAGTCAATTAAACAAGCTTTTTTCCCACAAAGACCGCCTCATATCATTAGGATAAATGTCAGAGAACATATAGAAAACGACATGTAAACGTGTTGTCTTACCTTACCGGTGTGGTGCCATGTTTGTTGTTTACCCCTTTAGCTCTGCTTTCCAGGAAGTCAAATAAGCACTGGTTCCAACCAAGGTGTGCAGAAGACCATCTCTGAAGCAACAACACCTTGTCCAACCTTGAAGCAGATGGGCTACAGCAGCAGAAGACCACACCAGGTGCCACTCCTGTCAGCTAACAACAGGAAACTGAGGCTACAGTTCACACAGGCTCACCAAAACTGGACAATAGAAGATTGGAAAAACGTTGCCTGGTCTGATGAGTCTGGATTTCTGCTGCCACATTCAGATGGTAGGGTCAGAATTTGGTGTCATGGATCCATCCTGCCTTGTATCAACGGTTCAGGCTGCTGCTGGTGGTGTAATGGTGTGGGGGAGATTTTCTTAGTACCAACTGAGCATGGTTTAAACACCACAGCCTACCTGAGTATTGTTGCTGACCGTGTCCATCCCTTTATGACCACAGTGTACCCATCTTCTGATGGCTACTTCCAGCAGGATAACGCACCATGTCACAAAGCTCACATCATCTCAAACATGACGATGAGTTCACTGTACTCCAATGGCCTCCACAGTCACCAGATCTCAGTCCAATAGAGCACTTTTGATTCGCATCATGGATGTGCAGCCAACAAATCTGCAGCAGCTGTGTGATGCTATCATTTCAATATGGACCAATGAAATTTAATTCTTTTTCTTTTTGATTTTGCCTTCTCCAGCTTTAATACATAAAAAATTAAAGCCAAGCTTTTTCATTGGTTTTAGTCCTTGAAAACTTTCAGCCAGCTCTGTCATGAGAACAGATAAATAGTGTTTACTATATCAAAGGTAAGTCAGATGATTAATAGTGAAATATTCATCACCTCAGTCCATGTACAGTATCCAATACTGCCGAGGTTGTTTGGCGACCTCTCATTAGCATGCGTCACAGACTGACCTGACCTCGCCGGTTATCTCCTCGCCCCATATGACGGGCACATCAATTATTGAGCCATTAATTATTGGCTCAAACAGATGTCAGTCAAGCGAGACGGACACTTTGACCCTGATGAATAACACAGAGCTATAAACACACACTGAGAGTGTCTGACCGTCCGGCCATGAGCACTCGTGTGTGAACACGTTTGAGAGGTGCTATAAATTTCAAGGACAGCGAACTGGTGTCAGGAGAGCTTCCACGACAATGACTGGCTCATATATCAGCCGTGTGATGGTGTAAATACTTACACTGCTCCATTTCACTTCAAGGAAGCACATAAGCATCCCGGTAAGAGACATTAACACATTTAATTTAAGCCATATGGAGGGAAAGTATCTGTAAAAGAGTTGGAGATACTGGATGAAAGATTTGGTGGTGCTATGCAAGGTGGTGGTGGCTGGAAGATCACAATCTCTTAATGTAACCTTCCTGGAGCCCTTCAGAGTGAAAGCTCAGCTTAGAGAGTGATTTTATCTCCTGCTCAGGCTTATTGAGCTTATTTCAGTCAGTTCACTTGGTAGAGAGCTGCACTAAAGCTCTCAGAGTTCAGCCTTTTATTCCCTCCGGGGCCTCTGACGCTGACTGCATATGTTCATTTATCATACTTGGATTAAAGTGTGTTACGTAAAGTGGATATGCTAAATTAATGGATGCTACATTTACTGTTCAGCAACTGTAGTTGAAACTGTGTCGAAGGATAAGTCTGGTAATATTCTCTATTTTCTTAGTGTCAGAAATAGACCAGAAGTAATGTTTGTGTATCTAAAGCCTGATAAATCTTATTCCTCTGTGCCAAAAACTATTAAAACACATTAATAAGCCACAGAGATAAACTTAATCCCAGATATAATGTTCTGCTGCGAGAATACTCACACTGGAGCACAAAGTGTGTATCAGTCCACAGCTAAAAATAGATCCTAACAAACACACAAGTCACATATTTCAGTGAAGTTTGCTAAAAAATAACTTTCAGTGACTAATGTGATTTTTTTTTTCTTTTTTTTCACATTTGACCGGAAACTATATAAAAATGAAATATGAAGTATTTAACTTCCAAAAGATTTTCTTCTCATCATATTATCTGTGAGTATTTTCAGTCATCCAGGTCAGGGTATATCCAGAAGGCTCATTTTGTCACCGGTGTGGAGACGCTGCTGAAATATAATTGGAAAGCTGAAACATCCCATGGAACAGATGAAAGAGGGTGAATAGAATTAATTCTGGCTGGTTTTTAATATCCACTTCAAATCAATGACTGACTGTCAAACTACTGACCGGATACCATGATATTTGCCATTACAGGTGGAGAAAAGACACAAACTTATTCACATTTAGCAAGCGGCAAGATTCTCCACAAGGGGGAGCTGTTGAGTCAGATCACCTGAGAGCTCAGACACCACAAGAAAATGTCGGCACTGTATGTTTCCCCAAACTATGGATATGTTACATTGTATGTTTCATACGTATCATGACATAGTGACGTAGTAGTAGTATATGAGCTGACTTCTTCACCGGTGTGGAAGTGATGGTGGACGGTGTGTTGAGACGCCTGCCAAGCTGCAGACCACTGTTCGAGACCAACAAACATTGGTGTACTGTGAAATGCGCTTGAGATTCCAGCTGGGATTGTTCTTCACAGGTCCATTTTTAAATCCGCACCAAACCCATAAAGCTCAGTACCCGAACTGAGCTGTTACCCATCATTATGTCTAAGTCAAAGACGTTAACAAAAGTCCTGCGACTCAACCCGCACCCACGATTAAACACACATAGGCTACAGTCACTCACATTATGCTTGGTTCTCTGTTCTTGAATTCCAAATTCAGCAGAGGAAGAGTCTCTTTCACTGGCTGCACTCGATGCTGGGACAGCGAAAACATTCCGCGATGTGATGACAGGGTCAAAGGTTCGACTTGTGTCACTAGCCATGTTTCCATCAGCCTGTTTAGATGCGCATCTAGAAGTATCGCATCGGAAAATTATGATGGAAACACCAAAATTCGAATTAAAATACCCTGACTCGCACAAACTAAAATATGCTTACTTTAGCCGGGTTTTGGTTGATTCGAAAAATGTTGATTCAAAAACGGGGGATGGAAACAGTTATGTTCGAATTAAGTCTGACGTAGCGCACCTCTCTCCACGGTGATATCCACAATCCGGGCCAGGAAGGTGGTAATGCATTTACAAGCTGGTTGCCAACCGCCAGAAAACGTAGAAGAATGCGAGACTTGTTTTGTTTCCGGTCCGGTTTCCACAGGTTTCGTATTTCTTTTAATGATTTTAATTATTTCCCAATCATTCGAATCACTTTTGGATGGAAACATAGCTACTGACTTCCAAAATTTAAAGAATTGACCTGTGCCTAAGCCCCGCCCCCAAACGCGATGAGCCAATCACAGTGCGTATAGCCATTCCTATACACTAGGACATTGTCTGCCTGGATGTTCATTGAAATGCATTACAGAAACTGAGTTTTGTTCGGTTTTATGAGCTTTTTGTGAGATTTGAAGTTTAAAAATGGTCAAACGGTGTGCATGGGGTACATGCAACTCTGACACAAGGTATCCTGAGAGGCTGGGCGACGAGGTGTATTTTTTACACTTTAAACCACATCTGAACCGAGAAAAGTGTCTCCTTTGGATAAAGTTGTGTGGTAACGTTAGACCACAACATCAACTCAACCTGAATAAGATTAACAATGATGTCTACATCTGTTCTAAGGTAAGTCAACATCGTGTTTGAGGCACCATATTGTCACTTTGCTGGAAAGAAATATAAAGTTATCTTCTAGCTAACGTTAGCTAAAGTTAGCCTAACGTTAGCTCCTAGCTGCGTTGTTTGTTGTTTTGTACTTTGGTGATCATGCATCATTGTTAGCTGTTGTCCAAAGGGCTCTAGTTAAGCTAACGTTAACTTCTGGAGCTTAGCTTCATTAACTTTTGTTTGTAATCGCAGAAGATAACAAAGGTTGGCAAACGTTATGCTGAATGATTCAGTGTAAATACTGTAGCACCAAACTAACAGAGAGACACTCTTGGTAAAGGGAAATGCGAAATGCCGTGTACTGTGACACTTGCCATAGTGCCCGATCACTGAATGTTGATATATTTTGTAATATATAATATATATATGTATATATATATACATATATATATTATATATATATTTTTGTTCTCATCTGCTGCCGGCCTGTGTGTAGTTCATTTTTACTCGTGCCCATACCTGTGAATTTATATATGCATGTTGTTATCCATTACACAGCTCTTTGCTGGTTACCCGTCAGGTACCTGACCTGATGCAGGACTCTGCTGTGCCCCCAGAACTGGGTATTTTTTTTTCTAATGATAACCAAGTGGGTTTTGTTCCTAAACATAACCACATGTCAACCACAGAGTTATTGAAATGTAAATAACTTAAAGTTTCAACGTATCAGCTGCTCAGTAATGTACAAATTCACCGCATTTGTGGTTTGCAGAAATGTACAATGGCCTTGACAAACACTCCACCTGTAGGAAAGGAAAACAATAGCAGCAGCAGTTTAGAGGTATCGATGTTGCCTCCTTGCTGCAGTTCTAACACTTGCACCACCTGCAGGCAATGAGGCAACTGATTGCTGCTCTCTCCTTTGTCTGTGGTTGTGAGTTTCTACATTCACGCTTGTTCCTCCTGTTAGTGGATGTTTAATTATCAATGATACAGTTCAGCTTGTGATTGAAAAAAGAAAAGAAAAGTTAGCCTTTAAATATTTTGTAAATTTAATTTATTTCCAAATCTAAACACCTGTTAACTGCAAAAACATCTTTTGGGCACCAACGGATAAAAAAAATGTGTAAATATAGTCACCAGAGCTAAATATTTGGACAAAAATAATGAATATGATTTTTAACACACCTACAATTACAGTTATTTTAATTGTAATTTTATCTTATTTCACTTTATTTTATAGTATTACATTTTATTTTTTATTTTGTTTTATTTTATTTTATTTTATTTTATTTTTTTGTTTATCTTATTTTATTTTATTTGGTGTTATGTTATGTTGTGTTATTTTATTTCATGTTATTTTATTTTTATTTTATTTTATTTTATTTTATTGTCCTCTGCAACCCTCATTTAACACTATCCTCCCACCCTATGACTTTCCTTGTAGGGCACATAGGGAAAATAGTAAAAGGAAATAAAAATAAAATGCAAGTACTATAAAGGCCAAAAATCACATCAGTGGAAAATAGAAAAGAAATACAACAAAATCAGAAAAAAATAAAATACAATGATATATGTGTTTAAAAAGAAAGTGCTGTACAGTGTTTGAAAGGAAAAGGATGTACTGTGCACAACACTGACTAAGGCATAGGAGTAAATTTAATAATAAAATGAAAGAAGCAGAGGACCTTTATTTCAACACCATAAATTGATGCAAAAAAGGTGCATAAAAATGACCAGAATGGAAGATATTTAATGTTTGATGCTCAAAATTTTCTGGTAGAGGACCCCAAACCCTGTGTTTTATATGTGTCCCCCCATGTTCAAATAAAACCTACACCCTTCAACCAAGCAATGTTTAAAATTTCACAGTATAAAGGATAAAGAATATTCAGTTCAAATGATGTGCGTTAATGTAACACACTGGGTCAGATGTGGAGATTTTAATGGAGTGTGTAGTGTCCATGGGGCAGGATGAGAGTTGGTGCGGGGCAGTGCTGCTCATGTAATATCAAGGTATCAAATATCAAAGGATAATATTTTAAAGTACAATATAGAGGCCTTTTTTAAATGTTATTTTTATATGCACATATAACACCATCTGACCTGTTTGCTGTCAAGGTGTGAGCCGCCGCAGAGAGCTGGGTGGATTAGACAAGCATCATCCACATAGTGATAAACCACAGGAGCTTATGAGGCAGGGCTGCTGAGGTTTGTCGCTGTGGTAACCGCTCTCTCTGCCCCTTCCTCAGCCTGCAGGCCGCGTACGTGGATGAAATATCTCAAAAGTTTGCAGAAGTGATCCCCCCGGTCATCACTGGAACACTGCACATCATAACATCACGAGGAACATAACGGAAATGTTTTTCAGCTGGGCCGAGTTATCACTGTAATGAGGCTGTCACCGTGGCGACGTCCCAGGGTTACCGGTGACAGCCAGGACAGGTGACGCATGCCGCCAGCTATGGAGATCACAGTGGGCAACAGCCGTGACTTTCAGGAGGTCTAACCTTGTGTTTTGCCTCTACATATCAAATGCAGGCAGCCAAACAGCACTCTGATGGTATCTGTCTGCTGGTGGAGACGGTTAAGGTGAATTGTTGTCTCCCTTAAATTAAAGATAATTTAAAACATTTTCACACTTCTCTATAATGATAGCTTACAATGAAAATATTGACTCAGACTCATATTTGTGAACACGATTTTTCCAAACAAAAAGTCCTCAGGAAGTCATGCATTTTATATGTCTGACAGTGCCAACAGCTTTGTGTTTGGGATAAGTGATATGTGATAAGTGCAGTGTAAACACACCACAGCAGCAATCACTTAGAACCAAGGTTCTTGCAATACTAGATGGAATCATTTCATTTTATTGCCTGTGCAAACATGGTCAGTGACTCATTTGATGACTAATTTCCCCAGGACGTGGAACCAAGTGGACTCGCTTCTCTCCATGTTTTTCCTTATTCCTGTCAGTGCACACTAGTGTGGCTTCATTACAGCAGCAGATGCACGCAAAGACTCTAACTTGTGCATTCAGGTCATCTGTAGTGCTGGGGCTCATTTGCAAATGATCCCTACATCATTTTGTTTCCGTTTGAACTACACTGTGACAAATGCGTGAGTCTCTTGTGGGTCTCTGTTAACTTTCCATTGCTGCATTATCCTTTTGGCAATTCCCTCAGCTCAAGATTTGACACGTTATGTAGCTGCTGTTGAAACTGATGTGCTGTGAAAAGTGGATATCAATCCAGCAGGTCAACATTTTAAGTGCAAATGCATCATTTTTGTAAGAGGGTGAATGAGGGATGTCATGTTGGAGGCTATTTTTGCAGACTTTTTTTTTTCCTGGAGATGGTTGAGCTGGTGGGAATACTTCAGAGGTACAGTGCACTGCTGCCCCCACATGGCAACCAGCGGGAAATGCAGTTGTACTGAACCATTAGTTTCTATAAAGGCAGCATGCATGGTTCAGTTGAGCAACTGAAAATATATTTTTTTTTATATGGTGATTTAAAGGCCTCATGGGGAGAATGTGGCATGAAACAAAATGAATTTATCAAGTCAGAACATGCAGCAAGAAAGTCACCTGAACAGTGTTTTAAATGACAACTTGCCTGTCAACAGAATTACACTCAAGTGAACCTGCCTAGAAGTACACTCACCGGCCACGTTATTAGGTACACCTGTTCAACTGCTCTTCAACGCAAAAAGTTAATCATCGTGTGGCAGCGACTCAATGCATTTAGGCATGTAGACATGGTGAAGATGACCTGCTGAAGTTCAAACCGAGCATCAGAATGGGGAAGAAAGGTGATTTAAGTGACTTTGAACGTGGCATGGCAGGATAACACACCATGTCACAAAGCTCAGATCATCTCAAACTGGTTTCTTGAACATGACGATGAGTTCACTGTACTCCAATGGCCTCCACAGTCACCAGATCTCAGTCCAATAGAGCACCTTTGGGATGTGCTGGAACGGGAGACTCACATCATGGATGTGCAGCCGACAAATCTGCAGCTACTGTGTGATGTCATCATGTCAATATGGACCAAAATCTCTGAGGAATGTTTCCAGCACCTTGTTGAATCTATGACACCAAGAATTAAGGCAGTTCTGAAGGCAAAAGGGGTCCAACCAGGTACTAGGTAGGTGTACCTACTAAAATAGCCATTAAGTGTATTTTGAGAGGCCGTTTACACGTACATGGTGATTTTGATAAACGGAGACATCCATCAACTTCCTTTGTTTGTGCCCTTCATTTACACGCAAACGGAGATTTCTCCTCTGAAGTCTTTCTAAAAACTCTGGCCAGAGTGGAGATTTTGGAAAACTCCGGTTGCATGTTTGCATGTAAACTGAGATAAACGGAGATAAACGGAGTTATAGGCAGCCGACGTCACAGTATGCACCGAAACTTGTGCCTGTGTCAAAAGTACGACCTATGTTGCTATGGTGACAATGAATACATGGAAGGCTTGAGCTTCTCGTTACACTGCTACCTACAGGTTTGGCATGCTCTTGTGTATATATACACGGGTAAGTGTAAACGAAGATCTTTTTAAAAACGGAGACGGTGAAATGTCCATTTATGAAAATAGCCGACAACGTGTAAACAGCCTCCGAGTCAGGCCAAAAGAATCTTCATCCGTCTCAAGAGTCTCAGTTAATTCACAGCACAGCTCCAGCAGGAAAAGCACAGGTGCTTCTGATGACCTTAACGATGGCTCTGTTCTACTCAGGTGTCCCAAGAAACCATGAGAACAAGACAGTGAGACAGAGCACACAAAAGCAGAACCCTGAAACTGAAGCAGCTGAATACAATTCTGTGTTTTCTGTATTCTTTGTATTTACATGGCTGCATGTTAGACTGAATTTTTAATCAACTTAATTCAGACTTTTTCTTTCGGCACGTTACACAAGTTTGCAGCTGACTGACTTCTGAAGAGTTTCTGCCCCTCAGCATTTGTTGACTACAAAACAATCTTGAGTGACAGAAGTGATGATTAATCAGTAGAATTCTGTCTTCAGAAAGTGTCTTGCTTTTTTTACCCTGGATTTCCATTTTTGCTGGAAATGCCAAAATGCTTCAGGTCCACTTGAGACAAAGTGAGACCAGATAGTCAGTGTTTGGCACTTTTGAAACACAGTGTTGACACCCTCTAATATACTGTTGAAGAGAAGGTTTATATACAAAGTGAGTATTATTTTCAGTGTCTTTCAAAAATTTTCCACTTCCACCTCCGGAGCTGTGTCAGAGAGTGTGAAGGGCCAGATTTGGAGAAACAATCAACATCAATTCCAGCTATGACAGACGGCACTGAGGACTAATACAATCAGTCTCAACCACTGAGAGAATTCAGTGTGACTTATGAAATCCTTTCAGAAGTCCAAACTTTCTACACTTTAAATGTAAAAAACTCTGACACAAGTTGTTTGCAGGCCAAAATGTCAAAACACTCTCAAACATTTTGTCCCCACTTTATTCTCTGCTTTGGCTGCAGACAGTCGCTTCGTGCACAGTTCAGAAATTGATTTTGTTGCCAGGGAAACTGTTGAAAGGTCGGCAAACGGCTAATTCAGTTCAAAAGACTTTGATATCTTCAGACAAACAGAGGTGGACTCCACCATTATTGCTTTACATCCAGAGTTGTGGGCTGCAGCAGAGTCTGAGGAGTGCATCTGCTCATTCAAAGACACATCTATCCATCAGTTTCAAGATCCAGCTACGGGTCTTCTCACACCTGAAAGTCTGAACCAAGGCTTGCGTTGTGTACATATGGTCCAGTTAGTTTTGGTTTCACATTGCGATTATGTGAGCTCGCCAAAGAACTATATGACTGAATGTTTTGCTGTCATCAACTTCATGAGTTTTCTCCCACTGACTCTTTATACAGTCGTCTCCTCCTCCTCTTCCCATGTGCCACCACGGCTCATTTTGTTATGTTATGTTCATAGACTTACTGAAACCCACACTGTACATTAACTACCACTTGACAATTTTACTGTTAATTTCTCACACCTGTCTGCTCTGTACGCAGCCCGCGTCACTCTCTCTGTCACTACACCACACACACCACACACTGAGCCGCTACACTACTCAGATCACTTAATGATAGCCTGCCAAAACCTCCTGTAATTGGTCCAAAAGTCTGAACTGTCAAAAAAAGTTTTCAGACCAGAAACTATAGTTAACTTTGATCCAGGCCAGATCAGATTACATACACACTAGTATTCCACTATTATCCTCCTGAGACCCTGAGTCCTAGGTTTACTTGACCGTATACTTTAGTCTACTTAACTTAGACCTGTTGTCTTTGTTCGTGGACACTTTTTGTGCCACCTAGTGGTAGTAAGAGCACAATACACTAATCCATGTGAAAACAAGATGGCAGCCATCTCTACCAAATCAGTTGAAATGGTAAATGGACCTGCATTTGTATAACGCTTTTCTAGTCATCCAACCACTCAAAGCGCTTTTTACACTACGAGTCACATTCACACACACGTGGCCGAGACTACCGTACAATGTGCCACCTGCTACTCAGTTCTTAACTCACTCACACACCGATGGAAGCATCATCAGTAGCAGTTTGGGGTTCAGTATCTTGCTCAAGGTTACTTCGACATGCAGACTGGAGCCGGGGATTGAACCGCCGATCTTCCGATTGGTGGACGACCTGCTCTACATTTGAGCCACAGCCGCAGTTTACAGCTGATCCCGACACAGAAGTGGACAAGGTCCAAACCCTGATCACATTTTATGGTTGAAACTTGTTAATTATGATATGGCAACAAAATTGACCAAGTTTAGCAACAGCAACAAGCTAAGACGCTGTTAATTAGGAAGTACTCGTTTGAAGACATTAGGACTTTATGATGGTCTCGTTTGAGGACGTTGGGGCTTAATTATTGTTAACAATGTTTAGGTATTTATACTTATCGGATGATCCCAAATAGCTAGGGGAAAATAAAAATGCATACTAAAGAAAAGTTCAGGTCTCAGGAGGAGAGTCTGAATATGACAATATCACGAATTCGATATGGGTCATGTAAACAGTATAACCTGTTAGGATATTCTAAATGGGTTCTTGGTGTGAATTAAGCATTTTCCGATTTAGACGAGTGTGTTACGCTGCTATCTTTCAGGTTTGTGAGCATTCTTTGGACATTTATATCATGTATTCGGAATATGCATCTCCAATGGAATTTTCACCATGGTTTTTAACATTGTCTGTTGGTTTGGTAATCTTAGGCTGAAAGACAAGAACAAGTTGGGAAAAGTGGTCAAGTTGTGCTGTAAGATCACTGGTATTATTGAAGAGAGGGTCACCTTTGAAGCTCGGCCTGTTGTCTCAGACTCAAACATCCCCTCCATAATAAATTTCAGATGCTTCCATCAGGGCGGAGGTTTTGCCTCCCTAAATGCAGCACAAAGCGTTACAGATCGTCCCCTGTCCCGTCTGCTATCACTTATCTTAACCAGCAGTGACCACTAATGTCCATGATTTACCCCTGACAGTGTGTGATACTGGATACTGTGTGTTATGTATTGGACTATCTGTTTTGTTGTACACATGACGACTGTCTGTATCTCAAATCTGTTTATGATCAGCTCTGTGCATTGTCATGGATGCACTGTGCACACCAGCTCGGCAACAGTTTGCCAGGCTGGTGTAGACATGCATGCCCAAAACAAACCCCCACATTTCTGGTCAGAACAAGAAACATACCAACTTTCCTGATAGCCTAGTACTGCCATTTGGTGCTGAGCAGGTCGAGTCCAGTGATCAAAGCTTTCTCTGCAAAGACAGCTGCCTGTTGCAACTCCAAACAGGTTCATGAGAGCAGTGTGAGTGACCCAAGACCCAGACACTTTAAGAGCTGTCATAAATGAAAAATAAAATATGTAAAATACATCTTACTGTATGGTAGAGCAGCTTTTCAAACCTTCCAGATACTTTCTGTCCCACTTTAAGGGGCTGTTACAAAGGGAGAGGACATCAGCTTCACAATGACAGTTCAGCCATAGTGCGGAAGGCCTTTGCTACAGTACTGTCTGCCATAGGATGAACCCCATTCTTTCACTAAGCAGAATTAAATTTCCAGGGTTTGTTTGAGTGGTTGCACAGAGCCCGACTGCCTTATCGACAGTGGGAAAGATCAGAGGTTAGAATCTCCCACTGGAAAGATTGTAATCGAAAACTGTGGTCGGTTTGAATGTTTCATCAAAGGCCTGTGATTTAACTCGCTGCACAAAGTAGACAGGCAGCTCTTCCAGCAGAGCAGCATGCGACATAGTGACTCATCAGGTCCAACATTTGTTTTAAGCTTTTCTGGCAACACGCAGCACCGCTGTGATGAAAGCAAAACGCCGTCCAACTCGTGCAGAAAGTTTCCCTGTGCATCTCTGTGGTTAGCGATGGTTGTCAACATGAACAAAGGGCACACTGTGGGAAAGCAGAATACCACATAACTTCTGAAATGTCTGTAAATGCCATTAAACGCATTTATCGTAAAATAGTCACTGCTCCATACAATCAACTGAACTCTTTTTTTGTGATGCAGTAAGTTCCAATAGTGACCTGCAAAGGTGAAGAAATATTAGCATCATTTCCAAGCATTAAAGGGTCAGTTCACCAAATTATTTTTTAGGCTACTATGTCTTCAGTTGTGTTTACCCGTACAGATAGTCGTGGTTTAGAAGTTCGAAGTTAATTTGTGTCCCCTGAGTGTCTGTTTTATGGATTTTGATCATATCATAACCTTCATCAGCAGATGGAGTTCGCCCAGTTGTTATAGAATTGAGTTTCATCTTTTCAGACTGACTTTGAGAACTTTCCATCTGCTGATGAAGATGTGATATGATCGGAGGCTCCGGGAATTTTGATTTTATTTTTCCAGGTCACAATTTAAAGGTGCACTGTGTAGGATTTAATGGCATCTAGCACAGAGGTTGCAAATTGCAACCAACTAAAACTTTGCCCATGTGCCAAACATGACGGAAAATTACGGTGGCCGATGCAGAAACGCAAATGTCACTATCTAGAACCAGTGTTTGCTTTTCCATTCTGGGCTACTGTAGAAACATGGTGCAACATGACAATCTCCATGGGTGAGGACCTGCTCCCTTTGTAGATATAATCGGCTCATTGTAAGGTAACAAAAACACAGCAATTCTTATTTTCAGGTGATTATACACGAAAGAAAAGAAACTGATTATAATATTTAACATTTCTGCCAATATAGCTCCCTAAATCCTACACACTGGACCTTTAAGTTGCTACAATTGGAGGTGAATGAAGTTTTTTTTCATGGGGCTTATGGATTGAAAAAATGTAAGACAAACAAATCTTCTCAGAAATGGTGTCCCTCTTAAGGTCTTTATACACTGGTGGTGTGCAAAAATTTTGAGCAGAACTATTCATACCAGCAGTGATGTGAATTTGAGACAATTACAACACTTGTTCCCCAAAAGGTTTTGATGCAAACAGATTCGCTGGCAGCAAATATGAAGACAACTACCGGAATCCTAGAGTAGCACGAGGCTGTGAGATTGAAACAAACTTGTGACATAAGGTAAGATTATTTTTTAAGTCACTGAGCTCTTGAGCGGAAACAGTTGGGAATTGTTTGTGTTATTGTTGACTAGTGCCTGATAAATATCCATTGTTCTTTCAGCATCGAGTTGTATTACTAATGTGCTTCACTGGCTAACTAGCATCTTCAAACCGTCCTGTCAGTCTTCCAATTTCCTTTTTTTATTGATGAATAAAGACTACTGCCGCTACTAGGTGTAGAGAGTTATTTCCTTATACACGCTACATGGCCGTTGGCTGTAGTCTTTGTGGTGTGATTATTTGCAGCTTTTTGGCTGAGACACAGGCGATGTGAGGTGACATAACAGTTGGCCTTTGTCACCGCAAGTTCTCTGATGCCGGTTTGATGTGTCCAGGCTGAAAGTTGTTGTATAGCCTAAGCTATTTTATTGAGTTTCTTTTAGTGAAGTGCTCTGAGTGAATCTGAGTCCCCTAAACAGTTGCACGGTGTACATGTCAAGGGCTTTTATTGTGGAAGGTAAGAACAGAAGGAGTGGATCTGATGGATCTATGCATCACCTTTGTCAAGGTTAAAAGGAGTAATAAAGTTGGACATCTTGTTTCGGACTGCAGAGCCTCCCTGTTGTTGTTTGATGATACTCATAAAAGTATAGGTGCAATGTGATTGGTTGATTCCTTTATTTGCAGTGCCAAAGCTCCGACGGATCAACCTCATTCCCAAAAAACTATGCTGCTTTTTCCCCAATGAAATGTTTGCATTCTGTATGAAAGTACTCATGACAAAAGCAACACTTTTATGAAAGCTATTGAACGCCCCTGGTGTGTGAAGGCCTTTACTCAAGATGATCCGAGGACCTCAATGTGACCAGTTTTCGGGGACCAGCTTCTTAGCTCCAACTGGTAATACCTGTCTGCTCTGAGCACAGGGACCAGCTTAAGGCTCATTTATGCTCTCTTTACGTACAAAAATGTATACGTCCATTTCAAACGATGTTACCGTCACTGCCCACATACTTCCATGCCTCCTTTATGTTGGCATGGATGATAACCAATATATCCACCAGGAGGCAGCCCAGAGTCAAAAGTTTATGACAACAACAAACTCAAAAACAAACATGACGACTGTGGAGGAGATATTGATAATGTACCTCTTGCATAAAAGACAAAAACAGAGGCAGCGTTGTAGGAGGCGGTGGTTGGTGAGGCCGTTAAATACATTGCGACTGGAGGACAGAGAATTCTTTTCTCTAGTACTGCCGATGAGAGAAATTGAATTATTTCTTCTTCGTGTCTCACTAGAGCTACATATCGGGTAGTGACAACACTGCCCCCATGGTTCCCGGTGGTACTGCTCTGTTTGGCCCGTATCCGTAAGCTTTATGGAAACGTGCAGAAATACGGACGAAATGAACGCGGAGCACGGACAGAAGGCTCCGTCCGTATCCGGATCCGTATTTAACGTTGAGCATAAATGGGCCTTTAGAGTCCCACTAAGAACTTTTGTCACCATTGTTATGTTGTGCATATTATTCAGAGAAACAATTGTCTTGTTTGTAGAGAGAGATGTTCCTGTTGAATTCTTTAGAATACATTTGCAGTGCTTTAAAAACAAAATTCTCCACCATATTGGCATGATGGCAAAAATCTCAAAACCTTGGCAAACCTCCAGAATAGATACCACCAGGGATAAGCTTAAACATGTTTTGTAATTTTGGTGAACTGACCCTTTAATACACAGCACTGTCTGCTCATGAAGGACACCATCAAGGCTACCGTGAAGAGCTGAAGACCGTGAGTTTAATCAGTTATTGATCCCTGTGCCGTATCTCCTCACGGCTCCTCTTTATGTCCACTGACTGTTGCCTGCAGGGTTGTGTGGGCGTCGCTGGGTGATGAAGAGGCTGTTAATGAGGTTGTAAGGACTTTAATTGACAGTAGCAGGAGGTCATTTCTGCACAGAGATTTGAGTCTTGGCCAAACGTGATAAGACTGGTTGAGAGTTCAGAGGACTGGTCTACTTTGAGGATGTGGAGTGTGTGAAGTGTCAGCGTGGAACACAGCCAAGAGCTGAGAGAGGAGGCAGATGGTGGAAACACTCGAGAAACACGGGACATGGAACTGAAACAGAACTCGTCTCAGAAAGTAGCGTGGTGGTCAGGAGTAGAGCTGCAGCTAACGGTTATTTTCATTAGCAATCAACTGACAACTGGTTGGAGCCTATTACATTGGGCGAGAGGCAGGGTACACCCTTGATAGGGCTGACACATAGAGACAGACAACCATTCACACTCACATTCACACCTATGGACAATTTAGAGTCAGTTTAGAGTAACTTCCATGTCTTTGGACTGTGGGAGGAAGCAGGAGTACCTGGAGGAAACCCACACTGACACGGGGAGAACATGCAGGCTCCACATGGAGGGGCTTCCCCACCCTCTTGCTGTGAGGTGACAATGCTAATCAATGATGCTAATCAAATGTATTTTTTTCTTGAGCACCACAAGCCGAGTGCTATCTAGCTCTGTCATATTTGAGAGAAGGTGGGCGTCTCTGTGGTCGCTATTAATAGCATTACTTCTGAAAAACTCAACAGCAATGTCTCTTTCATTTCTTACCGTATTCATCTACTCATAGACGGGAGGCTCATGGTTGTGACAGCACGAGATGTGAAAATGAATGGCATCCTCCCCAGCTGAGCTGTAACATTAGCAGGCTCAATGGTCCTAACAGTAGATGCATGCTTCCGTCTGCACAGTGATGCGGTTGATGGGTGTAGTTTAGCCGAGAAAAATAGACCCTACATGAAACTGCTCACAAGGTCTGTGGAATATCTTGTGAAACCAGGTCATGATTTCTAGAGAGAGACATTGCTGTGGCGTTTCTCAAATGTATTTGTTTGCCGCTCTAGCTCTATTATATTCAAGAGAAGTCAGACATCTCTGCAGCCGATATCTTTAACACGTGGCACCTTACACTAAGGCCTAGTCCACATGGACCCGTGTACTTCTGAAAGCGAAGTTTTTCGGGCTCCGGTTTCCAAAAAAAAAATCATAAAAATGATATTCACACGAAACCACAAACCCCGCTACCAAGTGATGTAATACACATGCCAAAGCAGTAGGTGGCGATGTAACTTCCAATGGAAAGGCCATTTTAACCAATCAGAAGTCAGAGTCAATACCGGAATAGGGAAGTGCGGAAAATAAAAACAACCTGATCCACAAAAGTAGTGTAGCAACAGGAGCAGGCTCCTTCTTTGGCGCCTCTGCTGTTGAATTAGGTTGAGCAGCTGGATATGCCATCCAAAGAGAGCAGATAGCACGCTCACAAATAAAGTTAGCACCAGCATGTTTGTTTGGTGTGCCATTTCACTAGCTATTTACCGCTCTGGTGTCAAACAATGGAGACAGGTAATAAAATACTGCGGTTATCCTATCTACACGCAACCGCTGCCACTGGAGTCTTCCAAAGACTTCACCCTGGACTCCGGTTTCAAAGAAACACAGGGCCCAAAAGTGCAGTTGCATGTGGCCAAACAGCCAAATCACATAGAATAATATATGGTTTCAGAAGTACATGGGTCCATGTGGACTAGGCCTAAAACAATCTAGGCTGATAGATGGCACTACAGGTAAGAGGATTTGGGGGTGAACAGTCCCTTTGACATGCTACACTAAGGTTGCAAACTTGGTAAAATGACCAGCTAAACTTTAGCATTTAGCTGAGAGAATGTACTGTGCCCAGTACATCCTCATAGAACAGCAAACATGCGGCTGTAGACTCGTGGTGTTGCTTGATAAATGATTTTGTGAAATGAAGTTGTTAATTGTCTTTCTATTACTCATTGCAGCTCTAGTTAGAAATCCTCCCAATCCTCCTGAGGACTGTGAGAACCTTAATGCTCAGCTCTGCACAGATTTTGTGGCGACAGTTGTTTCAAAATCAAAGAAAAATATCTAAGATGTGGTCAAACTACTCAAGAGGTCAGACTTTCAATGAAAAACACGGATGGACTTTACTCCCATGTGATCCCACCGACATATTCAGAGCAAAAAGGCGTACAAGAGACCTCTTTATTGAATTTATTAAGTTGTATTCAGACACTCAAAACTGATCAGCCCATCACTAGTAATGCTGTTTTACATCATTAAAATTCATTGAGCTGTAAGAGAGACCACCAGTAAGGTTAATTATGCTACCTGCTTACAGCCGTAGGTTAGCAAGTCCAATACAGTCCGTCATATAAAATCGAAGGGCAGTCATTAATTAAAACATGATCAACACTGTGCAATGCAATAAAAGTTCCTTTCAAACATGACCATGGACCATTTCTGAGAAAAGTAACAAGACACCAGAAAGGGATTCTGTTAATAACACTACATATACCTAAAAAGACCACCACTGCTTAACATTTGACCAGTTTGTGACAAGGTCTAGGATGAAAATTTAAAAAAAAAAAAAAAAGCAGACCTATATTGAACTGTACAATTGTTCGGAATCTCTAGATAATTTCCTGGTGAGCTCACAAGCCCTGCAAGCTGTGCTAAAGGAGGAAGAAGACAACATTGCAACATTGCACCCTATAACGACATTAGAGTATATTTTTTTCCACAGACTTGTGACAATGGGTGGTAGTCCAATTTTCTGTTTGTGTGCTGTCTGAACTCTAGTCTAAAAAACACCCCCCCCCCCCCCCCCGCCGTTTGATTGAGATCACCCAAATTGATGCAGGTTGATTACTGGCCTGGACAGAAACAGAGCGGATCAACATAGACGAGTAGAACTAGTCGTATGTTCAAGTCTTTGCAACCCACAAAGCAGGATGTTCAAGGTTCCTGTTGATTTTCTTTTCCATGTGAAGCCGTATCAGTGTCCGAATTTAACTTCTGTGATGGACTTGATGAAGAATTTTTAAACGTCAAAAGCTCATGTTGACCTGACGATGTTCCTCATGTTCCACCTCAGTGTTTTCTGCACCATGACTTTGTTCAGTATGATGTACGGCGATGTGACGAGCTCGCATTGCTCTACAGATGGTCATGTGTTATAGGAAGCCGGATGTGTACCAAGGTGGTTTTTCTTTACAATACTCTCAAAGACTTTTTTTGTGTATTTTCCAGCGATTTCAACAACTGGACAGTACCAAATTTATTTTCCGCACTTTCCATCCTTGGATGAAGACGACTTCTTGTGTAACAGATGTGAGGAAGGAGGGAGGGAGGGAGGGAGGGAGTCTTGGTTTGCGCAACAGTCCTTTCCTGGCACCATCTCAACGCATCGATGCTTCACAACAGACGGTCCGGGAAGCCAGGCGTCTCAAGATGGGAACAATTTGGTTTTCTTCTGATTGTGAGCATAACTTAACCCGCACACAAAGAGCACTACAGGCAACACCATTCGCATCCAGTCAACCCTGTGAAGTGACAAATGAGGCTACACCTTCTCATCAGCAGATCACACTTGGAAATTCACACACGACACAATCACACGTTCACAGGTTTCTCGCTCGCTCGCTCGTCTTTCTTAATTGGGGTTAGTCTTCCAACTGAATAAGAGATAAAAATGTGTTTTTTTAGGCGTTGTAGTGATACATGCATCCATTATACTGATATACACTTCTTAAAAAAAGTTAAAAAAAAAAAAAAAAAAAAAAAGAACATCAACAAAAAAAAAAAAAAAAAAGGTATTAGAAATGCAGCTATACAGAGTCTTTTAGCTATTCCAGGGAGGTGAGGTTGACGGTCAGGTCTGACGTCAGGAAGCCAAGGAGCCCGATGTCCAGATGTTCAGCTGGGAGGGAGGAGGGGGGGAGGAAAGGAGGGGGTGGCAGGGTGTGTGGGAAGGATGAGCAGGAAGAGCTGGGTTAGTTACTGCAGCAGGGACGGCTGGTGGGCTGAGCCGTCTCCGTCAGGTCCACTCCCCGGTTCCGCCCGCTGCTGGCTCCGGCCGCCTGAGGCTCGTTCTTGGGTAGCTTCTTTGCTGCAATGACAGAGCAACAAGATCAGCGATGACATTAACACAGATAATCAGATGACCTCAGCTACAGTACGATGACACCAAATTAATTCTGAGAAGAATACTGCACCCACACAATGACCATTTGTGTATGAATGACTCACCATGTTAACTTGAATTCATGATTTTTTTTTTTTATTTAAAGATATGTTTTGGGCATTTTGCCTTCTATGGACAGGACAGCCAAGTGTGAAAGGGGAAGAGAGATGGGGTATGACATGCAGCAAAGGGCCACAGGCCGGACTCGAACCCGGCTATTCTGACTTCATCAGCAGACTTCACTACGAGCCAATTGGCTGTAGAAACAGATGACGTGCTTTATAACCAGCCGCTGGCGATTTGACTAATGGAGTTGCAGGTGACACCATCAGCCAGCTTGAGTCGAGCTCAGATCGTCTAGTTGACACTGCTTCAACTTTTCTCTGTGATGTTCTAATCCGTTTTGTCTCGTCACAAGTCATTGGTCTGAACTGGGCTTTAGAGTTTATAAATTAATGTTTTGATATAGTTTTGCTGTCTGTTCATGAAGAATGTTTTTTTTTTCTGTCGGGATTCTACGCTCACCATGGAGGCATACAAGACAAACAAAATTATCTTCACAAATTCAACGTAACACATGGTGAGTGACTGATGTAGAAATGGTCATTTTGCAGGTGAACTATTCCTTTAAGACAGGGGTGTCTAAACATTTAAGAATGGGGGCCAGAGTAGATAATTCTGAAAACACCTGGGGGCCAGCTGTTTCTTTATCATACGGGTTAAAAAAAAAAATCCCATACACTTGAGACGAAACATCTTTAAGTGGAAAAAGTAATAATCTCTGCAAGGCTCCTGAAAGCGGCGGCCCCTACTGTCAACTTTATGCTTCTTTGCTACAGCCATGTCTGCTACCTAACATGTCTGCTGCTTGCTTGTTTACTGTCTACATATAGTCACGCTAAAAAAGTGCAAAGTGATCTTAATTGATTATCCAATATTGTGCTGTGGGCCCTACTTAGTATATTCTGAACAACAAGCAGCAGGCGGTTTAAAATCATTCTGCAGGCCGAGACTGGCCCCTGAGACGGACTTTGGACGTGCACCCTTTGAGAGTAGCTTCACACTAAATCCTTTTTAATAGTAAATTACATGTATTACACTTTTAATTGATCCTGATCCCAGTCTGAGAAAATTAAGTACTATTTTTGTCCTCTACATCCCCACAAAGACTGTGAAAACTCTATGACGTTCTCCAGGACATCACACTCTGGATTCAACTGTTATCAGTCTGGATAGTACGGAGATGTAATTTTGCAAAGACAGGTCCAGACTGCCACTCTCCGAGGCCTCTGCTGCACCTTCTCAAGACTCTTTAAGCTCAGCTAGCAGTTCGGTTGGGGTCGGGCAGGGGGTCTGCCAATTGATGTATTTTTAGGCTGATATTGATATCAATATTTGAGTTTAAAAAGTCTGATTAACTTTAAATGCAAACTGAGCTCAAGGTTTCAGATGCTGCATCCCAGTTCAGGGGCCACAGTCTTCAAAGGCCACAGTGTTCTTTAGACAAGCTGAGGGTCCAGCTAAGTCTTTCTCTCTTCCACATATGAGATGGCCTGAAGGGCACTGTCTGACCAAGTGCACCATTACTTCAACAACAACCATCAGGAGGTTTCCATAAAGAGCGGTAAGGACCACAACACTTGAGTGAACATTATGGGCTGTGACACTTAATTTCATCGCAACAGAGTAACTGTTAAACAATGTGTCAGCTGAACAGTAAATGCTGTGTACAGGGATGTCCAATACTTCTATCATCCTACAATACAGCTGCACAGTGCACACTCTAAGTACTCGAAAAATCAATCCCATGTATTTGCTGGACAACTGAATAGCTCTGTAAAGAAGAAAAAAAAATCCCTGCACCCAAGCTGTTCCTTATTGCGTTTCTTTTTTCCCTTAAACAAAATAACAAACCCTCTCTGTAAGCTTTTTGGCCTTGCCGCTGTCTCGAGGGAATTTCTGTCCCTTTAAGAGAATATTCCCCAGTGTTTGTGTCAGTGAAGCCTTCGCCTCAGTGTGTATGTTTCTGTCATCTGTACATCTATTGCACAGACTACATTAATAAATGACTCTTATTGCAGACGTGTTACAATACACCAGTATTGACAGTAACCGTGATCATTAAAAAAGTAAAATAAAATATGATTTCATGTCAATAATCGACATGATAATATACATGACACAGTAACTAGCTGGTGGTTGCTTTTTACAGATGAATTTGACTTATAGCTATTATTAGTTTACTGAATTTTCTATAGACATTGTCCTAATATCGTTACTGTAAATTCTTTTGGCCATGATCGTGTAGTGAAAAAAAATTCTGATGTTGGAGCCAGACTCATCGTACTGGCTTTTTGCTTGCAGGGCGGTGGCAAATGTGTGGAATATGTGGTTGTCGTTGGTTCTCCTCTCGTCCGAGCAGGGCAGTGAAACACCATGAACCATACATAAAAGCAGAACACAAGACACTCACACTAAGCTGACGTGAAATGAGTGCTCATAACTAAGGTAAGTAACATAAAAGAAACATTCATTTATGGTGTGTGGTGTTCTGCCACAGGCAGGGCTCAGCTCCTGCTCTTTATACACACAGGAGCTCAAGTGAGTAGACAGACAGACAGAGCACAGAGTTGGAGAGCTGACGACAGCTGCATTTGTTGTGTTCATGTGCACAAAAGCTTTGCTGGTAAAAATACCTGTGTAACAGGTTAGAAAAACAAAGGATCGATGCCGACCAGTTAAAAAAATGCCTCAGTCAGCCCTGATATCGATATTTGAGATCGGATCTGGGCAGCCGTAACCCCTAATTGTTGGAATTAAAGTCCTCCAGACACATTTAATGTACTCCACCCCCATTTTGTAGCAAAAATGCCTAAAATGACATACCTAAATTAAAATGACTGTAGCGTCTGAACCGCTCTGACTACATGCATGCATGAGGTCTTGCCAGAAAGCATGAAAGTGTCAGAAACACTCTAGGTGATACAGAGACAGAGTAATGGGCCTCTGAAGTCAGTAAAAAATTGAAGATTTTGCCTAAAATAAAATAAAAAATGTGTTTCAGGATGAATAACTGTCTGTGGCTTCATGTGAGCAGGTAAATGACACTGTGGGGCTGTAGGGACACTATCAATGAACATGTGTTACAAATTTGAAGAAGACTGCACAAAGTATGACCATTCTACAGTGTTTTTACCATGAAAAGATCCAGGCGGAGCTCCAAATGACAAGTCGGTCACTCGGCTTCAAAACAGAACTATCAGTGATCAAACAACACTCAGCCAGCTTCAAACATTGTACTTACTGAAATCAGGTGTAATTATGATAGCTGATGTTGTTATGACACAGAAACACCATAAAATATAACCAAATAAAGCCATATGAAACGTGAAAGTTGTGATCCCACTTTCTAGGCGGTGTATTTCAGCCAAAAATAGTGGTAGGAGTGAGACTCTTACCTTTTATAAAACAGCTACGTGCCCACTAACGGCTCCGCATAATATCGCAAGTAATCCTTTAACTTTTCCCGTCGAAAAATGGCATAACATGACTTCAACACTGACATCACCAGTCATCGCGATTTTGGACTTTTTGTGTTTAGGCTGCTCTGGTGTGAAATACATAATAAATAAAAGAAAAATGATGTTATTTTTTAAAAGTCGAGAGCTTCCTGAATCCGGCAATACCAAACATCACATGGTTTGATGACGTAGTGCACCTGGCAGATACCATTTAACGGGGGTGGGGGGGGTGGGGTGGGACATCGGCGTCCTGGCGGAGTTAGAGAGGTTTAAGTATGTAAAAACCCTTACACTATAATTTTGTTTAATATTGTTTTCCCACATAGTAGTTTACAAAAGAAGAAGCGTCCAGAAGCAGATCCTCTCTTTCTCCCTCATTGAGAAATTTTGCATCTGGCCTCTGCCCCACTCATCACCGCTGCTTACGCTGGGTTTCATCAGTGACTTTAAACCCCTCAATAACAATCTGTGATATTTCCCAACATTAATTTATGAGAAGAGCCTGAATGCATCACTGTCTGTCCACAGCTGGTCAGGAGTGTGGTGTATCAGGGCTCTTACATTAGGGAGGGTGGTAAACAGATTTGTTTCATATGAACACTGTTAAAATCTTCATATAGTTAAGATTAGGAAGTATTAGATATACACTTACCAATGGCCATGAATATCTCATTGACGTTCATAGAGGTCTTTGCTGATGTTTCCATAAAAAGCAAGCTGTTATCATCTGCGTATGACTGTGCATCCTGTGAAAGAGAAACCAACATCAGGAAATCATTAATACAAATGACCTCACAGTTTGCAATGTAGGGGAAGCACAGCAGCAATGTCCCAAGCAATGGACAGGGTTAGAGTTTGTGTTATCCTGACAACATGTTTAATAAATCATAACCAGTCTGTGAGTGTTTAATGTTAGTTTCAACAGACATTTTCTGGCTCTGCTTACATAATTAGTTAATTTATTTAAAGAACACAAACCTGGAAGTCCAGTGCTCTCTTGTTTGCGAGATCAGCCTTGTTCCCAGCCAGAGCTATTACAATATTTGGACTGGCTTGTCTCTGAAGCTCTTTAACCCAGTTCTTCGCCCGTACAAATGACTCCTGGCAAACAAAACAGGGAGGGGTGGGGGGAGGGGGGATGACTCAGTTAGTGAAAAATAACAATAAGACCCATGTGACAGACAGACGAGGACAGCAGGAGCCATTTCTCTGATGTTTGGCTATGCCTTTGTTCATCTTTTCATCAAGGCCCCTTAAAGAGACACATTAAACAGATGCTTTTGATGAAATATGACATAAAATCTGTAAAGTAAAAGCAGCATATTGTACAGTATAGGAGGTGAGGTCATGCTATATTGCCATGCACACGTTATGCAGTGCACACAAGACAGAAAGAAAACTTAAATGTGGGCTACAGTACAAGCCTGTTCTGTGAATTCTGAAGAAAAGGGGACTTTTTGTTCGAGACCTTGTCTTTAAACAGTGTCTACTTTCTGTCTTTTACTTTTATTAGAAAAGTTAAGCTGAATGAAATTGGTGCTGGCTTTGTCACAGAGGAATAGTTGTAGCTGACAGTAACGTTGACATTCAGTTCTCCTCATCCTATTTTTGTGATTCTTTCAAGTACTTTTTACAAACAGAATATAACTAAGTCCGCTGTTGCCTTAGTGGAAGCTTGTTTTTCAGTGTTAAGGCCGTTTTCAGACGCAATCATCACTGTCATTTCCAAAAGACAGTGGAAAATGGACACTTGCTGTTCAATATATATAGTCTATGTGGAGCATGAATGTAGAGGAGACCTGGATACAGTGTTGTACGCAGGACCCTGTTCAATCTTATGACAGTTGCTCAGTGGCACATGAAGCCAGAAACACTCAGTTTCCATGGCATGAAATGACCTGGATCTTCTGATTTGTGCCCACAGAGCAAGCGCACTAGAGATTTATGGCTGACGAGCACAGCCGCGAGCATGACTTCCAGTTTAGAGCTCTGCTAATTTGAATAGAGATGTTCTAGACTTTCGATAGATCTAATTCTGATAGTGAAACCAGTCATTTCGCAGGGGTTGTGACGATCAAAAAAAACCCAATTCATCTGCTGATTTACAGCTGACTCTTTCCCAAGTCTATGGGACAAAGTCTTTTTGGGCCCCATGGCATCACGTGATGGACCTGGATGGTGTGGTGTCCAGTTTTGGCCGGGGTCTGAAGCCACTAAAATTGGCTTCAAAGCCCGGCAATGTTCTTGGGGGCTTGGGTTTAAGGCCCACACCAGTCAGTGTTACTTCCTGTATTTTGGTGAACATACTTCCTAGTGTAGCTACGATTTGACTTCAGTATCATTAGCAACGATAGCATGGGTATTAGCATGGATAGCGTGGCACATGAAGTTATGAGGGAGAGGATTTTTTCTTCATTTTTATCAGCTGAAAACAAGGACCCTTATAAGATGAGGGTCATCAGACCATACACACTGGAAATGGGCATTACCACAAAATTTGGTTTCACCCCAATACCAAGTCAACAGGGCCAGAATTCCCGATATTGATTTGATACTTTTTATTATCTCAAGTGGCCTCTGTACTTTAACATAGGGGAGTGAAGTGTGTCATGATTATGAAGTGAATCATCAGTGTGCAAAAGTAAGACTTGCGACCAATTACAGTTTCAAAATGTAACATTAACCAATTCTGAAGATCTGATTTGACTAAAATATTACATTCACTCCTGTATACTTGGATATTCTTTGCCTCAGCCACTCTGAAAAAAAAGGTCAACTCTGTCTCTGTGTCTGTGTCAGGAGTCTGTTTGATGCTGAGGCATTTCCCTCCTCATCCCTTCTTTTCAGTTGCAGCTCCAAGTTCTCCTTCTCTTGGTTTTTTCCACTTTCATTAAGCCATCATTGCTATTATGTGTTGTATATAAACTAGTCAGGTGCAGACCTGCTGCGCGTGTGTGACGCATATGTTGTTTGAGTGCAGGCAACACAAAGGCAGTGGAGAAGTAAACAGCATGCACTAGATGTGTTGACGACAATGGAACGTTGTTTGTACAGATAGTTTTACTCTTGAAATACAAACAGGTATGATGTAGGAGAGAGGAAGTGATCCCTTTTTGGTATCGAGCCTGTTGACTCCAGGATTGATCTTCAAAATGGAAACATAGTATCTATAGTGTCAATATTTTGGTATCGATCTGACCACCTCTAATATATACTTGAGCAAGTGGCTGCTTGTTAACATGCAGAGCCAGTGCCTCCACCCCAGCTGGAGATGTGCGATGCTCGCACACATCTCATCAGCTGGGAGATCTCAGAGCATCTGAGCGGCTGGTTCTCTACGTTCCACAAGATCTCGTAGCTTTTTTGGACATATAAGAATACATAAACAACTGTTACGTGCCCCAATCATATCAACACAAGCACAACAGCTGTCATGACAATACCTTTTGCTATTTCAGTTTGAATTGGCTATCGTTCGTCGGCTCAGAGGGTGTGATTTATGCTACAAGGTTAGCCCGCTGAACGAGAGTGTCACTGAGCAGCGGCTCGCAACTACTTGGCACAGTGGGTGTGTGCTAATGAACGAGTTAACTCAGTCATGGCCCAGTGTTGTGCTCATGACAGTAACTAGCTAGCTCACATCAATGTTGATCACTTTTGCCTCTCAGACGCAAAGAAGCACAGAACACCTGCGCATGCTTGGAGGATGACGTATGAACTGCAGCTTCTAAAACAGTCATATGTCATCTTCCCGTTTTAGCAGCTAGCTTCTTCTTTTGTGTTTAACTTTGAGCACAAAAATATTTGTCAAAAAACATTTGGCGAGGCTAATCAACATTGTCAGTCAAATGACTCAGAAAAATGCAAAGTATCATAAAATGTCAAAATACACTGGAGTGGGGCTTCTAAGTCCAATATGTTTTCTTTGTTATCAAAAATCTATCTGCACATTTTTTATATCTGTACATATTTTTGCGTGTTGTCACAGACTGTCTGCAAAGCACTGTCTTGTTTCATGATGACCATTTATTTGTCAGTACACCAAATTAAGGTTCTTTTTGTTGTGGCTTGAGTGCTACTAAAAAAACATCAGTTAGAGGTCCTCCCTCAATCTCTTCTTCATTCACATCAATATTGTTCCAGCTATGGTTAGTGAAAGCAGCACTGATAACAGCAACCACATGACAGAAAGCCTGGCACCTGACTCACCTCATTTGTTATATCATACACCACAATGGCTGCCTGGGCACCTCTGTAGTACATGGGCGCCAGACTGTGGTAGCGCTCCTGACCAGCTGTGTCCCAGATTTCAAACTTGACTGTTGTGTCGTCCAAACATACCGTCTGAGTCAGGAAGGCAGCTGCAGGGGCACAAAGCACAGGAACCGGTGACAAATGGGCATGGAGCTACCGAGCTGCACAAAACGTGTTTCTGTGAAGGTAATAATTTAAGACCAACGCTGGAGGCACACACTGGAGGATTATCTGGTTGACTTGGTCCACATTTGGAAAATGGGGCTTGAGTGATATCAGACATGTTTTATACTGATAATCCACAATCTGGATGGGTGCTGAAGCATGAAGTAGGGTGGGATTCACTCTAACACTTTTTTTTTTTTTTTTTTGCTTTAATTCACTCTGGATAGATTAACTGACAGCAAAATGCTTTGTTCACTTTCAGTCAGTTACACACATTCACACCTGGAAACTGCACCACACAACTTTGCTTTTGTCTTTCTGGGGATTGTACCTGCGACCTCTGGGTCACAAACCTGGAAGTTGATTAAACCAAACTAGAGGTTGATGGATAGGCTAATATGATAATGATAGTGATAGTTTGGAGCAGGAAAAAACTGAAGCTGTACTCACTAATCAAGCTCCTTTTTGGTTAATTAATCACAACCCTGCCCTTTTAAACTTCAGTCTGTGATGTATCTGCGTGACTGGTGGAGGCTGGGCAGCCATCAGCCATTATCAGAGCCCAGTTCTGCAGCTATTGACAGTTTGTAAAATGTCCCATAGGCACCAAGTAATCAGCAAAGCTGATTAATTGGTCGACCTCTCCACCACATGATATCCAGCAGGCAGTATGTTTGCTAACGGGAAATAAGTGCAAGATTACGTCGATGACTACTGACTGTTCTAACCTCACGAAAGCTGCTGGTCATACCAGGAACTGGATACCAATGTCCAGGACTTTCATTTAATTGACCGTTCCTAAGTCCCCCCCACTTTTCGTTCTGTGCTCCAAAAACAGTTGAGCAACCTTGGCCGACTTTCCCCTGTCCTGTTACACTTAGCTAGATTTACTACGTGATAGGTTCCTCTAAATTGAAGATACCTCGAAGAAGGTCAAAAGGTGTGGCTTGGACACCTGTAAAAGCAACACTTGTGACATTACATTGGTGTTACAGTTTTCACAGACAAATGACGTTGTATAGTCACATCTGAAGTTAGCTAATGCTAGCAAAAAAGCTAGCTAACGTAACTGTAGCTACATCAAGACAAGTTAGCCTAATGTCTGATCACCAGCATCTGCCAGATTTGCTTCCTCCTTATTCTTGAGGCAATGTTGAAGAGATTTGGAAAGAGATAGAAATGTTAGTTGCTGACATATTTTTCAAATGACATGAATTATTAAGGCTAACGTTCTTTTGTTTATCTCCACAAGGCTACGTGGCGCCCTGAGGTAACTTTTGGTGCTATTTTTTTGGATATTCACAACATCTAGCATCCTATCCTGAACATCTCCTTCAATCACATGAAGCTCTGAAGCTATCTAATAAATCTATCTACCTTGCGAAAGTAATTTAGGGGCAGTATTTGGACTGGTCAATTATTCCTACAGTTCTCTGTTTCTATTGGCCTTTTTCACTCTCACAATTCTCCATCACCTCTTTATTTCCCCTGTTTCTCAACTGAATCCCATATTGCTTGCCACATGCTCTTTTTGGAGTGTTAAAAAACTTTCCTACCTATTTCCTCTGCTCTTAGTAACATTTCCTACTCTCTCACACCTCAAATGATTTTATTGTTTCATTTTATAACCTATTTGCTGACCGGGAACTATGACTCTTGTCACAGCTATTTGTTTGTAGATAATCTAGATATTCAAAGCTCATTTCCATGTGTGACTCACTGCAAGTCTCCCTATGACAAGAGGGTAAATAAAGGTGTGCCAGTAATATAAACCCTTGCATACAATTTAATGGGCCTGTTCATAAAAAAATGTGACAACATGGCCTTCATGACAATACATACCTCCGATTGTGCTCTCTTGGAATTCGTGAAACTGTCCCTTGACGAAACGAAGTACGAGACTTGACTTCCCCACGGCTGACTCTCCTAAAAGCACGAGTTTGAACTGGCAGATCTTGTTGCCTGCGTTTGGCCCATTGGGTCGTGTAGCTCCACTTCTACTTGCCATGTCACACTGCCCGGTCTCTTCCTCTGGACGCTGACGTGCTGTGAGAAACTGCAGAAAATACCTGAGCAGGAGAAGAAAGAAAGAAAATGTCACTCTCATGTAAACAGTCTAAATGATCAAAAACAAATGTAAGAAGACAGTTTATGTTCAAGTTGAACTTTAGAGGTTTGCTGCGTGTATTAGAAAATTAAGAGTATACTTTGATCTTTTATTGTCCGAAAGTATGAATCATGACTGTAACAAGCAAAGCACTATCTGATGATTTTGTTAAATTACTTAGCTGTAGCTTTTGGTGGCATACAGCAATTGGTGCATAGTTATTTCACGGTTTAATGCTAAATAAGACAAGTACTTTTACCATGGATAAATCAATCTAAAACATTATAGCCATGTAACAGAGAACAAAGAAACTGCACAAGCAAACTCTATTTCAACAGTTAAGTTTGATGCAAAAACCTTTACATTCACTACAAAGTAGAGAAGTCTTGTCCAAGTGTGCAGCTCATTACTGACCTACACCACTTAACACAGCATACCCAGTTGGTGTTGCATATGTATGCCTGTATGGTTATCTCAAGACTTTGGAATAATCCTGAAATATATTATACTACTCTTTTACGTAACAGTTCCCGACAAAAACAGGACTACCTGTACTATCGGATTACATGCTTTGAAATTAACAAAAAAAAGTGAAGTCATCTGTTGGAAACTATTTTGTGTGTGCACAGATTTCTTTTTAGAATGGGGGAATGTCTAGGAATTTCAATGTAGATATATCTTTTAACACAAGCACTCCAAATCCTGAGACCAAGATTTAACTGATGATACGATAACCATGGAAGGAAATTTACTGTAGTTCACTTCACATTGAGTCAACAAGAGTTTCACATTACCAGCCGCACTTTGTTTCCTCTCCAAACAATCGCTGGTTGCTTGCCATAACTAGCTGAGCAAATACGTGTAACAGGTATGGCAAAAACATGGCGGGGTTTGGCTGATACTGTGGTGGGTCCGCCTGACAGTGACCCCAAGATTTAGGCATCTGAACTTGTGCATTCAAAGTCCCTCACCCAACATCTAGAAATGTCAAAAAGTTGACCAACTGGTGTGACTGTAACAACAAAACCTCAGGCAACTCCTGCTTATAGCTGTAAGTTATGTGAGGCAGAGTGTCACAAAGGGGATTAGTATCACACGGGTCTGGGCACATATGTGGGGAAATGAGTCAGGGTGGAGTTACAAACTGCTTTCTATCTGCCGGTGTGTAGATTTAAGGTGAATAACAACATCAACCTTATACACCACACAACAGCAGATTCCAGTGTAACGTAGACATTTCTCATTACCACACACCAGGAAAGTACCGAGCATAAGTCCAAAAATAATTACTGTCAACTTCGTCGAAATCGCGTTACGACACAGTTAACCACAAATAACCTGTTATGTTGTTGTTGACTGGCTCGAATTAGCAGAGTAATGACTGCTAGCGTTAGCAACATAGCTACCTAGTAACTTCAAAATGTCTAGCCCAAAACCAAACTCTGCCTTTAAGGAAGCGTTAGCCTGCTCATTGTTGGTTTAAATCCTAATACACACCATGCTCACACACACCACATCTATCATTTAACTCTACATAGCGTCTGAGAATGCCAAAACACAGATGATGCAGTTTTGGGTGTGTACAGCTAATGACAGCTAGCTAACCATAGCTGCATGACGTTAATTTAGTGAGCTGCCTCGTCAATCACTTGGCGAAACAGAGTCGCAGATGTTTGTTATATTAACGTAGGTTAACATATGCAGTCTAAACATGCCGACTGATCCGCATTCATCAGCCGTACAACGTTAAGTTGCTCTGCTAACTAGCTTGGCCCTTCCAGTGTCGGCTAGCTAACGTTAGCTAGCCACATAATAGACACAGGGCTGTAAGCGAACGTTGTTTAACTGTGGCCGCATCGGGAGGAGCCCTTAGCTAGCGAGCTAACGCTAATATTAGCTACTCACCTACCAAAAAGAGGAAGCTAGTTAATGTGAATGGCGTCTCCGGGACAGTCTTTGTGGCACTTCAGTGTCTGTTCACAGTGTCTCGATCACCCAGCCAGCGACCGTAACGTTAGGTTTCATAAAGCTCCGCGATGTCCCTCTCCCACTTCTTTCAACTTCCCTTTTCGCATTGTACGAAGGATGATGACAGATCGTATGACTGGAATTGACAATCCGCCTACGTACTGATGCGACGGACCAATCACATGTTAGGATTTATTCCCAATTTTTCTGGTATGTGCCTTTCCAAAAAAAAACTACAAGACACAGCAAGTGAAACTATTAAGAGTTTCTGCGGGGTACTGGGCCGACAAGATTAATTAATACTCCTGGCATGAAAAAAGCAGCATGTCCAGTACGACATGACGAATATTAGGGACTGTACTTAACTTATCAGAGGAGGGGTGTGACTTCCTTTTTTTTGTTGACCCTCTTGGAAGCTACAAATATTATTCTTGAGCCTCCCTAATTGACCTGGAGGAAAATGTATGATCCTCTCTCCACCATAAATAACTATATTTTTATTAATATATATGCACACCAAATGTAGGCTACCTAAGTGTAACAGGGTCAATTATACAGCAGTTATATGTGTAAAAAATGTCAGATGTACACTTGTCATATTCAGTATTATAATTACACAAAGTTTGTCTCAGTTGATAATATTTCACAGACTCAGGGGTCGTACACATGCCATGCTTTTTGCACCCTCAAATTCATTATTTTCAATGCAGGCACGCTCAAACACACGGGTGCAGCAGCTGCGCTCTGAGATAACCCGAGTTCAACTTTTGGAACGCATCAGTGCTCATGTGATGAGGAACAACCAATCACAGCCGACAGACACCTCTCCTGTCTTCCGTAAATATCGTGTTAGTGCAGGGCTACCCAGAGCTTTACATCTGTCCCACGGACGATAGGCCTACACACTTATAAAAAGCACCTGGAAGCACCATATCATAGCCTATTTACCTGAAATCCTGAGTGCAGAGCTGATCTTCTTCCAGGAGCTGTTTTTAAGTGTGTAGGCCTATCGTCCGTGGGACAGATGTAAAGCTCTGGTAGCCCTGCACGGAAATGCTTAACTTCTCCTTATTTATCACAGACTGATATTTACAGAAGAAGGGAAAGATGTCTGTGAGTTATGATTGGTTGGTCCTTGCCACATGACATGCGGCGCATGCTGCTATGTTCCAAAAGTTGACCTCTGTTTATCTCAACGTGCACCCTAAAAAGCAGGTGCTTGGGAACACACCTGCTGCACATCCATATTAAAAACAGTTTATTCAAAGGCGCAAAAATGTGGCATGTGTCTGTCCCCGAATTGGCACATGATGTGTTGAGGGACCACTAGAATTTCAAAATCTGACATTTTTTGTTTGTACAGTTTCTGGCCATGATATATATGGTGTCATTTTGGTGAGTCTTAGATAAAAACATGCATTTTAAACCTGCTAGTAGGATCTGGGGTTCAGTGGGTATTTATACAAAATACGACCATTTAAAGTTGTGTCCATCCTCTAAGCCAAAATAAAAACACATGTCCTTCCCCAGTGCTTAAAATATACTTGACATGCCTCCCCTATTTTACACCACCCCCTCCCTCCTCATAAATAACGAACAGTCCCTTAGTGTATTTGTGATAAACATCATTTATCACTTAACATAACTGGGTCACACAAGTGTATTTTTGTTTTATATCCCCATTAGCTTACACCATTTTATATTCACAACATATTTTAAAATAGTTTAACAGTATCTCTAATTGAACGGTATGACGTTGCTAGGCAACGGAACTCAAAACAGGTGCCACACCGAGCGTCTAACTGAAGATTCTAGTGTAGCGTTAGCATAGCTACAAAGTTCTGTAAAACTTTCCCAGGTAGAAAAGACGAGCGTTAAAGACACAATATAAAGACTTCACGTAACTTGGTTGTCTCTGTTGCTGCTACACGTGATATGAAGATGGATATAATTGACGGAAACACTTCGTACAAAGTGAAATATGCAGATACATGTCCAAACATACCGATGGTAAGTCAACTTTAAGATGCTAGCTAGCTAACGTTGCGTTAGCTTAATGCTACTATACTGCGTCCAAAAGCTGTCGAGCGTTTTAAAAAAACGTTTGTCTTTTTATTACATTTTACTTAATTTATTTTATTTTATTTTTTTAACTCCAGGCCGGTAAACGCATACCTGTGGGAGACAGGGCTAAATCCTGCCTACAAGAAGCTGCAAGGGTAAGTTCAGTTTTAAAAGTGTGTGTTAGCAGTATGACAGTGGGATGTAGTTAGCTGTTGTATTGCATCTTCATCTCTGGTGTGCATATCTATATATACAATATCAGTTTTATCTCTAGGTTCTTTGGTATGACTATAACTTTAAGTGGCAGACAGCTTTGAACATTTTGAAGGTGCATGTTCACTCTCATATTTGCCTTTTCAACATTTTTACTTTATTTCTTAAGACATTTTTTATTTGCAAATTCAAGGTCACACATTAAAACATACAAATGTACGCTGCCATCTTCAACATTCCCCCACTCCCCACATTAAAATTCAGCTCACAGAATCTACTTGCACTTCATGGTGGAAAGATAAGATAAATAATAGAGGCAAAAATAATAATAAATAAAGCTGCAAGTTGCAGTTAGTTGGTTTCTGACTTTCTTTCATTAAATTACATTAAGACCATTAGTATTCTGTGAAACTCTTGCTATCTCACTCATTTCATACATGTCCTCTAATGTCCTCTGTTTGTATGTTTTGTTACACTCATTATTCATGACAGTGTCCAGTATTTTTTTGTCTACATCTCCACACCAAAGGACAGGAAAAAAAGAAAGGAAAAGTGATAAATAAAATACTCCTTACCAAACCATCATTCTCCATGATGGCCTTGTTAGCTTGCCATGCAGCTTCTCTTGCATGGTTTCCAGGTTCCTGTCCCTTGAGCAGAACCTCTCACTTCAGTTTTTAAATGTGTTTAGCGGCCAGTATTCATCTCCAAACTGCAAAATTTTCCTCCTATTTTTACTTTTACCTTGAAACTCCTCATTTTTGCAGTACAATAAAGAAAGAAAAAAAAAAAACAGTCATTGCACACTGTCCCTTAACATCGTCACTTTCCAGCCCCTGACCCCACCTGTGGTAAGGAAATTCCGCAACAGCATCCAACCAGAACCGGGATCTATCAGAGTTCACCAAGGGAAGGCAAATGATCCAGATGTTGCAAGCACCCTCGTTCATGGCATCAGCACCAAATCTTCCCTCAGTGTGAGTACCACACACAAGCACACACACTTTAATGTGGGTTAAAGGGGCAATGAGGAGGGTTTTTACTGCTCCAAATTTGATGAGTTGATTTATTTTTAGATCACTGCTAAATAAATCATTCATTACTCTGACTAGTCGTGAGATTCATGGCTTTCAATACTAACATGTTACCTGAATTTAGGAGCAAATATTTGGCAAATGGATCAATTCAGGGGAAAATCAGTATCAGTTTGACTGTATTATGTTCACTATTTGTTTCACTGTGTAGCACATGCTAATATAAAACACTGTGCGATTAGTTTATGGCACAAGCTGACTTCGCATACAGTTTTAGCGCATACAAAATTTTGATGACACACCCAGAATATGACTTTAACTTCTCTAATTTTTTCTGTGATTCCAACAGGGCAGAAGTTTGCTAAATCCTCCGCAAAAGACCTTGTTCCAGCATAAGTTACAGGAGCTCAGTGAAGCAGTGTATGCCTCCAGTAAAAAGGCACCAGTGGGCAGGTCACACGATCAGCGTTTTGGACTTCCCATCTGCACTAACGACAAAACTACGTATGGTGTGAAAACAGTTAGAGGTATGTGTATCGTTAAATAAAATCATGACCGACACAATTTGATTTAAAAAAAAAAAAAAAAAAAAAAAAGACAAAGATGCTGTAATATGAACATGCAAATATTTATCTTCTCTCATCAAAAAAGTCAAACTTGTCCTCAGATTTTTAAAAAATATTATGTTTTAGGTTTCTAAATAATTATATTTAGAGTAGAAATGTTGAGCCTCCTCTTTTTTGTCCAGGGCTGGATGTGCGTGAGATTATTAACCCCTCAAAAACAGCAGAGGAGATGGAGAAGGAAGCTCAGGAGGGACACGAGGCTTACATTCGTAGCCACAACGCCTATTTTGTTGGTAAGTAGAATGAATTACTAATAATCTATTTGTTGAATTTTGTTGATAATTTTGTAATGTGATGTCTGCCTTTTACAATAAAATCACCTTGCTCTACCACAGGTGAGCGGATTGACAGAAAGTACGACTGGAGTCACTACAGTAAAGACAGCAGGTTTGGGATCCTCACACCTCATTTCAACGACGGCCGTAATCTCAGCAAATCTCTCCACTGGCTGGGAGAGACACAGAAGTAAGTGCTGAAATAAGTGGGCAAAAGTATTTTGTTGTTAATTTCCATAACACATTGTGTTAATTCAGTGTATACCTTAAGTTAAAGGAGAATAAATTGTACCTGACCCTGTGCTCATATCATTGTGCCATAGGTTTTACAATCCAAAGGCTGTTTGGAAGAGATCTGGGAACAGGGAAAAGCTGGCACAACAATTTGGCGTAATGAACAATGTGTAAGCGTCACATTTCTTCAGACCAATTCTGTGACCGCTGACTTTATTTTGTTAACTAATGTTTAACTCTCAATAAACTCATCTTTTTAGGAGGAAAAATACCTTGAATGTTCCACCAGATCACACCTTTGGAGTTGCCTTGCCACTGGATGAATTTGGTAGAGTTTGTGTGAAAGAATTTAATTCCTGGGTTACTCATTGGAACATCAGTAGATATATTGTGTCCTGAAAAAACACATACTGGACCAGTTTTGGGGTTTAAGTCGTGAAATGACATTTTGCCTGTTTCCTGCACAGGTGTTGGTGATATAATCCACTCCACTGAGCCAGGCCAGTACGTGAGAGGCCGAGACCAGCAGCGCAGCCTGGTCAATGCAGTGAGACACCATCTCAAGAAGATCAATTTCCACAACTTCCCCTCCCTGCTGCAGGCGTTCAAACATTATGACAAGGTTTGACTTGAATGACTAAAGGGGCTGGGTGACACTTTGACACCACGTCACTTTCATCTACTGACTGTTCAACACATAACATTTAAAGTAACCTGAAAAAATACAGTGACACTTTATTCAGTGATCAAGGAAATCAGAGCACAGACATGTCATACAGACACAATGCTACTATAATTCTCCTGTCTCAGTCTCACACACTCGAGCCTCAAGGTCGTCGAGCCTTTTCATTTATATCTGTTCATGTAAACCACCAGGCAGGCAAGGGAATGATTGACAAAGAGGACCTGCAGGCGGTGTGCCGTCAGTTCCAACTGGACGTGAGCAGGCCTGTTCTGGATGACCTGATGGACTACTGTGACACGGACAAGGACGGACTGATCAACTTCCTGGAATTTGCAAACTTCCTCAACTGGAAGGACAAGATGCCAGTCAGCAGTCGAGAGCAAGGCATTTTGACAAATGGTCGGTAGATCTGGGCAATATATCAATATTTAATCGATGTCTTTTTTGTCTATTGATTGATCAGAGGTTATGTGTGGAGGCTCATTTTCTGTTTGCCCCCTGCAGAGCGTCACACCAGCTCCGCTCCAGCCAACATCGGGCGGAAGCCTCCCTCAGAATCAGAGCAGCTTCCTGCCTCTCAGGCCTTAATAAAGCCTGAGGACTTGGAGCCCATTAAGCCAGGCAGCTCACTGAAGACCCTCAGGACCCTGAGGCGACCGAGGGCAGCCCCAGACCACTTCATGACGTCCTCCACCCTCATCGGATCTGTCAGTGATTCGTCCACGTTGAGTAAGTCAGAAATGATACCGCGATCATGTGGAATCAGGGAGACAGCAGACTGGATATCATTTGAGTGGACGATAGCAGGACGGTAGAATTTGGTGAGGCCAGCAGAGAATACTGACAGTGGTAACGGTAGATGGCATTACTGTTCAAAGTTTAAATATTTTAACAGTAAAAGGGGATGTCAGTGGTGAAATATCAAAGAACTGCAGTATGCAGACGTTCTCCCACACATATCTTCCTAATGGCACAAGCATGACACATTTGAAATCACATTGTGGAAGACATAAAATACTGTAATGAACTTATTACAACCATTAATTCTTGTAGATGGTTAAGTCTTACTGCCTCATATTATCAAATTACCTTACATGAGTCATTATCGCATTAACTTAAACCTGCTTAAATGTCCTCTGGAGCATCTGACTGGCCCATTTGGGGACATTTGATTGATATGTTTTAGTTTTTATATGCAGTAATTTATTTATATTTCACTGACTCCATGTCCTAACAATCCTTACTTATCATGTGGTCTCTCTTACATACTGTAGACAGCCGCACCTATGGGATCCCAACTGTGCGCTCCGACCTTCCAGCTCCACGCTTAAAGAGAGTCAGTGATACTAACAACTATGGTGATACGTCCACGGCTGCAGATCTTCTGCATCCATCAGTTCATGCCCTCCGGGGGGTTCACGAGGAACACTTCTTTTGTCCTCGCACCAAGAAGGAGGTAGGCACTACGCACAATGTCAGCGTCATAGTAAGGTTTGCTGTGAGTGAATACAGTAAGGACGGTTGACCTACAAGAGGGGTAACCATGGCAGTTGCTATCCAGAGTTTGGACGGTCATAAAAAAATAGAAATGTTACAGAATTGCTTTTTGTGGGCCTGAAAAAGCCAAAAGGTCTTGGAAAAGTGTGACCCTAAAAAAGAGGGTGGATCATGGGGAGTACCACCAGTTGGTCCAGGAGCTTCTCCTCCATGATGGATGTTTCCAGGCATATTTTAAGATGACTCAGGGGCAGTTTGACAACCTGCTGCTCTATCGTTGGGCCGTATAGCTCTGGGTATCCAGCAACCACTACCACCAGTTTCTCCTCCATTGTTTACCAACTGTAAACTTGTTGTCATGACCACCACAGAAGGCCCGCCTCTCAAATTATCCAATTGGTCAATGGGAAAAAATATGACGAAAAAGAGATGATGTAGGGCGTTTTTCTGCTTCAAGTTGGACGTTTTTTTCGACTTGAATTCAGAGTGCTTTAGCAAAAACGCTAGGCACCTAGAGCACAGAAATGTGAGGTGCATAGCAACGCAAAAACTGCGAGCAAAAAGCTTCATTCTCATTAAAAACAATTACAAAAAGCCGCCTCCAGCTGCTAAAACTCGATCCGAGGCCTTAAAAATGGGTTTAAAAACAGATTGGTCATTAGAAGTGCCCCGCTGCTGCATGGTGGCCCCAGTGCAGTTAGATGAAAATAAAATAAAAAGGAGAAGACATAAATCTCACACCTTGTCCTTATTTTAGATGAAAATGTTAAGATACTGACACTCTCATCCTCCTCTCTACAGATTGCAGAGATCTTCAGGAATGTGGGTGTGACTATTTCTGAGGAGACGTTCGAGGAGGCCTGGAAGCTGGCGTCCATGAAGCATCCAGCCGGGGAGGTTTGTGTCGAGGTTTTCCGTAACGTACTCAAGGAAATAAAAGCAATGTGATACTGAAGGGGTTTTTACCTGCACAGTGCTTCCTCATCACGGTCGATATTGCTGTCTAAACAATACCTCTGCTGTTCGGCGGAAGCTTTGTAGCTCCAAAATGTTTTAGTTTGACTGGAGTGCATTTTTGATGGAATGATGGATTTCTGCACCCCAAAATCACTGAAAAATTTTTCAAGCCATGAAGGAGTAAACATTAATCTGACGTGCACAGCAGTTGTGCTGTAACTAAGTTTTCACATGACAACCATAATGTGAAAATCTGTTTTTCACAATAACATTCTCAGTAACCTCAAATCATTTTTAAAGAGCAACATTGTTTCATTTTGTTTGCCTTTGCAAGTAGGACACTTATTTTTATACATCCAGTAATATAACAATAACTTTTTGTCAGTACGTTGTTTATATAATCTCAGCTACTGAAGATCTGAATTAACAGTTTCAACTTGCTTTCTTTGAAGTTGTGCATTTTCGCATTAATATGAGAACTCCCAAGAAACAGTGGGTTAAATTTAAATCTTTTTTATGTCAGTAGAGTCTGTTTGAAGAAGAAAGTAATGCCTGGGAATTCATTTCATTTCATTTACACGACATTTTGATCCTACTCTGATCTTCTTCAGGTCAAAATCTGGAGTCAGTTTGTGCTGTGAAGTGACCTTACTAAATTCATCATCATCTGCACGTTATTTATTTGTGCTGTCACATACCCTACTAATTCACCTAATTCAGCTGTCCTGACCTTTTATTTTACATTGCTGCTTTATAATGATTGTGGTTATGAATTTGTTGAGACAATAAACAAGGGTTGTCATGATACCAGAATTCTAAACTTTAATACGATACTCGTTTAAAAAAATAATAATTTATACCTCTTTTGACACCACGGCAAAATGGAAAAAAGTAATTGGCACACAAAACATGATTTTTTAAATTTTTTATTAACGACCTGCACATAGTGCTGGTATAGAAAATATCACTGGAAACATGTCTGGTCACATGGTTGGTTCATTGTTCAAGAGAATGCCGTAACAGCCACAGGTTGAGGAGCAGTTGATTTTCGTCCCTGTTGTTTCATATGTGCAGTTTTGGGTTGAAAATCTGGTTGTAGTCCTGTTTTTTTAAAAATATATTCTGCACATCTGATACTATTGGATGCATAGTTTGTATCAAAAAATTATTGACTCTTTCGACAACCTCACAGTAAATGCGGAGAATGAACCCCCTTTATAATGACTAACATCAGATGAATGTGTTGCATCATATAAGCAGAGTTTTGACCTATTTTTTGGATTATGTTTTTTTTGGAGTGTTGCTAATATTTGATGAATTTGCTGGAAGCCAGTTTGCAGTTCCTGGCAGAGCACCTCACCAAAAGAGGGTCACATGAAAATACATCCTGTACCTAACACACACATTTAATTATATAGACTTAATTCTTCGTAAGCATTGAGTTGCTCTCATGTGATGACATGCTTGAGAACCAGACTGCTCCATCAAGTGTACTGCCAGTGAGGCCAGCAGCAAACAGCTTGTTTGATGCAGTATTATTGTGTACACTGTTTAGAGTAACCATGAATGCATCATGGGGCACAAACAAACTTTCACCTGTCAGGTGTATGGGTGGGTTTTCATCTTAAATATAAACCAACCTCTTCTGATGCCAACGAGCTTCATATTTTCCTCCACAGCAGGGGGCACATCAGCATGCATGCATATAAAAACACATATTGGTGAAACAAAGCCAAATGCTTTTAATATTATCATTAATATTTACTGTGACTGATTCAAGTTTAAGTCTGCTCTTGTTCTGAAATCACAGATTGTGTTAAATTAGTCTCAGTCTTGACTTGTATTGACTTAAGCTGTCTTTGTTCCGGTCTGACTATTAAGTCCTGTCAAAACAATTTTAAAAACTCCAAACACACAGAGGAGAATCTCCCACACACAAAACAGAGTAGCATAAAAAAGTTAAAATAAGAACACAAATTAGTAAATAGATTTAAGTTGAGATAAAAATTCTAATCTATCTAGTCAGACTACAACTATAGTTATTTTTGAGTTTAGGTTTTATCTTCCCCGCCCAACAAACAATACACAGTAAGACATTTGTGTTGCAGTCTAGCCAAAGTATTCTTTAGTCTCCATACACATAACACAGTAATAATAACACCATGCTTTCAGAGATAAACATGTCAGCAAACAAAAGAAATGTTTTCCATATTACATGTCTGTTTATAGAGAATCAATTCTCCTGTTAAAATGAAAAATATAATTTCATGCACAGAAGCGGCTCATTTTTCATGTCAACATTTCATCTTTCTTTTGTTGAAAGCAACATGTCATCTTTTGTTTGTACACCTAAGCTGCTGTGAAACAGTGTTAAATCTTTAATTGATTGCTTTGGACTTAAAAATAACAGCCGGTGTGACTGTTTCTGTGCCGGTGACAGACCTGAGTAAACACTGAGAGGTGCGTTCTCACAACCTATCATTTATTCTGTCAGAGTATTAGATTTGATTTCCAAGCATGTTTATCTTGTAATTCTATTAATCAACCTTGAAATGGGAAGTCTGACAGAGATAGCACAATTAATTTATGGCGTCTTGGAGCTGAGACACATGCAGACATACAGGCAGACACACAGACTTTCAAGGAGGTATGAGGGATTGTTTGCAATCTGTTTCGCTAACCAGATTAATGAAACAGGTTGGCACGCAGCCTCGACTGATGCACATGTCTGGAGATTACAGAACAGTAAAATAACTAATAAAAAAATCATTAGCTTTTTGTACATTCACCACTTGTTTTTGTTTTCTTGTTAATTTCCATTAAACTGAGTGATGCACAGGCGTGGTAAATTGTTTAATGTGCTCTCACCATATCCATGAGCATATTGACATGTGCTAAGCTAACCGCACTCATTTAATCTCATTACGACTCTGCAAGATGCTCCACTGGAACCAAAAAACCCCCACGCAAACTTCCACAGACCACATATTACTATGCAGGAAAATTAGAATAATCCTCAGCGTATTTCATTATGCATGAATTAGCGGCCGCTAATGACAGAATCCTCTCTGTTTGTCAGATATGTTGTCAACATTAATAATATTGCAGCGAGCTTAAACAGAATGGGATGACACGCAGCATTCACGAGCCTGTCAGACGTGATGTTTTTGACAAGTGACGTTTCTGGCAGCGACCGTGGGCTCAGACACAGGCTGCGTTTGAGTTATAGTAAATGGGTGGGGAATTTCCTGCCAGGATTTGTCTGTCTTGCCTGCAGCGATGCAATACAACTATTTTCACTTGGTGTAAGACTCTTGTTGTGATCTCTCGTCGATCCATAAAGTCCTCGCTTGAACAGTAAACTGCGTCGCCGACAACCATGTACCAGAACATACGCCCCCTCCTGATTACTATGGAAAATGGATTATCTTGTTGCCCGTTGCTTCTCAAGAACCTAATACATTGACACCAATATATTTGGTCCCTTCTAAGTTTGATGTTTCACATGTTGAAAATATAGTTATATAATACAAGATCATCACCTTTAATGCTAATGCAGAGTCAGCTGCTGCATTAGCCGATTATTTATTTTTATTCTAACTAATATGGTTGACTTTCTTAAAGGTATACTATGCAGGAATTGTTGGTTGCTGTTTGTAAACAATATTGCCAGCAAAAAGCAAAGGTTAGGGTTCATTGTATTTGCTTTTTTTTTGTTTTGTTCTTTTTTTTTTGTTTGTTTGTTTTTTGATGCTGTATCCTCAATTTTTGTAGCTTCCTCTTGGACGTGTGCAGCTTATGATGCCGCAACTGGTCGCTATTGTTTTTTGAAGTCCTGACGTCACCAGCACGCTGTGCCCAGGAACATCTTGAACATAGAAAAAAAAAAGAAAACCCAGGCAAAGGCAGATACTCTGCAGATAACTAATAAATACACCACCATACACTTCTAGTGGGTGGTAAGTGATGATTGAGAGGCATTACTTCTTCATTACTTCGTCTTTAACCACTTGGAAAACGCGCGGTTGCCAAGCAACCATAACCAGCACTGTGTCATAGCCTACTTACAAGAAATGCTGATTGCGGAGCTGATTTTATTCCAGATGTTGTTTTCTAAGTGTGTATTTGGCCAAAAATATTCTCTGTGGGACGGATGTAAAACTTTGGCAACTTCTTCTTCGTCTTTATCACAAACTGATATTTACGAAGAATGGACAGATATCTGCTGGCTGTGATTGGTTGCTCCTCGTCATTTGAAATGCGGTCCGTGCTTCTGCATTCCAAAAGTTAAACTTTTTTTTATCTTCAGGTGCAGCTGTCACACCCTGAAAAACAGGTACTCCGGAAAGTGTGTGCCCTGAGGGCGTCGCTCTGCCGTTTGAGTGCACCTGCCGCACATCTACATTGAAAACAGTCAATCTGAGCGTGCAAAAAAACGTGGCATGTGCACAGCCCCATAGTCTATACATTTTTTTATTGAGGAAAATCCTGCATGGTATATCTTTAAATGCACATCAAAAAGAAAATTTGCATTTGTGCCATGGTGCACAAAGGTGCACTCTGGTGATGATACGCCTCTGGAGGTGAGGGTCAATACTTCGGGCTTATCCGGTATAGACTTCCTCTCCAGTGCCCCAATCATTTCAGCTAATTTTTACATAAGGTATAAAGGTATCTGTCTATCTATCTATCTTCAAATGGACTTTTTACCTACCGTTCAGACATAATTGGTGAATGCTACTCAGACTACAAACTGAAGCCAGAACACTCACTATAAACGCAGTTGTTAATAGAGATTAGTCCCCCTTATCACCTCAGTAATTTTTGCACAGTCCCTTAGTTTATCAGAGCAGCTGGGTATTGATTATGACTGGGGGTCGGACCAGATTCCCTGTGTGAATTAAAAGGTCATGGGTACACTTTGGTGCTCTGATCAAAGCAATTTATTGATACAACATATTGGTTTAACAAACTCAACAGAGTTCATTCTTGACCTGTGAAGCAGTGGTTTGACAAAACAAAAAATAGTCCATCAGCTTTTTCTAGTACTTTAAGATACTTCCTCAGTTGTCATGGAGATGACTCCATTATCGTCATGATCTATAGTAAGGCAGTGACCATATACCAGCATCTGTCATGGGACCAAAGTTTCAGACTTACTGTAGGTCACATGATGACAACTGAGCAAACTCCATTTGCGGAGGAAGACGATGCAATGTGGTTGAAAAGCGCAGAAAAAAGCTGGGACATGGACCTGGAGTGAGGAATTGGGTTTTTTTGCAACACACCCAGCTATTTTTAGAAAAAGACACTTTAAAGTCTTCCTCCAGTGACCTCATCACTCTGTCATACAGTGTATCTGAGCTGAAAACACCAGACACAGTTGTTCTAGCACTGTGACCTCCTACAATGGTCTGCTCACACATTTTTTTCATACTTTGGAAAACCACTGGAGGGGGGCTTTAAAAGCATCTGAGGGTCTGAGGTAGTAGGCCATAATGACATAGGTTAATTTATAAAGTTCAGGTGTCTGCACAGCATCAGTATTATGGCTCTGGGTCCTGTTTCATGTGTTCCTCGTAGACAGCCCTTCAATCTGCTGCTCGCAGGTGTCTGTAGTCTTTTATGAATAAGTGAATCCAACCAATCACTTCTCCCCTGTTGTGTTTTGATGACTGACAAATGGCCTTGCAGCAACAAGTCAAATCACTCGGCCTGTTTCCAATGCCAGTGCCAAACAGTCGTGACCGTCCAGTCGGGAGAGGCTCCTCTCGTCAGCTCTCGGTGAAATCTGGAAGGGAAGGGGGGAGGCATATTTAACAAGAGCTACGATAGTTTACTCTCTAAACATGAACAGCTCCCCAGACTGGTGTAAATCATGCACACCCTGTGTCTCCTCTACTCAAAATTCAGAAGAGCATCCTAAATTCTCCCTAGCAGTACAAGTGTATTCAGAGTGCTGAAGGAAACTGACTAACACTCAACTCAAACTAACTACTGCATCTTGTTTCACCTTGACAACAACGAGGTGAGGCTTCTAAAAATGGCTTCCTTATCCTGCCAAACTGTCTGTTTACTAGCCTTTGGGATAACATTTGAAGTGTAACAGGCTTTCTCAGAGGGGATTTCAAGACCTGAAACAATAGGAAAGAGAATCTGGCTAACTAGATAGGTGGGCATTAGGTAGAATAGCCACACCATGCAGTCCAGCATCTAACCGGATTACTGATTGGAAATGGAAAGAGGCTTTGACTGACATGCAGTGGGAGTGGAATTATTTCCCCTTCCTGTTACAGCGGAGAATCATATCAGTGGTTCTTTAGACCCAAATCAGAACAACTTAAGTGATGCAGAATTTTAAATCTCTGACAAGCGCTCAAAGGTCCTGTTTTAGAATGGAATTCATAATATTGCAGCTTCATCTAGCTGTTCACGTCATAAAACGGGTGACAGTTATTTTCCAGGACATTTACATAAGAGCCACAGTTATGTTTGCATAATATTTGTCACCTGGTGCACGAAACGGACCAGTAGCGCTGCTGAAAACAGAGCTTAATAGATATCAAGGACGAAGACGTTTGCTTCTTCTCTCACAGGTTGAGAGCCTCTTTTCCAAAGTCAGTGATCAGGCATGGAGATAGACAAGACATTACGATGGAACTTTTGTCTGCTCACATGCTGTATGTGAAGCGTTTTGTTGGAATTCCATCCATCCAATTGGCGTGAATGAACATCTAAAATATAAATAGGGAAACAGCTGGTCTAATTATTATTGTGCTTGTATAAGATTTTCTTGTGGACGTCTTCTGCCCCAGTTGAGCTTCACAGTGCACTGACTGGCTGTGTGTTCATATTTGGGACTTACAGATGTACTACAGTGAATATAGCATCATGAGATTTTCTCATGCCTGGCTTTTATTTACTATTCTTGCAATCAGTGCCTTTATTAAAGCAATAGTTCACCCCAAAATTTAAAAAAAAATATGCATTTTTTTTTTCTCTTACCTGTGGAACTATTAAATCAATCCAGGTTATTTTGAAGTGAGTCACCAAGAGTTGGAGATGTCTGCCTTCTCTAGAATATAATGGAACTAGCTGGCACTCGGCTTGTGGTGCTGAAAGTGCCAAAAAATACACTTGAAAAACTCAACAACGTCTTTTTCATGACGGAGTTTCTCAAAGGAATCCTATTTCACATAGGAACTATTTTCTGTCTACCGTACTACACCCAACAACCGTATCACCGTGCAGATGGAGGCGTGTATCTACTGCTAGCTCACCTGGCACCACTGAGATACCCAAGTTCAGCTGAGGAGGACGCTATCAATTTTCACATCTCGTGCTATCATGAGCATGAGCCTCCTGTCTGTGAGTAAATGCCTGCTTCCATCTGTGCAGTGGTATGGTTAGAGATGAAAGAGACATTGCTGTTGAGTTTTTCAGAAGTGTTCCTTTTGTGCTTTGAGCACCATTTCGAGAAGGCAGACATCTCTACAGTTGATGTCTCAAACACTTTCTGCACCTCTCACTTAAACAATCTGGACCTGTGCATAGCACTGCAGGTAAGAGGAAAAATATGTATTTTGGATTGGATTGGTGAACTGTCCCTTTAATATCTCTTACTTTAAGTGTATTAGTGGCAGTCCTCCAGTGAAATAAATATGTCTCTTTCACCGTTTTCCCCAGTGAGGCATTAAACATTAGATGAACTCTCATCCACCCACACGACACTTTGGAACATTCTCCGAAATTATCCTTTCCACATATATTAAAAGGAAAAAAAAATAGTACCTTGCCACCATCAGCTTTGTGGCTCTGTTACCCACCCAACAAAAACAGACATGCCATATGTTGGAAGGCCTGCAGGTAACTTTGAGCTTTTGCCAACATATAATTAAGTCTCTAAGTAAATATTTGTACCTTTTAATTGTGAGGCAAACAGAGATTCTGGCACCTAACATCTGAGCAAATTAATGATCAAAAACTAGCTTTGAGCAAAAAGAGTCCGCACACACTGCATGAAATATATTTGAACATGTCAAAGCTGAATGAGGGAAGATTTGATTGTAATCCATACTTTTGGATGTATGGCATGTCTCTGCAAATGACAATCTGAGTTCTTACTCATAGACTGCTGTCACTATTTTCTTCTCTGGACTGCCATCTTCACTTGAGGCCACTTTGAAGATCTTCGTGCCCTCGGGGTCATCAGGGCCTTCATATGTTGACAGGAACCAAAACCTCATGACGATGAAGCAGTACTTTCTACCTACAAGTAAAGAGAAAGAAACCACAGACCATGTAATGGACGAGTACTAAAAGCTTCACTTTAAAGCTGCATACAATCACATGTGGGAGCTGGCAGGTTTACATCTACATCCTCTATAAGTGATCTCTTTCTCAGCCGCAGTTAGAGGTTAAGTGCCTTGCTAAAGGACACAAATTCTAAAACATGGATGCTTCACACACGTCTTCATCATCTCCGACAGCAGATTAGATCTATACAATCAGCACCTTTTCAAGATTGGTGTCACTAAGTCAGTATCTGACAAAATGTCTCCCCTTTTGAGTAATGGCCAGAATTGTGTTTTTGCAGAGCATTATGATGTCACAGCGAAATTGACCTTTGATCTTCTGGATCTAAAATGTCATCATCACGTTATCCTATTGGACATTTGTGTGAAATGTTGTCATAATTAACGCAGAAATTCTTGAGTTATGGCTATAAACATGTCTTGTGAGGTGACAGTGAGCCTGACCTCCAAACTCTTATCAGTTCATCCTTGAGTCCAAGTGGACGTTTGTGCCAAATTCCAAGAAATCACCTCAAAGCCTTCCTGAGATATCGTGTTCATGAAAATGGGACAGATTTAACACCTGAAAACAAAACACCTCCAGCCATGGCTGTTGCTAGCACGGAGGAATAACAAAACAAATCTGACGTAAAATATTAAATTGATCTCTCTTTCGCTCTGACTGTTTGACATAAAACGCATAACTTCCGGTGCGCCAGCGCAGTAAAGTTGCCACAGTTGCCTGAAACTAAAACTCCGCTTTACTGAGAAATACCCTTAATTTACATGTAAACATCCGGCACTCCAGCTTTAACAGAGAAAGAGATTCCACCTCTGAAACTGAGATTATGAGTCCACAAAATCTTTCTTGACAGGACAGCATGGACAGTTATATGATCTTGGACTAACTGCATCTAGTTCAAGAAGTATACTGTAACTTGGCAGCAGAGCAGTTTAACTGGTTTGCTCAGGTTGTGAAAGGCATCACCTGACCAGAATAAGGACCCTGGTAGACCATTCAGTGTTCTCAGCCACACAAAACTCACCGTATCTATCAAAGACGACCGACACGTCTTCCGGCAGCATGAATATGATGTCATCCATTGTGACAGCTAGATGTTGTCTCTGAGCATCAGTGAGAGACTTGCATCTTGTCTTCACATAATCTATCATCTGAAATTGCAAAAGAGATCATCAAAACCAAAATACTGATGAGGCTGATCAATCATTATCACCACAAATTGACTGTTTGTAAGCGCAAAACCCTGTGCAATGACTTTGACCCTGCATTTCTGAAAGGTTTATTACATTATACTGTACTCTGCTGTGCTGATGTTCAATTTTCAAATAACTACACTACCCAAAATGAGAAGTCTAATTTATCAGTACATGCGTGTTTTCACTGCAGGAGTAAAACATTTACTTTTCATTTGAATATATCTCAGTTTGTGAGTGCATGATCTGTTACCTCATTGGACACAATCCCCACTAGCTTGTGGTATCTGCCACTGGACATCATGTTGGAGACGTGGATCAAAGCCTGGGATGGATGATGGACAACAAGGTGATTAATTTTTATTTTGTGGGTTGATGTTAACTGTAACTTTTGTCTTTGTCTTAAACTGCTGATAGTTGGAAAAACTAATTAGTAAGTGTCTCACATTCAGACATGGGTCCTTGTAGTAGTTTGTTTGTCTGGAGCTTTTAATCATATCCATCAGCAGTTTGCCCAGTCGTCATGTCACTGACGTTCGAATTTCCATTTAGCATTCAAGGACTTGAGCCTCAGCTTTGAGCCACAGAGCGTTCAGCAATACTGCAAATTTGACGACGAGGAAATCTCCATCTGCTGATGAAGATCATGCCACATGATCGAAAGCTCAAGAACAGCTACTAAACAGACCTTGAGGTGAGACTGCTTTCTCAACAGGAATTAGGAACTGTACTTAACATATCAGAGTGAAGGTTTTGACCTTCCCCAGCCCTACAGATATTATTCCTTGAGCCTCTCAGAGTGACCGGGGGAAAATGCATCCTCCCTCCACCATAAATAACCATATTTCACAGTTTCTAGCTGTGATAAATGTGATTTTATTGATTTTTTTTAAAGCAAACATGCCTTTCAAACACACTTGCAGGTTTTGGAGTTCTGAAGGTACCGTAAAACTTCAGTTAATAGCCCATATTCTGACTATATGACAGCTTCAGAGGAAGGTCACCACTTGTTTTTCATCATGCCTATAAATCTGAATGTGTAGCATCTCCACATTGACACAAGTTTAAACATTGATGTTTGAATGTGCGATGTAAACAGCTACCTAATGTTAGCGCAAGTGGTTAGTCAACAATCCGGTTTTATACATCAAAAGAGCTCCTGAAAATATAAACTGCTTGGCAACCAGACCAGGCGTCTAATCGAGACAGGCCTTTATTTGTCAAAGTGTATAGCTACACAGGGCTTGTAAAAGGGACTGGGCGTTTAACTGAAGTTTTCCGGTATTTAATAAGTGCAAAATACAACCCTTTAAAAAGTGAAATGTCCCTCCCCTAAGACGGATCAAAAACAACTCCATCCCCAGTGCTTAAAAAACTATTTGAAGTGCTTGCCCCATTTTGCACCACCCCCTCTCCTAAGTAACGAACAGTCCCTTATGTAGTTTGGTATTGATGGAGTTAAATATAGTTAAGAGGCATTTGAGAGCTTTGCAGTTGCAGTTGTGATACATTAACTTAAGGGTCTGAGGGTGTTCTCATCTCTTTATGTTACAAGCTTATTATAAATTCCTTCCTCACCTATCCTATGTTTGACCTCTATATGAACCATCCAGTAGCCATGTCAAAACATCACTTACGTGTCATTCAAATCTGCAGTATCACAGAGAGGCTTTCAAACCATTTGCCACATAAACTTAAGAAAGAAAGAGCCCACAGTAGTCTACTGATTTGGAGATGCGAGGCCTTCCATCGGCCACACATGGACTACAGTTAACCAGCTGTTTATCCCTGATGCAGCAGGGGTTAGTGGAGGACCTGTTGGTGCTTCTGTAAGTAGTTACCTGCTTCACTCCTCTCTCAAACTCCGCTGAGCTCATGTCTATCTCAAAGTACAGATTGATGAGATAGATGATGACTTTGCACCGGATCCATGTGATCGGGTCCGGGATGCCGACTACAGAGACACCGGGGTGACCACCGGAGCTCCCCGGCGGCCCGTCGGCTCCAGGCTGAGAGCTGAACAGTCTGTGTTTCTGACCTACGAACACGAACCTCCGCCGGCACAGTCCCCGGCTCTGTGCTCCTGGTACCCCGGTAAAAGGACGCACAGTCATCCCCGCCAATTGCTGGTGCGCAGCCGGCTGCTTGCTGCGGGTCATGCCCTTCTTCCAGGCGCAGACCCCGGGTGAAGCTGCTGCGAGGCTGCCGAGCTCCCGGCATGCAGCGAGGCTGCTGATCCGCTGCATCACAGCGAGGAGGGCGCAGCATTACCGGCGGCGTTTGGACCACGGTTCATGGGCTGAAGCAGCCTCCATTATCATTGTTGCCTTTGGTAACCTTATGCAACTCACCCCATGCTGTACCCATAATCCTTATCGTGGACACGACGTAAACACACATGACTGCTGCCTTCAGGTACTGTTGGAAATGTAGAAACAATCACATGGAGCACTTTATCTGAGGCTCTTTCACTTCTCACAGGTGTTTCTGTGTTTGACTTTTTTCTGCTGAAGATTTATTATTATTCAGTAGCAAATAAAGAAAATAATCATACAGTAGTAGACGGACATAAAAAAACAGGTTACTAAAGGAAGCATGAAGACTGAAAACAACATATAATGATTTGATTTGCATATCCAAAAAGGAGTAGGAGGGAGGAAGTACAAACTTATTTACTCTCACCCCTTCTTCATGAATTAATAATTATATTAATAAATTATGAAGCTCCCCATCAGAATAAAGCTGCACAATAATTAATTCTCCTAGACCTATTCTTATATATTAAATGAATTACCAATAATATTTGTCTTACAGCGAGATATGAAATAATTACAAACATACTTAGAAAATAAAAATTCTTATATAGATACCTTATTCAAAAAAAATCTATGCAGTTATCTTGATGAATATCTGTATCAAGTGTTTTTTAATTGATAAATCGTACTGTTTGTATTTAACAGATTGCTCTGACTCATTGTCACGCCTGCAAACCAAAATTTCTTCAGAAGGACAACAAGAGTTGAATTTGAAAACCGGAAGGACACGTTTTATTTATACATTTGGCATTTGACAGTAGGCCTAAACAAAAATAGATTATGTGATACACAGTATGTGGAGGCTGTCAGCATTGACACGTTAACTCATATTCTACAACATAATATTTACCAATGAAGCCATCAAATTTTGGGTTTACTTGACCTTACACTTCATTCTACTTAACTTAGACCTGTTGTCCGAGTTCATGGACACTTTTTTGTGCAGTCTAGTTGCAGTAAGAGCACAACTAATCCATGTAAAAACAAGATGGCTGACATCTCTGTCAAGTCAGTTTACAGCTGATCCAGACACAGAAGTGGACAAGGTCCAAAACCTGATCACATTTCATGGTTGAAACTTGTTTATTTATGATTAATAATGTTTGTAGTTTGATTTCAACAAATTTGACCAATTTTAGCAACAGTAACAAGTTAAGACATTATTAATTAGGAAGTATTGTCTCGTTTGAGGACACTGGGGCTTAATTATTGTTGCCATCTTTAGTTTTTTCACATATATCTGGTCCTATTGATCCCAAATAGCCAGGAGAAATTAAAATGCATACTAGACAAAAGTTCAGGTCTCAGGTCCCCCTTATTAGTTCCCACACGTTTGCATTTTAATCACTAACAAGCTTCATGGGTTGTGTCCCATTAATTCTTCTGCAGTATGGATCTAAAATGAAATCAGACAAAAGCTTTTAAAAGACATTATCTGGCTGATTAAATGTTTCTGTCTTCATGATTGAGTTAAGTCGAACTTACAGGGAGCACTTGAAGGCAGCAAAGTGACTTTACTGACAGAATCCAGTAGAGGGAGATAAATATCCATATATGTGCCTCGTGTAGTGTGTGTGTGTGTGTGTGTGTGTGTGTGTGTGTGTGTGTGTGTGTGTGTGAGAGAGAGAGAGATAGACAAAGTATGAGGAAACTAGAAAACAAACAAACTTTGAGTGTGTCTGTGCGTGCATCTATTATTAACACAATAAAGGAGAACATCTAAAAAGCCAGTGAAAGTGCCTACACACACACACACACACACACACACACACACACACACACAGAACCAGTTGTTCCTACGGGCCAGCAGTTTCCGCCTAGTCTTTGTTTTCTGCGCAGGTGCCCAAAATGATTGTGCGAAAATGTGAAATTTGATCAGCAGACCAAAACATCATTAAGTCCCCGCTGTTCTCGGTGATTACAGGTCAGCGCCGTTTCCCCGTCGCTCCTCTTTCCCTCCGCAGCGCGCGCTCGCACGCACGCACGCGGCAGACACCTGCGCGCGGCCCCGCCCACCTGAAGTTCTCCCAACTAATTTTATTTATCAATAATTAGCAGCGCAGCATTTGGTTATTTGAAATTGCGCTCAGACACGGAAACCTTTCCGGGATGTATCATAGTAATTATGTGTGTCAGTTGAGAATGCTTTTTACATCTGCGAGTCGAATGGAGCAGAATATTAACGACTTCCACACTGGATGAGATTAATTGTTGGAGAATCTGCAGATAAACACACAAGTGAAGAAGAGTTAGAGTCCAGGCTGCTGTTTAATACACCATAATCAAGACGTTTAACCAGGACAGAGAGAGGAGGAGGAGGAAAGAAGAAAGATGGAGTGAGACAAAGAAACAAGAAAAGAAACTTACAAATGTGAGATACTTGGACACATCTTAATTAACTATGTGAATAATTAACATGTGAGATGTCTCATGAAATCAAATTGTAACACACACACCAGACACATTTATATAGATTTTTGCAACCCAGAGAAACTAGTCCACAACATCAAGTTTGAACCTGCAGTCAAACTTCAATACGTCAACCACAAACACCAGTTAAACCAGCTCAGAACCAGCCTGCAAGGTCAGTTACTACCAGTAGGGCTGCAGCTACAGGCCACTGAGGTCACGTCCTCTCTTTCTGGAAATTTGGTCATTTTACAAATCCTAGGAGGAGTTGACACTCTCTATAGAGTTTTAATGAGTGACTCTGTTATTCCTTTGTGTTAATATCTTTGAATATGTCTGTATTTAGGCAAAACACTGATATAAAATGAAGGAATTTCAGTTTTTACCCCCAATTTATATTCCTTGCAGGTTGAAAAATTCATTAAAGCAGCAGATAAAAGTAACAGAAGATATAATTTGACACTTAATTAAATAAATGACGTGAAAAAAACCTTCAAATTTACAATATTTTGGAAGGTGTCATTGGGAGGAAATTGGATTCATGACTCTGCTGCCTTGACTTTCTTACCAGTGTTATAGTGCTTACGCTACAGGCTGTGGAGGTTTACCTGCTGCTGGGTCACTCCTGCTGAGAGTGTCTTATTCATGGATGCAGTTCAGTGTCAGGGAGATGGTGTGTGTGAGCTGTAACGTCGCAGTCTTCATTGAGCTCTTTCCTCTGTTGTGCCACTGAAAGGCACTGTTGTCCACAGCTGAGCTCCTGGGCAACACGATGAAGACGTCGCGTTGCACAAACCTCCAGAGTGTTTAAAGGCAGGTCACTGGTGGAGCGGAGTTCAAATATGAAGCCATTTATTGATAATGATGAAATCTGAAAATTGGACTTGAATGTACAGTATATACTGGCATCTGTGTCATGTGGGAAAATCAGATGAAACTTCTCACATGTTTAAATATTGTAGGTTGCAAAGACAGTTAACAGGATATAAAAGCAGAGACATGTTTCAGCTCTACAGAATGTATTTAAAATGACTCCCTACTTAATACAGAGTGCACAACATTGACTGTGTCCTTATTCTGAGTGAGAAATGTGTTCTCTGAATTACAGTTGTGTGACACTTCACCTGTCAGTGATGACAAAAGTGTCCTGAAGCCTCAATTTACGACTCACTATAAAGTAAACTATTGAGTGTCTGTTATGTAGTGAACGAGGGATTGATTTTGAACGTAGCCTGTGTTTCTTTTTTTCATATTTTCCTCCAATTTTTGTTTTTTAATGTAAATTATTGCGAGGGGTTTGCTCTGAAAATATAATTCTGAAAGACAACGAGTAACCTGTGTCACGGGGTCAAAAGCAAACAGTCATTTCATTATTTTAAGCATCAGACGCCACAAAAGGTTGAGAAACGTAACAACGTCCTGATAACATACATGATATAAAAGTGGTTCATGTATTTCATGTCTTTATCCACACCTTGTTTGTTCTGATTCCAACTTTACATCTTTTCAAAATGTTCCACAGTGAAGTGATAATGGCCTCAAAAGAGCAGATTTTAGTTTTTGTTTTTGTCTTTCTTCATTATCAGCTTTATAAAATAACTTGCTCAACTTTCCGCTGGAAAGGATGGCATGTTAAATCTGAAAATATGTTGTTTTTGTAAATTTGAATTTAATCTGGGCTACAGGTATTGGATTTTTGTGTCTGCTGGCAGGGAGCCACACACAATAGCAGGCACAGGTGTTGACCAAAAAAAAAAAAAAAAAAAAAAAGGATAGAGAGTGAGAGAAGAGAGAAAAGGGAAAAGGCAGAAAGTGATTTGAATTATCATTGTAGAATTCATTTGGCATCTCTGCCACGGGAAGAGCTTTAAATAGAGCCACAAAGTTTTATGTAAAATTGATGCATGGATATTTCCAAAATTTATGTTTCTACATTTCTTTTCTGTTTTTTTTCTTCCTGCTGAAGCTTTCACTAACTCTCCATTTCAAAATGCAAACGCTTGTTGATCGAGAGTACAGATATCTTTGACTTGAGCGTGGGGTAATGAGAGAAATTAGCACAAATGCTCTAAGTAATAGTTCCTGATTTTTTTCACTCACAAATTATTTTTCAACTTGTTTTTGGATCTATGCATAAATTAAAAAATCTGCTGAAATTTATTATTCATCTGAGATGTGATTAATATGCAAAATTATGCAAATTAAGATGCAATTAGGCTCCAATTCTCTAGTGGAATTTTCCATTATAATTTAATACAAAGTAACAGAGTAATTGGTGTCACGTGTAATTACGGTTACTCAAGTGCACTTTCAGGCATGCAAATGATTCGCTATATGTTGGTTATCCTATGCAAATGTACCATGTGGTGTTTTAACAAGTTGAGGAAAACACAATGGGTGCGTGGTTACCCAGTGGGGTTGGAACAAGGTAAAGACACCGGGGTGTATTTTTTTAAATGAGAGGAGTTGGAAAACTTTCAGCGCTCAGATTATCACCAGTTAACACTTCCAGTCACTCTTTCTGAATTTTTGTGGAGAGGCACAGACTTTCATCTGTCACCAATCAATTAATGTGAGAAAACTGTTTTGGATGTGACTCGGGACTTGAGGGAAAGGAGGCGGCATCCAACACGAAACTGTTGCTTCAGTTGACACAATTCACAGGAAGTATCAGAGCACCTCCACCTCCGCCCCTCCTCGATTCACTCGGAGCTTTCTGTGTCTTCATTACACCCGTGCCCCGTTTGATCAATGACACTGCAAATGTCACAAGCAATCACAAAACATTATGCGCGGGGGACAATTACGCCTCAGCCCGGCGTGACAAACTTTGCATTCTGCGGCCGGGCGGAGAGAAGAAAAGCGATTATGTAATTGATATCTATTTAGATAGAATGAAAGTCCTGTAAACGCTCGGAGGGAAAAATGTCTCACAGAGCAATTCCTTCTTGGGAGGCAAATTGATTTTAAATTGTTACATGGCTGGTTACATGTCCTGACATCTTGCTTTGCTCTCCGACACACACACACACTGAAACACACACACTCCCTGGCATTAAAAACATACACAGAGATACACTCACTTGTACACACATACTCATGCAGACACACACCCTCTGCTATCTGTCTTGTTCATGATCAACGCTCTGAACAAAGACATCCTCCCTCCCTCCCTCCTCGTGCACCCCCCTCACCCATCTTCTCTCTCTCTCTCCGCCTCCACTCTGTGTGCCTGCCTGCTTGCACAACTCTCTCAAAGAACATAATCCCTCAACAAAATGGAAACACAAAGGAAACTTGAGCTCAATCCTATAAACGCGCGGACACAGCAGACAATGCCTCCTCCCACCCGTTTCCCCCCTATCCCCGTCCCCCTGCCTCCCCAACAGCCATAAATGCCCCGTGGCACAGATCAGGCTTTATCAACCCTCCCTTCCTCCTCCTCCTCCTCCTACATCCATCCATCCCTCCTTCCCTCCCCGATTAGTACCCCACCACCACCACCTCTACCCCGCCCGTCTCGCTCCTGCCGCCAGCGTCTCCCATACCTCCACACGGACCGTTCTCATGCAGCAGGAGGGTGGAAGGCCGTTTGATGATTTGGCTCCTGTTTGCGGACATTTTTTTTGTCAGTTGTTACATGCCTTTGATTTGAGACGTGTTATGAGCAGATATGTACGCAGAGGTGACGAACAGGTAGATGTTCATGAAAGAGAATCAAGTAAAGCAGCAGTCTGACTACCTGCAAGTCGATCCCATGAATCCAAGTTGCTCACCTTGATTTTGCATTTTCTTTGGTGTTAAAAGCCCTCTGGTTGCTTGTCAGTGTAGCCACTGTGTCCAACACTTCTTTTTCTTTAGACGTTTTTTGCTGATGACATTCAAGTGTCTATAGATGACGTACAGCTCCAATGATAACCAACAAGTCCTCCTAACTAAACGACAAAGTACGTTGTTTGTCCATGCTACAGATGTATAAAGAGAACTGGATACAGCTTTGGCGGCGGAACTCCATTCATTCATATGAAGGTTGCTGCTGCCTATAAAATTACCCCCATGATCGGCACTGCTTTCACAGTGTGTGGCCCACAGAGCAGGTGCAATAGAGACTTCCCTCAGACAAGCTTGCTACTTTCAGTTTAGCACTCTGTTAACTTGAATGGGGACGTGATGATTCAACTGTGCTGCTCTTCTAGACTTTCCAATGTTCTTGGATTGTGTAAATCAAATCTGATAGTGAAAAGAGTCATTTTGCAGAGGTTATGACATTTTAAAAAATGTACCAACTGATTCACAGATTTCTCTTTCACAATGTAAGTCTATGGGAAAAAGTGTTTATGGGCCCCATTTCATCACATGGCAGACGTAATTCCACTGGTTGGCCACCATAAAGTTGGCTTCAAAGCTTGGCACACTTCGTGGGGGCCTGGTCCATGTCCGCTAGACTGACACATAGAAGTGTTTTCTGACGACACTATCAGCAAAGCATCTTTCAAGGCATCTTTGTTGTCAGTTTGCAATATTTAACACATGGTTAAGGTTTGGAAGCAACATGGCCATGCTTAACAGTCGGATGTTTTGTTGACCCATTCATCCAGCCCAAGGTGCTCTCTACACAGATTTTGAGGCACCAGAACGTCACCTTCCTTTGATCCATCATAATTGCTGCAGCCACGAAAGGGCTTTGAAACCATCCCAATCACCAGGAAAAAATGTTTGTATTGTACTTTTCTGCAAACTTTGGATACTTTACACTATTTTTTGCGGATACGCAACACTGTGGTAAAGGCCTGGCTAGGTTTAGGCACAAAATACACTTAGTTACATTTTGGAAAGATCCTGTCTGGGTTAAAACATCCACATTTGGTGGCACAAAAGTTGGTGGAGAAGTAGGGACAGGTTGGTGAAATACACTTCAAATCGGTGGCTTAAACACTGCTGGGAAACACCTCAATGTGTCCGTAAAAAAACACCCAGTGTTAGTAAAAAACACGGCAATCTGTGCCACAAACACTGCAGTGGGAACATTACAAAGGGTCGCCAAAAAAACATTGGTTTTGTTGTTTGTTGGCCTCGAACAGTAGTCCTCAGTGGTCTGCAGATTGGTAGCCATCCATTGATATGCAACATATGAAATGTACCAGTGTTATGTATCTGTGGTTTGCAGAAACAAACATTTTCTTCTGACGACGTGTCTGTTAAAGCATGTCATTTTTGGGAACTTGCTGACACAACTTACGTCGTTGTTCTCGTTGGGAGGACAGTATCATGATAAGGCACTTGTTTTTTTTAAATCCCAAACAGTTTACTGTTAACACAATGCATCACTTCCTGTGACAGTTTACCCAGTAAAGACGTGGGCGACATGTTAAGTGAACGTAACCTAAAATCTGTCATGAGCTCGCCTGAAAGTTCGCCCGCCATTGTCCCACAATGGACAGCGAAAAAGAGCAACAAGACAAACTAGTCTGCATGAGGATGTGTGTTTGTTACTTTAAAATCAAACATGCTTCAGTTTAATCAGACTTCACAACACTACACAGTCAGTGTGTGCCCAAAATATGAAATTACATGATGCATACAGGAAAGATACTGAAGAAACTGAAGATGGCTTGTGGCTTTGGTAATGTAGGTCAGTGTCAGTTTCCACCTTTGACTTAACTGTTTTGCTCCCGTTTCTTATTAGGGCTCATCCAAACCAGCACCTGAGCACCAGCTGACGCCCAGTGTTCTCCCCCCTCAGAGTGATTCCTGCCTGTAGCCGCAGCAGTGCCGGAGAGGGAGCCCCCTGGAGGTGGAAGTGAGGTGGGTGAGGTATGATCTTCTCTAATCTGGTTGTCGGTGGGAGGAGGGGATGTTGGGGAGTTGTTTGGCACTGGTACCGGGACTCTCTGTGACTGTGTGGTCTTCGGAGAACCACTTACCGCCCCCGTGCTCTCCTCCAGTTCCAGGCTCGGGAAGGTGAGGCAGGGCCCCCCTTCCTCACCCCCCAGCCTGCTGATTAAATCAACCCTACGCAGGGCAAAGCGCGATAACAGAGGCAAAGTAGGCCGCCTTCACTCGCTGTCACAGGAAGAGGAAGTGCCCTGGTGTACCTTCACCTGTGCCTGGCGCCTCGCTGGTGCTGCGCTACAACCCGTTGCACAGCTGGAGACGAGACAGCGAGCGTGTTAGATCAGAGAGCAGCAAGGCTCACGTGTTGCGTTTCCTGCTACTGCGACTGTGTCGAGTGACCGTCTGAGGCCTCAGAACAAAAGAGACACAGAGAAGACGGCTCATTTCTGTCTCAACTGAAATTACTAACCGCTGTTTGAAAGTATCAGGATGATTCTGTGTTCATTACACTGAAATAACACTTACAGTAGTGAGTCTAAAACTGTAATTTACATCCTGCCTCACTGAAAATATTCCCTCCTCAAAAGAACAAAGTAACATTCACACACCGTGAATGTGTGGATAACTTCATTTGATTAAGAAAGAAAAAAGTCAAGTAAGTTGTTCTCACATGCGGCTCAATAATTAAATCAATTTGGAAATTTAGCAACTGAAGTAGTGGAAAGAAAAACAGGTTTGGATTATTATATACATTTCCCTACGTTTAACATGCCAATGAGCAAATCCCACAAACATCAGAGATCTGGGATGGCGAGTCCTTCTCTATAAATTCTATAAATGTCTGGTCTCTTTTCATGGATTACTGTCATTTGCCATCCGCTATTGTGAGCGCCTGCCAGACTGGCTTGCCATTTCTGGGCCTGTGTTTCCAACCTTGATATATTTGCCAAATGAATATTTGAAGCTGTAATTAAATTTATCCCACCTCTACACCTTCTGTAAGACGGCCACCTTGCACATTTCTCACATGCCATATTTCAGCTATTTTTTGTGTGAAAAAAAAAAAAAAAAAAAAACGCAGCTTGTTGCCATTTTTTAATGATTTGGAATGAGGATATTTTTACTGGAATAAATCTGATTTCAGGACATTCATAATGGTCCTGCTTCTGTATTCAGACATAAATACGGATCGTGTGGCGAGAGGAGCCTTCAGAGCTGTCACCGGCTTCATAAACAAACTTCATAAAATGTCTGTAAATATGATTAAAAAAATTAGGGGATGAAATTATTGCAGAATTTAATGCATTAAGCAAAGATCAGGCGCAGCTCCTGACAAACAAGTTACTATTTCCAGACAGCCACGAGAGAAGGCTTGAAATCAGCATAAATGTGTCCACATGCAGGAACACAACTCTTCTCATTAACATATTAACATGTCTGCGGTGGATGTTTTTGTTTTTTTCCTCACATCCTTTAAAGGTAGATCCAAAAAGTTGATGGCTTATTTGTGTGACGGAGGGTACAAGTGAGCTGGAGGAACGGTGATGTTTTATTAAAAGAGGATGCTTAGACTATTGTTCACCCTGAGACAAGAGGCCTTGATGCATGCATGAAACAAACAAAGCATTTGATTAATTCATGATAAGGAAGAATGCACCCTCAACTCTATTTTTTTGGTGTCAGGGACACTTTTCTAAAATCCAAAGCACATTTTGAAACTAATTTACAAAATGTAACGTGATTATTTATGTCTAAAACTGCGTCACTTCAGACTGTATACCCAAAGGATTTAGATTAGAGATAACTATAAAATGATATATATTGTTTTCATTGCATATTTGTATATTTTAAGAGTAACTTCCACTTGTTTCAGTCAGTGAATGTCTTGAGTTTGGAGCGAAACTCTCTGCACACTCAGTTGTCTTGTCCATCCTCTTTTTCCCCATCAGAGGATCTAATGACTGACGTGTCCCATCGTCGCCCTCCCTCTGAATCCTGTTAGTTACACTTTAAAGGAGCCCACTCCACATAATTAAAATCTCCAAGCCTCCCAATAATTACCACTGGTTCCCCTGCACTTTTGAATTGCACTTGTGGTGACATAATTCATTAGTGTTTGTCCAAAGAAATGATTTAGAGTCTTTAAAGTGCTCCTCCATGCAGAATAGCTATTAAAGCAGCCATATGCACATATGCTTGGAGCGTTAAACGGTTTGTTGAAGTCAGCCGGGGTACAAGCGATGATAAACATAAATTATGACTAATACACTGCACCAGTGGCTTTTTCGAAAATAAAAAATTACTGACACAGGGAAACCACTTTGGATTCGCCGGCACAGCGCCGCGGCCCCCCCTCATCTGTGTGTGCTGAAGCGAGGATGTAGGAAGCACAACACAAATGGCTCGGGCATCACCTTGAATATTCAGATGGGTAAGCTAATCGTTTATGCCTGGATACACCATTGTGATTACCTGGCTCCTTTGGCATCACTTCTGAGCTCTCTCAAGGCGATGCAGAGTGCCTTTTGTTTTCATTTAGTTCCATTAAAAAGTTTAGGCCACACAATGAGACTCTATTGCTGAAGTTCACGCCATGAATTTAGGCCAATAAATGTTGTTTCTCTTCCTTTAACAACCTGTGATTACTGCGCAAAGTGCAAACCAGTCTCCGGTTTTTGTGACAAACACCCTAAATGAGGGATGTGTCTTGAATGACAAAAGGGAAAGATGATTTTACCACCTAGCAGCTGGTGCAAATGAGCAAAATTTCAGTGACTTTTACACCAACGCTGTCACTTTATGCATGTTACTATGTGTGGCTCTTTGATATCTGTCCTACAAAAGCACATAAAAACATAAACATCTTATTAAAAATCTAAAATCATCTTCATTTTCGACTTTTTGATTTTTTTTTAATAACTAAAAAACAGACCACTAACAGCAGTCAATACAGACTCTAATGTTGATAAGGACTGAGATAATCACTCGATTAATCACAAAAAGTGGATCACCAGAACATTTATCAGCAGTTCATTTGCTAATCGAATACTTGTTTGTCGGTTTTCAAACATAAATATGAATTATTCTTGCTTTTCAAATGTAAGAATGTAAGAATGGTGCTGCTTTTCTTTGTCATATGTGATAGTTAGCTGATTATTTGGGGATTTTGGAGCATTGGTCAAACAAAACAAGTGATCTGAAGACGTCATCTAAGGCTCCAGGAAAGGACATTTTAGACACAACAATTAATCGATTAATCGAGACACTGTTAGTTGTTAAAGGAGCCTTTCTTTTGCTTGTTTTTTTCCTCCTTCTGTTGCAGTACTTGTTCAGCAAACTGCTGCTGAATTTGGTTTTCATTAATATTAATGTTGACCCGTCTTGCTGCTCCAGCACACACACCTACACTGTGAAAAGCCTCCAGTTCATGGTGAACAGGGCCTGATGTATTACCATACACCCTACATTCATCACTTTGTTTCCCCTTTTGTGTTTCTCCTTTTTTAAGGGAACTGCAGGAATTATTAGCGGCTTAGCACCGAGAGGCCCCTAAGTAGCTCTCGGGGTGTAAGCCTCTCTCCCAAGTCAAGGCCAACAGCACTCTGAGCCCCCGGCCCCTTTCAGTGATAATGTACATGTCAGCAGGGACACGCAATGATCCCTCACTTCTCCATGCTAAATGATCATTTTCTTTCTTACACTCTGTCTTTCATTCAAGTAAATCCACTCCCCTAAAAAAACTCCCAGAAAATATTAACATGCTGTCGAACAATAGTCCTCCGAAAGCATGAATCAGCAGATGATTCCCAATTCCATGCACACAACAGGGGATTGTATTGAGGCTACGTGTGTGTGTGTGTGTGTGTGTGTGTGTTAGGGTGGGTGGAGGGGAGCCTCTGTTAGCACTGACGTTCCCATCCAACAAAATTCCAAACCCCCGGCATCAGTACAGAGCTTATGATCTGTGGGAAAGCCGAGGCGAGTTGCGGAGCGGCGGAGCACCTCGCCCGAGTCTCCAGACGGCCTGATTTGGGAACGCCGTGAAATCCGTGGCACCTCTCCTGGCTTCCTGGCTGAACGGCTGCCATATCTTGTGATGGACTGAGGCAGGAGAGAGCGAAGCAGCCAGGGATGAATACGGCTTAATCTTTACCCAGGCCACATGTGTGTGCATGATAACATGGTTGCTTTCTTCCTGTGCAGGGTTATTCTCCGCCAGCTGCCAGGTTAGCTGCCTCGCACAGCCGTGTTTCACTGCGATATTTGCCCGCTGTAAAAAGAACTATTGCACCTAAGGTGGGGGCTAATGCATGTTTTTGGAATTGGCGGTAATTCCTGACACATTTCGAGAGACAGATAGGGTGTCTTATAGCAAATGACAATATATGTAAAGACACCTAGCCCCCCCACCCTTTTAGTTCCTAATATTTTATTTGTGAGGAGCCTCCTTACGCTGGGGATAGAGGTTATTTTTATAATTAAATGGCGGCGTTGTGATCAAAAGCAGCTAGACATGCAGTAAAATACCTAAACACACATTTAAAGTCGGGTCGTAGGTCTGCAGACATACGGAAGAGGCTATTTTTGAGACGTAACATCACACCAAGTTCCTTCACACATCAAATATGGATCTAAATGTGTCTGCGCTAAATAGTCACTAATATTCAAATTTTTATTTTGTTAAATTTAAAGGCAACATTAATGAACACTAATGCAGCTTTATCCTCCATTCTTTACCATTCAGTGTCTGAATTTATGTGTGTGTGTGTATGTGTGTGTGTGTGCTACATGCAGGTGTTCTTTACGCCATACATTTTCCCATCATCTACATAGGCTTTAATGCAATCACTCCAGCAGCTTGGTGTAAATTTCCCTCCTTTCTCTCCTTCTCGCATCAACTTTCTCCCCCTCCGCTCATCTGCCCGGCTACACAAAGCCCATTTATTATGATTGCATTACCATAAATGATTTTATAACATCTGCTTGTCAATAATTATCGTACAAATTCCCGTGCCCTCTGACCCGTGCTCTGAATGAACCCCAGGTGTAAGGCACCGTCGGGCTAATGAGTAGCGCCACGCTAGCACATTGTCCCCACGTCAGTGCACACAGCCACCCAGCCACTTCAATTAGAGGCTGGCACACGCCTTAATATTAGCCGAAAATTGAGGAATCATGCGCTAATTGAAAACATTGCATTCAAGAAGAGAGAGGCTGTAGGCAAACGGTGGGGATATTTGATCTAATGTTCAGGAGGATGCACAAATGGTTGTTTCTCCTCTGCAAGGAGAATATAGAGCGCTAAATGTTACCACACCAGCGGCAATAATGTGGACGACAGCAGGTGGAACAAATTTACTATTTCTTAAGGAGACGTGTTACGACTCTCAGAGGTACAAGTATACCTGAGCAAAAATTAAAGGTCACTAATTCCAAATTAAGGCGTATTACGGAGGGAAACACAACAAAAATGTCCTTACATCGGCTCACAGCTACACTGAAGTGTGGTACAAACTTTAAAGTGCTGATATAATGCTTATAAATGTTGGGGAGGATAAATTTAAGTGTTAAAGTTTAAATTATGTTTTGACAGATAAATAACTAGTTTACTGCGTCTTCACTATATTTCAATCATGTATGCACCTGTCTAACAAGTGTGCTTTAGATTATATAAATTGTACTTTTCAAAAATGATAAAGGAGAATAAAATGTCAAGTTTGAGATAATGATGCACGTTTATATATATATACATATTTAAAAAGATAAGTGATAATCATACGAGAGATTTATTCAATCATAGGTGTAGATCTTTGCGGGGACGCAGTGGACACTGAAATAGCAGCAAAATTAATGACATTTGATGCAGAGAAGGCACAAATTGGTGTATAAAAATTCCCCAGAGTATCGGAAATTAAGCGTTTTATGCTCAAAATTTTGTGGCGGATGACCCCCAGACCCCCAATTCCACATACGTACCCCAATGCTGAAATAAAACCTACACCCTTGCATTTAAATATGTTTTCAAATGACCAGTTTAACAAAATTTGTTCTTTGATGCATCTTTAAGGGGCTTAGCATAAAATGCAAAAGTAATATTGACAAATCAAATAACAGTCATTGTGTAAAAAAAGAACAGTATTAAATGAAATTAACTACTTCCTGAAGTACGATACGAACTCCTGTATCTCTCAGACCACACCAAACACATCATTCTCAAATATAACGATAGCAACTATCTAATAACAAAATTAAAACAAACACACAGTACAATCACTTTAATGCCACGCGCTCACATTACAAACCATTATTCAAGTGCTCAAAGACGCTGAAGTGCATCAATCTATTTTACAAGTCTGTTTCTCCCTGAACAGCAGTCGAGTTGCTCTATAGCAGACACAACTGCAGTGTCAGATGCAGTCCTAATTGAAAAGTTAATTAACTTTTTGAAGTCATCAGCTGTCATTCCCGCAAATCAGACTCCAGCCCGGCCCCATGAGACCAACTTTATATCAGTCTTAATGGCTGGGGACCCACTGCCTGGCTACATGGGAACATTTGGTCATTGAAAGTACCATTTATAGAGTATTGTTTAATTAAAGTCAAATTAAGAGAACTGTATGCAGAATTTAATTTCTGGTATGAATTATTGTCGAAAACAGAGTGCAACTCAGATAATCAAACTTTTCATTATCCTCTCCTCCCTCCTGAGGTGCCTCCGCTGGTTCTTTGTTGACAACTCCCAAAGCATAAATGAGAGGAAGCTACCCACAATGCATTGCATATCTGCATGTTTACTCTCATACATCAACTTCCTTCTGTCTGACTTTTTTGTTTTTAACAAACAAAAGCTTCTGCTTGGAGTCACGTCTGGAGCAGATAACTGTCTGAAAAGTGTTTCTATCAGTGTGATATTTGAAATTCCACAGATACTTTGAGGACCGCAGTGAAAAACTAAATGTTATGTCAGAGACAGTTTGTCCACCAGTGATATCTGATTATAGAATATGCCCAGGTAAACAAAAAGAAAAGAAAAACAAAATTGTAAAAGCATTAATTTTGAAATGTAACCTACCTGCCTTGGACATAGAAATCAAATCAATAGCTCTCTTTTCTTAAGATTGTTTTTTGATATTTTGTGCATTTTTTGCAACGTGCCTAGTTTTGTAGAAGTGTAGATATTTTTTAAAGCAAGAGCGTTCTTGTAAAGTGCGAAAAGTGAGGACGTTTTTGAGAACTGGCAACAGAGCATTTTTAGAAAGTGAGGACATTTTCAAGAACTGAGAATGTTTTTGAAAAGAGAAGACACATTTGAGAACTGACAACAAGCTGTAGAAACTGAAGACACTTTTGAAAGTGAGAGCATCTTTGGAAATTGAGGACATTTTCAAGAACTGAGGATGTTTTCAAGACACTTTTGAAAGCGAAAGCTTTTTTGGAAAATAAGGACATTTTAGAAATGTGTTACGAAGTGGGGATGTTTTCAAAAAGTGAAGACATTTCAGGAAAGCCAGGATGAAAAATGAGTACATTTTTGAGAAGTGAGGACGTTTCGAGAGCTTGAGCATTTTGGAAAGTGAGGACATTTTAAAGAAGTGAGGACATTTTTCCGGTGAAGACATTTTTGTAGGCTGGATCATTTTTTAAAAGTGAGGACATTTTCAAGAAGTGGAAACATCTTTGAAAAGAGAAGACATTTTTAAACAGACAGCGCAGTCTTTCTTTCTCCTTTCCCCCCAAGCTGCCTGTTTCATGCTGACTTCTCATTTCAGGCCAGCGTTGTCAAATTCAGCAGGGCACAAGTTAAAATCCAGCCATTCTACCATCTCATTTTAGAGCTTCTGTGGAGACGGATCCTCCCGTGTTGTTTCTGGGGGTCAGCACAGGTTTAATTGATTCTCCTTCTCCCTCCGTCTCTTATTAAGGCCACAGCGCCTCTCCATGGGAACTGCTAATTGGCTCTCCCCTGTGGCCACTTGGAGAAGCAGGCAGACGTGGCCCGGTAGACACTTCTGCCGGTCCACAGGGACGACGGCGGATAAGAGATTCACGCCGACTCCGCGGCTCTGTGGATCTGCTTCTTCAGGGACGACAGTCTGATGTCTCCCTCCTTCACCATCTGGACACCAGATTTACTGACGAACCGATTGAGACCTGAGAGACTCAACGTGATTTTTAGCAGATAACACCTCTGTATTTTCAGACTGGTGTGTGTGTGTGTACGTGTGTGTTTCATTGTACTTCTATCTTTGTGAGGACCAAGTTGAGACTTCCGGAGTGATTTTTGGAAACTGAAGATAATCTTGGAAAGTGAGGACATATTTGGAAAGTGAAGACATTTTTTTAATACAAGACTTTTGAAAAGTGAGAATGTTTTTCAAAGGTTAAGAAATTTTTGAAAAGTGTTTTTTTTTTTTTTTTTAAGTCTGGAAAATAAGGAGGACATTTTTGAAAAGTAAGGGCATTTCTGAAAGTGTGGACATTTTTAAAAAGTGAGAACATTATCAGAAAGTGAGGATGTTTTTGAAAAGTGAAGACATTATTGAAAAATGAATGTCATTTTTTTTTTAAAGTTAGGACCTTTTTCAAAAGTCTGGAAATATTCAAACAAGGAGGACATTTTTGGAAAGTAAGGGTATTTATGAAAGTGTGGACATTTTTGAAAAGTGAGAACATTATCAGAAAGTGAGGATGTTTTTGAAAAGTGAAGACATTATTTGAAAAATGAATGTCATTTTTTAGAAAGTTAGGACCTTTTTGAAAAGTTGGGAATATTCAAACGAGCAGGACGTCTTCGGAAAGGGAGAATGTTTTTGAAAGTTACAGACATTATCAAAAGGTTAAGACATTTTTGAAAAGTGGATGTAAATTTTTGAAAGTTACGACTTTTGAAAAAGTTGAGAATATCCAAACGAGGACAACATCTTTTTTGAAAAGTGAGACTTTCTTGGAAAATTGAGGACCTTTTTAAAAGTGACGACAATTTTGGAAAGTTTTGGGCAGTTTAAGACGTTTTTGAAAGGTCAAGATATTTTTGAAAAGTTGTGAAATATTAAAAAAAAGTGAGGACATTTTTAGAGGGCACGGTTGTTGTTTTTTGTTAAAGTGAGAACATTTTTTTCTTAGAAAAGTACAAACATTTTTGCAAGTTCAACACATTTTCTGAAAATGAGGTCATTTCAGTGCAGAACTAAAAAAAAAAGTGAGCACAAAGTTCAGTCAGGTTGAAGTTTGGGGCTAGAGAAAGCATTATGTCAGTGAACGTCCTTGTAAATCAAGAAGTACAATCGTGAGTGTGTATGTGAAAGAGAACAACAGAGACGGAGAGACGTAGCGAGAAAGTGTGGGAGTACATGGGATGATTTAAAGGTCGTGTGTGTTGTGGGCATGGCGTGTGCCTGTTTGTGCGTGCATGTAGGTGTGTGACAGTGTGTGTGTTTGCAAGAGAGTTAATCCAGTGCGTATGAACGTTCTTCATTTAGAGTAGGAATTGTGACTATGGGGGTGTTTGTGTGTACCTGTCAGGTTAGTGCATGCTTGTGTGCACATGTGGCAAATACAAACCCCCAAAACTCAAGTGTCTGCAAGTGTATTTGACACTTGTGTGTGCTTGCCTGCCCAAGTGTGATAGGACATTAGCATGTGTGTGTGTGTTTGTGTAACTGACCTTGATGTGTGTTCCTCAGAAGTGAGGATGAGCAGATAGGCAGCAGACTCTCACCTCAGTTGTTCTTATTTTCTCGCTTCCCTTTAACCACAAAGACACAGAACATGTTCCGTTTATTCCCTATCAAAATGTGCATCCTGTCTGCGCTCAATATAAACCCAGCCCGTTTCCTCGAATATGACATTTAAATCTCTTCAGGTAAACTTCTGTAAGAGAGCTGGAAGGCAGTGAAGGATTTTTTTTCTCGCCTCTGGTCAAACTGATTCTCATTTCACACTTTTTTTTTTTTTTTTAATCAGCCTGAGCAACAATGTAACAGTGAGAACAGAGAACGGTTTCAAAAGCACATGTTGAGATATTCTCACGGTGCAGAAAGGCTGAGGATGCATAATTTTACAGTTACTTGAATAATATCAAAACATTCACACCATTGTGACTCAACTTGTGCCCGCGGCCAAAACTTTGTCTTTGAGTCTCTTTGTTGTGGCACATGTTTTTAATGAAATGCCCCAAATTTACCTGAAGCACTTGTCACCACTTTTTCAGTTTCGTTTTTTGTACACCATCAAACGGAAATCAGCCGAGAATAAAGGTTTCCACTGTCTGCTTTTACATCTTTGAAACATCTTTAATAATAAACAAAGCCTTACAGTTAAGTGTGGTTTAAATATCAACGTGAACACCGTCAGAGCAAAAGGTTCCTCTGCAGAAATTGTTTCAAAAGATACTGAGCAAGGAAACGTCCTGTGCAAAAAAAAATCATATCAAAACTCACCAGTCATAATGGCTGTAAAACCACAGCAAAGTTACAACTGTGCAGGAAGAGTGGAATTGAAAATGAATCAGGCGTGAAGTTTCTCAGCGTGAGTACAGAGAAATCACAGTGGATTCCAGAGAGAGCCCGGGAGTCAGGATTAGCGTTTGAAGGCTAAATGGTGTTATCGGTTCTGATTAAGGAGCATGTACGTGGTACTCGCTCCACCTCTGAGACAGCCATGGATGTCAATAGGGCTAATTGGCTCATTAGACCAGGTATTTAACTGTGCTATAATCACTCTGTGTCATCACTTAAGCCCTGGTGGAGCACGAGGGGCTCTGGCGATTGAATACCCCCCTAACCTCTGAAATAATTTGAGATGTGAGAGGCTTGTCTGACAGGAAGAGCGCAGGGCGGCTCATGATATCTTCTGCCGTGTGGATTTTCACTTTTCCTTTTTTGGGGGGAATTTTTATTTCTCCATGAAACATATGAAAAATAATTTACTTTGTGAAAGAGCTTCATTTTGTCAGACTTTATTTGATGGTCTGGTTTTGGAATCACCGTGGATAGTACGCTGAACATGATATCCAGTCCACCTGGATCCAGTTCAGCCACATGACTTTTTCTTTCAGTGATAGGTAAAAGAGTTTCAGTGAATCTCTAAAACCACAAACAGAGCTGAGGGTTATTTAAACCTACAAAGACTAGATACCACACATACAACAATGGATTTCCCCCCCAAATTCCCCGAGTGTTTGAATCTTGACAGTCATGAGAGAGCACATTTTGAACAGCATAGTAATTACAATGGACAGGGCTGAACGACAGGTGCAGTGTGATTAGAGATCTGGCACAACAAGCCCCCAAATTTTGCGGGAACAAAGATTGTTGCATATGACTTTGAGATGGACATCTGTACTAAAAAAAAAAAGAAAAAGAGAAAGAAATGACATTTACAATTCATATTTTGGTTTGCATGGAAAGGGAAGAAAGAAAAACAGGTAAAGGGAGGTGGACGACACGGACTGGAGCCTAGAGAACTGACATTGTGTAAAAACTTTGTGTGTTGTTTGAGTGGCAGAGTGAAGAACAAACTATTTTCAATTCAATTTAATTCGTAAAGCGCAATAGTCACAATTTGTCTCAGAGGGCTTTACAACATACAACATCCCTCTGTCTTATTTTCTGTTTTTGCTGACTGATTACAGACTAGTTCACATTCTACCCCACACACACATGATGTGTATGGTCCCAAGTCCAGTACTAAAAATGACATGATTGTCAAGAGTAACTGAGTACAGCTTCATTATCTCCATCAAGGAGGTCATGCTTTCAGTGCAGTTTGAGCTTTTGTCTGTTTGTCTGCAATCACTGGCCTGATTTTTATCACGCTTTGTGGAAGGGGGTAAGAAAAAGAAGAACCCACTGAACTTTGGAGACGATCTGAGTCATGGGGTGGACACATTGCATGTATAACTTTCATTAAACTTGCAATATAACCACACAGCTCTCACCTCAGATGTCACAAGCAGACATAGAGGAGCTGAAATGTCGGCTAGCAGTGCATTGCTAAAGCTGCATTCACACTACGAGCGACAAAGCAACAGCTCGACCAGCTACATTACTGCAGAGTCATCACTGAAGTGTTGCTCCAGCGTTTGTTAATGTAGTTATGTCGTCACGGGCTTGTGTGTCTGCTACTTGACACAAAGCACATCGACTGGACCTCATCTAAAGCAGTGATTCCCAACTGGTCCAGCCACGGGGTCCAGATTTCTCTTCTGTCATTAGTTCAAGGTCCACACAGTTCAGTGTATTCAGTGTCATACTTGTATTTGGCCATGTCACTGAGCTAATTAGGTGTTTCTGTCTAGCCTGAGTGTCAGACTGAAGCTCCCAGAACCTTCAGTCTGACATGGCTTCCATTGAAGGTGATTTACAAGGGGGAGGGAATTTGATTTTTTCCCTAACCAATCAGTAGAGATCAACGACTCACCCAGAATCTGATGTCATTAGTATCCATGCCTCGGGGGTGCCGAAAACAAGCAAGCATTGCCCGTTTAAAATGTCTCCGTCATCGTGCACGCCCAGCCACATCGCCGTTAAATCCAGTTTAGCAGCTTCCTTAATTTGGTCCTCCATTAATGCGAGTAGTGGCGAAATACCTCGATAGCATCGTTAATGTGGTCTGTAGGATCTGTAGCGGTCGCCATTGTTGCTATCCTCACCAGTTACCCACCGGCGTACAGCTTGACATCAGCGTGGCGCTGATTGGCTAATCGCTAGACCCCCGGCGTTCATTGGTCCGTCCATCGTGTGGACGAGATAAATCGCAAATTCATAGAAGTATGCCAGACCAGTAATGCAAGCCTACTCAGGTGAGTGGGCGGGGTCTATGGTCTGGAACCAGGCTAGTTTCTGTCATGTAGCTGTCCGTTAGTCACTCCCTCTACAGTTTTTTTACAAACTTGACATGTTCGCGAGTCACTTGCAGTCCATTCAGAATGGACCCAGGACCCACTTTTGAACCAGGACCCACCAGTTGGGAGCCACTGCTCTAAAGTTTGGTTTTGGAAAAAAAAAAAAAATCCCATTTTATTGTCACATTTGCATCCCCATTTGCACCGCAATGCACATAAAGCTAGCACAGCGTCAGCTAAATAACACAGTACCACAGCTAGAAACAAAAACATATGACTGGCTGATGCTTCATGGCATCATTGCCGTGGTGACAAAAGTTGAGACCAGCTCAATTTCTATTTGTATTGTGTCACGCTCATCTGCAGAAACAAGTGCCGGGGCGTCACTTTGTAGCTTCGTGTCACTGACTTCCTTTGAAAATGACGAGGTGTGAACACAGCATAACAACAGCAGCAGTGTTGACAGAGCTACAAGTGTCAATGGGGTTAGCTCATACTCACAGGGGCCACCTGGGGAGGAACCAGAGGGTATGTGTTCTAGTTCCCGACCCACAGCGGCAGGCAGGATGGCGTTATCAGTGGGAACCGTCACATGAGCGCTGCCGGCATTTGGCCTTGCTGGAGGTCTGTGCTCTCCAAGTGCCCTTCTAGTTTATATTGTAGCCTAAACACATCACAGTTAATACATTTAATAAAATACTTTAGGAAAGCAGTAGCCAGTGTGAAACACGGATGCTACTAAATGACATATTTTGGAGTCTGATTCACAGATACTGCATTGGTCGGAAGGTAACAATCTTCTATCTATTGTCTAGTTGACTACAGATTTGTGTAATTGTAGGTGAGGTAAAAACACGACTATCATTTCTATAAACTGAAGCAAATGAACAAATTATTTTTGGAAGAGCTTCTATGGCTTTAAATTTGTTCGCAAGACATTAGGGGTGGCTGTGTCTCAGGGTTGTCCACTAATCGTTAGATTGGCGGTTCGATCCAGTCCACATGTCTAAATATCCTTGGGGAAGATACTGAACCCTAAATTGCATCCGATGTCTGCTCCATCAGTGTTTGAGTGTGTGTGTGTGAATGCTTGCTGAGAAGCAGGTGGTTCCATGTATGGTAGCCTCGGCCACCAGTGTGTAAATGTGTGCGTAAATGGTTGAATGTGTCATGTAGTGTTAAAGTGCTTTGAGTGGTTGGAACATTAGAAAAGCACTATACAATCACAGTCCATTTACATGATTAGATTGCTTGTTAATTGATAGCGCATTATTCTGCTGCGTGCGTTGGTGTTCTCTCTCTGTAAGGGTCTGCTCAGGTCGACAGCACTTTGGATCAGGTCTAATCATCCTCGGCCTGCTTCGGTTCGTGTCTCTTTTTAAGAAAAAATAATAAATACACGTCAGGTTCGGCTAAGTTTTCCATGGGTCTGTTTCAAATTGGGTCCGAAGTCACACTCCCAGCAGCATGCGTACAGCTAAATCACAAACTTGGATCCAGTTAAAAGCAGCTTGAGTTGGGGTGTCCCCTGGCCCAGTGGTTAACATGCATACCACATGACTGTAACGCCCCCAGTTGGATTCTGGGCATGACCTTTTGTTACTCATCATATTCCTCTCTTTTCTCTTTTCCCATGTGTCCTGTCTATATCTACACTTTCGTAATTTTGGTGCAACCATTAAAGAACTTATGTCACCAAAATTGTAATCGTCCTAACAATTGTAGTGTGTGTCCACCCATTATTTCCTATAGAAGCAGATGACGCGGTTTGGGGAAATTGCGAACACCAAAAAAAATATGTAAGATTTTATCACAAAAGTTTTCTGAGTGGAAGGATTTCCTTCAAGGCTTTAAGTATTCCTTGAAATCTGTAGTCCGCATGTATCAGAATTTGCGTCATCAAAGTCAAACGAAACCAGAACTGCAGCACATCTAAAATTATGCAGAAAAAAAAAATCAGAAAAGTTGAGACCAAGCACATCTTCCCACTTTGTTTGTTTTTCCCGTTTGCACAGTTCCACACATCCGTTGGAAGCTCGTGCCATCACTGCCGTGGTCTTTGCTTAAAGGAGGGGGGGTGCGGAGAGGTGGGGGTGGGGGGTTGGTGTCCTGAGGGCCTGTGGAATCTGGCATGGTGCTGACCACGCCGCCGTTTCCTCTGAAAGGAATGTCTGGTGTGGCATCAGTCACTGCTGGCATTCTGGAGATGGTCTGCCAGTCCCTCATCATTGTGCCACTGCTGCACAAACACACACACACACAGAAGCATAAACGCGTCACACTCAGCTCCCACCCTGTGCATGGCAGTGATAGGCAGAGGACGAAGAGCGCACATCCTTATCGACGCCAATCCAGATGAACCTACAGACACGCTTCCCCAACACCCCAGACCCACTCGCTGCACAGTTGGCCACCATTAGCCTTCTTTTAGCTATGACAGTCCTAAGGCTAAGGGGAGGGGGTGCACCATTGCCAAGGTGCTCCCCTGATTTGCTACATTTCCCAGGGCTACGGGGCCTCTAGGCTTACTGGCCCATGGAGACATAAGCCCCGGCCTCCCTGGAGGCTCTCGGCCAACCCAGACGCTTGGCATGGGCCGAACCGCCCAATGGGAGCCATCCAAGAGCCGTGGATGGCTATGATATGTTTCCACCGAGGGCAATTTCAATCATGTGGAATTTCGATGAATGAAAGGAATGTGTTTCGCTGGGGGTGGACTGAGCGAGAGCAAGTCAGGCTGCTGCTTTCACACATTACCCCGTCTCATAGGAGATATAAGAGGGTATCCGTCATAGAAATGAGAGTGAATTTAGGGCTAAAACATTAGGATTTAGAAAAAAATGACCCAATATAAAATCCATTAAAGGCTCATTCACCTGAATTACAATAAGAAAAAAATCTCACTTACGTGTAGTTAAAAATGCTCTATGCAACTTGATTGCCGAGTCCTATTCTCAGATTGTTAAATACCAGAGCTATGACCTGGTTGTCGCACCGAACCACCAATCCAGAGCGTTAGTATTTGACATCCTGGGAAACAATCAGCTATATTTCTCGTTGGGTTACACGCAGCACTTTTAAAGGAGCAGTGTGTAAGATTTAGGGAGATTTAGTGGTGTCTAGCAGTGAGGATTGCAGATTTCAACCAGCTGAAACTTTCCCAAATTAAATACCTTTAGTGTTCCAATTATCCACAGAGGTCTCTTCCTCGCCAAAATAAATGGATCACATGATAAAATCCAGTTAAAGAACACTTCATAAAGCTGTTTCATGTCAAAAACTGGGGCCTCTAACTACAGTGGCTGACTTGAAAACACGATTGGCCCTATTTTGAGCCAATGTGTGGTTTGTCTCTTCTGGGCTATACTGTAGAAACATGGAACATGACAATCTCCATATACAAGGAACCACTCCATATGTTGATATAAACAGCTCATTCTAAGGTAAGGAAAGCACAACAATTCTTATTTTCTGGTGATTATGCACTCAAGAAAACATACTTATTATGTTATATTCCATTTCTGCCAGTATCCCCCTAAATCCTACACACTGGACCTTTAATGGAATATAACATTTTAAACAGTTAAACAGCAACATTTGTCTTCAAACAGTGTCCTCTTCACGGGTCATTCAGAGGCCTGTACGACAAAGCAGGTTCAACAAACCCAGGATATCTTCTCATTATCTGGCTTCACTAACCCTAACACTGGCCGTCTGGACACCCAGTATCACAAAGCTGGTTATCAACTCACAACTCTGAGTTTTCCTCTCCGAGTTCATGTGAAACAGGCAGTATGATCAGAACCATAAATAAATAAATTCATATGATATAAGATGAAACAGTGACACTAATTACCTCAAGGGATTTTCTGTTTTTGGGAGAGCAAGAGGTCATATTCATCAGAGTGAAATGTAAACGATAGTGTTACAGTAAAATAGAAAGATGTACAAATTTTAAAAGTAGGCCAATGCTTGAAATAGGTAACATGTAGGTATTAATATGACTTAAGTGTAGAGTCTGTATTTAGGTGGATGATGGAGAAACTACTCGGAATATGTCACATAAAAACACTTCAAAGTAAAACCAGACTGTTTCTGCTAACTAAGTAAAGAGTGGAAAAGTAGTTAATGACTAATGAGGTCGATCTGACCGTATTCTATTTTTAATCAAGAAAGCCAATTAACAATGTGGGGATTATTTTTCTAATAGAAAACAATTTCATTTCTACTTCCACTGCTCGTCACACAGGTGTCATCTGTTATTCTGAGCTGCAGTGATGGAATCAGAGTGTAAAATTGGCCACGCTGTCAGATATCACTCCGGGGGGATAAAATAAACTTTGCATAAGTTAAAATGCAGCTAAAATAATCAATTTGGGTTTAGTTATGTAAATGATCGCTCCATTTGTTTAAAGCTCTCTTTTAAAACCAGAGTGAAAACAGAAAGCTTGGAACAATAAAATGATTCTACTCACCTGTAAGAATATAAATTCTTTTTACCTGATACTCAGGAATTTTGTTCATGTTGGCATCCTTTTCTTCCAGTGATCTGATTGGTCAGCGTTTGGTTGTTGACAGGTTGTGAGTAAACCAATTTTATAGTACTGCAAACCCAGAGTTAGAGCTTGTTTACATTTACGTATGTGACTGGTGTCCGTAGATGATGCCTCTAGTGTCCAATTCAAGGAAGTGCATTTCTTTACAGACGATAAAGACATGGTAGAAACTACCTGTACCCATGGAGGAGAGGCTAGTTTTGTCAGTAGTTTGGAATATGCACTTGGAACATTACCAGGACAAAAACAGGACCTGCAAGGTACGTGGCATGTTTTGTGAAATATGTACTTAAAAAGACGTTTGAACAGCTGAACGATTCGTAACAACGATCTGACTGTATATAATGTATAACCGTATTTTAGCTGAATAACATTACTCAGATTCACAACGTGTTAAAACTAGATAAACAAGTTATTTTTATTAAACAAACTCACTTGACAGTGACACGGGCAACTGAATTGAAGAAAATAGCTGGTTAGCCAGTTAGCAGCCTGTTAGCTAAACTAGCACACTGTCATATGGTCTCTCTGAAATCTACCGCAAAATTTCAATTTTTTTATTTATTTATTTTTTTTTGCTTGAGGCAAATTCCAGACCAAAATATTACAGAGGGGAGAAGTTTCACAGGTAGAGATTCCCATAGGAATGGATGGACTTCTGTTTGCCTCATCTCTGTACACATTCGTAAGTGGCAACGAGGCGTTAACCCTGAACTTACCTTGCGAACTCCAAATCCTGCTTCGTGGTACAGGCCTCTGAACAACTACTGTATTACTTAAGTAGAAAATAGTTCCGAAGAAAACCATTGATAGTTTGTTTATGGTGCCATAATATATCTCAGCATCTTTGAGTATGAATTATTTGCTTTTTCAATTAAAATAACATCAAATCTTCAAATCATTTAATGCATTCACATCTCATTAGGCCATCTGAATCAGGTGCCAAACACCACACGTAACAACATTAATGCAAAACTCTGATTATGTTCATTGACCTTTTTTTTTTTTTTTTTTTTTTAAAAAAAAGTTCCTTCAATGTTCATGCAAGCTGACAACAGTATGATTACTATGGGGAAGATTTTTTTACAGTAAAAAATACACAATATTAATTGATGGTGTAAGTTCAGCGTTTGCAACGAAAGTTACGGAAGCTACATAGGGGAGAGTCTTGAAGGAGCATGGCAAACTGCAAAACAAGAGCCATGCCACAGACTGAGACAGTGGACTACTTTTTGGTAGCCTTGGTAGTTTGTCTACTTGTACTTTAAAGGTAGGATCTAGAGGATTTTCAAACAAAACAAAATATAGACATATACAAATGAAATCCTGCTTCATCATCATCTATGGGCTTCTACTCATGTGGTGGTGACTCTGTTTGCAGAGCTCCTGCCCTTTAGCTGTATTTGGATGTTTTTGTGAGCTCGGACCGCTTCTGGGTGGAGATTTCCCCAGCCAATGAGAGAGCGCAGGTGCCGTGCCCGAGCGTGTCCGAGCGTGCACCAGCGCGAGCCTTGTCTGAACGTCTTCTGTGAAGCCTTCTTCCGTACCTCCAGGCTCCGTACACCCGGGAGAGTTGAGCCTGATAGGAGGAGCCAAATTTGAATTTGTGTTTACAAACAGCAACTGGAAAATCCTCCAGACCCTACCTTTAAAAATATTTGCATGAATATTTATACAGATTTAATTCCTGGTTTATCAGATTTTGAAAAACACATTTGAGATCCCTTCAAAATAGGCAACAATGTGAGTTACAGCACAGAATTTTCCCTCAAATTCTTTAATGTGTGAGTCTGACTTCCAGCTGTACTGTTCACATTGTCTGTCTGGAGAAATATCAGATAATGACGAGGACACAGCTCAGTGCTGCTGTTGTTAAAAGACAACAAACATAATCAACTACTACTAAAATTTATGTATTGTTACATTTGTTTTAAAAGAAAAACTAGTTAATTAATAGTCAAATCCACAATGTAAGAGCTCACACAGCCAGCTGTGGTTTGTAAAGATGCTAGCAGCTCGTCTACCCCTGTTGATCACATGAGCCTCACCTTGGAAATTACTTCCCTTATAATACTGAGTGTTATCATTGGATTCAATCATCCAGTATGAACACAACTGTAGAAATGCTGCACAAAATTGATGAATTTTTGGTCTGTGGATGCTGCATCAATGTTTCTGCTCTGTATATGTGTTATGAACCTTAAATGTTATCAATAATTTGGGTTTTACAATTCAGGACTGTCATAATGTCAAACACATTAATAAAAGATGGCACACAGTAAAACACACCCCCAATCAAAGGGTTAAAGGCACACTGATGAAGGATTACGGTAATTTTTAATGTAGACGTGTTGTTTTTTTAATTCGCTCTGACTGCTCTGCCTTGATGGTTTTGATTAATACGGCCAGGAAATGTTTGTGAGCAAGACATATACTGCGATTCATCTGCAAAATAATCCAATCATTACCAACTAATGACAGGGGGGGTGAAAAATGATGCGAGCCCGCAGCGGCTCCCCAACATGCATCAGGGCCCCACCGACGCAGAGCATTGGAGGCCCCACCTGTCACAGCGATGCAGTAATTGCATTGTGGGCTCTCTCCTCTCCTCGGCTCGCGCTCCTCTCTTCCCCATCCACCGCCGTTCAGCTGCGAAGACAATGCTCGTCTTAATGAAGCCGTCTGACGAGGTGGCAATTACAGACTTCTGTCACTGTCACCGGGGGCAATCGGGGAGGAGGTGGAAGGGGGGGGGCGGAGGATATCTCACCCCTGAGGGCTTCTCCACACCCGCTGTGTTACGCTGGATGGCAGGGTGGCTAAGCTGCTGTCAAAGGCAACTCGAGAGTGCGAGCTGGATTAGAGCTTTACTGTATGAGTGATTGTTAGAAATGAAGTGATGCATCGCAGCAGTGTGGAGATGTCTCCAGATTGACGGATGATCCAGTGACACTTCCATGCACACTTAAGAGTGAAGCAATGCTTTCATGTGCAGTAAAAGAAATCACCAACTGGTTGATTTTTGGGTGAAACTTTTTGTAAAGGTATATTATGCAGGAATCGTCAGTTACTGGAAGTAGAATCCAAACCCAGATTCACTTTTGTTTTGGAACGAGTTTTGTCTGGTGTTTGCCTTGCTGTGTTTGCATTTTTTATCGGCTTCCTCTTGGATGCATGCAGCTTTTAGGGTCTAGCACCTGGTCGCTATAAGTCCAGGCCTCACCCACGCACTGTGCACAGAAACAACCTAAACACAGCAAGATAGAAAGTTAATAAGACAATACAGGCAAAGGGGAGGTTCTCTGCAGATAGATACACCGCCACACATTTCCACTGGGTCAAAGTGATGACTGAGAAGATTACTTATGTATGAGTCAATACATAAACCAGCAGAGTTCTCTCTAGGATGTGTTAAACGGAAGAGAACATGTCAACGTTGCACAGATTTTACACATGAAGATCAGTTTATTTAATTGCAACAAAAAGAAGGCAAAGACTTTAAAAGGAGTAGGCTATTGTTGTTTAATCGCTCTTGTAAATCACATACTTTCATGAAGATGCAGTAAGAAATTGCTGGAGTATCAGCTCAGTCACCACCAGAAAATATTGGCATTCTTTCTGCAAACCACACATACGTTAAATGCGCATGTTACATACATATCATATTGAAGTTTTTAAGGTGATGTAGGCTGCTGTGTCACCTTTAGGTGAGACCATTGTTTGAGATCAACAAACAACAAAACCAGGTGTGTTTTAGCAAGTCAACGTTGTGTTTCCAGTGACTTTTTAGGCCCAAAAAACATTTGTTTTTCATCGTTGTTTTTGCTGCCAGGATTGTGCTCAAAAGTCACATATTTTAAGCCAAAGCATGATCTTTTTCTTTTCTCTGTGCCTAAACCTATCCACATGGTAACCACAGCATTGTAAATGTGTATAGTTTCAGTGTTTTTGCTATATAATAACGTGCCAATGTAACATATCAGCAGAAACGTACAATGTCAACATCTATTCTGGCAGTATTCATTTAAATCCCATCTCACCCCAACCACGGTTGTTGTCAAGTTCTGCCTTTTACATGCATTGTCCTCTTCCAAGATACACATTCGTTTTCACGGGAAATTTAACATTTACATAAAGTCTCTTTCAAAATAAACGCAGTTGATACTTTGGGTTTAGGCAACAAAAGCATGTGGTTAGGTTTAGGAAAAAAAACAGGGTTTGGCTGTAGAATCTTAGTGGACGTTTGTTGGACCCATCCACCACCAATCCCACCTGCCCAACTTGGACTTTTGATGCCTAAACTTTCGTCCTTGTCCCGCTGCATTTCCCCCTGACGCCACCTGGCACCATTAAACCATAACAACAACCAGCCGCGAATAATGTCAGCGTTAAAAGACGCCTTTTTTTGTTGATTGCTGACGCCACAAGTCACTGCCCAAGCGCTTGATTTTGATGACATCAGAGTGAGATCGGGCTCTAAATCCAGTGGAAGCCATGCAGATATATTTGGCTTTATTCTGCTCAAGTCTTGAGATATGTGTTTGAGATTTCTGCCTCCACCTCAATACAGTGGGAGTGAATGGACTATTTCTTTAATGTAAAACCTCTGGAAAGAGATGTTGCTGTTAGATTTTTTTTAATTCTTAAATTTTCAATGGTGTCAATGGTGTTTCAGTGGTGTGCACAACACACACCTGTGTTGTATTGGCCTGACAGCTGAAATCACACACAGATAATTTGTGTAAATTGGGTGAACTGACCCTTAAATTCGATACTTGCTGTTGGTTCAGGGTCCGACATGGTTGGACTCACATGTAAGACCGTGATGCATTGACTTACATTGTTGTTTTTGATCTGGTAATTGGTCCAGCGGTCACATTTTCAGCATTTGTTCCACCTTATCCAGTCACATTCAGTGGATGAATGCTGTAGCTCGCTTTGTTCACAGCTTTGGTAACAGAATTAAAACAGTTTGAACAATGTGCATTAAACTGTGCTCTCAATTCGTGCACAGGTGCCGTCAGAGCTTAGCCACCAAACAACGAATTAAACTCACCTGACCTGCTGTGTCTCCACTTGCACAGCAACAGACATTAAGAACACAATTAGGTTAGCCAAGCTTTGCTTAAACATGTATGCAGAATTAGAAATTCTTCTGGTTGCAGTGGTATCAAAAAGTCATGGTGGCTAAAAGGGAAATGTGCATAAGAGGCTTAAAGGCATTCCAATTCTTAATGGTGATGTGATGGATGCACCAGTACAAAATGGCAATGCAGGCCTGGATAAATGGTTCAGTACAGATATAGCCTTGTTAAAAGATAGACACAAGCAGCCTCTATGTTCCACGTTAATGGGAACAACTGGAGAAAGAGTTTTACTGAATTCGTCACAACAGTAAACATGGAGAAAATATGATGGAACTTTCTATTTAAAATACTGTGATATGGAAATGTTGCTCTATAAAGTCAAGGTTGATTAAGCAATGTCAAATCACAATTCATGTGTTTATTTTTAATAATGTCTTGTGAGAAGTTATTCATTTCAACAGTTTTTCTGCAGTTACATCCATGCAGACTCTTCTAAACAGCATGTGTTTCTCATGTCCATGATTATGTGGTCAACATACATTATAAGGAATTAGTTTGCATAATTTAAACCTCTCTGCTAAACATGCTGTACACCTAACAGCAACATCCGTGTGCTTACAGTGACATTTCCCACACAGTTTAACACTGCTGCGTCTTTAAAGTGACTCTTGCTTGAACCAAAAGTTAACTGAATCAGCGTCTTAATATGCGTCAATGTTTTGACGTCTCCAGTGAAGCTGAAACTTCAGCCAAAGTACTGCAAAGTAGTTCAGTACACACACACACACACACTTTGAAAAACACACATACACACTCTTCCTTTCAATCCGACACAGGTGTGCCCTGGTGCCTACAGATGTTGCCATGGTTACATCATGCCTACCTGCCCTATATAATTATGTGGGATACCATGACATGGTTCTTCAACGAAACAAAGTCGTGTAAATACATCCTCCATCCCTCCCTTTTGCATCGTTATTGGAAAAGGCATCATTGTCTCCTTTTAATCTGCTTTACGTTGCAAAGAAACAGCAGTAAACAACAGAGTAACTATGTGTATTTTTTGTCCAATATATTTTTCTCTTTCTTTCGTCTCTTTTGTCCACTTTTTAAAAAAAAAAAATGTTGCTACAAATATGCACATTTCCAGGTAAACTGTACATACCCTTGATACATGTGCTGTAAGAGAAGTTGGCAGTTTGTTCAGTATCTTTGGTACTGTGTCCCTGGTACTGGGGTTTGACCAATATGGATCTCTGAAGGCTGATATGTGTGGCTGATATTAATATCTTTGACTGTGACAACTTTACTGCCAAAATACTCCCAGACATCTGTGTTTACCTTCACAGATTTATTCTCATCAGGGTGCAAGCTGTCATTCCTAGCAAACGTCGATTTTGTCAACTGAAGTGACAAATGTCGCTAGCATATTTTAGCAACTGTAGCTGGGTAGCTAATTAAAGCTAACTCCAGGAGACTCCTACTAATTTTCATGGTTCCAGGTAACCTGTTCTAAAGCAGGAGCCATGTGAAAAGATCTTATAGCTATAAACATGATATCATGCGAAAACTTGGCCAGGTTTGCTCTAGTTTAAATCTATCCAAACCAAATAAAGAGCAGGACTGGGCCACTACGTTAGCTTAAAGTCTGATATGGAAGCATCGTTGCTCCCACACAGTGAACATGCTGTCCTGAGCGGCGCTCTTTGTCGTGTAACCTGTAACCTCAGCAAGGTGTTATGTAGCTTTGATACGCTCCTTGGCTTCAGTAACGTGAGGTTACTACTGCTGGTTGTACGAGCTGGGCATGCTCACTTTAGCATTTTAGAGCAGACAAACATGCTGTTTAATCCATTCCTTTGGTTATTGTATTTTTCTTTTTTTTTGTTAGCATGTGGAAAAATATCCATGCCTAGTTATGTTTGCTAAGCTATGATCGGACAGTCAAGGCTGTCTCAAGGATGCAGGCTTATGCAAAGAACTAGATACAGCGTTGGAAGCAGGGCCCTGTTTGTTGCTATGAAAGAAGCCGAAAACGTTTGACTTCTCGGGTGTAAAATTATCCAGATCTTCCATATTGCTGGACCCACTGTGCTTAGCCCTGTGCTTGAATAGGGATCAAATAATTTAATCATACAGCTCTTCTAGACTGGATCAGATTTTGACAGTAAAACGAGGCATTTCGCTGGGGTTGAGACCAATGACTGTATATGAAGATGGACAACGCGTCTCCATTTCCTCCTGTTGTACAAAAACGAGGCCAAAATATCCTAGACATGGCTGCTGCCATCTTGGGCTTGTGACTTTATTTGGAGTCAGTCTGCACCAGGCCCCCAGGAAAGCCACTCGGCTTTGCAGCAAATTTTTCCTAGTGGCCACTCATGGTATTGCAGCAAAAACATCCCCTGCGGCCGAAAGTTATTTTCCCCATAGACCACCATTATAACAGAGATGTTTGTAAAGCTGTTAACAGGACACCTCAAAGTCAAATATGAATCTTTCTGTTATGTATTTTTGAGCCATAGTAGTTTTATATTTTTTTTAAAACTTTCCTCAAGTCAAGAAAAGTGAATTAAAAATCTGTGATGTCATTACAATGTAAAGCCTATGAGACAAGCTGTTACTCAGGGGCGGGGCCCGCAGGAGGAACACTACTGCCCATATTCAGTGGGCAGCATACTGCAGTAGTAAACTCAAAGGCTAGAAAACTTTTTTGGTGTATGCGCCTTGGCTTCCGGTTTCAAGTTATTATTAAAATGTATGGTCTGCACAGTAGTCATCTCCGCTGTATTGAGTTCAGCTGTCAATCATGACGTCACACCGGTTTCTTATAGCATCAAATAACTAATTAAAACCAAATTTATCAGAAATATGGACACTTGAGGGGTCACAGAGTATGGTTATGACGCTCAAAAACATGTATCCACTGATTTACAAATGTCTTTTTCACACTGTAATTCTATGGGAAAAGGTCTTTTGGGCCCAATGGCATCACATGATGGACCCGGAAGTACAAACTGGCCAGCTCTTTCCAGGGGCTTGGGCTGCCTGAAAGGGGTATTCTGTGATACATACTGCAAAGGTCTTGAGTGCAGAGTTACTCTACAAGACACACAACCTAACAATTAAATGAATAAATAAAATTCAGAAATGAAATGTTTCAAAGATCCACTGCAGATTATAATGGCTGAATGTACATGTCGTAATGGAAGAACCTGTTTAGTGGATAATAACAGGACACAGCTATTTTCAAAAGAGGAAAGTTTGAATTGATCATTTAAATCAACCAAACTTTGCAAAATGTTGCCTTAACTTTTTAAATGAACTATTGACGGCCTCATTAGTTTGAATTGGCATTGACCCAATGACATATCAGAGCCATAGTACTTGCAGTAGCTCATCAGAAGCCCTCGGTTCAGCCAGGCAAAGACAGACCATTGTTTTAAATAGCACTGCTCTGAATGTCCGCTGTAGGTTGTCTGTGATTGAGTAATGAGTGCACAATCAAATTCAGGAGACGCAGAGGGCAGAGGAAGTTCAAACTTTAACTGAGTTTCTGAGATTCTGCATCTTTCTGTGACTTATTTCCCCAGCTAAGTACTTCTGAGTAGCAAGTTATATTTTTTTGACAGAAAGGGTTTACACTTGATGGTGAATTGAAATGACTCAGAGTTAAAATCCCCCTAAAATATTAGCACACGGAGTTACTTTAGTTTCTCTCTCATCTCTCTCTGTCTCTGTCAGTGATTCATCTTTTACAAGTTAAGTGAAAAATTTCCCTGCTGCTCTCCACCTGGTTACAACTGACAGCCGTAGCTAAATCCCACCCACACATCTCGCACTAAATTACCAGTAATCAATCTGTTATTTGTTATCACCTTTATCCTGATACTCCGAGCTTCATTTTCTCTTGACAGTCGGCACTAAACTGTGATTGACAAACTTCAGGAGTGGACCTGAGACGTCGCTGCCCGCACACATTACTCAGACGTTAACTCTGCAGCTCGCCAAGGTGTACGTTAGTGTGTAATAGGCGCTATTAATAAAGCCAAGCCATGCGTGACTCGACTTTCTCTCTGCAGCCGCCTCTCATGGCTGACTCCTTACCGGGGATTCAGTTGTGTGAGTTTGGATCAGTCTAATCACATTTGTTTAATTAAGCACAGCTAATAGACTCTCCAGGAGATAGGGTGTCTCACTGTGACGGCGGCGCTGCATTGAGATGCATGTCAAACACAGCGGCCTGGTATCACTGCGGCTCCCATGGCTCTGTAGTTGTTGACATGCCCGACATCCAACCATGTTTGAGAGCCTGACACAAACAAGCTGGAGGTCAAGTGTTGAAGGTTACAGATGGTAGAACTGATGGAGGTCAGTGTCTAACATGACATTTCCTTTGTAGTAGTCGTAGTGTGCAGCTGACTTTGTCCCACCTCAGACATGCTCTTCCCTCCCTCTACGTTGCCATGACAGAAAGAGTTGAGTGTCCTTTGCATGCAGGAAGCATCTCTCTTCAAGTAAATAATCTTTGTTTACATAAAAGAAATGTCTGCTTTAATGATTCAACATATTGCCACTTCATGAAACCCTTCAGCTTAGCAGTTCTTAACACCTGTTGTCTGGTTGCTCCTCTTCATACTTGAAATTTAATGTTTCATCAGAAGCAGTTTGTTTGAAATTAACTGCAAATTCACACCAGACGCGTGACGTCAGCTGCACATAAACACCACTGAATCGTTCGTCCATTTAATCCACACTAACCTCTGGTACAGCGTCATTATCTTCACAACAGCTGTGGACAAACTAACATTAGAAATTCAGTGGACAAAAACAATTTCCAAGTCGGCTTCACGAGAAACGTACAAGAGGAAAGCAGCCTTGTTTATATTTCTTGTTACATTTATTTTATTTTTTCCTGCTTATCATAGCTCCACATGCCCACAGTGACACCAGAAAGCTCACAGTGACACTGGATAACTTGATAAATCAATACATAGTTAATGTGTTCAGAATATATAGACAGTGGGACATTTGGGTGATCTGAGTGGCTACCTTTGGAGATAACTCTTCACTAAGTGCCCACCAGAAACAAACTGGTAATTTGGTAGTAGGTGCATTTCTATCCATGTCTTTCTATGTGCATTTTCAAATTGGCACATAAACAATCAGAGTAGAAACACCAAAAATTCATGGGAAAAAAAATCTTTCTAAGCTTGGGGGAGTTGAAAATTGGTGCATCAATAAATGTTAAATGTGACAATGGAAAAAGATTCAGTAAGAAAAAACAAAGATGACTAACAGCCATGATGTCCTGTCACTGCACAGACCTCTGCAAGCTTTCGTCGTCGTCTCTGAATGGCTTCAAACGCACTTAACTACGCACACAGGACCATTACCTGAACTCACCCAAGTAGAATAGTAATAGTAATACCAGTTGTTCAAAAGGTGTTTTGCAATTGTTCTACTTGCCCAAGGATTCTGAAGCTTCATTAGTCTGAGTAAAATATCCCATTAGATAGAAAGCCCACTTCTCCAACAGCCCATTACCCCAAAAACAACACCCGCTGTCCGAAGTCCTTTCTCTCCCTAAAATACACACTCCCTGCAGTTACTTTCAGTTTCCCTGTGGCATTTGAGCCACTGACCCCGAGTGTTTGTACCAACTCTTTGCAGCGTTTCTCAGCAGTGTTTGAGCCACCAAACACAAGTGTTTTTCACCAACTTGTCCCTGTGTCTCAGCAAATTTTGTGCCACCAAATGTGCATGTTTTAAGCCAAAACATGGTCTTGTTCTAACCATAGCCAAACCACACATAAACACAACATTGCTGACAAATATAACTTATCCATGGTTTACAGACATGTACAGTGTGAACATTTTTTTCTGGCGATTGGCTTGTCTAACTGGAGGGAGTGTGTTTTCTCAGAAAAACTGGACTTCAGAGCAATGGGCCTTTGTTTCTGTGAGAACAACATTTTCAGATTAACGGAGCATTGGAAGTTTGGACTGTCCAGACAATGGGCAGTCACCGCTTAAAACTCTGCTTCCATTGTCCGGTGTTTTCTCTGTCATTACACATTCAGTGCTTCGTTTGAGATTTTACTGCCGTTCTTTTGATTACATCATCTTGTTGTGCCCTCTTCTGCAGTGGCCCCTGACTGGAGAATTTGCGCCACCTAATGCTTATCTCGATGAGCCAACTCCAAATATTCACATTACAGTAGTTGATAGAAAACCGCATAAACTCGCATTTTCTTTTGCCGCTTTTCTGAAAATTTGTTTAGAAATTTGCGCTACTCTAAGGATGTATATCTGTTGTGTAAGATGTACGAAGGATGGATAAAAACATGGCAGGCACAGAAATGTATTCATTTGGTTGGAATTAGATGCAGGTCAAGAGGTCACGGTCATAAAACATCAGACTGTCATCCTGAGAAAAACAACAGCATCAGTCATTTGTCGTGCTCTGAAGCCACATATATTGACGGTGAAATGAAAAAGCTCTCTAGTGGTCAGGAGCAAAGGAGGAGGAAGTCAATTGATGCAACATTAGCCCTTTTTAGAAAGGAGTTGTGCAAATTTGCAGGAAAGCCCGATCAGTCTTTTTTCAGCATTAGCAGTATAAAAACAAAATCGGGGAAGGCGGAAAATTGCCGCCTACCTACTTTTGTTCATACAGAATGCGCCTTTTTCGGGGCAGTGGGGTCGTGAGCAAGTAACAAAGCATGTGGTTCAGCGTGCGACGTAAACAGTGATGTCGGAGGGAAGCTGTGGCTAGTCACGCGGCGATTCTCTCTCGGCCCGTTCATTACCGTCCTCGTCATCAGACGGTTAATGGCCTCTTTGTTTACGAGGACAAGGAGGGCGCGCAATTCCTTGTCTCCCCAGTTGCTCATCTTTACAGTGTCTGTCAGGTTTGCGTTTCCCTCTTGCTACTAGCTGCTTGCTCATTCCTGCTATCAGCTGTTTCCTGTTTATCCACCACCAGTGGCGCCCACGTTGTGGAAGGCAGCCTCAGTCTATTTAAACTGAAAGGGTTCCACCAATATGTCTACCCTACGAGGTGGAAAATTGGGCACCTCGGATAAACTCGCCAATCTGGCTCTGTGTGTATAAACGCTCGGAGCTGGCCGGCAAATCGGCCCAACATTGGCGGAAAATCTGGCAGTGTAAAAGGAGCTATGAAAGTGCCAAAAACTGCAGTTCCTTGAATGGCCACTTGAGGCTGGCTTCAAAAGCCAGTCAATCCCCCATAGTCCCCCGCGCTTTCCAGCAGAAATAAACATGTTTACAGCCTGGTTAAAAAAAACAGTTATAGTCTGTATAGCTAATATCCTCCTTACCGACAACTTTACAGGAGATACATTTTTTATAACTCACCCGTTTGCATTTTATTAAGGCTTAAAGTTACAAATAATTAAGGGCAAATACCAAAATACCAAAAACCCAAAGTGGCAACAACCAAAATGCTAAACTCAGGGGTGACTACATGGTTGGAGGACAACTTTGATGGATGAATAAATCATCAGACTTTATCACTGTAGAAGGGCGTGTGTTTCACGTTACCTACAAAATTGGTTTCTTTTAACCGTGACCATAATTGTTCCCCAACTATCCAAACGGCAATTTGTCATTTTATTTGGAGGACTTGTTCAGAGTAACATGACTGTAGTTAAGAGAAATCATTACATTAAGGGAAGAATTGCTGCCCGAGAATTAACCAAGCGAGAAAAATCAATTAAAATTAAATATGAGGGGTGCTGTTGCGGCCCACTATGGCAAAAGTTGATACATATCATCAAAATTAAAACTGTCTCACAGTTTACTTAATTTCCCTCCTGGGGATCAATAAATCCCACAAATATAATAAAGTCTTTACACCATGTGACACAAATTCACATGCAGGTTTCACCAGACCCTCAGCGAAATGATCCATGTTGATCCACCTGATTGTAGGATTTGTGATCAGGTGAAGAATCTAAAGACACCACAGTTTAATGAATGGTCTAATTAACAGGAAATTGTAGGATGAGACGTGACAGCACGGCCCTCACAGTTTGATTGACAGGTGATCTCTGGTGAGTGTGTTTTAGTATACCTGAAGAATGTAACCAGCAACTTTCCACTCACAGAGTCCTCCAACATCTGGGCAGCTGCCACCCGTGTTCAGCCGATGCTCTCCACATGCAGTAATGTACTAAGTGACATTAAGCTGCCACAGCTGATGGGAGAGTTCACACCAGACAGTAATTACACTTCTGGGCTGTTTTCTTTTGCCCAGCTGACTGACATCCCATTAACAGCTGGAGGCGTGTGCGCTTTGGAGGCGCCGCTGTGGGTCAGCTTTTATTGTTCTGATTGGCTCTCATCTCCACTGTCCTCCTTGGCAGCACGCAAATGAGGATTAATAGTGTTTCATTTGAGAGGTGGAGTACTTCTCTTTCAAAAACTCAAAGGGGTGCAGAGTAGAAAAGCGAGGAGGAAAAAGGCAGAGAAATCCACACTTCCATTTCAGTTTCTGCTGAGGTGATCAGAGGGGGAAAAAAAATCAGAAAATCCAGTGCTTACTCCGGATAAAGCCAGTAGACAAGTGTTAGTCTCCTCAGGAATCCTTGTTAATCTTTAAAAGGTGAGCAATTATAAAAGAGCTACTGAAGAAAGTTGCAAAGGCTAACCACAAAACCAGAGCAAAAAAAAGTGGCTGAGCATTCCAGATTTAGACGAGACGTCTGTCTTTTAGCTCTTGGGCATCTTTCTGAGACAAATTACTTTCAGTAGTCAATAGCCTGTAATTAAAATATACCCACTTGATGGAGAGGCAACAGTGTCTCTCTATTTAGTTATGGGTTGGAAAGATTAATTCTGGGGTGTATAACCCTTGTAATTTTCCAAGTGCTGTTTATTGTTTTCAGAGAAAAGGAAAAGTGTAGACGATTGAAATGTCTCAGCTCAAGGTCTGCTTTGATTTGTTTACACTTCACACACATTTGGTTCTCTTTTTTTGTGCGCTACACGTGCCCTCTTTATGCTTCAGCAGCATAGATGCACATTATCAATTTGCATTAACGTTTTGGAACACGTCCACAGCTCCCACACGTCGCCGCCGCACTAATAATCTTCTCTGTGTTTGAATGCGGAGGTCAGGGTTCGCTGCTTTTCAATCTGGAGAATCCTAAATATTGGCCGGATGACAACATGTTAAAACTCAAAGTATGTAAAGTGTCTCATAGAGAAGGAGGTCATCATTAGCTGCCCTCCTCTCCTCTTCTCCCAGTCTACTCTCTCTCAGATGAGACTCAGCGGTCCCCCTTGTGGCCAAAGCGATAACTGCAGCACATGTGGGCTTTCGGAGACAGCAACATGAATTGTTGGATAAAACACAGGCTGCATTGAAATCACCAGCTGTTGTCCGTAATGATGAAAACATCCCTAACTTAGCATGAATTTATAATTATGCAGAAAGCAAATTTGAATCTCTTTACTGGAACTTTTCAATTCCCATTCAATCTCCCAGGAGAGAGCTGGTGTGAATCATATGCAGAGATTTTGTGTGTGTGTGCGCGCGTGTGTGTGTGTGAGGGTGTGTGATTTTTTTTCTCACTCTTTTTTTTTTTTTTTTTTTTTTAAATGCAGATCTTAGATGCTTCATAATGAAACTTTTGTGGAGTCCCCAAACCACAACAAATGAACTTTTCTGAGAAGTATTTGTACGTATCAGCTTACGATAAGGGCACCGGTCCTGCTGGATCCTCTCTGAGAAAAAAAACTCACTGTGGACAATCAGAAATATTTCCTGGATTTCTTTTTTTTTTTTCAGACTTTTCTTATCAACCTGTTCTTCTGCTCTCATTTTCTGTTTTCTTGTGTTGATTGCTGATTCTATTTTCAATGGGATGTGTAAATTAAGTGTAAATGTAAATGGATCAGTGTGTTATTTATGCTAAACCCAGTAAGTGAAACACACTCGCGTTGTAAGTAAACAGCTGCATTACCTGTGGGCTCCTGCACACCTGCTAGTGCAGAGCAGTTAGCCTGTGTGCAGATGCAAACTGTCAATCATTTTCACACTCACACACACACACACACATGCATGCACCCACACAAACAAATGCACAACATGTGAGTATAAATGTGTGCAAGGGCGCACACAAGGGAAAAAAACAGACATGACACAAATAAAAATGTGCAGTCAAACTACAATATGTAATGCACACACACATTACAGGCTCATATGTGCAGGAGCTGCTCACACACACATGATAAAATCAAACAGAATAGGTGAAGGGGAAATGTTCATTCATGCATACGTTGTTTTTCTGATTTGAAAACCTATTATATGAGACATTAATGTGTAACATATTGAGGTGTGATGGCAGGGACCACCATGGAGTTTACTGTTGCATGTTCTTCATTAAGACTATTTAATTTAATTTACCACTCTCTGCAACTTTAGATTTTTTCCCTTCTAATTTCAGACTTTGGCAAGAAAAAAATGCGACATATATTCTGTATTTTCACACAGCAGTCAATACAGTTACAGCTGAAAATCAATGGAAATACCACAAATGCATTTAGACACTGTGAGGGCGAAAATAAAAGCTTTTTTTCCTCCCGTTATCTGTCACTGTCCTCTGTGCCTCGGCTGATTCTGCTGCAGGCTGTGTTCTTAAAGATGTCCAAGAAAAGAGGAAAAAAATCAAATTATTCTGCTCTCCACGTAAAATTTAACAAATTTGCATTCCTTATGCGTAGATTTTTATTTTTATTTCATAGGCCCGCCGTAGGATTCTTAAATATGATGGAGAGGCTGTATGTGTGTGTGTGCTTGTGTGTGTGATGGCCGGAGTTAAACTAAGTTGCACCAGGAAAAAAAAGCAACAGCTTGCATTGATAAAAATAAAAGCGAGTCTGGTTCAATAATGATGCATTAAAAATGTTCACTGCCGGAAAGTCAGAATAATAATTATTTCCCACTAAAAGCCTTGTTTAAATTGGAGAAATTAATGGAAAAAATAGCTGTCGGCAAACACAGCAAGGGAACAGACTGCAGTATTAGTGCCTTTCTCTCAACAAGCATTGTTCAAACTTAATTATTCTTGAAAACTTTTTTTAGTGTTTCTTGCGCACTTCAAACAAACCATCTCATTTTAATAAACAGCTATTTATGTCTGTTGGAGACTATAGACTATACCGGGGCTGCATGGTTTCATATTCCGCTCAGGTGTGCGGGGAGCAAAGCTGGCAGGTTGCCCTCCGCTGTTAAAACAACAGGCTCTGACTCTATACGGAACAAAACGCACGCCGCTGCGCGCAATCGACTATTTACCAGACTTTTTCCCCCCTTCTACTTCTTCTTCTTGACATGCAAACATGTGGCGTGTAAATATGAAAATGAATGAGTGTGAGAGCTCTCCTGGCACTGACTTCTCTCTCTCTCTTTCTTCCTCTCTCTCTCTCTCTGTCTCTTTCTCTCTCTCAGTGTCCCCGGAGAGCAGCGCGTCGGAGAGGAGCGGCTGTAAAAACCAAAGTGGGGCAATGAGACAAGCTGCGCCACAGCTGGCAAATCATCGATTTGAGCATCAGAAACGGGGAGGGGCGGTTCGTTTACCTGCCACCCTCTCAAAGCAGCCCTCCTCACATGCCGCTACTCTCCTCTCCTCTACTTCACCTCCGCTGCCCGCAGCGCACGGTTGCTCACATTTCTGCGCTCCATCCGCCGTGTGCGCTCCCCCAACTTCAACCTCCGCCAGCGCGGTTTCTACAAGACGACCCCTCCCGCCCTCCCCCTCTTCATCCAGAGGACTTTTGACTTTTTTTAAAAAGCAGTTTTTTCCTCCCATACAGCAGTTGCGTATTTTTGGATCTCTCGCCGTGGAGCAGTGACAAGAGGTTGCTCAACTTTTGATGGAAAACAAGAGGTCGGGCGACTGCTGACTTTAAAGGTATGGTCCCACTGTGCGCACCGCTTGTCCTCATTGATCTGTCTCTGCTGTCATTCTTTCACCTGCATCTTTACGGTGTCTCTGCACATAATTTAAACCACATTCATTTTATTGCATGACTCGTAAAAATAAGGTGCATCTCCTCGGAACTAGAAGGATAAATGACTCGGTTCAAAATGAATTAAAAGCTATTTACAGAACCTATCTTCCAAATCACTTAAAACCCACACAGACCAACAGTGACTGCTTGGATTTAATATTTCATAAAGAAGGAGAAACATACAGCATGTCATGCTTAATGGTAAATATAAATGTACGCGTTTAGAACTTTTTTTGGGCCATGTAATTTTAAATGTGCAGAAACAGGCCTGTGTCATTTCTGCACGAATAAGCAAAGCACTCGTGATATTCGCGGGGTTAAGTACATCCATCTCCTCTAATTCATTTAACAACTTATTCAGCGCGCAGCACAGGAGCAAGAAGTGATGCTGCCATCCATCGCTGCTCCTGACCTGATGATTTTAGGAATCTTTTGTGGTAAATAAAGTTGCGTGGAGTTGTTATTCCTTCCTCCAATTATAGAACTTAAACTTTATTTTTTATTTGTATTTTATTCATCTTGTTTGTCAGGACTTGGTTTATAATTTACCTTCTTTTTTTTACTCACCATAATGAAGTGTGTGTTGTTACCAAAGCGCTGACATGTCTATTAGAAATGCTGAAGCTATTGCAGCCCAACTGCCCATCTACTTTTACTACTTTTTATTAGGCCATTAGAGCCACTTCATTTATTCTCCCCATATACTTACTATTTAATTACGTGTCAACTTGCTTCAACACTTTTATTGCTGTAGCATGAGGCACTTTGTGTAACTCTTGAAAACACACTGCACTACCTGAGCCCAACAAGGTAAAAAAAAAACAACCTCAGAGGGAAACAAACAGTTAATGAATTTATTGCTTTCTTTCTGCATGACTTGGTGTGCGGCAGTCAGATAGATGTGATGATACAGAGATGGTGTAGTAATGCTGCTTGGTCTGCCTTGTGGCTTTTTGTCACAGTGCTGATAAAGTAATTTCAGGTACAACCAGACCTGGGTGTTTGTGCATGTGTGTGTGTGTGTGTGTGTGTGTTTGAGAGCGAGATACAGAGCAGTTATGAGAAGATGTGTTGCCATCTTAAAAGTGCGTGGGCACTGATGTTCTGTGGTTTACAGGTTTTTAAAGGTTTTACTCTCTGCTGCTCCTTCAGAAAATAGCTGACATTTCACACACCAGCATGGCCAGTGGCTTTCACTCACATTATTCATATGCAGATATCAGCACAAACACACCACCCAACACAGACTAGAGTGTGTATTGTTGGTATGATCTGTCATAAAGATTGTATTTGTTCATGTAGCCACAATGCACTGTGGGTATGATCATAAAGTGCAGAGAAATCCACAATAAGAAGTTTGCATTTAATCAGAAACTTGATCAGGTAAAGAAAGGGCAGCCATCCAGAAATAACCTTCAGCCTCCAGTGTCACCGCTTGTTTATTGTCTTGCTGTTGTTGTCGGGTTTGTTCGCTCACATGCGATCACCAGGTCAAGCGTGGCATCTCTGAATGGGAAAAAAAAAAACAGGTTATGGCACAACACCGGTGAGTTCGCTCCTTTTATCTCTGCAGATCTGTGGCAGTTCAAGGTGCTGTGGCTTATCTGGTCAGTGCCTTCGACAGCAATGACACACAGCCCTTTTCCTGTCTCAGGCTGCCATGTATCACTTCTTGTAAAAAGTCCTCAGACAAGACGAAAGCCTCAACTGCAGCCTGCGAACGTTGAATCAAAACTTCTCGGTTTTACTCCTCGCCTCCGAGTCTTCATTAGAATCACCTTTTTTTTATCAGTTTGCGGTTGTTAAAAGTGGCACACGTACACACACAGGCACAAAAAAAAAAAATCTCAATTACATACCCACAGCAGTGTGTCTGTCTGTTTGGCAAAAATGTCTCCACATAAACTTGTTTGGCAGGAATGATAAGAATCAGAGTGCGAGGATGGCGGCGGCGCTGCATACGACTGCCAGGTCACACACATCCAGCAGTAAAGCCTAAACATCTGTCGTAGCTTATTAGTGTGTAATTAATTCCTTTGAATGTGTTCTGTGGCGTTCGCAGCTCTTACAATAACCCCGCTGTGATTTACAATTAGGGAGAGATCTCGGAAAACACCTAAGCGTTTCCACCTTTTTACCTTTCTTCTTCTAACATACAGGGTGTTACGCTCACATTTTTTTTCCCCCCTCAAAGCTGAGTTTTGTTTTCATTACAACTAATCGAAACTAGTGCACGCTGCATTTACTGTACTGTAGTAGTGTAAGGGCAGGAAATCAGCTTGGAAGGTTCACAACCAGTAAGGGATCTCTTTGCCTTTTAAATCCCACTGACACTTTTGCACCTTCTTTTATTGTCACGTCAGGTTGTCAGGTCAGTGGTGGCAAGCTCTGTTTGTCACCAGTTAAACCTTGTACCCCTCCAGTGTCGACCAGATAAGTACAACACAGCGGCTGCATGTCGCCGAGCTCTCACTCAGTGTCAGGTTAACGGACGCTGAGGAGCAGGTTGTCAGATGAGAGCGAGAGATGACAAAGTTCGCCCTGTGACCCCGAGAGACCAATTAGTCTGTACGTTGGAGAGTTGTGATGTCTCTTGTTGTGTTTGCTGCACGGTCTGCTCTGAGATGATGCTAAGAATGCTTCATCACTTCGATTTAAAACAGAATTACGCTCTGAATCATCAGTTTTGCTGCTTACAGGGAAGTAAAAACATCCAGGGAAAGTGTCGCCACGCTGAAAAAGACATGTCTGTATGTTTGTAACACCGTCTTTGTGTTGTTTCTTTGAATTCCCGCAGCAAAAAGATGCAGATTATTAAAACCCCCACACTGTTGGGTGTTTGCTGGGAGTTTAGAGCTGGGCTGTGCCTCACTTTGCTGAGACTGATATCTCGGCTAAAACCATTAATCGTCTTTCTTTACCACCTCGATAATTATCTCTGTAGCAAAATAACAGCTCAGCAAACAGTGAAATTATACCTGTGGTAGGGAGCAGAGTAAATACCTGTTTAGCTGCCAGCAAATGTATTTATTAGACTGTCGCCAGTAAATAAGAGGCCTGTCTCGTTTTTTAATGTGTGGCTCTTTGGGGATTCCACCCCTCCACACGCCACCCATCCCTCCTCTGTATGAAATAGCTCTGTTATGATTGCTAATAGAGGAGAAAGATAACAATGATTCCCAGCTTTTTTTTTTTTTTTGGTGACATGTTGGGGCTAGTTTAGCAAAAGAAAAAGGTTGGTGTGTTAATAGGGACTGCTGCATTCCAGGGCTCCAAAAATGTAAGAAAGCCCCCCCTCCGACAGCTACAGACATACCACCCTGGATGAGTGCTTAGTGTGTGATTCGGGAGTTACAGCTCATTTTGTCATTATGTGGAAAGTTCTTTATAAAATTGAAAAAGAGGAGGGGGGGAGCAGGGGGGTTATGTTGTCCCAGCATGTTTGACTGCATTTATTTTGGCATATGCTTTGCATACTGTTGATCCAGATTCCTTGGCTTAGTGATAAAAGCGTCACATTGTTTTTGGGTCCTGACAATCAGCCCCGTTCGTCGAATGGGTTGGCGTGTCCTCCCCGGGAGATAAAAAAACCCAAAGTCCGTCATGTCGGTTTTGTCACGCTTTTACAAAATGACAGCCCTCCTTATGTTAGATTTTTTTGTTGTTGTTGTTCTCCTTGTTATTTAGCGTGCTTCATGCTACCATGGCAAATATAATTTAAGCAAGCATATACGTCTAAGTTTGCACGATTCAAATCACATTATTACAGGTCTCATCGTATGTTTGTGGGGTTTTTTTTCCTGAGAGGAAAAAAAAACTCATTGTCTTTTATTCCGATGCTTGTCTTTATCCAATCTGTGTAGGTTTTTCTGAATCCTTTGTTCAGAGAAAAAAAAAAAGAGCGATTTAGAGGAAAGCGCATCCCGCTAAGATCAGGTTGTTAATACCCACCCACATACTCCAATGAAACAATTTCAACAGATACTGTATTCTGTCTGTCTCACACACACACACACACACACACACACACACACCCTTGCCTTATCAACTGTTTTGTTCGTCACAGGATGGATGATGCATCCTTTGACAAGGGATTAAATATGCAAAGAAAAATATGTAGATAAAGAGCCACATCCTTAAGTCTGCACCTCTTCTTCAATACTTCTGCCTAAGCCTCGATATTACGAGCCGCTCTCCCCACATGCTCACATCCCATCACTCCTTTCATCTCAGCGTAGCACCACTTCTCGCACACTGAGGCGAGTAACACCATCCCGTCACCTGCCTTCATTTCTTTTAACACTCCCAAGAACTCCCCACAAGGCCGCAGTGCTGTGCCCTTCACCGCCTCTCCCCCCCAGCTCAGGAAAAACCCAGCAGGATGTAGCAACCTTTATCATCTCTTCAGTCTGTCCTCTCTCAGTACCACAAATCCATCTTCAGTATCTCCTTCTCACACACACAAACACTCCTGTTTTTACATCTCTGTCAGTTGTTTATTTGTTGCGATCCACGAGGCAGAAATTAGAGTTTTAATTATTCGGACATGTGATGACCAGAGTCCAGCGAGCAGTGACAGAAAAGTCATTTATTTAAAACCGGCCCTGCCTCTGTTGCCCGTTGATTGTTCTGTGACTGATTGGTTTTGTAATTTGATAAAGAGAGCAAGAAAGGGAGGGGGTGATAAACAAGGTGGCGAAGGGTCCTCTTGGCGAGGCGTGCAGTTTTGAATCTCTAATATAGATTCCTTAGAGAAAGACTGACACAGGCCTGAAGTGACCTGGCTCGCTGTTAATTACAGTCGATGCTGAGCTGATGACACCGCAGCCAGCTGCAGGTTCACGGTTCAGGCTGAGGTCCGGACCCTGAGGGCCTTGTTCGACACAACGCCGGCGCTCACTCGCCGGCTCCGAGCGGATGTACATGTGTCTGTGTGGCATGCATCTGCGTGGGAGTTGCATTGTGTACAGTGCACACCACACATCGTAAGGGTGGGTGTCGAGAGTGGAGAGTGACGATGTGAGAACAAGGGCGGCGGTTGTCTTTTATACATCAGTGAGGGGACAAAAAAAACCCATCCTGATGTTCACCTTCCACGGCGGGCGGCGCAGAGACCCATCGAGGCCAACTGGCGTTAGGCCTTCCTGTCAGCAGACCTGAGCTGGAGACCACTTGCTCCGCTTCTATTTCTGTCTACTTCATGTGATTATAAAACAATTAAGCACTTAGGAGTCGACTCTCAGTTCATTACATCCCCCTTGTTCTTTCTTTCTCTCTTTTCTCCCTCCTCCCACACCGGAGCGCGGACATATGAGAAATGCAGAAATCACCTTATTTCACTAGTAATTGAAAGCCACACTGGCTGTATGAGAGGCTAATGGAAAACACGAAACTAATTTGATTTGGAGGATATGTTCATTATGGAATATTTAGTCTATCTGTGCTTACCTCGTAACAACTGATTAAGCAATTTTTCATGGTCCTCAGATGTCTTACGAGGGAACATTAATAAACCGCCTCAATCCTGAACCCTATTTAGAAGCGAACCTACTGTAGACTGTTTTTGTGCAACAGTTGCGCAGAGATCAGATGTTTAGAAGAAAAGTGTCACAAACAACTGCGTTTCTGAGAAGACACAGTGATGACGCATTATGCTTGTAAGTAGCTGTCAGATATCAGATCTGTCCATATTGTTATTCTTTTGTAAAAAAAGAAATATATTTTGTGTTAGAAGCACGTGTGCTGGTTTAGTTTGGAGTCTGTGGCACATTTTTTAAGCTCATTTCACCACATAATGACCTACAAATGCCAACGGCACTGAACAATTTCTTTGTTCCAAAACTCAAAACTTCCTTTTGTGTCAGTTCAGTCATGATGAAAAATGAAATTGGTAATTGTTAGAACCTAAAGCACTATCAGCGCTTTTGTTTAGACAACAGATTGATTTAATTTTTCGTCACTTTTACTACTCTTTTAACCGCTTGTTGGTTGCACAGCATCTACTGTACACCACCCTCATTTTCCTTTTTTTTTTTTTTCCATTGTACGTGTCATCTTCTGTCTCGCTGAGGTTCATCTGCGCACCCACACTGATGCAGGCGTGTTTTGACACGTTCCCAGACAGATTATTAAATCCTTTGCAGCCTCTAATAATACTATTATGTTTATGTGTGTGTTTTTTATTGTGGGAGACACTTGCAGAAAGAGCTCAAAGTCAGACCAGTGACAGCGTTTACCCCCATGCTGTTCGCTCAGACTGGATGCGCAGACTAATTTGTATTAGTGATCCAAATAATCGTATTAATGCCCATTAGAAGCATCACAAGTGGCGAGCATGAAGACATCACAACACCTACGTACTGTACGTGATGGCGCTGGCTTCGCCTGACACACTAAATAAAGACGCTTTTCAATGTTGAGCCAACAGAGATACATTTTCTTATTTGCCCCCTTTGTGTGTTGACTGTCGGCGTCCTTTTAAAGAAACAGGCATAATATTTAATTCCTCCTGAGACATAAACATGTGGTTTAAAAAGCAGCAGGCCAGATGTGATGGTTATGATAAGTGTGTTATGGTGAAAACATGCAGTACCTGTGGTAATACACACAGAGAAGGTGAAATGGATCTGCGGTGTAATGCTATGACTCCTGACATTTAGATATGTTGCAATTTAGCATCCAGTCTGTCATGTTTCTCATGTCATTTTTCATGTTTTCTGTACAAACGTAGCCAACAAAATCTTGCCTGAACAATTACGTACTGTATCTCCCCGACACAAAGGCGCACAGGCTTGTGAAAACCCACCTTGAACAGAGCTAAATCTGCATTCAGCACGTGATTATAACAGCACACGGCTAGTATTTTTAAACAGGCTTTCTGTGTTTCAAAACCCATTTTTCCCCTCTTTTCTGTGTGATACAAAACGGTATATGTTAATTGATAATCAGCAGTGTTGATTCAGTGGTGCATTCAGTGCAAATCTGTGCCCTTCTGGATGTCAGAGGGTTTTCACAGCCACGTCGGTGCCAACCTAGCTGGCAGTGCCGGCACCTGTTGGCGGTGCCAAGGCCTGGCAGGGGTTATCGATGCTCTCTGATGGTGCCCGACAATCACAGTGGAAATGACTGCGGCTGCTTGCGTCATGCCAGATAGAAAAGAGCATTTGCCGACAATGGCTTGCTTTCACCGTCGCTCCTATTTTCCGAACGCTGCTAACTGTGGCCAAGGAAAAAAAAAAACAACAACAAAAAAAAAAGAGGGGAAAAAAACACCAAAGAGAGAAACGGGAGCTGCAGTGAACATCATGTAAAACATGTCAACGTGGAAAACATGTCAACATGCAGAATGTTGTGCAGCGATGCCGTGCAGGTCTAGGTGATGCAAAGTGATCTGCTGAGGAGAAGGTTTGGATGTGTGTGTATGTGTGTGTGTTGGGGAGGGGGCTGCAGCCTGTCTGTGTAATTCATGTTAGGACATATCACAGTGACACCAATGAACCAGAACAGCAGGTACAATCTAAAATGCTGCACAAACAAAATATTCCATGATATTCATTATTTCTAAATAAAACACGATAAAAAATGTGGCTGCAGGACGTCATCCTCTTTAATGCACGTAGCAAACAGCTTAAGATAGACAGTAACTTCAGTATGATTCATTTATGAATTTTTATTTTCATGTCTTCACTGACTTCGTGGAAATCTTCACATTTTTCAGCAGCTGAATAATATCTCACGTTGGAGTGAATCTCTGAAAATATAGTAATTACTCCACAGTTTGGGTCCTTTATTCAGACACATAGCAGAGCCATTTAACCACACTGCACACCGCAGCTGTGTTTAGTACACAGTGTTGGCAGCTCACTGAAACCCCGAGAATGGTTAAGATAAGAATTGATCACTGAATCTGTGCAGCAGGCTCTGCTCGTGGATTCAAACATGTCGGGGTCTTGTGCGAGCAGTTTCAACAACTCTTCTATTTCCTGTTAAAAAACCACAGACGTGGGACCCTTTTAAGTGCAGCCGCCCCCTCAAAACTTACAGTTCGTGCTAACTAGGTGTCAATATAGCAAGACATTGTTCCATCTCGGGTCCGAAAGGTGAGTTTCACATGGTATTTTTCCGTTAAAAGCTTCTCCGCTGGCCTTCTGCTGTGAATTCCTAATGCAACCCTTTTTGGACACAAATGTATTTTGAAATGAGCTAACTTTTGACCTCACATGGGTGGGTGGAACAATGATTTGGTCTCACAGTAAGGCAATGAGTTAGATGTGTACTGTTTCTACTGTGTAGCGATACAACACACCATCACTTCTTCCGTCACTGGCTCATTTGATGTGTACTAGTTTCAGCCTTCTGCTGGAGGACTCCAGTATGTTTTCCCCTAAAACTGAGCTGTAAACACCGTGTGTAAATCTGAATGATTTTCTTCACAGTTGTCCCGCAGAGTTTTTCCAACTGTCGTCGTCACCTGACGGTGGTTACTGTCAAGCTAAGCTGAGAAGCTCACGTCTGTGCTGTTGCATTGTTTTGAAACAACAGCTTTGTGTGAGACGATGTACCGTCACTGTATTTATGCTCTCACACAGAGCGAGTTTATGAGCCCTGCAAAGATTTATTAGCAAGCACGTTGTGTTGTGTAGCATTTCACATGCACCTGACCTCCACAGTCGGCTCACAACCTCTGGCTTTGTTGCCGAGATAGGTGTACGCACTTCCTGTTTTTTGTTGGTTTCCTGTTTTTGTTCTTACACAACCTGGACAGACATGCATTTTTCTTTGATGTGGATATTGGCCAGATGAGTCGGATCACATCGCCCCACCTTGCTCCGTTGCAGAAAACAAAAGCTTGATGTTCAATCTGTGGCACAACAGTCATGAATTAATGAGAATTTCTTTTGCGTTCACCCCACATACTATTTATACATCAGCATATTTCATGTGTGTGTAAAAAAGCATTTCCCCTGTGGTCTTGACAATGAACTTTACCTCACATACTCACCTCTCTGGCTCTTCATAGAAGCTAAAGATGGAAATACATCTCCACCTCAAACTAGCAGAAAGCATCGGTGCATTTACTGTCACCTGCGTGTGAGTGTGTGTGTGTGTGTGTGTGTGTGTGTGTGTGTGTGTGTGTGTGTGTGTCCACAAGATATTAGTCTGGCCTTTGCTCATAAAGTCAGAGTGAAACCGTTATTATTAGGCCACCTTAAGGTTAGGTACAAACGCCATATCAGGCCTTTATTGACAATATCAACAGAGATTACCTTGTCTGATATTTTTGCAGTTCGCTCCGGAGCAACAAAGCCCGCCAGCAGGGAAAGGTTCATGAAATAATTACAAAATAATGACAATAGCTCGCACATCAACTCGAGAAAAACCTTCCAGCTTGCTATTGTTTGCGGAGATTGTGCCGCTCTCCAGCCTCGCATGTTCCTCCTTTTCCTTTCTTACCTCGATGCAGTTCTTCCTCCACTTTGACAGTTCAGGGTTTTGTTGACAATATCAACAGAGATTAGCTTGTCTAATATTTTGGTGTAATCCAGTTTGACATAATACAGCATGACCGCTTACGGAGGTAAAGTTTGTGAGAAAATAGATGATAACAAAAGCTAAATGTTGAGATGGGAAACGTCTGCTGAACAGTACACATACATGTGGTGTTAAGACATCCCACCGAAATTCACTTTTTAGGTGGTAAAATATTTTTTGCAAACTCTAAAGTGCTGGCAAACAGACCTAAATGATATGACAATAAAGGGAAAAATATACTTTATTTTTTCTTTGTTTTATGATTGTATCAGAATATGTGTATTTTACCATATTTACAATGCAATAACAAAATATCAGTATGAGTAATCCTTCCAGTTTGACAGTGAATGCACCGCAGATGTAGCCTTTCTACTTTCTAAGGCTGCTGTAAATATTTATTTGTGTGATTTATTGCCATGATTTGGTCTTTTAGTCATCCACTATATCAGAATATATGTATTTTACTGTATCTACAATGCAATAACTAAATATAAGTCTGGTTAATCCTCGCAATTTGACAGTGAATGCACCGCAGATGTAGCCTTTATACTTTTTAAGGCTGTTGTACATGTGCATATTTGTGTGAATTATTGACATGATTTGGACTTTTAAGCGTCAAAGTTGTAAATTAATACCTACTTAAACATGGAGATATTTAGTTTTTGTGCTGTAGGCCTTGTCTAGGAGTGGTGTTATATAGTTTGCCATTTTAATAACCTACTTTTTAGGCTTTTGCTTTGTGATTTCTGATATCAGTTCATAGTTTATATGATAAGAAGGAAGTCTTGATGAAATTCTTAGTAGTTTAAAGATGTAAAACACTTTAGATGTGTTCTTATTGCACATGCACAATAAAAGAAACGATTTTTTTAAAGAGATTATTTAAGTTACAGCAGGTTTAGTGTTGGGAGGATACAGTAAGGTGCATTCAGGTGCAGTCAGAATTGACTGGAGTTCAAATAGTTTATCTTACACTTTGCTATTTCCGACCACATTACTTGCATTAGAATATTACATAAAATAAAAACTATTTATTGCTTAAAAGTAAAAGAAAAAAAAACATTCAAGGTGTGTGTGTGTGCGTGCGCGCGCGAGCATCTGTGTGTTACCCGGTAATAAATGCAGGACCGCCTCACTCTAATCAAGCTGATTAAAAATTCCTGCGCGCACAGCCGGAAATCGCACCACCGTTCCTCCTCGCTGTGTGTGTGTATGTGCGTGTGTGTGCATGCATGTGTGTTTATGTGTGTCCACTTTCTCCACTTTTATCCGTCTCCACCAGGACTTTTCGGCCTGAGATGCGCAGGAATCATGTGTTTTTTCTGTCACCATTATTATAACAATAAAGGGGATTATTTCTCTCCTCCTCACACACACTCTCCACCCCACACACACTCACACACTCACACACACACACACACACACATACATCCCCCTCCTATCTTCTATTTTTTTTCCTACATTTTTTTTACCCCCTCTGCCACGCCATTTGAAATGAGGAGGAGAAAGGGAAAGCACAAGCAGCGGCAGCACCAGCAGCGAGGAGAGGAGAGGGGGGAGTGATGAGTCAATACAACTAATAATTTAATGGGGACAGAGAGGGAGAGACGGAGTGAGAGGGGGAGAGACAGAGAGGGAGATAGAAAGAAAGAGGAGCTCCGTCCGGACGCCAATCCCCAACCAACAGGACACCTCCTACTATTACTATCGCAGGAAGCTCTCTTATGCATCCACAGCAAGCCTTATTTATGCTCGACATCGGAAAGTAAACGGCACTTTTTGACCCCCCTCTCTGCTTGTTTTATTTGGCGAACCTGTTCCGACTGTCCGCATATCGTCTCCACATCGCCTCCAACGCGATAGCAAGATCACACTGTCGGTTATTATTATTTTGCTCTGTCTCAGTCAGCCGGTGAAACCAACCCAGCTCAGCCGACGTTCAGCTATTTTTGTGTAGGTTACCAGTCCCTCTCTGTTCGTGAACATACACAACGAGGGTTTATTAGGTCTCGGCGGCGGTTATTATCATTACAACTGTGTCCGAGGTGCTTTGCTTTCCACTGTTCGCCTGCTAACTGTACTGTTCGGCTGCCCGCCCGCCGATACATTTGGATGTTGTGGTGCGAACTAAAGCAGAAGTCGCCTTCACTTGTAACCGATGGACGCGGCTAACCGCTCACTTTGTGGCTAAATGTCGCCGGTTGTAACGGTTTCGGTTGCCGTTTTCTCCCTCCACTTGGACGGAATAAGCTAACGGACACCAAACGCGCACACACACACATATACACCACACACACACGCACACACTGCTTACCAATGTTCGCCTATCACGGTCCATCTCGACCTCGTCGTCTCTCGCGCAGACCCGGGTTGTTGTTTTTTCGCACCGCCTGCCAGTCCTCCGCCAAGAAGAGCCGGAGAAAGCGGCTTTTTACACACTAATTTTTTTTTTTTTTTAATTTCTGTTGCTGTCATGCACACGTAAAGCCAGAGAGAGATAACAACCCCCGGGAAGCAGGAGTTGTTTTGGGTGTCTTTTCTTTTTTCTTTTCTACCCTGGCCAAACTTGAAGAAGACGTGTTTTCCAGGCGGTGTTATATGCTCCTCAGTGCTCAAGTGCTGCGGTTCAGGTTGGTGTGGAAGATTTGTCACTTTCAACTTGTCCTCTCCTCCTTTACTCCCTCCTTTAAGGGGTAATGTGTCCATTTAAACTACTGCTCCTGTGTTTTTTTCTGTGTGTGTGTTTTAAGGTCATTTAAAAATCCTGACCTGGATCCGGACTGTATCCGGGTCTGGATTCCTTTGGCCCCTTATTTATGGGGAATTAGTTGCCTCATTGCATGTTATGAATGGGGGAGTTCATGATCTTTAGCGTGGGGGTGGATGATTTTGCCCTTTTCGCTCTTTGACAACAGCATTCCAGTTCATGTTCATCAACCTGCATGCATAATCACACTCAATTACTTTTGCGTTGCAGTTTAATACATGGACACGTTTTTTATTCACACCGATCACATGTTAAAGTTTGTGTGAATTGTCAGCTCCAGCCTCAATCAATAGCTTTGTCTCTGCACTAAAGCACCTGTGGTTGAAGCTCCTCCATCTCTCCTTCCTCTCTGCATCTCCCTCGTCTTCAACTTTTGATGATTGTCCTCATGAGTCAGCAACTGTCTGTTTTCAAGTTTCCAGACGCTGCCTCTTCCTCCCATTCCGAAGTTGTAAACTTATTGCTTTCCATGAATATACCTCTGCGCTTGCAAAATCTAAAAATAAAGTTCACACCTGTAAAGTCGTGTAAGTGTGTGTGTGTGTTTGTGTGTGTGTGTGTGTGTCTGTCACAGCAAAATGACGTTGCGGCCTTTCGCCTCTCTTCCCCTCCGAGCTGCGTCATGAATGTGAAGCCACACGAAGTGACTCAGAAACCGAATTACGTTAGTTTCCCCTCTCTGCGTGCGCCGCAGCAGAACCTTGTTCCTTGAACTGCACTGTACTCATTCAAGTGGAATCTCCCAGCAAATTAATGTGTTTGCACTAAAACCGGGGCTTGTTTGCCCCCTCTCGCATGGGAATCTCTAGTGGGACACCCATACATAATACATGTGTTGAAAAATGGGAACATTACAGCGGCACGAAAACGTCACAGAGGCCCGAGTCATCACAACTGAAGCGAATTGACAGTTATTGCCGTAATGGGTCTGTTCTCTGAGGTTTCAATTACTTAAAGAGCATTTTTTTTGCTCTATAAAAATGTCCCGTCTCATCTTCACGTCAGTGATATCAACACAAAAGATTTTGTGTTCCTCGCTCCCCCCGTGTCACATTTCAGCTGCTTCTTTTATGCCATGCACATATCTCCGCTGACAGCTGAATCATTCTGTGTGTGCGTGCGTGTGTCTCCCCAGGTGATAGTGAGCAGAGGTGCTGAGAATGATGGACCATCTCAGCGAGGCGTGTTTGGGCAAGGAGAACTCTGACCTGGTCAACAGCATGGCAGAGACCAAGGCCCCGCCGGCCAAGCTGCCCCGTCTGGAGCAGAACGGCAGCCCCCTGGGCCGGGCCAGGCTGGGCAGCACCGGGGCCAAACTAGCCGGGGTCCCGTACAAACCCACCGGCCACCTGCTGAAGACCTGCCACAAAAGAGGTAGGACGGAGAGAGTGTGTGCATGTGTGTGTGTGTGTGTGTGTGTGTGTAAGTGGGGGCTGGGCGAGCACTGAAACGATTAGTTGATTAATGGTTTAGTGGATCAAGAGAAAATTAATCCACGACAGTTTTGTTTGATTTAATATTTGTCATTCAGTTACTTGCTGCTTTCAGCATCACTAATGTGAAGAGTTACTGATTATCTCCATTTCATGTGATTGTAAATTTTTGGGTGTCGGATTGTTAATTGGATAAAAAGTCAATTTGAAGATCCTGGAAAAACTGAGAGAGGCACCTCACACTATTTCTGATCAAGCTGAAACGATGAGCTGATGAATTGATCAGTTGATCGAAACATTTTTCAAGCAGACACTGAAACATTTTGCTTCTCAAGTGTGAAGAGTTGCTGCTTTCCTTTGTCTTACGTGACATAAAACTGAATAATTTCAGGTTTGAACTGTTTGAACAATTTGGACATATTGCTTCCAGCTTTGGGAAACTGTCACAAACATGTTTCACTATTTTCTGACATTTTATAAACTATTAATCAATTAATCGAGAAAATAATCAGCAGATGAAAATAATATTAGTTGTAACTCTAATTTATGCCATCTCATAGACTAAACGATTGTTTATTTAATTGAATAGCTGACAAATAATCAATAAAGGCACAGACTGTACAAACTAATCATGAAACTAATGTAGTTAAATTAACTTTCCATGTGCATGTGTGCGCGAGTAACAGAAGAATAAAGCGTGTAAATAGAGGTGCGCTATTTAAATGCAGTTTAAAAAGCCCCCCTCCCACACACACCACCTTCCACCCACCACCACCCCCTGCATGCTCTCCAAAACTCTTAAACCTTTTTACAATGCGTCTTTAGTCATCTCAGCACACACACACACACACACACACACACACACACACACACTGCACACACTCCCACTTATTTGCCCAGACAATAGCTAATAGAAGAGCACTGTGAGAATTATTCTTGTGTCGTGTTGCATAGCGCTGTGTCACCGCTCCCCTCTCCAACCGCAGCCCTCCTGCTCCGACATTTGTTTATTAAGGGAAAGTTTCAGTCCTTTAAGAGCCATTCTTGTTTAAAGGGAGCCTTTACTTTGAGATTATGACATAGCTTTTTAATATAACCGGTGTCGTCTCGTGAAAAACGCGGCGGGCAAAGCTTTCCAAAATATGAACCTTTTTATGATTATGTTTTGTTGTTGTTGGGTTTTTTGTTTTTTTGTTTTTTTTTTAGTGGGCTGGGAATGGGTTTAAAACCTGCAGGTTCGGAGTTGTAATAGCACTTGGCAGCTAAGGCTCGTCTGTTTGTTTGTTTGGCTGGTTGGTTCTCTTTAGGCAAGAGGGACTCAGGAACTCTTGGAATGTGGCTGTGTGAGTGTCCTCGGATGGGCCGTTTCTCTTATTTGCGCCTTTAATCTACGTGTCGCCCTCCAGCTGAGAGAGCCTAATTTTTCACCTTCATCATCTCTGCTTCTCTTGGCCTCCTACCACGTTTGTTCCTCCAAGCCTCCTCTTCGCTCTCCCCTCCTCTCCCCCTTCCCTCTCGTTGTCTTTCTCTGAGTTTCTTCCTGGGCAAAGGGTGAAGCGGCTGAGGGAGGCGGGCGGTCTGCCGCGGAGGCTTCGCAGAGGGCCCACAGTGGGCATTGTGTCCGAGCCCGAAACAATATTTACCGCAGCCCTCTCTGGGCTCCCTGGAAACAAAGCCAGTATTGATCCCCCAAATGAACCTACACAGCAGTCTTTATTGTTAGATCTTTATCTATTAAAATCAGGGGAGGAGAAAAGCAGCTCTTTCAGCACATTCCCTGGCATCTGTCGGCTTATTGATTGTTTTGCCAGAGCTGCGTGCATCTTCTGGAATGCCTGGGATTGGAAAATATTAGAATGTGAATCACTTTAATCAGCAAGGACAATAAATGTACAGAAGTGTGTTGAGGTGATAGTAGAGTGGAGACGTACTGAGAAAATAGAGCAACAGGGCACCTCATAAACACTGTAGGTTTTACATGGTACAGTAAGCTATAGAAACTCTTCATTAACACTTTGACAAAATTTTGATCTTCTGCTGTTTTCATTCAAACAGACTTCAAAAAGCCAAGTCGTCTCCATGCTCTTAAACTTCCTTGAATTTCAGGGATGTTATTTTAGAAAAAAAAAATGGCATATTGGATGATATTTGCACAGTGGGTCTCTTGAACATTCGGCAGTCTTTGGACAAGGATTGCTCATTCCACCTAACAGCAGAGCCACTGTTGACACAGACTAGTAAACCTCAGGGCGCAGAGGTGGTTCGGGATTTGAAGCACTGCATCATGGGAAGATGATTTTGGGTTGGCAGGCAGAAGGAGGGGCCGATGAGATACCAGAACCTCGATAGTGAATAAACAGTTAATCATGCCAAAAGAAGCAGCCCAGTTGCCAGAAGAAAATGTTGGCATTGTGCGTTTCTGCAAAGCACAAATAGGTTACATTTGCTCGTTTTTATATCAGTGTTTCTTCAGTGATGTAGTTTGTGAGTTGACTTTGTCATCTTGAGGTGGAGGGGCCGGCCTGCCAAGCCACACACCACTGTGCAAGACCAAAAGCGGTTGTTTTTTAACCCAGACATAGTGGCATGAATAGTGGTTTCTTTTTACTGAGACATTGCGGCTTTTTCTGCCCAACAAACGTGCCATTTTAACCCAAAGCATAATCTTTTCCTTACCATAACCAAGTTTTTTTTTGTGCTTAGACCTAATCACACATTTACTACAGCAGTGTTGAAACATAAAGTTTTGATGTGTCCGCTACAGTGTGCAAATTTAACATACCTGTGGTTTGCAAGAAATGTGCGATGTCCAGTTTTTTGTGGCGATTGGATTCAAAGGACTCGTACAGGTTGAAGGTTTTTTGTGGCTGCCTCACACTGAGATACTTCTTTCTATAATATATATATATATATATATATATATATATATATATTAGCTTATTAAACTCACTCAACCCATAGTGCAACATCTCTGTAATATTATGTCATCATCTTAAAACGTGGAAGATGAACCTCAGACTGCAGGAAGGAATCCTCCAGCAGTTGATATAAAAAAACCCTCTTAAATTGGGATTACAGATGGAAAAAGCACCTTTGAAAAACTCAGGGAGAAGATCATAGAGATTACATGACAAAGGAGAGTATTTCTGTTAAAAAAAATAGCAGCTTCTGAAATTGTGCAGGTTTTTGTGCACTTAAGGAATGTTTGATTCCCCACGTTGATGTGAGAGTTTGGCATTGAGACAGAGAGGTGAGGGTTGAGATAGAAATTGCCCCATAAAAGATGAAAAATGCCTTTACGGTCCAAACTCACGCTTTAGTTAATTTCTGTGCAGAACTTCCACTCAGCAGCAATCTAATCACTCACTCATAATCCCTTGACACTCAACCTCGGTGTAACTTAATCGTCAGTGCTAAATATTAATCTCGTCCCTCCGCAAACACGCTGAATCCTGAAGGTCAAAGTTTGCATGTGAAGAAATGTGAACCCTTTCGGTTCTTACTTGCGTCTCTGTGTCTCGGTGTCCTCAGGCAACATGCTGCCTGTGTTCTGCGTGGTCGAGCACTACGAGAATCCCATGGATTTTGACAGCAAGGAGGAGCACGCCGAGTTCGTCCTGGTACGCAAGGACATGCTCTTCAACCAGCTCATCGAGATGGCCCTGCTGTCGCTGGGCTACTCCCACAGCTCAGCGGCCCAGGCCAAAGGTAACGTCACTCATTGACTCTCATCACCATCTCTTCATTTCCTTCTCTGCTCTGATACTTTTTATTTTTCTCTTTTTTCCCCCTGCTTTATCTCTCTAATGCTCATTAACATCTTCGCCACAGCGTTTTCTGACATGCTGTTACTTTTGCACACACTCAAGCACGCACTCGTTTATGCCTCGCTCACACATGCTACACACACTCTGTGACCATAATAGCCTACCGCCAGCAGATCTGAAGCCACAGTAACACATCCTGACACTGATCCCAGACAGGAGATGCTCAAGTCTGGCAGGGGTCACACACACATACACACACACACATTCCCACACAGATGTATGCTTGTTCACACAGAGTCTAAAAGCGCAGGCTTACACACATACACACACACTCATACTGTATATATTTATATACACATACACTCAATGACTCAGTGGGTGGGAGGGGCAGGTGGAGGAAAGGGTCTGCTAATTGCACTTGAGCACACGCAGGCCGAGGGTGGCTGTTTCAAGGTGCCTCTTAGCATGCTCTTTTATTATAGCCTGTCCATCACACTTATGTGCACACACACACTCACACACACACATATCCTAGTCCACCTCTCCCATAAGCTTACTACCTGCTGTGTGGGCTGCTACTTTTTAGGGCAGTCTCATGAGAAATTCCAACACGGTTGTTGTGATTTCAGTAACAAATAAAGTGTATGAAGAGTGTTTATGGCACTAAAATGCCTCTGGAGTGGCTACATGTGGCTTGATACACACTGTGCATGTGATACTGTTTTAAAATACACCTACTCTTTGTAGTTATGCAGCTCAGCGTCAGTGAGCTAAGATGCTAAAATGAACTTTGTACTCTCTTCTTTTCTATGTTTGCACTTGAGTCCATTTATATGCTTTTGTGTGTCCCATTTACCAATGTTCACGTGTGCACGCACATGTGCATGTTGCATTTCCAGGTATGATTCAGGTGGGGAAGTGGAACCCCGTCCCCCTGTCATACGTGACAGACGCACCGGACGCTACAGTGGCTGACATGCTGCAGGACGTCTACCACGTGGTCACGCTTAAGATCCAGCTGCACAGGTAAGAAACACACAGTCATGTTTCCCTTTAAAGTATGTGCTAGAAACTGACACAATTGCGCGCACACACGTGCATCAATCCAAAATGTGCGTAGGTGTTCATGCAACTTTTTTTTACCTGCCCACCGCCCACAGAAGTGCAGTGTTGTGACCTAAAGTACACATGCACACATGCTTTAATACACACAGAGGAACCAGTTGTACCTATTAGTCGTTGCTTCCAACACTCACAGATAGCATGTATGCCCAGAGGCATGTGCCAATCTGCTGATGCCCTCTGCATGTTTGATACTGAGAATAGCTCTATTACTCACACACACACACACACAACAGACTGACCTTTCCCAGGAAATGTGAAAAACCCATTTGAATACTGAAAACCTCCTCGCCTAATGGTGCTAAAGAAACAGAGATTGGTTTATTTGTCAATTTAAGCGTAAAGCGATGGGAACACTGATACCACGCTAACAATTTAGCTTCTCTGTGATGAGTGATCAAGTAGATTTATCTCTTGTAGCTGCTCTGCATTTAACTGGTAAGTGATGTTAACTAATGTGCAGATAGCACGGGCAGTTTTGCATCGGAGATTGGTGAGATGATATATGGTAGCAACAGTTTTTGAATCCAAGCACTACTTTAGCTCTTTTCATAAAAAAATTAATCAAATGAATGTAGTGGGCAACTGGAGACTGCGCACAGCTAAAAATGACTCTGCGGCAGCAGATGAATACACGCTTGTTCACCTGAAATAGTTCCATAAATAAACCTTGCTGCATCGGCTATTTTAAGTGAAATATATTTCTTCTGAATCTACATCGCATATCATAAAAAAAAGAGACGACTTCTTACACTGAGTTCTGGTAGCTGTCTTGTGCCATCACTCACCATATTGTATGCTAAATGCTACTCTGTAGGAGTGAAGCTTCGTTGTATTTATACACACAGCATACGAGCATTTATAGACATGGACGCAAACAGGCTCATATGTGCTCATAGGCACAGAAACACACACACACACACACACACACACACACAAACAGCCGAGTGGCACTGGTGTGGAGGCTTGTGCCAGCTGCTGTTCCGACTCCTTCTCTTCCTCGCTCTTCCTCTCTCTCCCCTCTCCTTCTGTGTCTCCCCCCACCACCACCACCACCGCCATCGCCACCACCCACCAACGAAGCACTCACTCACACACACTGACTGATGTGAACACGTCCACCAGCCAGAACACAGAAGGTTGTGTTTATTTCCGGCATGCTAGCCTTGAATGCATGGATAGCTGTCTTTCTCCACTACCCCCTTTTCCTCCTCTCCCTCCTTCCCTCCTCTTGTTCACTTCCTTCTCCCCAGAGGCTTTCTAGCTGCTGGAGCAGTTTAAGGTGTTCTGGAAAATCCATTGTTTGTGTGTTAGCGAGTGTGTGCGAGGCTGTGTGTTTTCTCACAAGCAGATGTTAGCCTCGACCGTTGCACGCATCCCTTTTCTATTCCCGTTATCTCCTCGCTCGTAACGTTTCCCAACACACCAGCAGACAGATTTATGGACACAAGCACACAATGTCTCATGCACTTGTACACTCATCACCCCTCGCTCAATCGCTCATCTCTCTCACTCGTCAAGTATCAGGGCAGGTTTAACGAAAAGTCATTCGGCGATACACGTCAAACACGTCAAACATATGTCTTGCACACGTGAAGTGTTTATTCAGAACAAACTGGGTGCTCTCACTGGCGCTCAGTACAGTTTCTCCACACTCCCACCCACCTTGTAAATATATTTCTCATTTTCAGAAACCCAGAAATCAGAGTGTTTCTCAGGTAGAGCTGAATCCCCGCGGCACACGACTCTAGCACCAGCTAACGTCAAAGCCAATCTATTTGATATATAAATCTATTTTGATTTTGCTGCATATTGTTGTCAGTATTGTTATTGTTTTGTATTTGTTTTTCCCCCCCTTCTCTCTCCCCTCCCCACCATCCCTTCACCTCACCCCTCCTCCACACCCCACACCCCCCACCCCCCTGCCCCGACTGCCGCAGAAATCTAGCCAGTAACACCTTAAATTGTTTCGCCGAGCACAACGAGCCAGGAAGGTAGAAGTAACACGAAATAATAGTCGCCACATGCAGCTGATGTATAATTCATGCATCAATCCAGCAGATGTGTTGTATAAAGTAATTAACTAATCAGAACAATCAGGAGAGAGAGAAAGAGAGAGAGGGAAAGAGAGGGAGAATATGAAAGAGGGGGAGAGAGCGCGAGGCAGGCAGAGAGAGAGAGAGAGACAGAGCAATCTCCAGATGCATCTGCTTGATGCGCCAAATGAAATCTGTCTGTCTTGGAGGGGCGCTTGCAGCAGGAAAAAAAAAAAAAAAGAGCGGGAGCCCGTGTGTTCAGCTCTCTTTCTCTCTGGTTTCCTCTCTCTGTCTCTGTCTGTCTGATTGTTTCAGTGATTTGGTCATTTCATCAATAAATACAGTATTTTAAACAGGCCTGGACTGAGACTGCAACCCTGCTTTAAACCTCCGTTCTGGGCAAAGTGATTTGTTTTAAATATGATTGGTCCAGTGGCAGAAAATATATTAAAGAGCACCTTTCATACAAGAAATGCAGCACAAAGTAGGGGTGGGCGATGGCCCTCAAATTATATCATGATATTTCAGGGTATTTTTGCAATAACGATATTCTTGACGACATGACAAATAAATAAAAAAAATAAATAAATCTATTATTAATTTGATAAAATAGAATTGCAACAAAATAAGTGATATAGTTTTATAGTTTGCCAAAATTTGTCAAAAATGATCTCTCATTTCTTCAGTTTGTTAACAACAACAGTAACTCAGGATGAGACTCAGATTCTGTATACAACATTAATAGTTCAGCTAAATAAAATCTACCACAAATTACGCATTTAAACAGCTCCAAAAACAAAAAATGTCCCCTGGGATCTATATATATAAATCAACAGGTGATTTCCTTCTTTTAGTAAAATCCTAAATGATGGAGTTGTTTTTTTTCCACCTGGACCTTTATGTTCTGCCATTTCTCCTCTAATCATCACACTGTAACCTGTGACAGGCTGTTATGATACCACAACTATCACACATTCACATATAGGGAGGTTTTTTTCGAGCCACAAGCCACGGACTTCTCAGACTCTTTTAGTGACTTACTGCTCAGAGGGAACTCAGTCAGCGGCTCCTCTGGCAGCAGCACAGCGTCTCTCCTTCTCCTGTCTCGCCGTGCGCACACAGGAGTCGGTGTCATTGAGTGATTTTGTCATAAACCTTTGGTAATGTAAACCTACGTGATGTAGGTCGCTAAAAGAGTCTGAGAAGTCCGGGGCTGTTCATAAAACATTCAGGACGCGCACAGTTTGTTCCACACTACTGAAGCTGCTCCTCTTTTTGGAACCACCACGGGGCCGCAATAATTTCGCTTTCAGCCTTGCTTGTTGTTGCCGTGGGTAACAGTATGACGTCAATATGTCAACAAGCCAAAATATCGCGAGTATCATGATATGAATTTTTTATATGATGTTAAAAATTATACCAGTGTTATCGTGAACAAGATGATACACCCTTAGCACAAAGTGCTTCACATGAAAATAGACATAATGGACATAAAACAGACAAACAAGGCAGCATTTAAAAAAGATTAAAACATGGATTAACTGATTCATAAAATCATAGAGTTGTAAAACTATAAATCATAAAATCAAGTAAGATTTTAAAAGAGTCGCAGCAGCGTGAAGCGTAAATATAAAGAGTTTCAGAACTGTATCAGAAAGTCAGCGCAAGTTAAAGGCAAAAGTGAACAGATGCGTTTTAGCTTTCTTTTAAAACTATTTATCGAGCTAGCTCCCGCGATATCTATAGGTAGTGCGTTCCATAGCTTTGGAACAAGACATTGTAAGATGCTATTTTGCCCTCTGTTAGTTTGGGATTGACTGTTTTCTGACAAGAAATAAACCATTAATGGACCTTATAGAAAAAAAATGAAAGGGTTAATCTGTTTTATATGTATATATATCCTTTATTTAGACAGGTTAAAGCCAAGAGTGACCTACAAGTTACAACAAGGCAAACAGACGTATACAGATATATAGGGTAAAGAACAAATATGATGTGGATGGAAGTTCTAAAGTGATTTAGGAACAATCACATCAACTAAAAGAGCTAATTTCTTGAACCTTTAAAAATTGAAATGTTTTATACATTTGGATTATGTAATTTGTTTTCCTTGAGCCAGTGTCAGGGGTCAGGCCAGATAGTGAAAAGAGTGTTGCAGTCTGGTGTTCAAGATGCTGCAGGATAACTTCCCTAAGTTGCCTCTCACACAGTTGTTTGGGTCAAATTTAATTCCAGATTTAAAGATTGGTGTTATTGCCCATTTGCTCCATATATCAGGGGGATTGTCAGCCTAAATCATTTTGATATTGTGTTGCTGATTTTGTAGCTTGTGTATTTTATCGTTTCACTCAAGATACCATCAGGGCTGCTGGCTTTCCTTTCTATCTTTGTCTCTTCTCCATCTGAATTGTTTCTCATGCTCTCTCCTCACCCCTCCTCTCCCTCTACATCCCTGTCTACCCCCTCCTCCCTCTCTCCTCTCCCTGTCTTACCTCCCCTGTCCCCCCTCCGTCCCACATCCCCATGTGTCTCCTCTCCTCTTTCTCTCTCTTTCTCTCCGCAGTTGTCCTAAGCTGGAGGACCTGCCGCCCGAGCAATGGAGCCACTCTACAGTAAGAAACGCCCTCAAGGAGTTACTCAAAGACATGAATCAGAGCTCTCTGGCTAAAGAATGTCCCTTATCACAGGTGCTGAAGCCCAGTCTGCTTATTTAAAAAAAAAAAAAAAAAAAAAAAAAAAGATTAACGCCCAATCTCAACCCCCTCCCCCCTGCTTCCATACTGCACAACAAAACAAACACCCCTATCTCCATCACCACTGTATTTTATCCTTTACTTATCAAATGCCCTGAGTTTGATCAAGTGGGAAAGAGAATCGGCATAGAAAATCCAAATCAATGGCTATTGTCATTTGTTTGCCGCATGATTTTTTTTGTTTTGTTTCTCTTGCCGCCCCCGACACACACACACACACACACAAACACACACACACAAACGCACACACATGCAACGGCAGCCAAAAAGCAGAGGTGTTGTTGAACGTATGGTTATTGTTAGATAAACATTGGCCCGAGCCCAGAACGATCTGGATTGCTTTTGTTCTTTTCCTCATTTAGTTAATTCTCAACATTTCATAGTATCAGGCTGGATGTACTGTACGTGCGTTCATATGTCAGGTGTTACACTCTGTGTTTTTTTGTCGGCTGGGAGGTTGGATAGAAAGCACTGGCGCAGATATTGTATTAACAGGCAGTGTAGTCAGTATATCATGGAGGCAGCTCTGGAGTGAATGGAATGAAACGGCAGTATATCTCTCACAAGGGCCAATAATGTGTGTGTGTGTGTGTCTGAGTTTGTGTGTCACAGCGGGAGGAGATATGTGGGCTTCTGTGTGTATTCGCTTGAGTGTGTTTGTGAAATGTATATCAACGTATGGGACGCGCATGTGAAAGTGTTATTTGTGTTTTGCATGCGTGTGTGTATTTAGATCCAAGCGTGTGCGTAGGTGCCTTCAGTATGAAGCCAGCTCTCCTCCCAGGCCACCGTATGGTCACCTGGAGACCCTCATTTGCGCTGTGAGCTTGTGTGTACGTGTGTGTGTGTGTGTGTGTGTGTGTGTGTGTGTGTGTTAGCGGCTGCTCTCAGTGTGTGTGTTTGTGTGTTTAGCCGGGCATGAGCAGTGCGCTGATGATGTAAAGAGTCCCTGGGTGGCGTTCAGGCGGAGCCCAGCCCGGTCTGGTAATCACCCTGTTTACGGTCCATATGTGAAGACGGCTCAGAAGAGAGCACACGCTAGCTCAGAGGATGTAACACACAGGCACACACGCACACACACTCTTCCTCAGACACACATTTGCTATTTTCAAATACGCACCAGTCTCAAATTAAACTGAAGATTGTTTTAGCTTTCCAGTGAGGATGAAAGAGCGTCCTGAAAATATCTTGAACAGAATCTGTTTCTTTCTGTCTTGTATGTGTTTTAACAGCCAATTTGTTTCTGAATTCAGATCTAAATGGCATTAAATGGTCTTATGTTTTACTGTCATGCAGAAAATATTGCCAGCCATTGTGGAGACGTGGTAGCTTCAGTCACTGCGAACACTTGAAGTATTTTTCCTCTTTCTATTCTCAATGACTTTGTTTACATGCACAAAATATTCAGTTCTTTGCCTTCATTCCAAAAAAGTCAGTATCTCTATTAAGATGTTAATATAGCTAATAAAAATGAGTATTACACTAATATTCCTGGTACATGCAGCCAATTAACATGCCCTAACATGTCATTTATTAAGTCAAAATATGTATCAAAATAGATATTTTCTCAAAGTCTTCAACGACCGCTTGAACTTAGCCTGCCTCTTTCATTCCTCCCACCACCTTCCTGAAAAGGATGGTGTTGTAATATTTATTTTAACCTGTTTATACCCAAGTCTTTATATATATGTATATAGATTGATAGATAGATATTTTTAAGATTATTTGTTGGAGCTTTTGCCTTTAATAGATAGGACAGTATCAAGTGTGGGAAGGCTGGAATTGAACCCAAGGCCGTTGTGGCAAGAGCATTGCCTTTATACATGGGACACCTGTCATAATATTTAATAATAATTGTGATAATAATAATACTATTTTATTTGTATAGCACTTATCAAGGTTACAAAGTGCTTTATAAAGTGCACAGAAATAAGACAATAAAACAATACAAAGGAAATAAAACACAAAAGTTACAAATCAGGCACTGTAACGGAAAGTTTTCCTATAAAAATATGTTTGAAGCAATCATTTAAAAACGGGTAATGTGTTAGCCAGCTTCATCTCCTCAGGCAGAATTCCAGAGCCTTGGGGCCTTGATGGCAAAAGCCCAGTCACCTTGAGTTACCAGCCTTTATTCAGGGACGACTAGTTAGGGTCGCCTTGAGGATCTCGGATGACGAATTGGAGCAGAGGCTCAGCTATATAACTCGCCGCTAAATCATGTTGAGCTTTACAAGTTTTAAAAAGAGCTTAAATCAATTCTGAAGGGAAGTGAGGCGAGAATTGGGGTATAGTAATAGTAATGGTAATAGCAGATGTGTCTGTCTTTCCAATCAGAAATGTGGGCTTTCTTTTTTCGCATGCGTCTCTACACCAGCCTTGTTGGCTAATTGGTTTTTGTACAATGCATCCATGACAACACGTAGAGCTGACTGTAAGGCATGAGGCCATGTGTCCCAAACTGCACGAAAAATCCCAATTTAGACGCATATTCCAAGTGTGCTGTACACATGTCCAAAGAAGGTTCCTAAAACAAGGATAATATTGGTTTATCCCATGTCTTAATCAATCGGAAAATGCTGCATTCAGGAAAAAAGGCCTAATTCAGAATATGCTGTTTAAATGACCTGTATCATATTCAAGGTATCGTATAGTGGAATATTAGTGTGCGTGTAAACATAGTCATTGTTGTGCGTCCTTACTAGGAAATTGTAGAGAGCAGAATTCAAAGAACGCTTGACTGTAGAAGGGAAACCAACTTTTAGTGGTGGCAGATTATTCATTGTATAGCCTACTATAAAAACTCAGTGCTTACTGTGGAGTGCAGATATCACTAAAAAAAAATCATATCTTTATTGCTTTTGAAATCTAACCCTTAATTTTTAAAACCTTTACTGTGTCTATTAGATTTTGGCTAAACATTGTTTTATTTATTAATTTTATTGCCATGTTAAGGCAGCAAACTTTAAATACTAATCCAGTTTTATATCTAATTTAAAGCCAAACTGGCAGCTTTGCTATGTGCACTCCATACGCTGATGATCTACATGTATCCTCCTTGTTCAAACATGGCTGCCATGATGGCGTTTGACATCTGTTACTCTGTGGGGTTTCATGTGGCTTGCTACACCCTTAGAGCGGTGGTTTGTCTCTCCTAAACCCAACTGGCTCAGTGGAGTGGTTGTCAGGATCGAGGGATGCACCCATGTTGCCTTGATATATGGACTGCCTGCCCTGTGACTGGTGATGTCACAGTGTAGTCTGATGTAAAGGTGAGAAGCAGGGGAGCACTTGGCCCTCCCTCTGAGGCTTCTGAGTTGAGCAGAAAAAGTGAAATGAGTGGGAGGAGAAAGGGGCGTTGCAGGAGGGAACAGAAGATTGGCACCTTTTTAGGATTAGTGTTTCCGTGATATTCTGCTGCGTAATCCTGAGACCGAAAAGAGAGGTTAACAGATGAGAGAATCACAGCAAGTGAGTGAAAGAGAATTAGCCACCTCTGAACAGAGCTCTGAAGAGAGATGGGGAGGAGGGGTGGTGGAGCAGGGAGGGGAGGGCGGCGGGGGGTTATTTTGTGAAATGCCGCTTTTGTCCGAAGTCTTGTCAAACATTTAGTTTGAATCTTTTGTAGCGGGGAGTCATGCTTTGTGTGTTTGGGCTACAAATGGCACGAGGAAGCTCTGTGAGAGAAAATGTATTCACTCACGCCCATTGTCATTCTGCAGGAGGAACTGATTCCAACCCGCACACGTATAAAGCAACCTTAAAGATTCACAGCTCGCAGAATCGTCGCCTAAATAAAACTTCTCCTGATTCTGCCTCAATCAGCCAATCAGGCTTATTATTTTTCTCTGAGGTTGCTACCAAGCTTAGCAACCCCCTTGCCCATGTTCACAGAAACTATGGCAACAAACGAGATCCCCTCCCCACCTCACCCCACTCTTTCCCATTGCCACCACCTCTTCTTGCCCACCCCCTGCTCACTCTCACTGGGCGGCCCCTGATGCACCAGCTGCTGCGTTGCGTAGCAGCAAATAGTCATCAAAATGCCATCTTTGCAGGCCTTCACCACCTCGGCAGCCATAGGCACAACCTGGTTGCCAGTGTACGTGTGTGCGTGTGTATATGTGCATATGTGTGTGTGTGTGTGTGGCTGAAGAGGGGAGGAAGGGGGGTGGGGTCATCCCAGTTGAGGTGGATATGTGCCATAATTGAGCTGTGTTAGATGTTGGCGAGAGACAAGGCACAGTGTTGCAAATGGGATGTGCTTTTCCCCCAGCTGATTCAAGACATCAGGCTAAGTTGGAATGTGTGTGTGCGCGCGTGTGCATGTGTGTGTGTTTAATTGTGTACGTGCATGTGTGTTAATCTGCATGTGTGCATTTGTGTAACTGCGCCATGTGTGTTTGTCTGCAGGGGTTGTACTTTGTGTGTGTGTTTGCATTTGCCAGTGTGTGCACCACACTCTAACGCTGGCAGCTGGGTGCCTACAGTACCTGCCTGCTGCACCGCTATTCTCTGACACACACACATACACACAACCCCCCCCCCCCCCTCCCCCACACACACACACACACACACACACACACACACACACACACACACACACACTCCTTCTCTCTCTTTCTCTCTCTCTTCCTGTCTCCCATGATGGGGAGTGGAGTAGATGTTGGGGACCGATAGTAGCCCAGTGCCACTTCCTGGTCTTGCTGATAAGCTCTCTGTGCTGCAGATGGCTATCACTTAAAGGATCCACACACATGCTCATGCACACACACACACACTTATGCACACTGGCACGCACACACACACACACACACACACACACCCAAGCTACCTGTTGACAAGCCCTAGCACAGCCCTCCTGCTGGCACCACAGTGGCAGCAGAGGCTCTGGTTATCTGCTTGATTTCACTTAGTGCGTATGCATGTGTGTGTGGCAGAGCAGTGGGGAGAGCGTGAGACAGAGAATAGGTGTGTGTGTGTGTGTGTGTGTGTGTATTGTTTCGTTCAGACATACACACTGGGCCCCCTGTGAGAGGTAGAGTGATGTATTGAGGGAGAGGGCTGATTAATGAGGAGCGTTTATTAGAACATCTGTGTCAAAGATGGCGGAGAAAGAGAGAGATAGAGAGAAAGATTGGGGGAGAGAGAGGAAGGCACACCGTCTTCTGCAGGTCTCTTGTTTGTTGCCTCGAGCCGCCTTAGCCCAGATATACTGTAAATAAAACATGGCAGGCTGGAGGAGAGGAGTTCATTATCCCACAGACTTAAAGGAGAACTCCTCTTACTTTAAATAAACGTTTCGTACATGGGTTTCTGGCTGGGGAGTTGGCTACCAGAACCAGGTTAAACTGGATTGTGTGGTTTGCTGCTCCACCAAGACAGTAAATCAAGAACAAAACCATTCGCTCTGATTTACGCTGGCTTATGCTTATCATAAGGAATAAACAGGAATAATCATTTTAAGACCATACAAGGTTGCAGTTGCTATTTCCTGATGCCAATATGGCATAAATTTCAAAAGAAGGAGCTGCTTCATGCATAAATGTATGACCCATTAAAAGGGCAATTCTGACTTCCTCACCCTAACCTGAACTCTATCAGGGCTCTCATTGAATGAAGGCTTTTCAGTGGATCTATTAAAGACTGCTTTGTTATACCATGCAAGCCCAAATGCAGACCTCTTCACCCTCCTGTTTTGCAGCGTGACAGCGTGGTACACCACAGTATGGTTTGTACAAATTCACTCCCAGCTGCTGAATGGGCGTAACAAAGTGCGACAGCATTTGACTGCCTGGTACGAGCAGGTATGGTGAGACTCACCGTGAGGGTCACTTCCATGATGGCGCTTTTTGCTACTTCTGTTGAAATGAAAAGAGCCGCGACATGTTAGTGGACTCTTCCTCAGCAGTTATTGCTGTTGATTGCTCTCAGTTGACTAAAAGGTGGCATCTAGCACAGTGTATAAAGTGGTGCGGGGATGACGGTTTTTTGTAGGTCAACCCGGAAATTTGCGTCGCCCTGGTTCCCGCAACAAAAGCCGATGGGATTTTTCCACTGGGATTTGGATGATTGCCAAAAATAACACCTGTGGCAAACAAAGTTTAAGATATTTATATTTTACATATGTATATATATGCACGCACTGCAGTCTTTAGGATAGCTCATGAATTAGCACCCCGCAGATGACGTTACATCTTCAACGTAGAGTTACGTAATTAGTATAAAGTTACGTTTCGGTTAGTTTTAGGAAAAGAGCCATGGTGACGACGTGCCTTAAAATGTGACGAAGTTCACTCAAAGTTCACATGGTACCAAACACTGTTGTCCTGGGCATTGTCCCAAGGGAAAGTCCCCGCTCCATTGTGCCTCCTTATGGACCACTCGGGACGGTTTCCTTCTTTATCCCCGTCAGTGCATTAGTCTTGTGATCACAGCCTTCCAAAATACACTGGTTATGCACTAACCATGGGTTATGGTTACGAATTACTGGCTCATCATTATGTGGGATATGTATGAATTTTGGTGCATTACATTTTGTAAGAAAACTTACGAACCATGCATGATGAGAACAGCCTGATAAATGAACACAGCTGTTGTGAATTTTGTGAAAAGCTAACATTAGCCTATAAACAAACTACACTACAGTCACATGACTTCAGTGTCGCCACCACAACAAAGCTGTAACGCCGTGATTGGCATGATGGGGTTCTGTAGTATCATTTAGCCATGTGTTAGCGACCGGCTTTTTTAAAGACAATCTCTTAAGCTTTTGTTAACCACAAAGCTTACTTCAGGCATTGAATAGGCATAAACCCATTCAGAAAACCCACTGACTCTGAGACGAGAGACCCGGAAAAATGCTTCCTTATTACCGTGTTCTAACACTCATTCCTGCCACACTCTATGTCTTTGGAGAACACTTGCTTTCTTAAATTTGCACAGTGTTACCAGCCATAAACATCCATGTTTTAACTGTATGTAGGAGGAGAAATAACTTGATTAAAATAGTTCTTAAAGCAAAGTTCAGCCTTGAGCATATCCCTCCCTGTTGCTATTTGATAATGTAAACTTGTGTCCATCTTGCTCCTGTTGGATCCTTCCATTAACTTTACTCACATTTGTGCCACAAAGTTTTGCGGTGTGTTGCAGTTGAACATCGGTGAGACCTCGTAGTAGTGTCTTTGCATACGGTGCATAGAGCTTTAATAGAGAGGTCATGAGTTCAGGGTTAGAGCGACCTCTCTGACAGCACAGCTGCTATCCTTTACCCTCCTTTTGTGCAGGATAGCTGGAGAACCAGAATCATCCTCTACCCGTTCATTGTGCTCGTGCCTCCATGCTGCTCTGCCAGAAGGTTCCCCCCGCCATCCTCCAAGCGCATATATTATAGAAAATGATAAAGATGGCATACCTGTAATTTGAAAACAGATGGTTTGGTTCTTTTGAATATTTATAACAATCAAAAACAATTTCTCCTGCACCAACCTCGCTATTCGCCCGGAGGCCGGCAAGGTGTTAAAACATTCATTTTAATGAAACTGGAAGGGAAAGGAAAATATCGCCTCTTTGTTTTTTCTGAGGCGGTTGAAGTGAATGTAGAGAGGGCAAGGAATCGACTGTAAAGGGGAGACGGGAGCACACGTGCTCTTAGAACGACACGCTCAGCGCGGCCTTCGGTCTGCTTGAAGTTGTTGTCTTCAACAGATTGTAGAAATAAAGAGCTGAAAAATAAAAGAGGTTTATCTGTTTACATCGGCCGACTCCCCAGATGCTGATATTGAATAAGTTGCTATCTTCTTTCCTTTTGAAGGTAAATATCTTTCCTGCCGTCTGCGCTTGATGTCAACAGACTCAGAACTCAGTTGACCTTATAATTTACCCACTCTGAAATGAAAAAAAAGAAAGACAAACTCAACGGCATTTGATAAAAAAGCAAAGATAAAGCCTTGCTTGATTTAATTTGTTTTACCTTGAGAAGGCGCGATCCAAAATTTTCTGCATGTCTGATACTTTTCAGTTGGCTTTTTTTTAGTGCTGGGTTTTACCGTGTCCCTATCTTTTATTTGTTTTGACAAGCTACAGTGTTACTGCATGTTTCACAAGCTTTAATATTATGTCTGTATTTTCCACAATGGGAATCTAAAGTCTCTCTCTCGTTTTCTCTCCCTCTCAATCAATCTCTCTCTTTCAGAGTATGATTTCCTCCATTGTGAACAGCACTTACTATGCAAATGTGTCGGCGGCGAAGTGTCAGGAATTTGGGCGCTGGTATAAACATTTCAAGAAGACAAAAGATATGATGGGTAAGCAAAACGGAGGGGCGCAAAGTATGGCGCTCACACTTTTGTCTCTTTGCACACACACACATACACACACACACATTCACACACATACACACAGTCGCCATTACAATATGTTCTCTAACCAACCGTCTCTTTGTCTCCCTGCTGTTGCATGAAGCAGAAATACATTTTTATCTTGTTATCTAATAATTCAAGATTACTCCACACTGTTTCACAGTTGAGCGCAGTGTTATCTTTGATTTATCCCTTATTGCTTTAACTAACACTAATGCAAGAGCCAAATTGAGGCCTCTGACTGTTTTATTTTTATTTTTTGTTTGTTTGTGAGCAAGGATAACGCTTTAGTATTCCATGAACAAAAGGCAGCAGTGACTTCAACCGGCCACCGCCTAGTCTGAAATTCAATTAGATTTTCTTATCAACCCTCTAACAACACATGCTTTATATTATCTCAAAAAAATCCCCTTTGACCTGCCAGGAAATGAGGTTACACGATAGTAGTAGCACCCCAGCTGGAGATAGAATTCCGATATATTTTTATGTCTTTTGATTAAGCGGAACACCACTCTTCTGTTGCAAGACTCATAAGGCAGTGTAATGTTGAGATATTAGCTTTAACAATCTGTTGAACAATCTTTTTTCTTTGCCAGTGCGCTACTGCTCGCCGTGATGACAGATGAGATATTATATCAAAATGTTTTCACAGCCTCCATGCAAATAGCGTGTTGTGATCATATCTTATCTGATGTTTTTTTTCTTCTGTTAAAGTGGCAACATATGCTGAGAACATTATTTACTTCAGACCTGCTGTACTTGTGTATTCTCTTGCATACTCCTACACATTTTCTGTCACAATTGTTTTCTATCTGGTTTTTATTTTGCTAAGAAAAAAACAAAAAACAAAAACGGGGCTGCTGCAGCTGCTAGTATGGCCTCAGTGATGCTGGTGTTTTAAATGTCATATTTCTGCTTAGCTGGAGTGGGAGAGAAGTACTGTAGGAAGCATTAACCCTGTGTTTCTCTCCTCACAACTCTGTGTGTGTATGTGTGTGTGTGTATGTGCGTGCCCTGCCATCCGACTGTGCAGGCATGCGCCAACCCTCCCAGCTGGAGGGCTACCTGGGGACGTGTGTCCTCCGTGAGAGCCCGCGTGCCAATGCACTAGGTATGTCACAACACGGGCACACACACACAAACACACCCTTGTTTTTGTTTTTTTGTTTTCACTTTGGAGGACATTGCAGCGACACAAATAAATTCCTTACTTAGCATAACCTTAACCATGACCACTGCACGCTTAAGGCAAATGTTACTGTAACTTTAACCCAACCGTAAACCTATAGATACAGTCGGTGTCTTGTCATAGTTACGTGTGGTGAGGGCGGAGTTTGCGATGGGGAAAGGGGTGTTTTCCTGTAATAGATTAGCACGTTTTTTTAATTCCTTGTGTTTTGAGACAGTAGAGCAGAGCTAACATTACTTAGCACCATGAGCCGTTGTGCTATAACGTTATTGCGCAGGGATTTGCAACCTCAAGAACCACAGGTCCTTGGAGACCCACAACTTTTTTCCCATGGCCAAACAATCTAACACCGTTTGAATAAAGCGTTAGATCCTTTATGTTTTACCAGAAACAGTCCCAAAATCAGCACCGCCAAACCGACCAGACTCCATTTAAATAAAGTAATTTAAGCGTGTAAAGAGCCAACAGGTTTTCACATCTAACTGGGTAAATTAAGGGTTTATTCCAACGAAAACAGAGTTGACAATTGTTAAAACTGTGGAAAGGCAAATGAAGATGGCTTCTCTGAGTTTTATTTTGTTTCTGTCAGCACTGAATAAAGTGACTTTAACAATGATAGAATTGCTGTTCATTTAAATGGAGTCTGGTGGGTTTGACGGCAGCGATTTTGGGGCTGTGTCTGGTTAAAAAAAGGATCTTACTCTTAAACAAAAAGGTCTATCACTGTAGGGATCCTTTCAGTTATCTTGTTACACTTATAATAACAATCTGAGCCTGTCAGTGGCAAAAACAAGCACATTAAGTGGGCCTAAATAAATAATGTATGGTCCAGGTAAAAAAAAACAACCTTTAATTCTGGATTTTTAGGTGTATTTGACAAAAAGCCACAAAGCAACTTTTCAGCTTGGTAGCAATCGCTTTGTTTTCCCACTTGGCAGAAAATGACATGACATTTTCTGGATGTTCTCATAAATACCGACTGTATCTATAACCTTGATTTAAAAAAAAAAAAAAAAAAGTTTAACCCGAAAAATATAGTGCTTTAGTTTGTATGGACCAGGTTGTTGTCACCATAATGTGACTAAACACCTCTTGATAGAACTGGGAGAGAAATACATTCACACACACACACACACACACACACAGGGATTTGTCTACCTTGTGAGGAGCTACATTCCTTCCTTAATACCTGGCCTTACTACCTAATGTTAGATGTTAAATCTTGTCTAAACTGAATCTCAATTAAAATCTTAATCTTAATCCGAAAGCCAAATAGTACTTTGAAATTAAAATGATTTATTTACTTTGTTAGCTCATACTATATTTGGAATTTGGAAACAATCCTTCCTTCAATGTTTAAAATGACACCAGCATCATGGTCACACTCTTAACATAGAGTCCATTTTCAACAAGAAAATATGCTAACTGTTTGACATTATCGATGCATAAACTGCTAAACTGTTGATTTTAAAGGTTTTCTCGTGTCACTCTCTCCGGGGCCATCGAGTCCTGATAAGAACAAAACCACCAACGTACACACACACACACGATAACATCTCAAGATGTGCCCACACACATTCACACAAACTCCAGCGCCCATGTTTCATGTTAGCCAAACCTCAAACACAAACACCTTGGCACACAAGCCTCAGGTGCCCACCGCGCACCCGTGGCAATTTCCCCAACCTCAATATTCATGACGTGCTGCTGTCTGCTGTACGTGGCCGCAAATGGCAGGAAGAAAAAGAGCTGGGGAAGTGCCAAGTTTGAAGGCTGGAAGAGAGAGTGACACGGTCACCCCTTTGTGCTTTGGCAGGGGCGTCAAATGTGACTCTGCATTTACTTCACCACACTGCATTTAGCAAGCAGTTTGAGCCTGAAGTCAAGGGGAATAAGTACCTGGTCACAGGTACTGGCAAGCTGCGCCGATTCTCTGCCAGCTGAAGTGGTGTTACCGGCCGCCAGCGACTGTGGTGTCTCTTCTTTTGAGGTGGCAGTGCTAGTGCAGGGAAGCCAACGCAGGAGAGAGAGTTGGGTCACTTTGTACGTCTCTCTTTCTCATTCCCTCTCTCTCTTCACTCGCGCACACACACACACACACACACACACACACACACACACACACACACACACACTCCCTCCCTCCCTCAGCCCACATCCCATTCCCATTGTGTGTTTAATCCGGGACTCTTTTGTGGCAGGATTCCACACGAGGACTCCCGCTTCTGTGGCAGCCTTTTTCTCCCAGGGCCTGCCATGCTCTTCTGTCACCCCTTCTCTTTTCAATTTGCATGGAAATGCCTCCGTGTGCCTGTGTGTTTGTGTGTTGTGAGCATGCCCCCCAGCAGTCTGTGCGAGCGAGCATATGCACACACACACACACACACACATACACACGTAAACACACACACACACACACACATTCACATATGAGTGAATAGACACGCCATACCATCAGAGCCAGGGAATGCCAGGGATTATGGGAAGAGATGTGATTATTACCAAGATTTTTTTTTGTTTTGTTTTTTCCCCCACATCATTTGTTTTCGACAAACGCTCAATAGACCCGTCTTGGCCGGGTGTTTTGTGCTTGCTGACAGTTAAGAAACAGGCAGCTCAAACACACGATTATTGTGGGTATTTTTGGAAAACATCCATGCACTTAATCTTTCATCTGCTGAAAAATTCAGCTTGTTGAAGACCCCCCCCCCCCTCTCTTCCCCATAACAGCAATTTACGCTTTTCACAATCTCATACGACGCTTTTCTGTGGGATGTGGAGGCCGCAGCACACTTCTAAGGTGTTAATGTTGCCATCCGTATGAATTCTTAAACGCTGCCCCCTCACTCACTCACTCGGCATCGTGCACGCAAAAAGCCTCAGCATATGTGAATTCCTTAAAGAGAGGCGGAAACCTGAAAACATTCAGCGGCTCCAAATGCTCATTCACTTCGCTGTGGGTAGTACTTTGAATGTTAAATCATTGTTTTCATCCTCTAAGCACATCATTTAAACCTGTCTTAAAATATTCCCTAGCAGCCATTATGGACTTAAAGATTCCCAAAGCAAGAGATGCCACAAAAATCTCCAAAACGCCATTAAATGACAGCACATAGTTTTTTTTTTTTACCTTGCAGACAGTTCAAGTCAAGTATCAAGTATCCTCCGATGTACTCCTTCTGTCTGCGTTCATTTATGTTTACACCATCCCGCCCTAAAAATGCCATATTGGCTAGCTTGTGTTCCTTATTTCAGAATTAAGGGTGTAAAGAGAGATTCATCAGGATTGCTTCTGCCTTTGTGGACGCACAGACACACACGTTGATCCTCTACCTACACACACACTCCACTGTCTCTCCAAGATTTTTTTTTCCCCACATGATGAGGCCACAGACGTTCAGAACTTAATTACGAAGGCATGGGTTGTGGAAGACACAGGTCAAACACAATGAAGCTCTTTTATCTGCGTTTCCACTGTTTTTTTTTTTTTTTTTCTAACCAGTCGTTGAATGATCAGCTGTGTCATATCCAATCAGGGACGAGGCCTGTGAAGGGTACTGGTTAGGGAAAAGACATTAAACTCCTGTTTATATTTGTTAGTGGTTTAAGTTTGTAGATATAAACACATGCTGGCTGCAGAAATGTGTTCTCTTCTCATTGGTCATGAGAGTAACGTTAGAGGCCTTCAAGGCTCGAGTTTGATCTGACGCAGAGCAGATCTGTGTCATGTTTTTTTGATCAGTCTGATGTTTACAATTTTGAGATTAAGGTTAAAGTTTTTTTTGATTCTCCAGCACTTGTAGTTCAGGTTGTTCCTCTCCTACATTCTCCAGTCCTGTGTTTGTGGTGTTTGAGGCAGACTTTTAAACAATAACTGTCTTCTTTTTCCTGTCTCTGTCTTCTCTGCCTCCACTTTCGCCCTCTCCTCCAGCAGAGATGGATGGTCTGTCCGACCTCTCTCCACCTGGCTCTAATCACAGCCACAACCACAACCACAACCACCTGGGCTTCTCCCAGCAGCAGCAGCCCATCCCCGGCAGCACAGCAGAGCAGACTCCTTCCTCGCCGGTGCCCCCGCTGCCCCACGCCCCGCCACCACACGGTGGCCAGACTGGCGGCCGACAGCCCCAGCTTCCCGGTCTGCACCACCCAGGCCTGGTGTCCACGCCCATCAGCCCCCAGCTGGTCAACCAGCAGCTCGTGATGGCACAGATCCTCAACCAGCAGTATGCAGTGAACCGGCTGCTGGCGCAGCAGTCCCTGTCGCAGCAGTACCTCAACCACCCACCTGTCAACCGCAACTCCCACAGCAAGCCCATGGAGCCACAGGTGGCATCAAACACAGAGGTGTCCGTCGAAATTTACCAATGGGTGAGGGATGAGCTGAAGCGGGCTGGCATCTCACAGGCCGTCTTCGCCCGTGTGGCCTTCAACAGAACCCAGGTGAGGAGGGAAGACGGGGGCGAGGATAACAGGGGCTTCTCTAACTTTAAGACAACAAAGAACTTTCAGAGTCCATACAGAACTCTGGTCTGTACTAAAATTATTGGCAGTAGTAAAAGTTGCTATCTCATTCCAAAGCCTCATTCTCCTTCCTGCTAATAGTAATGATCTAGGTCAGTAGAAGTGATGTTTGTCATGAACTTTGATACAAAGGCAAAATGAGCTTGAACTTCAACAATAAACTAAATGCAAGAATTATTTTATGTACATTGGTATTGACATTTTACAGTCATGGTAAGGAAGGATCCAAGCTGCTACCTTTGGGGCTGAAAAATGAAGCCAACGCACAAGTGCCAAAAACTGTAGTTCATCAGATGGCCACTTGAGGCTGGCTCAAAAACAGACAGACATCCACAGTCATGTTAAGATGCCCAACTTTACAACAGAAATAAACATGTTTACAGCCTGGTACAAAACTGGTTTTGGTCTCTTGGCTGATTTCTCCGTCCATGATAACTGTACAGGGGATGAATTTTTATTTTCGTCACCCAATTAGATTTTATTAAGGCTTAATGTTGTGCATAATGAAGGGCATGGACGCTTAGAGTGATAGGCTGTCTGCGAGGCATCGCCACAGTCAATGAGTCGATCCACCCCACGCACCTCCACAGCTCCACTTCTGGCCCCAAAAATCTAAAAAGGCATCAGCCATTCCTTGAAGCCTCAAAATGGGAGTCCACAAACCAATGTTGACATCACAATAGCTTAGCCCATTATATTTATACAGTCTGAGATGGCATTAGAATTTGTTTTATTATTTAAGGTTGATTTAATTTAATGTCATTTATGAATAATTCGATTTTTATTTAATTTCGTGCCCCAGATTGACTCAGATATTCACAAGATAATAAAACATTTGGAGCACAAACAGTACCTTTCAAAACATCATGTGGCACCACTAAAGTTACATGGTGTAACTAAAAATTCCATCCAAATGTTCCAACAATCCAGCTTTTGAAATAAACTGCACAAAACACTGAAAGTGTATCTCTCACCGTCCAAGATTCCTCACCAACACATCACATGAAGGACGCCATAAACACAATTTCATGGGACCTCTTTACTGAGAAACAACACGAAAGGCCCGGCGCTTGAATTGCTTCATTTCCACAGTTTATATCTCATTCATAATTCTCACTCCAGTAATCTAGCACCTCTACTGTACTTCAAGACAGCTGGCAGCCTGCCATGTGAGAGACCTGGGCTCGGTCATAGCGTGCATTCTCTCCCTGCCAAAATATGTGGTTTCACTTCATAGTCAGAGGCCTTACACATGTTCACACACACACACACACACACACACACACAGAAGGCAGCGATAATGTCTTAAGACGTACTGTCTGTATTGGGGGGGGGGGGGTTGAAGGAGGTGACAGCAAACCTCATTACAACTCCATTTGCTTTGAAGTCGCTGTGTATAGAAAAGGGAAAAAAAATTAAACTGATAAGGATCTATTAGAATCAGAACGTACAGCAACCCCCAAAATAAATGTGCGTGTGTGTGTGTGTGTGTGTGTGTGTGTGTGTGTGTGTGTGTGTGTGTTTTATGGCAGAGTTAGACAGTGGTGTTTTTGTGGAAGCTCCTACACAAACAGAGTCTTATCTGTGGCTGATATGAGGAATTAGCCCAATGTGCCGTTGGAGAGTTTGCCTTTGGAGGATTATTTATTAGGCGTGTGTTTTTTCCACGAGTCTGTGTTAATAAAAGGAGCGAGGGAGGGTGGGGGGGAGGGGTTGTTGAGTGGTGACATGAAGGGGCTGCTGTCGATGCAGGAGGTGGATCACAGAAGACGGAGGGGAGGAACTGAGGAGAGGAAACTGATTGACCAAAGAGAGAGACAGAAGGCATTGATGGCGAAGAATGATAAGCATGCACAAACTGAAGAATGCAGACTCACACAGAACAAACATAAATTAGATACGCCTCTAATCTATCCCCTGAATACTTGTGTACATTAAGTGCACATTCTAAATCGTCGGTCTGAGTCAGATTTCATGTAAGTATGTGTTCGTACTTGTCTGGATACCACACACCTACTTCTTTAAACATGACACATATACATATACATTTTAATAGTCAGGCAAACGACACCCAGCACATATTTGCAGCTCTGCTCATTTCCCGAGAGGACTTACGTGCTCGAGAAAAATAAAATAAATAAAAGCATGAGCATGTTTTCCCCATCACCTTGTTTTATTACCAAATCACACCTATTGATGGTGAGAGAAGCGGAGCGATGGTTTGCACAGTGTGTGGCCAAGAGCTGATGAAAAGGCCCAATCACACGTCTCTGATAATGGAGTCATCGCCGTCTCATAATGATGGAATTGAGCGCTATTGAAAAGTAAACAGAGGATACACTGATTGCCCGCCGTACAAGACTTTCACATTTCAGGCGAGGAGCTGCGGCTCTTATCTAAAGCAACACACGGCTCTAAGAATATGTCCAAGATCTGCGAAATTACGCGCAACAAATTGTCGTGGGTTCAGAGGCCACGCGAAAGTTTCAATGACAGTTTTTTAAGTTCGCTAAAGAGTTGCGATGGTGCGCATGTTTGCTTTGATAACATGGTTTTACAACCACAGTGATGGAAGGGAGAGAGTGTCTGCTGACTGGAGAGAAAGCTGAGTGTGAGGAAAGTGCAGAGCAAACAGGAGACTCAGAAAAGAGAAGTAGATACACAGGAAAAGCCTGCGACCCCACCTGCCTCCACGGAAACAGTGCGGAGTAAAAATCTCTGCTCTAAATAGAGTCCCTACAAGGCAGCATTAGTTTACAGTTAAAGTGGGTTTAAGAGTGTCACATCTAAATTGTCATTAGAGTCTCAATTTACACTCATGCTTCTCTTTAACTGTCTTGTTTAAGACTCCTCTAACGTGATTATTTCCTTCTTGCTTCCATCCTGACCCCGCCACCCGACTGCTTCCCTCTCTGGGAGCTCTGATCTTTCTTTTTCTGTCGTTCTCCTTCTGCTGCTCTACCACCTGCTCTCCATCTTTCTTCCTCTCTTTGGGTTCTCCCTCTTTCCTCCCACTCCACTAACATCGCACAGGGCTTGCTGTCTGAGATTCTGCGCAAGGAGGAGGACCCTAAGACAGCGTCTCAGTCGCTGCTGGTCAACCTGCGCGCCATGCAGAACTTCCTGCAGCTGCCGGAGGCCGAGCGCGATCGCATCTATCAAGAGGAGAGGGAGCGCAGCCTCACGGCAGCCTCGGCAATGGGCGCCGCTCCTCTTATCAGCACTCCACCCAGCCGACCTGTACAGGTACCAGAGATTTTATTCCTCCCTGTGCATGTTTTCCTGTGGTGTCCCTGTGTTAACGACACAAATAACTCTCAGTAGGATCTAATTAGTAGACCAGAGTTTTACAAACATTTCTTAGAGGCAGAGCTGCTCAAATCAGATAAATATTAAACAAACTGGAGTAAGCCTTAATGTGCAGAGATGTTTGCTCACAGTAGCATTAGTATTTGAAGTCAAGGGGTAAAGGCAGATTTATACTTCACCAAGGCTTCCTGGTGTTGCCGCTGTGGCTGCCTGTAGCGTCGGATCTGATTTATGGTTTGATGGATCAATTGTCAAAGCACCTCTGCAGCTGTAGATGAATGTGTCATTATAACTCAGTGTTTTGCATCTATCATGAACCAAAGTAATCATATTTAAATTCTTTTATTCACATTTTTAAAGAGAACCACTACCATGCAGAGTAGGGACTTCCATATTCAAGTACTTGAATTGGTGGTTTTGGATTAGTCAACCTGCCTGTGCTGTACAGACCGTAGAGATAAGCTATGATAAGCAAGTTTACCTTTACGTAGGTTGGCAAGTTTTGTTTTTTCTGTTGAAATACTAAGAAACATCACTCTGATGCGTGATCACCAATCTGCTTTTAACCTTAGATCACCTTATGTCTTACTGAGAACACTGAGCGTTATCTGCATCAGTGCAGATCTACCATTTTGGCTGTTTGGATCTGTGCAGCTATTCATTGATAGCAGGTTCCTCCGTACTCATGCCCATACTGAAATGCTTTTCTAGATCACTTAGTGCAGATTTGTGTGTTGTTACTGATAAGGAAATGTGCAGTTATATATCCGAGGGAATAAACATCAGCAACAGCTTTGGTCGGACTCTCTACGTAGCTACGAAGGGAAGCCAAGCCGATCCAAGTTTGGGGAACAAAAATCCTCGAATGCACAGTCTTGTTACCCAGCTAGGCCACTGCATATGACTTCAAGTTTGCCAGCTAGCAAACTTGCACAATGAAAAATGTTGTTGGCTCCACCCATTGAGGGTAAATGAGACTTTCAGTGCAGAGAGATGTTTGTATAACTAACAAGACTTTCTGCAACAAAGTCAGAGTACTGTGAAATAAAAGTTCCAGTGGCTGAAAAGAGAGAATATTTCAAATCTCTAAGCCAAGAGTGATGAGAAAGGCTGCATTTATTCATCATGTAAGAAACATATCTAGTCCTGTGAACACTATACATTGTTAGTATTGGGTGAGAGTGTTTACACGCAGTTAAAGTTGAGAACAGGTATTCAGGTGTGGGAGCAGGTTGGGTGTTTTTTAGGAGCTGGAATTTACTGTCTGTCTCTGTGGTGGTGTCCTGGACTTAATCCAGACACGCGTAACAAACCGCCTGACATCTGCCAGGCTTCATAGGTGCTACAAGAGGTTAAACAAAGTGTTACTGATCCAGTCCAGACAGTGTAAAAAGGGTGTGTACAGATTTCTAGTGTACAGACAGAGACACACTCATGCACTGCACTCATTAGCGCACTTTGTTTACATGCGTGACGACAGCGGGTATGGATACGAGCACCACCCTAGCACATTGTTTTCACTCACACCTCACATTCCCCTCCATTGTGTCAGGCCGCTACCTGTCTGCAAACATGTGGAATAAATCAAAGCCCATTCGTTCCGTCAACGTGCATGCCGGAGAACATACTTTACATTCTCCCCGCATGTAAATGGGCTCTACATCATCCCCGCCCTCACCACACAGGTGAGAATGGTGCACAAATGATGGATAATTTTTTGTGCTAATTTTGACCTTTTACCATGCATTAGGCAGCATTAACAGCCCTCCCATTTTCAAAATAAAGCTCACTCAGTGATGACAAGCTCCGTGAAAGATCAAACATCGTTTAGTCAGTCCCCGTTTCAAAATCGCTGCAGCACAACTTTCTACCCTCACCGCAAATCAAGCGTCCCTCATTTGAAAGGTATGTGGCAACTTTCTACCACTTAAGCCCATTTGAAGCGCGGTCAGCTGCGTCTGGGAGGTGAGAGCGGCGGACAAAGGCCCTCTCTGTCCTGTCCTCGGTGAAGATTTGGCTTTTATTTAGGTGAGGTGGACGGAAAGACAGAATCACAGGCCCACCCATCTCCAAAATGGAGCCTCCCGCCCTGAAACTGCTCAGCATGATGCCAGTTGCTGTCTTTGCAAAAAGAAAGAGTGGCATTCTGAGGCAGTGGTGCCGAACTTAAGCGGGGCCACTTCGCAGTTCACAGCTCATCTTTACAATCTGAGGCTGTGTCAGAGAAGGACAGAGATCCAGAGTGAGAGAGTGGGCTTTTGCACAACACAACATGTTTTGTCTGGCTTAATAAGCCACTGTTAATGTTTTTTATTAACATCCCAGATGCAGAGAGAGGGATTTGGAACTATGCGTTATTAGATTTTCAGTAATCACGTCAGGTGAATTAAAGATCAGTGAATGAATGAATGTACAGAGGGTCTGTTAGCATATCTGAGACCAGCTTACAGAGCTGTAGAGATACATAACAAAACAGAAAGAGATCTGCAGGCTGAACAATAAACACAGTGACTACGACATGGCATGCAAACAATTTGACCCAAAGCCTCTGGTTTGTGTGTTTCTATTCTCGCTCAGAATGCTGGTGGCACATCGATAGAATATCTTGAGGGCCTAATATACTTCACCTGTATGACTTAAAGCCATCAACATTTATCATGTAGACCTGTTCCTACACAAGGCAATTCTAACGCACACACCCACAAACACACACGTTTGCACACTCATACACCTGGCCATCTGCCAGCCTCTCCTATGGAGCAATGCGGTGTGAATTTAAGCACATAAATCAGCCAGGGTGGCAATTGAGCCAGAGACAGAGGAGGGTTTTTATTGGCCTCATAAAAACAGATGCAGAGGTATGTTTCTCTCACATGTGCTGATGGGTCGGCGCAACTCCCCCAAAGCCAGTTAGTGCACGTCCCAGCCTTAACAATTAGCTTGACATGGTAACCTAGCGCTCAGACTGACAAGCCCATGTCGAGCTGTCGTAAAACTGGATGAAAGGCCCAGCGATGCTCCGACATTCCAGTTTCACCACAAATTTTAGGATTATGTGATTGTCTTTAACACACAGAGGAGCTCGTATTAGGTGTCTAGACAAATACTTGAATATATATGTTTTTTGATCACAGGTTGAGTTAGTGGCTGTTGGTGTTATTATGGTTTATTTGAATGTTATGTACTTGCACTCAAACCCAACCCTGCTGATGTCTCCTTTCAAAAGGGCTCGTATGGAATGATTCATATGCTAATGGTTCTTGGGTAATGCTTTTATTAGGATACTTGTTACCTTGTCAAAGGAGTTTTGTCAAGATGCAACAAGCCGCTGAATGAAGATGATTTGATTTCACTTGACTTGCATTTATTTTTTAATCATGAGCTTGACATAAGAATAATAACATTTCTCACAACACATCCAAGTGTTTTTGAGCAAAGTAACACTGGAGCTGTGCGTGGGTGTAATCTACACTCCAGTGTGTGTGTGTGATGGGCGCATGCATGAGCGTGTGTGTATGCTTGTGTTTAGCCAGATTACCTTTATTGTTCCTCATGTGAGCCTGAACAAATAACGGTCGCGTTGTGTTCCCGACACTGCAGCCCCGGAGGGAAGACTGTAACAGCGTAAGGCCCGAGGACTGGAATCCCAGAATCCCCGTGGGCATTTCCCCTGTGAGCAAATAACTCCACCCACCTCACCTCTCCACCTCCACCAAACTGAATGCACACATTCTCATAGACAATACACACACTGAGGCTCGTTATCTCCCAGCATGCAATTCATTGCTTTTTTAGTATTTACACGTCTATGAAGCTGGAGACATTAATAGGAGCATGTGAATTTATCTTTCAAGTGCAAGGCTAATATTCACATTTTGATCAGTTAATACCACACAATTTTACACCATTACAAAGCTTAAGATTTTAATTACATCTAATGGTGATAACTGTGTCAAATACAGATTTTTGTGTGTGTTTTTTCAGCTTAATTTGGTATCATGAGTCTGGAAAAAAAGCAAAATCCTGTTGCTCAGTTACAAAACAAATACAGATACACAGTATTTAGTGTGTCACACATGACTGATGTTATTAAAAGAAAACGTGCAGGTTGAGTAAAGTGACCCAGCCCATACACACACAACCAAAATTCACGTATTAGAGTTCAAAGTTGAACATTTGCAGGATTTTGTGTGTGATTTTTGTAATTTATTTCGTCTTTACTCGTTCATCCAGGTGAAACCGTCGCCTCTGCCCAGCGAGTGGAATGGCAAAACCGAGAGCTGCATCCTCAACATCAACTCCACCATCTATGACGAGATCCAGCAGGAGATGAAGAGGGCCAAAGTGTCCCAGGCCCTGTTCGCAAAGGTGGCCGCCTCCAAGAGCCAGGTACTGAAACACACTTAACACCCTGCTGAATTAATATGAGAAGGAGGAAGATGTGCTGCACACCTCATATATCAGCTAGATTTTGTTGTTCTGTCCGCAGCGTCCCAGTCCTTGTCGTCCTCCAGAAAACCTCATTGACCATTTTGGTTTCAGCTTCAGTTACAAAACACGAAGAGCTTTCCTTCTTCAGTCACAGTCGAAACATCTTTATTCAATATCCAAAATCTAATCTGAGAAAATCTTAAAATTTTGTCAAACAAAGATTTCTTCTACCTCATGTTTTTTTTTAAAGTGGCGTAATGTGTAAAGGCTGTTAATCATTTTATGAGTTCTTACTTTGTAAAGCAGCTCTTACAGCAGTACTGATGTGTCATAAATCCAAATCTGAAACTCTAAACCTGCATACATAAATTGTTTCAAGCGTACACTCACACACACACACACTCAGACACACACACACGGCTGATGGATGCCTTTCAAAAATCAAAGCAAGAGAATAAAGATCTTTCAGCGTCAAGGCAGTCCTGTTGACGTACAAATACGGCAATAATAGACCTGAGGAACTTTTAATATACACATATAAACACACACAGACATCAGTGTATACAGAGGGTATTAAAATATTATTACTACACAAATATAACATCATTATATGTATACAGTTAAAAGCAGAGAAGTAGAATTCTTTCCAGCAGGTACAAAACTTGCCCCCGATGCATCACCGCTGTGATTTATCGACATAATGACACATGTCCTCTTTATTGTGGGTTTGGAGTTTAGCAGCCGACACTGTTTCAACACCAAACAAACCTGTTTATATTAGCTCAGCTCAGTAAGACGATGGGGCCCCTGTTATCTTCTCCCAGAGAGCAGGGCGCTCACACAATACACAGCTTGTGTGTGTTGGAAACAGGGGAAAAAGGGAAAACACACCACCAATTTAACTCTATATTAAAAGCAATTTAAAAAATGTAGCACTAAGGAGTTATTATTAAAGGTTTTTGCGTGTCTGTCGGAGGAGTCGGGAAGATTTCCACAATTGTGCTCGATGAAGATGACGGGGGGAGAAATAGATCACCAAGGGCGGAATAATCTAGAAATATCTGCAAAGGCTTTATTTTTTTCTTGCTGATTAGGATGATTATACCCCCAGATAGCTTTGTTTTACCAAATTGCAGTTTGATGCACAAACCACTGTTTTTGTTAAGGAGTTCAAAGACTCCTTGGAAGGATGGAGAAAGAGAAAGGGGGAGAGCGAGGCGGTCGCGGTATTAACTCGCGCATGTCTCTCTCTTCTCAAATGAAGGTTTGTCTGGGAAACAGGTTTCCACCGTGCCTTCTCCACCTCGCTCCCATCTTTCTGTCTTGCCCCTCTACCGTTCTCGTTCCCCTGATTTCTGCCTCTCTTTCACGTTCCATTCATGGCAGGCGGGTGTGAATGTGAATTGAGCAGCAGATAAGAAGTGTGCTAATTATGCCTGTGAAAGGGGGCCTGGGAGAGCACTTATCTCTGGCTCCATCTCGTAATGGGCGCTCCCCGGGCAGCTGGTCTCCCCCCTTACTACCCAGCCGGCATTGCCACAGCTACCAGCACGGCCAGGCCAGGCCAGCTCCTCCCCATCAGGACCCCTGAACCCTGAACATCAGAGAGTAGCACCCAGTTTTCAGTTGACGCTTCCACAAAAATCATCTAAAATTTTCAGGACTTTGATTTAGTGTGGGACGAGATCGCAGTTTGACTTATTTAGATTTATGCTGTGGGCAGACAATTCTGTCGTGATTTACGTCCCAGAATTGAAGTCAGTCCAACAATATGAATGGAATTTCTTTCAGTGACCAGTCTTTTGTCCCTTCCATGCATAGAAGCATTACATTTCCATGTTATATTATGTTGACAGTAGTCAAGCTGCAACAATTACTAGTCAACTAATCGATTTATTGATGGACGGAAATTAATCAGTAGCGATTTTGCTAGTCATCAATCATTTGTTATTTGTTAAAACCAGCTTCTTAGATGTGGGTATTTGCAGCTGTTGTCATTTGCTGTTTTATGTCATTGTAAATTGGATATGTTTAAACTTCAGCATTAGTCTCAACACATTTTATTAACCAACCAATTAAGGAAATCAGTGAAAATAATAGTAGTTTCAGCTGGGAGGTGTGAGCACTGACTTTGCTACGTCCCACAAGTTCTTACAGCTTTTTTTACTAATAAATAAACAAAATAACATGTCAAGACAGTAAATATTGTGACACCTATTTTCCTTTGCAGAACAATACAACGCTACACCTTCTGAATTCATGTTTATGTCTTCCATCGAACAACGACTAGCTTAATTTCCTTGTTAACTTGTCGTCAAACACGCTTTATTAAAACTTGATAGAAAGATAAAAATCACCAAAACCATTTCGGTAAGTCCTTCTACTCTTTTCACAATCACCAGCTCTAGTTGTATGGAAATAAAATGACAATTCATCCACTTAGATGTGAAAATATGCTGGCTCTACACGCTGTTTTTCTCGTGTCATCCTCTGCTCAATGAGAAGCGACTCTGACCATTATATTAAGCAAAATAATATGACAAAAATCGCCCAAAAAACCCTAATTCAGCCAGTCGCGATTGCCGATATATTCATCCAATTTCCAGAATGTTAGATTGTCGGTCAGGTGAGCTACTAATAACTGCTTGCTCCAAAAAAGACATTGGTGTCACTGCTGGAACTGAAGAAATTATGATTTTATGTGCCTAAAGAGTGTTGCTGGGAAAGAATTTTTTTGCTAGGATATTAATTGTCGAGTACCTCAGTGTTAATTGTTCATTAGCTTATTATAGTGCGACTCAGTCAGCCAGGAAGAATGGCAAAATGTATTCTTAAATGACACGTTGTAAACGACAGCTTAAGTCCAGAGAGCTTTGCAGCTTTGCAGGAAGAAAATAACACCATCCAAGCCTTGGGTAGAGCGCCATGCCAGCAGAGACTGCTGGTACTGAGCTGGGGAGTGCAGTGTAGATGTGGTTGGTGATGAGGATGGAGGATGGGCTGGACTGGCAGGATGCCCATATGGGGTCCAGGGAAATAATCGTGGGGGGAGGGTGGGGAAGAGGCCTCATCACTGAGGCTGGCACCGGCCTGTCAGCTTGGTGTGCAGTTCAACCTCTGCCTCTTCAGCTCGGCTTAGGATTTCCCAGCATGCTTACGCAAGCACAGGATCAGGTGACCAGGATCCGTTGGTACCAGTCCCATATACATGCGGGGCTATGTGTGCATCAAGTCGTGTTTCTTAGTGTATGTTGTATTTGTGTGTAGCGTGTTTGCCTCACTCAGAGAGAGGCAGATAATGCAGCTGAGAAGGGAAGGAGAGCAGTGGAGACAAATAAGGGATGTAGAGTTGAAGGAGGTCATAGGCAGCAGTGGTCCCCTGGGTGGAAGAGCAGTAAACAGGAGTTTACTGATTGCTGCATGCTCCACTGAGTGTATGCTTAGGTGTCTGTATTCACCATATATAGATGTGCGTTTGTGTGTGTGCTTGTCTGTGCGTTTAACATGGGTTTATGTGCAGGCACATTTGAATGTGTGTGTTTGTGTCTGTTGGTGTGTGTTCAGGGGGGTTCCTGGAACGCAGCCATCCCGTCCTCTCTTAGGGCTCGTAACCACAGCAGGCCTCTGCCACCCCTTAACTGCCCCCCCTTCCTCCCTCACATAGTCAATGTTGCATTTCAATCACTCTTTTACTGCCACATATTCAGAGTAGTAACTATAGAGCAGTGAATCTAACCCAAGCCATATTACTTTATCAGATTGATGCTCGCCATTTCACTTCAAGTCTGGGCATACGTATTTTTTAAGTAATCCATGCAGCAGCTCTGATTTATTAGGACAGATATTACATTTAGTCATTGATAAAATCAGAGCCATTATTCATGATCCATTCCTCAATGACTCAAACTGATCAAATGCTCCAAGAATGCTCCATCTCCATTTAGCTTCAGGAGATGTCAGACTTGGAGAAAACAACTGTGTGTTACTGGTTCAAGTCCAGCGATGGCACTGCCAGAAGTAGCTATATTTGCCAAACAGCCCATTTCATTTTAGCCTGCGGAGGTGCAAGCTATGATCTGGATAGCCTGAAGTTGATGTCAACATTATTAACTGGCTCAGTAGGGCTAGAGCGCTATCTAGCAAGCTACTATGCTTTGTTTTCATTCACATTAACAGGGGAGGCTTGCTGTGTTGGCTAGCCTGGCAGAGAGGGCGGCTAATGTTCAGTTGAGCGATGGGAGGTTAGCCGAGGGTGGGGCGGGAGCGGGTTGGGGGCATTCCTTTGACACGACTTTTATGTCTAAACATCTCCGACACTTCCTGAGAGGAATTGCGCAACGGATGGAATCAGAGTCCCCGCTGTCATAAAACAAGCACCCTGGGAGTCCTGCGCACCACGGGGCTCAAAGCCCTCCGACTCCTCAATGACCAGAAGAGTACAGAACGCAGTCACCGCCACCAACACCGCCCTCTCTCCCCATCTCTCTTTCTCTCTTTCGCTCGCTCATTCTCCCCTGGAAGAGGCTACGCTAATTAGCCAGGCTCTAATGAGACAGAATGGCACTGATCTGGTCCGCCGCTGCGCCACCGGGGGGGCCGGGCGGGGGGGCTGGTGCAGTAGGGGAGAGAGGGGAGAGTGAGGGGGGAGGTTGGTGTATGCCATCTGTCACCCTGCACCCGCCTGGCACGGCAGTCCCTGGAGTGGAGGGTGGTGTTGGGGGGGGAGTGAGTGCCTTGTTGGTCTGGAGAGGTGGGGGAGTGGGTGGAGGTGGGTGGGGGCGGGTGGGTACACTGATATGAGTAGGAAGGGAGGGTGACAGAATAACTGAAACTGCTTCCTTCGTGTTTGGAAAATGACTAATTTCCTGTTACGGGTGGAATCCGCTTAGTGGTCGTACATGTTTTATGGGGGCTTGAACTCTTTTTTAATCTCAGATATTTAACACATGACCCACCCGACCAGACCAGAACGACACACACACACGACACACACACCACCTCTATCATTCTGCTCCATCCAATGGCTGCGTAACAAGAGGGGCAGATGGCTGACCTTTTGGGTGTCTGTTTCTGGATTGTGACCGTTCAGAGGTTTGTCTGTTACTGAGAAGCCACTTGGGGTCAGTGCGTTAGAAGTCATGTTTTGCATAAAGAGTTGTGTACAAATGGCATTAAATGACATACTAGGGTGGTAAAATGATACAGTGAAGATGTTATCAGACACTTTTTAATATCAGGATCACCTAGGGGCTGTGTGTCGCCGCGGCACAGTGAAATTTTGCTCCACTTCTCTTAACTTTGTGTGCGATGGCAGGGCCGGCGTTTAGACGTCTTTATGTTATTTTTTGTTTGTGAACTCACAGCTCTCCACACCTCTCTCTCCCTTAAATTAGGCAGATCAGAGCGAGCATATCGCAAACCCCGAGGGATCTAAAAGGGCCATGACTGTTTATTAATTGATTTATTTATTTATCTCCTGTGCCTGCTTGGTTATTAGGTTGCCATGGGAAACAGGCTAGGCCAGATCCTCTCTATTATTAAAGACACAATTTCTTGAACTGGAGACCCAGCTGTCTGAATAATTAATTTAGCGAATGAATTATCTTGCAAACGGTAAGTCTTCCCCTCCCTCTGAAATGAGCCTTTCTCTTATTGTTTAATGGACAGTGGAATTCCCACCAGCCTGTGTTCTCTCCACTGCCTGTTTCATCGAACCCTCCTCCTCTTAGCAGGAGCCCGGGGTCTCACTGAGCATGCCCAGAGCACTTTGTGTCTCTCATGCCATCTCTCTCACTTACGCCTTACATGCCACCTCTCACCCCATCTGTCTCCGATTGCACAACCCACTCCCTCCTCCTCGCCTGCCTCCTACCCTGCAGTCCAAACTAGGAATCTGCCCCGGCTGTCAGGACTCCAAATCGTCTCTTCGTCATCACCACTAATGCCTTATTATAAGACTAATGTTTTCTACTGTGGAGCAGGTGTCAGCCAGTTTACTAGTTAACTGAGCTAGCACTTTGCTAATCGTTCAGTAGCCCTCTCTGTATGAAGAGTTCTCAAGACCAAACCTTACCGGCCACATGCCTAACCTTACTGGTGCTCACCCTTTGCCAGCTTGTTAGCAGATGCTACCCTTGTCCCAGTGACAGGCACAGTATTTTGCTAGCTCTTTCCTTTCTGCAAATGTTCGCTAGCTAACCCTCTCCCACTGTCTCCACTTCTCCTGACAGACCACACAGGGCTTGTTCTGAGGCCCATTCTCGCTAATCTGATCAGGCAGGCAAATACGCCGGGAAAAGCGCTTTAATGATCCCCCTAATTACCTCAAGTCAATACCAACTGTATTATTAGACTCGGGGAAAATATTCCATTAGGGTGCCCCCCGTGGGAGTCCCCCCTGTGCGCGCTGATGTCACGCGCTGCGCGCCCCCTACGCTTGTAATTAATTTTATTTACACACTCAGGAATGCACAAGGTCGCACCTGCAGCCCGGAGCCGCCCGACTCGGCCCGCCTAATCAGATCTGTCATAATTATCATTCTGCATGCTTCTGACACACGCCGGGAAATATTTCAATTTAACTACAGCCACTAGCTCCGGCAGATGCAGTCTGAGAGAGAGTGTGTCTATGTGAGTGTGTGCATACAGGAGTGTGTGTGGCTGAGTGTGGGGGAATTGCATGGGGAGATATTAGGACCTATCCAAGTGCTCATGCTGGTGCTTGTGTGCACTTGGTTTTGCTAGCATTATTTGATCTCTCCCTGTCTTTCACAATCTCCTCTCTCTGTCCTTATCTCTCTGTCTCTGAGGGAGACTTTCCAGCTTCCTCACTCTATCTACATCATATTCCTCAGTCTGTTTTTTTTAAAATATACTGCATAAATTGGAAGGAGGAGGATATATAAGTTGCCTTTTCAGCCATGTACAGAGAGAGATTTGAGATTGTGTGTTTACTTTGTTGCCACTTGTATAAATACTCTATTTTAAGTTCAAGATGAATTTCCAAGTTGAACAAGACACACAGCCACAGCGCTGAATAAACAACTGCATACGAAGACTTCTATTTCAGAGCACTTTTTGGGGATGAAAATTTGTTCAGTTTCATTAGTATCTGAAGCAAACTTGTAGGCCAATTAAGAACACTTATTTAGCTGACACAGACAATTTGCAGGTTCTCTGCTATTTCAATCCCTAATTCAATAAGATCAGTCATGATTTATCAGCTTAATTACGCTTTGATATTAGCAATTAAACCCCAGCTTTGAATTAAATCTCAATCAAGCTCTTATAATTGATGGAATCAGACTGCATGTAGGTGCTTTCTGTGTTTGTAATGTTGCTGCCGTTGTTGTTTATCTGCAGCTCATCTTCAGTGTGTTTGTTGTCTTCTGTGCATTCATCCTCCATCTGCCTCAGCAATATTGAACAGAAAAAAGATTATAAACAAGAGGTAAATTTGTGGTGGGAGAACAGTGTTTGAACACTGAGTGTAGCTGTGCAGACAGTGCCGCCACCCAAATATCAGCCCACCACCAGGCTAAACTAGATTACGCTGCAATTTCAACAATACTAATATTTGATACAAAGAGGCACATGTACTGTAGCATCATCAGCGACTCGATTTTCAGCCATTTTGTACTCGTAAACAATCTGAGGTGCTTTAGTGGACAGAGAGAACACAATTTCACTACAATGTGATATCGACTGATATTTAAAGCAATTTTTTTATGTTCTGGCGAGATATGCTTCGATAGTACTGTAGAGAAATACTGAATGTATGAAAAAAATTCGAATTTATAGCATATTCAAATTAGATTTGTTCTCTTGTCTATTTACTACTGTTGAGCAAGGCACTTATCCTGCTGAGAATCCAACACAAGTGGACTGTGATTGCACTGGGGAACTCCTGCCATTGTTACTACGCGCTGTGCATTCGTGTGTGGAGAACTTTGCTGGAAAAGAACAAAACGTGCAGTTAAAAAAAGACGCTGTAACCACACAGATGTTTAATGTGCTCCATTTTAGATGGACTGGTCATTTGCCTTTGGTTATTCTTTATGCTCCATCTGCCTCTGTTTGGTTGCTCGAAAATTCCCCACACACTTTATTGGTTCGGCAGCCATGACGTAAACTGCCACACAGGACTGGTTGGTATTGTTTCTGGGAGCAAGTGCTGACACAGAGAGGGCCATTTCCTGCACAGTCATGCCTTGCCTCCACAATGTGTGTCGCGTTAGCTGTCAGTCTGTTATTGTTGTCAACTCGTTTATTGTATCTGGAGAGGTCGCGACCCCCTCTTCAGAAAACGTTCACTGTTTGGCTAAGACTTCTCCATGTCGCAGCTCGAATAGAGATTAATTGTTTGGCATGTATGATTCAGACTGGCAAATTTCTCTCCTAAAGCTCAGCCACTGACATCCTCACAAAAGAGGATAGTGACACAATCTGGCAACCACAATCTGGAAAGCATCCACTCTGACAAGACATCAGAGTCATATCAACGTGATTTAATAATAAAAGAATATTTTTTAAAGGCAAGTTCCAAGTGATTTAAGATGACTCAGTTTTTAATCCTCAAAAGCTTTCCTTAAGAGAAGAGCAGCTTCATGATTGGTACATACGAGAACTAGAAATTTCATCATCCATTACTGCGGACGCATCCAGCCGTCCTTAGGGCCTATCTGTCATTTGAAGAAGATGCCCGTTTGATCCATCTGTTTTGTTGTATGCCTCCTTCTGATTACTCAGGACCAGCGTGTGAATTGGAATCAGAGGGAGAGGTTATGAGAAATGATGCGGAGGTAAATAAAAACGTGGCTTAACAATACATTCAACACTTTGATCGCCATATGGTGAAGAGCCCTGAACAAATTATATTTTTAGAAAAATGTTAATTTCCTTTAGCTGTATGTTGCGTTCACATGGAATCAGGCAGACGGAAAACAGTTCCTGGACAGCACGGGAAAAACAAACAAACTTTGTGATGGAATGGCAGAATGGTCTAACGAAACACGCATTACTACGTGTTGCAGTGGTGATGCAGTATTGTTTACAAATATATATTAAATAAAATTATTTTGTATCTATTATTCTGTGTAATTTTTCTACCAATGTCCAGTAATCGTCCAGATCAACTGTGTTTTTGTTTTGTGTGAAGGAGCTACGTAGCATTTGGTTGTAAATTCTGTTGTGGAGGACGGCAAAAAGTTAAAATATTTTACCTTTAAATGACAACGCTGTCAACCCTTAACTAATTTTACCATGCCGCTTTTGTCCACTTAAAGTAACGTTTGCCTTGCTGTCTACTGTCTCCTCGATTGCATGTGAATACAGCATAACTAATTCTTATCTTACAACAGAGTTACTGCAGGGGAGCCGCCAGATTACTGTTTGAGAATTTTAGTTTTAATTTGATTTGTTTTTCGTCCAACAAATGATTAGCAAAGCTACACTGGCCTATTCATAAAAAGGACATTTAATTTACAGTCCACAATGAGACACTAACTGTCACCCATAAATCCTCATGCAATCATGTGAGCTAGCTAATGCTAAATCACTGTGCGGCACTTATCTATCACGGCAAGGTGAACTAGGAAGCTAACATTTATTTCTATTGAAACATAATGGCCGTTTTCATTTTGTAACTTTCCAAGCAAGAGACTCTGACACACCGTCCACCTCAGAAACCGCCGGATGAAAGTAGGTGGCAGCAGTCGTAGTTAAGGCTAATGCACTTAGCCACGCTACAACAGCTGCTAACTTACAGTTATCTCAAGTGCAACTCAATTTTATACAATACGTGCAGTAGTAGGGTCCCTGCTCCGCCTCTCTTTAAGCTAAGGGGTGATATAAAATGTTTAACATCTTCATACCTTCTGTTGTTTGTTGACGTCCACACATGAATTGCGATGGTGAGTTCGTGACCGGTGGGTCTCCAGTTTGAGTTCCCAGAATTAATGTGATTGAGTGGATTTTTGCTTCTGCATTGAGCTTTTTCAGATGATCCATAGACATGGTCCTCTTCTATTCCTCCTCTCAGGACATGGAAACTACGTAGAGACGCCATCACAAATCCAACATGTAGAATGTCAGGGGAAAAAAAGGCTCAATAATCTTCTTTTCAGTAACGCTAGATAAATTAGTGTTTTGTGATGTAGCAAAGCCATTTCCAGGGCAAAAACCTTCTCCTCACTGCAAGTGAATGAACGAATGCAAACACGATTACTTTGGATATAATGAATGCACAGCTCTGTAATCTTCTCCTTTCGTTTAGCGAGACAAATTTGTATGTTAAGATATTGCTAGCAGTCATTTTCAGTGCAAACCTTGCCCTCGCCGTGACCATCTCCCCATCACGTAGCCAGTGAAAGAATATAAACACGATTACTTTGGGTATATAACCCAACACAACCAGCATTATTCATCCAGTGTTGCAGTGTGGCTAAGATAATCAACGGGTTAAATCCTACGTTGAACCATAAATTAATTCTATCCTTGAAGCATTGATGATGGGACCACCAGAACACCTCCACAGAGGAGCATAAATTTGGCTTAACACTCCATAAAAACACTAAGTAGACTTTTCTTTGGGAATTTGGGCCTTTGCTCACCTGACCCATTATCTGATGAGACAAATGGCAGTTGAATCATCCCTGTAAGTTATTAGTTCATTCCAAGGCTCATGGTATCCCTGTGTAAAGTAATTGTAGCACAGCATGTTGAGAAAACAGCTGCCTCTGGCTGTGTTAAAGAAGAAACTGAATAAAGACACTTACAGATGAATAAATAGGCTGTTACAGTGTTGTGGTTGGTGTGGGAGCAGGGTACAATGTGTTTTTCACTATATTTTTTAGCACATCGTCGCTGTCCTTCCAATTTCCATTGCAGTTCAAGTAAGGCCACTGACCCTATTTCCATCTTCCTCACACAAAGCCAAAGATTACGTGTAAAGTCACTCAGATTTACATATAAAGACTTATTCTCCCTAAAAAAAATCTGGCCCTGAATTTTGCAGTCAATTATTGCTTATTGTTGCGGGAGATTCGCATATGCCCGAGCATCAGGAGCGTTTCAACACTCCACCATCATCAGCAGATGGGCGTCCACCATGGCCTAATGTTTTTACAACACAGCGCACGTTACCTTGCGGGGTGAACGCGCACGTGCAGCCGCCAGTTTGGCTTGCTCAGGGAGGAGAAACGTGTTATCGGCTGCATTTATCTGCATAGTGTTGTCTGCCAGTGCTGGGCCTCTGCCAGGTTCAAGGAGGAGGAAAGACAATAATGCATTGTCTTCCCCCTACTTTTAGCTCCCTCCCTTGTTCAGACACAGAAGAGGTTTGTCTGCTGCCTCTGAAACAGTCCTGTCCTCCAACCCGCCAGCCACAACAATGGCCACAATCATTTTTTCATCTGTGATTTTTTTTTCTTCATTTTTGATGTGTCATCTTGGCTTTTCCTTTTTCTCCTCTTCTTTTTTTTTGTCCAAATGGTCCAAGATCAAATTGTACTCCATATACTCGTGTTGTCTGTTTCTGGGGTTGAAACTGAGGCTTGATTTTTGGTCACGCAGTAATCGGAGGAAGGAGGGGGGAAAAAACTCAAAAGGCAAATTGATGGACATCTGTTGGCTTATTTTATTTATTTATTTTTGCAGTGGCCGAGGTCAGCCTGATGGGGCTGATAACAAGCAAATGAGATTAGAGGGAAGGTGTTGGCCAGGCCGTGGGACAGACCCCACTGTCTGTCTGTCGCTCATCTGTCTGTCTATTTCACCCTGTCTCACAGCAGAGCCAGTTGCTCATCAGCATCTCTCTGAGCCTCCATGTTGGGTGTGTTTGCAGTGGTAGTTTGGTGGTGGATGGGTTGGGCGGTGAATACCATGCTGTTCTCTGACAGAGCGGGCCTATGCGCTTATTGGCAGCTTGTGACTGCAGCACTCACATACACGGTGTACCACATTGCATAGCTGGGTGAATCTCGCGCATGAATTCAACTATTGTGTTGGGAGGAAAATATTTTTATCAGAACACCCGGTTGCTATTTATACCAGGAGTGTACAATGGCCTGCTGAAGAGTTTATTACCCTTTTAATTTGGCACCTTATGACCCCAGAGCCCCATTAGCCTCTGGTCAGATCTGTGTCTGCTGTAAAACAAGAAAAGGCTGGTGGGCCTTGATTGCCAGTCCCGTTGTTTGAAACTAATTAATAATTAAGCAACGATGACCTAGAGGCAGCGGATTATTGTGCAATATTGTCGCAGGTGTGTGCCAACATAGCAAGATAATCCTTTGCCTGTCAGTACTTATTGCTCCGATGAACCTGTTTGCAGCCTCTGTGAGAGATGTATTTAGCATCAAAACAAACTGGCTTTCCAGTTCACTACTTACTCTGTGGTTTCTCAGGTAATCTAGGTTGGGAGAATGCATCGCTTTGCTTCAGTAGGTCAACTGAAAAGCTTATCAGTACTAGCTTCCAGTATATATTCCTTTAAACATGTAGTAAATTTGATTTCTATCCATCATGGTCCAAATTGGGGCTGCAGTTATTTTCATTATCAGTTAATCCAGCAATTATTTTATGGACTAATTGGTTGATTATTTTGTCTATAAAATGCCAAAAAAAGTCAAAAATGCAGATCACAACTGCCTTAATATGAGGCTGACATGTTACAGTTCCTTGTTTTCTCGGACCAAGGGCCCAAAATACAAAAATACTCAATTTACAGTGATATAAAATCATCGGTATCAGCCATAATTGCCTTGCTGACATCGACCTGTCAACAAAGATGACATTCACCGATGGTAGTGGCTGATGTTTTTCTGACATGGCACATTAAACACAGTAAACTCTCTATCAACACGCATGCACCCTGTTGTTTCCATGGTAATGCTACATTGTTAACAACAAATCGGTGTTAAAATCGGCAGGAGAGCTAGTTAGCGTTAGCTGTTAGCTGTAAGCAACCAGTGGCTGAAACAAAAAAAGCTAACGGAGGTTGCAGTGAGTTACAATATGATGCATTCAAATTCTATTCAGGAAAAGTTAGTACTGAGCGAAGGCAAATTATAATGCTCAAATAAAATCTTGTAAAATATAGATTTTGCAAGAAACATGAATAAAGACAGTTTGTTGATGTTTTAACAGTGTTTAATCGCTCGTTCAACGATAGTGTAATGAAAGGCCGAATGACTTTAAAACAGTTTTTATGATGAGGATTTATTTGGTTTCCTGACACAAACTGATGGAATAAATAACAACAAGAACACAAAACAAACAACAACAGATACAAAAAAAAATGTGGGCACCCCCAACATAATTTTATTTATTTATTAATTTAACCTTTATTAAACCAGGAAGTCCCCTTGAGATTGAAGAAGAGACCTGGCCGAGGTAGCAGCCGATCAAAACACATTGAAAATACAACATAAAATACAAAAATACACAATAAAACAACAATTATTCAAACATAGTGGCCTCTTAAGAAAAACAAGCACATGTCTCTGTCACCACGTTTGACATGTTTTCTTGTAAAACAATCAAAATTTCGGACACTTTTTTAATGGACTTACACTTCAGTTTTTGTTTCAGAGGTTTTTAAATTCAGATAAAAATTAGTGGGACAAAACAAAAATAAATTGAAGATGCATCTTACCACGAGAACAAACAGAGTCCAAAGTAATTGCACAGAATTCTGAAGATGTCTTTACGGCTAACGCGTTGGCAAACAATCGTTTTATCTTTATCACTCAGCAGACGCAGAGCAACATGAGCATCCTGGCCAATCTAAGTCCGTCATTCACTTCTTAACCAGACACTCATTTACTCTGGCCGTCTGCTGCTCTGTGCTGGGTTATCTGTTTGTCTAACATGGTTTGATAAATATGTCTGCCTGTGGTTTTTGTAGTGATAGTTGATTAGAAGTGTGAGACTAAACCATACAATCTGAGTCATATCTTTGTAAAATTAAAAAAAAAGTTAATACTGCGGGTTTGCTGTTAGTGATAATTATCTATCCCGTCAGTCATCGCATGTATCACCAGTCTGGTTCCTGTCACTGCAGTACTCTGTGGCCTCGATGGTTAAACTGCGACATGATAAAACATATCTTGACTGAACACGAGTTGTTGTCAAACACAAGTGAGTGTGTACTGTGTTGGCCGACAGATAGGCCTGTTCTGAACTACCTGTTCTGTTTATTTATAGAGTGCCCTTAATGATCTTCAACAAAACACAGAGTACACTGGATTGAAGAGCCCTAGATTTTTGTTTTCTGGACCGTGTTGGAACACTTTAGCGGCAAGGGCAGCAAGTTCCATGATCCAATCAAGAGCGGTTGGTGCTTGTCAGCGGCGGTGGAGAGGCTCCACAAATTACGTTAAATAATAAAAGGGGGGAACAGGTTTGCAACAGTATGCTGATGTTGAACATAAAATCTTGGTTTAGTTGTTCTTTGGGAGGAATTTTTATGTGTAAGTTAATTCTAAATCAAATATATTTCACTTTACACTTCAGAGGAAATGTTTTATGCCGTCTAGTATATCCTAGTTTTTTTTATTTCACCGTTTACTGACAACACGGGAGTCAAATCGCCAACTTCTCTCACTCCCTCACTGTCTCTCTGTCTATTTCTCACCATCTCTCTCCTGCCTTTATCCCCGCTGCCTCTGCCTGGCCTGTGGAAGCAATGCAATTAGACAAACACAAACAAAGCTCTTGAAACTGCCATGGAAAATGCTGACTGTCCACTGTCCACAGTGCTGGCCGGGAGCAGCGCTGCTAACTGCTGTTTGACGTACATCACATGGAAAACGTTTAGCAAATGTTCATGTGATTCTTCCCTCCACATCTTCTACAAAAGCTGAATGTCAGCTCCAAAAAAAAAAAAAAACTGCACAAACGCAGGCAGCAAAGTAAAAAGCCACAGAAACCAACATTCGCACTTGTGAACTAATAAACTCTCTGTACTTTATTTCATCAAATGGACTTCCTGGCATTGAAATGGAGTTCACGTCGTGCCTTTGTTTGATTGGCTCTGCTACTTTGGGTTTAATCCTGCTGGTTTTGGGAGTGTTTGAGTTGGATTACTCCATCGTTGGGCCGGGGTACAGTTTCTCTGGCTTTGACAAGATGGTGTGTGGTGGTTTGTGTGTGTCTGTTTGTGTGTTTGCGGGCTGTGTGTGTGTGCGTGTGTGTGTGTTCTCCCTCACTACCGAATCAGCTGAAACCACAGACAGCCCAACTGGAGCGCCGTCCAAATCCCTCTGCATGCAAATTAAAAACGCAACAATAAACGTGGCAAAGGAACAAGGTGGGCACGCAGGCTTTATGGCCCCCTCTACCCGCTCTCCTCCCTCTCTCTGCCTCTCTGTCTTTATGTCTCTCTCCCTCTCTTTCTCCCCCCTCTCGGCTTCCTCCAAAACCCCTCCTGGGTTTGATGTGGCTTATGGGAGGAGTTGGAACAGGGGACAACCAAACTGCTGAGTTATCTCTTGCATGCAGTGTGGCGGCGTGGCTCTGCCCTCTGTGTGTATGCATGTGTGTGTGTCTGTGTGCGGACCAGCAGCGCGGTGTAATCCTGTGGAAATGAAAGGTGCTGCCGCGCACTGGCCGGGAGATTACAGCGCCGCTCTGTCACGGTGCCAGGACAGACTACCCGGCTGAGCGAGTAGCCCTCTGTAACACACATACACACACACACACACACAGTCCCACTCACACACCTCGCTGCTTCTCTTTGACGCTGTGTTTCCTCCTCGCTGGTTTCACTCCCCGGCCGTCCCTCCTTCTTCATCCACTTCTGTCCCTTTACAGCTCTCTTGTAGCTTCATCCCCTTCTCCCTCCCTCCCCTCCCCCGACTACTCTTCGCTCTCCCACACAGCACTACAGTGTGTTATTTCCCGTCACTCTTACTCACACACGCGCTGGCCCGCTGAGGTTTAGGTCATCACGTCTGAGGCTGAGAGACCACGTCACTGAACCCCTGCAGAGCCCTTCTGTCTGTGCAGTCGTGAATCCTCAGTTTGTCGCTCAGCTCCGTGAACAAACACAAACACGCATTTGAATCCTGTAAAACTGGAAAGACCTCAATCGCCCAAACCAAAAGCCCAAAAAGGACTCGCAAGAATGGAAATAAAAGAGGACATGGTCGTAGAGGTTTAAGGTTCATTTATTTGTCATTTACACCACACACACACCACATTTATTTAATTAACGTGTTCTTCATTCCCTCAACTGATTAATGTATGTTTTTTTATATATAGAAATGTCTGAAAATTGTGAAAAGTGAAGGTAATAGTTTCCCAGACTCAAAGGTGACCAATCATCAGTCCTAAAACAAGCACTATTTAGTTCACTATCCTATAAGACAAATAACTGCAGCAGATCCTCAGATATCAGACAGTGTTCGGAGCTTTTGGCTTAAAAATGTGCCTGAAACAACTGATGGATGATCAAAATAATTTGCCGATTTGTTAATCACTTCCATTCAAATCAACATAATTCAGAGTATCTTCTAATAGTGATATGTAATTGGAAGGCAAATGTATGCAAAGTAACATGTAAATGAATGTCTGATGAGTGCTCCCTGTTGGGGTTAAGTGAAATGAACTGTGATCTGTGTCATGTCAGACATTCAAAACAACTTCTTTCACATGTAAAACAAAAACTTTAGCAACTAATTTTGATTTAGTTTTTAATTACGATAATCATGTCATCGTAAAAGCCTCTGAAGTGATATCTGTCACGTTGCTAAAGTGTAATTCTGTGCAGTTGTGCAGCTTTAACTCCACTACAAGTGAGTTCATGCTCCCCTTTGTCCCGCACTTTCAGTAACGTGTCACTCTCCCATTGAATCTTTCCGTCATCAAGGTCAGACTCATTGTGCACCCATTGTATTGATCAAATAAAGCGTTTGTGATTGTAATTGTCCCGTACTGTTCCTCAGCTCTGTCTTTCATGGCCCTCTGCTGGAGTGTTTCAAACATGGGAGTCACTTGCCTCCTCCCAAGGGTGCTACTCAATATGCGAGTGTGTGTGTGTTTCTTGTCACGTTAAATTGTTCCTTCCTGCTGTGTTGCTTGACCTTGGCTAATTCACATCTTCGTCTTCGGCTGTGGGAGAAAAACATACTAACTGCAGGTGCAGCCACTGTGAAACAATGGGGTGTTTGTGTTTGTTTTTACTATGATTCGTAAGAAAGTGTTTTGCAAAACTTTTGTTTCATATTAATTACTTTCATTATTTGAAATGTTGTTACGCTGGATCTTTTTCATCGTAGTACTTTAATGCTCTCCTGAGAACATTTGGGTGTGCAAGTGTTTTTGTTAACACCAGGAAAAGCATATTTAATAATCTGGTTCTCCTCTTAGGTGAAGCACTGTGGTGACTGTGAACCAGTTTTGGGCCTAAAATTAGTTTAAACACTCTCAGAGATGCAGCCAAATGTAAAACTATTCATAATACATTCTTTTGACCCGTGCTCATGTGAGTCACGCTTTACTGACCTTCTCTTCCTCTCCTTGTGTCTCCCTCTAATCCCTCCCTCAGGGCTGGCTCTGTGAGCTGCTGCGTTGGAAGGAGGATCCGTCTCCGGAGAACCGGACGCTCTGGGAGAACCTCTCCATGATCCGCCGCTTCCTGAGCCTCGCCCAGGTGGAGCGCGACGCCATCTACGAGCAGGAGAGCAGCGCCGGGCAGCAGCAGCACCACAACGAGCGGCCGACGCACATGATGCACATGTCCACGGACCAGCTACAGGTGAGCGTGACGGCATGTGTCCCAGACGTAATGAGCTCACGTATGATGATGCCTCTGAAACAACCTAAGACAGACACTCCAAAGTACTTGGAGATTTGTGTGTGTGTTTGTGTGAGAAATAAATGTATTTATTAGATATTATTTTCACACACTTTACAATGAGAAAGCTTGCATGCATGGATACACACATACATAACGGCTGAAGGCTCTAGAACCAAGCTGGCAGATGGTGATGTGAGCTGGATTGCAGAAGAGGATCTCAGAGTACAGGAGGGTGTGTAGATATGAAGGAGTTCAGACAGGTAGGACGGGGTTTGATCATGACTGTGAGAAGCAGAATCTTGAAAGCGATGCGATATTTAAGAGGAAGTTGGGTGGTATTTTTGCTGGTAACGATCCAGGAGGCTGAACTCTGGACCAACTGGAGTTCATGCACCGTAATAATCTCAGACCCCTACTCTGTTATTCATGTTAGAACCAAAACGTTAGCAATTATTTTGACATTCAATCAATCACTGAAGTCAAGTTTTTTAAGACAAAATGCCAAACATGTGCTTGTTCCAGCTTCTGAAATGTGAAGATTTGCTCCTTCTCTTTATCTCATGTGACAGTACACTGAGTATGTTTTGGGTTTTAGGGTGCTGGTCAGATGAAACAAATATAAGAGGACATCAACTTTGGATTTAGGAAATTGTGATAAGCATTTTTCCCCTGTTTAATAGAATCAGTGGTACTTATCTTACAGCAGCAGGGTGCCAGGTGTCCCACCAGTGACTTTTTAACTCACAATAAAAATAAACTGATCCACACCGAGATTTTTTTTATAATTTGACTGTAAATACGGTGCTGGAGTGCATAAAAAAAGCATCAAAATAGAGCTTTTTTGTCGATAAAAAGTACCATTGAGGATCCCCCGGCCCCCCCAACAAAGGTGTCCTCAGATGCTAGGGACACCCCTGCATACACCTGACCTGCTGTGAGTGGATTAGCCTCTTGGTACAGATGAGCGAGGGCAGCAAACATTAAAAGGTTGAAAACAGTCACTTCTTTATTGTATATTCTGGTAAGTGTTATATATGTGTGATTATAAACTGGCCCCTCGCCTCCTTTTAATTTACAAAAGAGGCCCCCAGGCAAAGCAACTTGAGTTTCTCTGGACTTAAAGATGAATCAATCAGTCGTGATAATGAAATTGATTGTTAAACGTTACCCATATTCCTGTACTCTCTCCTGTTAAACCTCTGCTCACTGTGTTTGTGCGTATTTCCCTGCTTTCTCTGCATCAAAAACAAATAAGTAAAAAACATAATTTTCCAGCCGTTCATTTCATCTTAACTAATCTTTCAGGAATTCTTAATAAACAACACTTTGGAGTTTTTATGAACTCTCGTTAATTAGAAACACAGCAACAATTAAAAGTTCCTACTTTTCACCGAAAGCTGTTTTCAAAGATATCATTAGCCTGAACTTATTTAACAGAGCCGCTTTATACAAGACATCTGGCAGATGAATAGAAAATAACACACAGGCTCGCTTAACGGTCGAAATATCTTAATGAAGTACAATAATACTTCTATTAAAAGTCTGTGCCACAGCTGAGTGGTTGATTAGTTATTTGGTTACTTGGAGACATGGCCAGGGTTTCACAAAGGCTGCCATTTACTGGATATAAATAAGGTAATAGGATTTCTTTTACAAATCAGTTTCAGCAGCAGATAAGGAATGAGGGAATTTTGTGCATACTTTGCATGCAAACAGAAATGGCTGCAGATTGATAAAATAGGATTATTTCTGATTTAATGGTGCAGTTTGAAACTGTCCATACGAGACTGCTGTTTAAATATTTCGTGCCGGTCCTCCACTAACACGATACATTAGCCAAATTAGCTCCCATTCGCTCAACAAGAACTATCATGGCTCAGTATATTGGTACAGTAAAATCACATCTTTGGGTGCATTTATGCAGCTGGCAAACAGAGTCCCTGCAAAGTGCTGTTTTGCAAACTTCATTATGAAACACCTATTCTACAGTGTCTGACTCAGAAATGAAAATAAAAGAGCACCCATTTTGCGGGGTCAATAGGGACCACGAGTTGCCCACTCACTCCCTCTCCAACCACACAATGAGACATTTTACGAGTAATGTGTCATGTGTTTACACTAACGGGATTCTGACGGCAGAGTGAAAGCCATCGATAGCATTCTCACACTGCGGCAAATCAGCCAGACCATCGCAACGTGAATTGTGCACAGGGAGCTTGTTTATCACTGCCTGGCAATAGAGCCTGATAAGCAGCAGAGGCTATAATAGAGAGGCCAGTTTCCCACTGTGTGTAGGGCTGAGTGTGTCTTTTGAGTTCATGTGTGTGTGTGCGTGTGTGTTGCCTCTCCCCCCACAATGAGAGACACAATCTCCCTCTACCAAAAAAGGAAAAAAAATCATATCTGCAGAACTGATTACATTCACTGAGATATTACATGGAAAATTCCTTCAACCAAGTGCCTGTTCTATACACAGCGGGCCCATTTTTCCTCACAACTCAATTGATTTTAATGAAAGGCCTTATTAAGGCGCCGATAAGTGTTCACTGATAACATCCCCGTCTCCTTTCTCTTCCCCCTTTTTTTCCCACTGCAGGCTCCGCCGCCCCAGTCACAGCAGCCCTCCCAACCCCTCTTGTCTCAGCAGCCCTTGCAGCAACTGCAGCCCACCACCGGCCCCCGGTTGCCGCCTCGCCAGCCCTCCACCGCCTCCCCGGCAGAGACGGAGGACGAGGGCAGCCGCGGAGGGGGCATCAAGTCCCGCACCTGCGGAGGGAAGATCTCCCTGGAGGCCCTTGGCATCCTGCAGAGCTTCATCCAGGACGTGGGCCTGTACCCTGACGAGGAGGCCATCCACACCCTGTCAGCCCAGCTGGACCTGCCCAAGCTCACCATCATCAAGTTCTTCCAGAACCAGCGCTTCTACATCAATCATCCAGCCAAGGCGCCCAAGGAGCCCAGCAACAACAACAACAACAACAACAACAGCAGCAGCAGCAGCAGCACCGCAGCCACCACCAACACCAACACCAGCAGCAGCAGCAGCAGCAGCAGCCCGGCCTTCGAGGAGGAGCTGACGGACTTCAGGGAGAGCGGAGAGCTGCTGAAGGAGCTGGACGACAGCACGCAGACCAACAGCACCATCTTCTCCATCAAGATCGAGGAGCAGCTGGCCCGAGGCGCCGAGGCCCAGTCAGAGTCAGAGCACGAGGCCAAGGAGTAGGACTCTCGCCCGTCTGAACACATACCGAGAGTTTTCTTGTGCACACACACAGACTGGTGACTGTGCTAAATGTACCGCTCTGGCCGACACAGAACCACCACACTGCAAATAAAGAAAAGTAGTGTTTTTAATCAGTACAGCGTCTGGACTATATGAGGAGTGTTTATATATATCAGACTGACTATGTGAAGTGAGTGCTCACACACTGGAAAGCCCATTTCAGACTCAAGTACTACTTTTTGGATTTTGTAAAACTTGTATTATTCACTGTAAAGACTGATGCATCATTTAAATAATCTGCACAAAAAATTATTCTAAGTATGTTGCCGTGGATATTTGCTGACTGCACTCTATGTCTGTTGTTTTACACTGACTTACTTTATCTTTTTGAGCTACTGATTATATTTAAAAAGAAAAAAGTCCCCCTGGAGTTTGCTAGGACTTTGATAGGTGTTTACGTATGTGATGTTTAACTGGATTTGTTTTCTTTTCTTTTTTTTTTAAAATAGCAAATGAAATCAAGGACCAAGTGGTTGACAAGGCCTTAATTATGAGGTATCAAGTCTGGAGCCTGCTGGCAGATTAGTTATTCTTTTAAAAAGCGCATAATGTGATTATGGATCACTCCAAACTCTGGAGCGCGATCACCCAGCCCAGGTGAATCTCCGAGAATAGCTCAGTCTTTACATATTATTTGTTAGGGAGGAAATATAAATATATATATATAGACATTATATTGTAACTGTAAAAAAAAATACAGTCTTAAAGAAACTATGCCAACAAATGCCTTGTACTATACGGCACTGCCGATGTTAGATTATTTTGCAAAACCTTTGTCACTGTAACTCTCTGAATTGCCACACAGTTAGAAATGTGAATTACACCATGTTTATGTTGTCCGACATTATTTATTTGCAGTTCATGCAGTGTTTCTGATGTAATTACTTTTTTTAAAAAGTTTATGTTGCGTAGAGCTTTTTTTAAAATTCCACCGACCTTTTTTCTATTTATAAATGTGGTTTCGATGGGCAGTAAAAACAAAAAGTGTCTTAAACGTTTTAAATGGAGAAATGTGCTTTAAAGGTTGCCTATAAAAAGTGCTGTATGTCGAGCAACTCATGCTACAAGCTTCACAATTAATGTTGTATGCAATTTTTACTATCATGCAAATAAGCTTAGGTAAAATGACTAACCTATAGAACACCTTAGAGAGAAAAACATATGCAATCTGTATGAAAATCGATGTCTGCGATGTGTCTTCCTTTGGTTAACAATCCAATTCAAAAAGCTATTCCTGTATAAATATTCTGTATAAAAGTGTTTCTTTTTTATGAGTTTATTTCAATGAGAACACCAGTTATTTTGTTACAACTGACTGTTTTATAAGTGTTTCTCGGTTCCTTTCTGCAGAAATGTTCTAACTAGAAGTGGTTATTGATTGTTAATTACACAATTAAACTGTTTGTATTGTACCACAGATTTCTTGGCATTAACTTGACCAGACTCTTTTGACACCAGAGTGGGATCTTTTTTTTCCTCCTCTGCAAACAAAAGACGAAACAATGTGAATTGTTTTTAAATCTTCTGCTAAGAGATATCAACTTCCAGACTCCTCCAGCAGCAGTCACTGAACACGTTATTTGTAATAACTGTAAATATCACATCTTATGAATCATTGATTGTTTATTATTGTAAATATATTTGAAGTTTGTGCAAGAGCTCACCATACAAAAAAAAAAATCTGTCGTGCCTCTTCCTCTCAGACCGACTGTACCCCGGGGCTCTTCTACTGCATCTTCACTTCTCCTGCTGAGTGTATCTGAAGCACCTGTGAAATCTGAAATAAATAAATGTTAGGTGTGAACACCTGTAATAGCAAAAGCCCTCTGCGGGGAGTTAAGATAGAAAACAGCACAGGTGTCCTGACCTCGCCGTGAACCCCAGGTGAGGCCAGGTGTCTGCACCTTTAGGAAATTACCCTCACCTGTTAATACCCTGCGATATGTGCCAGCCAGTCTGGGCCGGCGTTCCCTTGATGTTTCTGCTCTTTTTTTTTTTTCTTTCTTTTTTTTCATGAATAAAAAGCCAGAGTGTAACAGTGTGTGTGTTCAGAGGAAAAGAAAATCACATAAAACATGTACAAGAAGTGTCAGACGCTCTCTGGGGGACGACACATGTCAGGAGGTAAAAAAAAAAAACCGAGACATGACAAAGTAGAGAGGCGCCATTAAGCGTCATTATTTCCAGATTTTCTGACATTACAAGTGACTTACTCACTGACAAACAGAGGTGAAGGCACCAACAAACAACAGGAACTCCAGCGTAATGCTCCTCTTCATTATCACTGTTTTCACAAGGATCAGCCATATTTGCCTCAGACTTAGGAAAGGTTTTTCTACACAGATGGCTAATACTTCCCTAGAACAGTGGTTTTTGAATTTAGAGGTGGCCACAAGAATTTTCCTGATGCTCTCTGAGGCATAGAGGGAATTTTAAGATTCAGGAACACAAAAACCACTGTCCACATTCAGCTGTGAAAGACTTTTCAGCTCCTTTTTTAGTGGATGACGAGCTGAACGGGATCAAAAACCGCTGTCTCCCAACCAGAGAGCTCCAGTTCTGTGCTAAACGCTGGAGTTTCGCCACGGGTGGGTATCATGGGTGATTGCTCAGAGAAGACTGGCAACAGTTTCTAAACTCCGTCTCCATTAGGCTGTTCGCCGGCTCTCCACGGCATCAAACGCACTTCAAAGACTTTCCCCAGATGTCAAAATAGAAATCATAATTACGACAAGAATGGTGACTGATGAATCACTGACTCTGTTACCCCGGGCTCCTCATGCTGTTGCTTATTTTAAAAAATTAGCAGGCTACACAAGATAAGTTTCCCAGAAAGCATTCATAGATGATGCCACATCATGCTGCGGTGGGAGAGAAGGGAGAAAAAAAGGCCGAGCAGATACAGAATCTTCTTGTGATATTTGTAGAAATATTTTATGTCGTGGCAAATAAACAGTTTCCACATAAAAGCTCCAGTTGGTGCATGTGGCCTGCTGAGGTTTGGGTGGAGTTACCGAGGCCAAATAAAGCTTCATTTTAACTCAGTCAGATTTGCAGATATGTTGACAATATTTAGCTGTCAGAGGAGGCACATGGCTGTACGCGGAAATAATAAAAGAGGACATGCACTTCATTTAATCCATTAATAAGTCACATTTAAAGGAAAATCATTTATATCATCACTGTTCAGGAAAGAAATGTGGGTGGAAATTTTGAACAGTGAGCGCTTTGCCTCGTGTTTGTAAAAATCAGCGTTGGAGGGTGTAATCAGCAACACTGCAGTATAAAATACTGCATTATAAGTAGATTCATGCATTCATAAAGTCACCAGTGTAAAGGCACATAAATATACTGAGCACAATGTATTTAAAGTGTAGGTGTAGATTAAGGAGAGGGTTTCAGGGGACGTGTCCGCTTCAATATTTAGAACATGTGCGTTTGTCTCCCCCAGTAAAAACATGAAGATAGCAGAGGACTTTTATTTTGACAATATTAAAGACATCTACAACATTAAGTGATGCAGAAAGGGCACAAATTGGTGCAGAAATAATTCAACAGAATGCAGAAAAATTAAGTGTTTGATGCGCAATATGATGACGAAGAATAGGGAGTGCTGCACCGGGTAGTTAGATGTAAAAAAAATTAGGTGCTCTTAGAGGTTGGGCCGTTTCGACTAGAGTCTTCATCAGGGTGTCACACAACTCTCTACTTGAAACGCTAGTCGAAACTTTTACACTGAGTGAGCCGGCCTGTCGCTGTTTTCTATCTTTAAGTGATGCTCAATTTATTCTGGCGGCAAACCTTTAAAAACCCTGTTACATATGTGTCCCCTCCACAATGTCAAAATGACACTTGCCGCCTTACTAATGTACTTATAATGCAGAAAATATATATAATCATACACCATATTATTGCATCGCTAATATTGGTATATTAATTCATAAGTAGCGTTTCAATGTTGTAACTGTGGTGGAGCTAATTTAAAATATTCTGTATACTTTTGGGTAGTTTAATGTATAATACTTAAGACATGTTTTGTTTGTAAAATCTTAATCTGTAAAGTAACTAGTGATTTATGCTGTCACATCATAAATGTAAAGAAAGTACAGCATTCCCAAAATTGAAATTGTAGTGGAGTAAAAGGTCAAGGTCAAATTTATTTATTGAGCGTTTGTGCCAAAGTGCTTTACAACAAGCATGATTGAGCAAAAGGATTATCATGAGATAAAGGGACATGCACAAATACACAGTGCACACGCATACGCACACATGCAGACAGTTATATAAAACATGTCGAGAATGACTGCAGGGGTGCGAAGGCAGAAAAACTACACCATGGCATTTAATAGAAATATTCAAGTCCAGTTAATTAAAATAGAGTACCTCAGTAAATGTACGTCATCCTGCCGCTGGTGAAATGCTCAACAGACTCGGCACTAACGTGACAATCTGAAACCAAACAGCAGTGATGAAATACTTAAGTCAAACTTTTATCACTTCTAATAGGTGTAAGTTATTCCGATAATGTGCTTTTTTTTATTGCGAGGATGCACATCTGCAGGATGGACACATTTAAAGAACGTATACATGCTCCAGTGAACACAAACCCCCAGAGTGCTTATGAAGATGTCAATCAACGGTGCACATTAACACTTCACAGATGACTTGAGGGAATACTGGAGAAACAGGAGTTTGGGCTTTATGAATCCAGATTTCAAGTGAGCATCATATTCTGCGTGTGTGTGTGCATGCGTGTTTGCGTGTGTGTTTTTCCAGCTTGTGTTGTACATCACTTAACAACTCTGAAAGAGGTGGTCTGAAACTCGTCTCTCTGCCAGACTGTCAAGTGTCTCACTGTTGGGTAAACCAGGAGAGGAGCGGCTCACGACTTGGCTCGGTCCCTTGCGGTTTTTCTGTTACATAATCCGTCACATGTGGTACTTAAGCCAGCATTAGCACTCATCAGCCTAATATACAACATTCAACAATTAGTTAAAGAATGTTATAGAATCATGAGGATGATGTGAGAAGTGGACACGACATAAACAGGAGCTGAGGTGCAGGAGAACTCAGACATGTTGTCCTTGTGGGGAACATTTGTTCCGACATGTGATGAGGAGTATAAACTTTCCAAGATCAAGAGAAGCATCTGAGCAGTTTTAGACGGATGGACTGCGCGCCTGGTGACATGTGATCAGTTGTTCCACAGCTGTTCATTTTCCTTCTTTTTTGTTGTTGTGTTTTGTTTTCCTGGCTGTGTATTTATTTATCTATTTACTTTGGCTAATTATACTAATTAACAGTATTAAAATATGAGTGTTTTTAAAAACCAAATTTGCAGGTGATTTGCACATTTTTGCTCTTCACGTTCTTTGACCCTACAGAGGCCTATAGAGCTCTCAGTGTAAGATGGGATCTTGTTTACTGTGTTGATCAGTGTCCTTTTGCAACGGGAATCGCAACAACTTTAGAAAGCAATGAGATAAAAAAAAAAAAAAAAAGTGTGAAAAGCGGTTTAAAACCGACCTCGTCAGGTCAAAGAATTTTGGGATATACCTTTGTAGGACCGACCTCACAATGAGCTGTAGGAAACATAGGAGTCTTAAAATGTGGTCTTGTTGTGTTGTTGGGAGCCAGAATAGAAGGAGTCATGGCTCAAAACCAGCCGCCACTGCTCATCAACAAACACAAAGTCATCTATGGTTACATGTGATAAGACCAAAGGACTGGACGGAGGCCGTCATCAAAAATGCTCCCATGTGCAGCGCACACTTCATATCAGGTTAGGGAGAGAGTATTTCCTGGTGTAGGGATGAATAACGTTATGTATGTTAAGGAGTATCATGTCCACCTCATCAGAAACTGGGGCGGTTTGGATTTCGTATTAGCTAACGTTAGCTTCAATAGCTAAACAAACCAGAGGAAACCGTTCAAGTGTCGTGCTCCTTTGTAAGATTGGCTTCCTGTGACATCATCCGTCCACTGAGTGAGAGCATACAGGTCAACGTCTGGTCCTGTTGGTCCTTCTAAGGTCCCATGAGCTTCACCGGAAGGGGCGTGACTTCGGCACTATTGTCTAAAACAAGGCAACAGAACTTTGTAGCTAGCGCCAGCTAAGCCCCGCCCACAAAAAAAATCATACTGTTTACTAACAGTAAAAGGGTCTATATTTAGTAAAAACTGATAAAACAAGGACTAAAAAACAGCCAGCCTTGAATCTACTAGACTAAACGTTAATGGCCATCATACTGACTTTCAGTACAACAATGCTGAAGTGTGCAAAATTTGCAGCCCAGTCACCAGAAGAAAACGCTGACATTGTATGTTTCTGCAAACCATGACCATGTTACGTTTGCACATTTCATACATATCAAATTCATGTTTTTAAGATGAAGTATACAGTAACTTGAAGAAGTGGCTCTAGACTTCCTACTGAGGGTTTTCTTCTTCTCCTGCGATTGATCCGATGCCTCCAGCGAACTCTTCAGTTTGTGTTTCTGAACCAGCGATAAAGAATCCGACTCATTTCAAACAGCCAGGCGCTCAACTGCACGAATCAGATTTTTAAAAAGTGTTTGTTTTGTTTTGACTCTGTCAGTTTCATTTCTGTATGGCTGCGACACAGAGAGTAATGTGTTGTCTTATTTTAGTGGTGACATTACTGTTTCCTGTAGTGTTTAACAGCCAATCAAAGTGCTCGATGCAAAGAAGACAAAGAATGATTGATTTTATGGGTTTTTTCAAGAAAAGATTGTAAGAAGAGTACGCTAGGCTAACGAAGCTAGGCTAACCAAGCTAAGCTAAGCTAACTTTTTAATCTAGTTAATGGTGTTATATATAAGCCAGATGCCTGCCAAGCTGCGGACCACTGTCTGAGACCAACAAACAACAAAACTGGTTGTGTTTTAGCCGCTCCTCATTGTTTTTACAGCAGATTTTAAGGCACCAAACATGGGTGTTTTGTAGCGACCCGGCGCTGTTTTTCCAGTGGGAATAGTGGCACAACAAGTGGCTGTTTATCACCAAGACATCGCTGTGTTTCTTGCATTTCTTACCAAGATATCGCTGTTTTTCTAGTGAGGTTTATCCCACCAAAGCCAGGTAAACAAGATATTTTCCTAACCATAACTAGCAACAAGTTCAAACCTGCTTCATAATAACATCCATGGTTTGGAGAAACGTACAATGGCAATATTTTTTCAGGTGATTGGGTTTGAAAATTCCTTACTTTGGTGCCATCCAATGGTAGTGTCAAGAATACAAGTTCCAGCAGACCAAGACTGAATGAAACTAAAAGAGAGGATAATTTTTAATTTTTTAACTTAACACAAATATGGGCAAAACTCTGCTCCCTGAAATTCACCACAGTGTCATCCAGATCACATTAATTCTGTTGCATTGCTAAACTCATGTCATTCTAGATCCAACCACTGCTGTCCTGCAGTAACCCCTTTACTGCCGTTTCCACCACCTGACCTTCACTGACTCACCTGCTTCCCATTTACTCTAATCAGCCCAGTAGTATACACTGATTCATCCTCACTGCTTCTCACCAGGTTGTCTTGTTAGCATCAGCTGTAGCTGTTCAGCCTGAACCTGCCTGCTTCTTTCTCTGGATAGACGTTTTGTCTCCTGGTTTTGACCTTGGCCTGTGAACTACTGAACAACTCTGACAAAGAGAAAGTGAAGCAGCGGTGGGTGATGAATGTTTATGGAGCATAAGATTATTTCTGTGCAGTAGTTTCAGCGATCGCTCTTTTGTATGATCCACATGTTGAAGGTTACAAGATACAAGTGCTAATTTGTTTGCTTCCACTTCACCGTTACATTATCAGGATCATTTGAAAAATCACAAACATTAATACGAAGCTGTTCTGCTATTCAACACAGACTGTCTCCTGTGTCATGAACTGATTAAACTTCTTTTTTCCTCTCAGTACATTTGTTTTGGAATCACACTTCAGCCATCGACGGTACATCAGACACATAGCAGTACCTCCCACTGAGGTGTTTTTCTGAGGTGTATATCATCAGAGTTGTGAAAGAATTGCCCAAAAATAACTTTGGTGCAGCAAAGATGTTGAGACTACCAACTCATCTGATCACTGTCTTTGCTTGTGTGTAGGTGGAGTGTATGATCCTGACATTACTACGCACTCTTAACTCACCATGGTGGTTCATTCATAGCGTCATGGCAACAGCTTGAGACCAGACAGGCAGCTGAATCCACGCAAAGAGTGATAGAGGTAATTTTATTTGTGGACTGCTTGTACTTCATTCATCCCCAGACATCATCTGATGAACAGCTCCTGTGCGGTTGCATAATGTTAAACACTGACCAACGTTAAGTCCGTCCATCCAGTGGTAGACTGATAAATGCTTTTCTTTCAATTCTGTTTGTGTAAAGAGTTGAAATTCTTTTACTCCATTACTTTTATTTTCATTGCAAGATTATCGTTATCCTTTGCAGGATTGTCGTTTACTGTTTACTGTAAACGTGCTCACCAGCAAAAGTTCTGCATTTCACTTTGCTATATTTGCTTTTTTTCAGTGCTGTGTCTCGCTGTTAATGATCTGGCACCTTGTCGCCACCTTTTTTATAAACCCCCGACCTCACCTGGACACTGTGGGGGTACACACCCATAAACGTACTGAGCATTTTTAGTGGGTGATAAGTCATGAATGAGAGGTATTACTTCTGTATCAGTCCGTGCTTTATTAGGAAAATCCTGCATAGTACAGGCTGACCAAACGTCCTCTTTTGCCCGGACATGTCCACTTTTCACGTCCCGTCCTGGGCGTCCGGAACCATGTGAACGTTGAGTCATTTTAAGGTACGTCTTCACCATGTTTCTTTCCTTGAACCTAACTTCAGTAACTTTACATTATTTATGTAACTTTACATTAAAGACGTAACGTCATTCCTGGGCTGCTAATTTGTAGGATATCATACAAACTGTTGCGTAAGGATACATTGCTTAAAATGCACATATATTTTGATTAGGGTAACCAAAATATTTTGCCGGGGATTCGAGAGCTGTTCTCATGCACTGTATATGTATACCTATGAACAGTAATGCACCAGAATTCCTATGTAACCCACATAATTCTGAGCAAGTAATTTGTATATAACTCACATAATCATGAAGGCTGTGATCACATGATGAACTTAAGCTACATAACTTTACTTTCTCAAACCCAATCTGCGTTACTTTACTTTGTCAAACCTAACCGTTGTAACTTCACTTTTCTATACCTAACCTACGTAACTTCACTTTCTCAAATCTAACTCACGCAACCTTACTTTCCCAGACCTAATCTGTTACTTTATTTTTCTAAAACTAACCTACGTTACTTTACTTTTCCAGACCTAATCTACGTAACTTTACCTTTCCAAACCTAGCCTACGTAACTTTACTTTTCTAAACTCTAACCTACGTTACTTTACTTTCCCAGACCTAATCTACGTAACTTTACCTTTCCAAACCTAGCCTACGTAACTTTACTTTTCTTAACTCTAACCTACGTTACTTTACTTTTCCAGACCTAATCTACGTAACTTTACTTTTCAGAACCTAGCCTACGTAACTTTACTTTTCTAAACCTAACCTCCGTAATTTTATTGTCTCAAATCTAACTCTCACAACCTTCTTTTCCCAAAACTAACCTATGTAACTTTACTTTTCTAAACTCTAACCTACGTTACTTTTCTCTCCCAGACCTAATCTACGTAACTTTACCTTACCAAACCTAACCTACAAAACTTTACTTTCACATATCTAACCTATGTAACTTTACTTTTCTTAACTCTAATCTACATTACTTTACTTTTCTAAACCTAACCTATGTTACTTTACTTTTCTAAACCTAGCCTACGTTACTTTACTTTTCTAAACCTAACCTACGTAACTTTACTTTTCTAAACCTAACCTATGTAACTTTACTTTTCCTAACTCTAACCTACGGCACGGTGGTGTGGTGGTTAGCACTCTCGCCTCACAGCAAGAGGGTTGCCGGTTCGATCCTGGGCGTGGGAGCCCTTCTGTGTGGAGTTTGCATGTTCTCCCCGTGTCAGCGTGGGTTCTCTCCGGGCACTCCAGCTTCCTCCCACAGTCCAAAGACATGCAGGTTAATTGGTGACTCTAAATTGTCCGTAGGTGTGAATGTGAGTGTGAATGGTTGTTTGTCTCTATGTGTCAGCCCTGTGATAGTCTGTCGACCTGTCCAGGGTGTACCCTGCCTCTCGCCCGATGTAGCTGGGATAGGCTCCAGCCCCCCTGCGACCCTCAAGAGGATGAAGCGGTTAGAAGATGAATGAATGAATGAATGAACTCTAACCTACGTTACTTTACTTTTCTAAACCTAACCTATGTAACTTTACTTTTCTTAACTCTAACCTACATTACTTTACTTTCCCAGACCTAATCTACATAACTTTACTTTTCTAAACCTAACCTACATTACTTTCCTTTCCCAACCTAACTTCTGTCACTTTACTTTCCCAAAGCTAACCTATGTAACTCTACATTAAGTATGTAACGTGTCAATGCCCAACCATGATTCTTTTCCCAAACCTAACCTAGCAGTTTTAGATATCATACAAACCGTTGTATGAGGATATGTTGAGCTTTTGGACCTCAGTATTTCTAAAACACTTTGAAACACCCTGATGAAACATGTCATTTATAAGGTACAAAATGCATTTTAAGGGTAGAACCCCTAACCATCGCAGTGGCCATACCCATAATCCTATGCAGGACCACAAATGGTTGTTATCTTTCTGTCAACAAAAACATTGTCACACCAAAGAGTGCACATGCTGCATTTAAAGGCCTGAAAGAGATTTATTGGGCAGCACCTTCGTAATGTTTCTGCTACGTTTAGCTCCAGATTAATAGGGACGTTACACTCAGGTTGCTGCAGCACAACATCGGCAGGTCTGGCTCGTGCAGGGGAGTCCTAAGTGCCTACCCATGAGCCCTTGGGACTGCGCAGTAAATCAAACAGGAAATGCAGCAGAAAGCCTAATAAAGTTATTCTAATGATAGCAATCTCTGCGGAATCACCTCCATGTAAATCAGAAACTTGTCTCTCTCTTCTGCTGAGCTGCTCGGTAAAAACCAAACATTTTCAAAAAAAAAAAAAAACATCTCAACCTCCAAATGTGGAGAAGCGGAAACAGAAGGTTAGAGGTGTGGAAATTAATAACATTAATCACTGAGTTGCTTTCTACCCTCCTCTCTTGCTCTTTGCCTTCTGGTTTTGAGGAGACGAGATTAAACATGAACCAACTCAGGGGGGATTGAAAGCGTCCTTCTGATCACATTAATTCTGTAACATCACACTCACATGAATATGGATGCTGATTTCTGAAAAAAAGTGGCACATGCCCTTGTCTTATCCCAACTATTACATGTTCTAATTTACAGTACTCAACATTCTCAGGCAGGTGAGTCCTGAAACTACAGCACAGCTACAGGAAGTTTGCAGGTATCACCTGAGATCTACAAAGTCAAGGCCTTTAGCTGGTTTTACATTTCAGTCTCGTATTTATGTTTGAGTCTGACATCTCCGGCTGCCCTTTGATTTTATCTCAGACATAACAGCTTTTATTTGAAGTTTGTGGGCAGACACAACAACACAGCTGAGGCTCCGCAGTGCTCAGACCTTCCACCTCTTTACAATTCAAGCATCTCAAGCATAATGTTGTGAAACGGACAGATGGATGTGCCGAGCGTCCAAAGAATTCCGTTATCTTCAAAGTTTGTGCCAAAGCCTGCAGTCCATTCACTCGGCTTTGTGATTAAAGCCACAGAAATCAATATTAGTCTCTCTCTTTTTTTTTTTTTCAATGTATTTTTACAGGAGCACTGAACAGTGATGTTGCGAGTATTTTTTAACTTTATCTAGGACTTTACAACATTTTAGTTTTGGGAGAGCAGGAGAGTCCAGAATGAGCTAAAATATTAATTGATGTTGGTTTTGTAGCCTTTGTCTCATGGTAAGGAATTAAACATAAGTGACTGTGCAGCCTGCAGTGAGAGGGAGAGACACAAAAAAATTACAGTGAAAATCAACTCATCTCTATTTATCGAGTCTGCGGCCTGTTGTGCATTTTCTAGGAATTTAGCTGAAGTGGCCTCTTGTTATTTGAAGTACTAATTGAACCCATTTTCCTTTTCCAAACCTGTCTTACCACTTCCATTTTAAAGCAATAACTCATCGATGAACAACACCACTCAGCAGGCGCCACTTGTCACAATGGTTCCACTTATGCATTGACCAAAACAGACTCAACAGTGAAAGTTGCATCACAGATTTTCAGGCCGCTGCCGCGTCAAAGTGCCTCGCCACTTATCAGTCTGAATTGTGTATAATATATTCAGTTTTAGGCTGCTTTTAAAAGCAGAGAGCTGAAAGCACCTCGGCAGATGAACTGGTGGATTTAAGGTGTGCGTTTTCACAAAATATGGCACTTTTCGACTTTTTCACGAACCCGTCCCCGGAGGTTTACACATCGAGGCCTCTCCAATAAAATTCCCAAACAAGAAGGAGAAGAATCCTATTCAGTCTTTGTCTTTGATATTCCTAAATGTCCTTAAACCGTGTAGAACCTTTGCAATATTTGAACCGTATTGAACTTAATTCAGTGGATTTAAGTAAAGCGTGCTCGCATCTGTGTCAGTGTTTGTAGATGTGAGTTGTGATCTTTCAATCATGGGGATGCTGATCCAGGAGAAGTTGACACGTCCTGGTCGGCAATCTGCATGGGAGCTGAGGTGTGGATATTTCATTCAGGCACTTCTTTCCTCTGATCATAATTGCACAGCGACAGATGGGCAATGGTGGAGCGCGCAAGTATACAGCGTGCATAGAAATGTGCTCATGGCTCTGAACAGAAACAGCTTTAAAGCAGTCAGGTGTGGGCTTTTTTCACACCTTTCTTGCCTATCTAACACCTACTTCTTCACAGCCGGGACGGAGCAGCATAAAAAAAACGGTCATAAGTTCCAGGAGGGATGCAAGTTTGAGATATGAATAGTTGTAAATCTTTCCTGTTACAGGTGAATGATGGAAATTGTGGCCGTTTTTTTGAATCAGAGAGCTTCTCTACCAAGATAATGGAGCCGTAGCGAGGCCTCTTGCCACCTTTCCCTCCTCGACAAGTAAGCATCAAGAGAAAAAAGGGAGAACGGAGAAGAAGCAGTTAAATTGCCTTAACAGCTGTGCAGGGTATGAATAACTCGTTAGCTGTGTGCATTTTAAGTCATCAAATCCCGAACCCCCCCCACCTACCCCTCATTTGCAAAGGGGACAGGAGGGAGGTGCTAATTAAAGTGATAAAGAGAACAAATCTTATCAAATCTGGTGCTGGATTTTTTTACAGGGTGGGGTGGAGGTGTCGGTGTGTGTGGAGGAGAAAAAAAAAATCCAGGGTTACATCTGTATTCTCAAACACTCAGGGAAGGTGCTATTTCATGTTTAATTAATTAAGCAGTCTCTTTAACTGTATCTTGACAAATGTGATGCCAATTAGATAGTGAGGAGAAATTGTTTATTGCTAATTAATGGTTGATTTCAGGGGAAAAGAAGTTAAATCCTCTGATATCGTACCTTTTCCTAACAGTTAACATAAATGAGCATCTACCTGTGACTCTGCAGCACAACTCAACTTATTGTTGGATGAACGGGTGGAAACAGGATGGAAGTCAAGGAGGAGAGGAAGGAAGCTCTCTGAGTCAGATACAGTCCACCTTTACGAAATCATGCTGTGCACCAAGCATTGGTCAAACAGATCTGTATACTAACTCCTTGTGGAGATCTCAACGTTTTAATCTGGAATCTTGGGGTGATGTGCTCAGAAAGATTTGAGACATGCTGCATCTGTAACCTAAAAAATGTCTTTGGAGGTTCCCTCAATTAGGTTTTAGTTATGGGTTGGATCTGGATTTGGGCATTTCTGCCTTATTTGATAATGAAAGAGAGAGAGAGAGAGAGAGAGAGAGAGGTGACATACAGCAAAGGGTGCAGGCCAGCTTAAACCTGGGCTGCTGTGGTAACGATTCAGCCTTAGCACATGTGAGTTAAGGCCCCAGAAACACAGACACTATTGAGAGGAATAAAGAGTTTGATGAGCACTAACTGGGGTCAGGTCAACATTTTGGTTTGTCAGCTCCAGTGTGCCACAGATGCATGTGCAGCAGAGCTCCTTGTGGCCAGTGATGACACTGCAGCCCTTCAAAAGCAGAAACAAAAGAGTCCTGAGAATATCAGTTCAGGAGTTTGTTTTAATGACACTGGTGGCATAAATATACATGATGATGGCATGACCTGATGTTCAGTCATGGTCACAGTTCAGATCATACATACACTGTGTATGGTGGTGGAAAGAGAATACTGTTTCCTGTTTCCATCTCAGTCAATCACCACAACCTGATCTCACTCCAAAGTTGTCGAAAACCGGCGCTTGAGCAGTGACTTCCGGCAGCAGACACCAACGAAAAAAAGCTGTCTGTAACATTGGTGCGATACGTGGCAAGTCACTGTTACTGTGTAATGGCACCCAGTGGCATCAGGGAGGCTGGTGGTGGATAGGTCCAATAGTCATCTACTTTCTCCCAGGACACCGGTGTTCACTTCTGTATGACTGTAAAGCCAAACCCTGGTTTCTTCTTCTAAACCTAACCAGGTGCTTTTGTTAGCAAATCGTCACCACGTGTGTTCGTTGTTCGTGGTGTTGTACTGACGTAGTGTGTTTATTTTGAAAGAGATTGTAAGTAAATTGTACAGTTCCTGTGAAAATGGCGAGGTCAGTTTATAACGCCCAGAGACGGCATTAGTTTGAAACACCACTGGAAAGCAACAGAACTTAAGGAGCTGGAGATATAGGGCGGGCGGAAGTGGTGGTGGATGCGTCCAACAAACTCCGGACTTTCACCTAGGAGCCTGGTGTTCCCTCCCCGTATGAATGTTGAGCCAAATCATGATGTTTTTTTCTAAAACTATATAAGTACTATTGTTGCACAAGAAAAAAAATTAAATACAAGGAGTTTTATAGACTCTGAATGTTTATTTTGAAGAAGACTGTTTGCATCTAAAGAGCAGGAATAATGCAGCCGGTTCTCATTCCGAAGACACCAAATACCATCGCTTTGTCAATATTTTCAGACACCACCGCCAAAAGCCACCCTTCACGGTGGTATGATATGCTGCTGGATGGTGTCAGTTTGAAATGCTGCTGGTGACACCATGATGTAAGAAACTACAAAGTCCCTTTAGGGTGGTTTGATTGGACCAACAAGTCCCGGACTTTCACCCACAAGCCCGGTGTTTGCTTCCTGTGTGAGTGTAGAGTCAAACCATGATGTTTTTCTAAACCAAACCCCCTCCTTGTGTTGGACAAGGAAATAAGCAGAAATACAAGTTGTTTTACAGATATTGTAAAAGACTGAATGCATGTAACAACCAGAAACTGTACATTTCCTGTGAATACGGACGTGCATTTTGAAAAGACACAATTTATTTAACAGCCATAAACTAACCCGCCATCCCAGAACCTTGTGATACCTTGTGCGTAATATGTGGACATGAATGGCACTGAGCAAGTGGCAATATGTGACGAGTTGGAATGAGAACAGTATGAATGATGAAGGGACCAGCATCGAGAGAGCAAAGAGGGCATGCCGATGTATAGGGTTGGCAACCAGTGAGGACATACCATAATTTGGCAAGATTCTAGGTGCAGCACTGTGAACAAGCTGAAGACTAGCAGCACAACAAGAAGACCAGAAAAAGGGGTATTATAGTTATAAAGTCCAGAAGATACCAATACATGGAATGTGCAGGGGCCTAAATATAGACAGTGCACGGGGGCCTGTGAGGTGGGGGGCCCATAGAGAGAGTCAGCCCTCCAACAATGTGTTGGGTGGGGAAAGGGCCCTTGGTTATATATGCTCCCAAACCCATCTCATCATTATAGAGCAGTCAACAAAACTAAACAGTGCAGATTGTTGCACGCAGCATGCACACAATCTGGACATACTGCTGTCTCATACCATGATACCCTGAACTTTGACCCTTAGGCTTTTTATATCTGTTACCATGGAGATAAAAGACGCCACTCACTGAGTTCACCAGTGATGCAGATCAACCCAGAGAGCTCTGCTGTTGTTACTTTGCAATGTGTGTAGTTTAACTTTAAAGTTATAACTGCACAGATTGTAGATTCAAACGTATTATATTTGCGACAGTGAAATTACATCTGTCAGTTATTTTTATATTCATATTTGTAATTATTATTTTGTTCACTTAAACAATCAATATTCCTATTATTACTATTCGACTGGTCATCAGTTGCTTGAATGTGCTGTCATCCATCAGTGTGACTTCTGACAGCTGTCAATCAGCTGTCATCTGTTGTGGCTCAGTCGATGTGACGTATCGTCCACTGTGCAGAGGATTGTGGGTCAGAATAGCCAGAAAAGCATGCTGGCTTACACACTGCAAAATCAGACGAGATGTAGTAGAGCATCCTGGTATTTTTGGCATTCTGCATTTGACATACCATGTATTGGGACGAACTAATTCTTTTTCTGGCGTACTATACAGTATGGTAGTATGGGTATTGGAACACACAGATTGTTTCAGCATCAGGCAACACAGCTGCAGCTGAATGTGAACGGTGAGACTGTAGCACTGAGGCAAGGAAATACAGGGTTCACTTATCCTTAGTTCACTCATTTGTTTCAGTTCATCTGTAAAAACTTTTTTTTTTCTGTTCATTTTGAATGGACAGAAAAAATGGACCGTGAACGTGTGTTTACCTGTTTTCATCTTACAAAGGATAAACTCATTAACACAGGCACATGACACATATTTTTATATATTATATACCTTCAGGCTTGTTTTTTTCACTGTGTGCACGTACACCTGGAAGACCTGAATTACCAAAAATGCTGCAATCTTTGACACTCATTCCTCAAACAATTTTTAAACAAGCTGATTTAGAAAAACAGGTTGACATGAAACAGGTTGGTCGGTTTTATCATAAAGTTTTTATCTATCTTTATCTTGAGTGACAACTGTAACAGCTCAACAAGCTCAGCAACAATACCAGCATACTTTAGACTCTCTGTTTGTGTCACACATCACACTGCAGGTTAGTCTGTAATGTAGTTTACATGCAGTTTGATGGTTTGTGTCACAGACTAAAGAAGCAGATTGTTTCTAGTCCTACTTTCATGATGACTTGCCTCATATTGTGGATTCTGTCATCTAATTGAATCACCTCATGACTGAGGGCCTGCAGCTGTGATGGTGGGTGGGGTCGGCCATATAAATACAGACTGACACACAGCAGTCTGAGGAAAGCTCCAGGCTGAAAGCTTAAATGTTTGTTATCCCCACATTGCACATACAAAAATGTTTAGAAGTTATGAAGCCTCCAGATCAGTTTTCTCCTACTTTTGTGACACAAACAGACACAAATGTTTGAAAGCCAAGAAGCTGCGACAGATTACAGCAATGTGTCAGAATCCGTGTCTGACGGGGGGCTTTGGTTTGGATTTCCAAAGTTTGGATTGTTGATTTCTCATCGAATTTTAACATTTGTAAGCATGAAACAGTTCAAATTTGGCACATTTTGTTTATTCAACCTGCAACAAGGATTATAATCTTTGCTTCTGTTTCTTCATCTTAAAGGAACAGTGTGTAAGATTTAAGGGGATTTAGTGGCATCTAGTGGTGAGGACTGCAGATTGCAACCAGCTGAAATTTCTCCCAATTAGTTATTTTGGTGTTCATCATTCAGTTGGTTTTTACTGTGAGCCAAATTATCTACAGAGGTCTCTCCTCTCCAAAACAAACAGACTAGGTGATCAAAACCGGTACAAACATTAGCACCTGCTGATGTATGCGCACCATTTATCTCCACTAATTTAGGATCCAGACCGTCAGGAGGTTTTTACATTTATCCACAGAGATCTCTTCCTCTCCAAAACCAGTTCCTTCAGGATTTCTCAATGTTGCAATTACAATTATCACAAATTCAGCCAGTCCCCATTCATTCTGCACGACCTTGCAATTTGTCCAGTCACCACAACATTACCGCAAATTTGCTATTTAACTAAGACGTGCTGCGGGCCGGAGATTTGCGCCTGCAACAGAGTCACACACAGACAGGGCTAACTGCTAGCATCACAAAGCTAACGTTACCCAATGCTTATTACAAATTTAGCAACAGAGTCAAGCTGTTTTAGTGTGAGACCAACAGCTCAGTTTCTGATGTTAACAGCTGAGTGGGGCTTGTGCCTCAGCGGCAAAATATAACAAGTAGTGATAAGGTCACGTTGTGATGTGCTAACCAGCAGAGAAAGCAGGAGGAGAGCAGCTTACGGCGACAGTCCTTCAGCGCTGCGTCGAACGGCAGCAACAGCTGATTGGTAGCGATTACAAACAGATTTTAACTCTGTGGGGAGCCCTGAATGTGCAAAATAATACGCTCTGAGTCCGAGACAGCATTACAAGAATTTTTGCAATTTTTATTACAAAAGACAATGCTTATTGTCATATAAAAAAACGCCTATTAACATTAAAACATTCATTGCAAATTTTTGGAAAAGCTGCTGTAAAATCAGACAAATAAGGCTGCAACAATCCCGAAACAGCTCACGAAATCCTGCAGAGACTGCACAACAAATACACCCAGTTATTCAACCTGCTAGAAAAACTGAATAAAGCAGTTTCACATTTAAAAAATTAATGTTTGTCAGACGGTGCTGGTTGTGGTGGGGGTGAACTGTGGTGCCGACACAACAACACAAATGGCCCTATCTAGTGCCAGTGTTGGTTTGTCCATTCTGGGCTACTGTGGAAACGTGGTGGTGCAACATGGCAATATCGAAGACCGATACGGCTCATTCTAAGATAACGACAACAATATTATTCTTATTTTCAGCTGATGATACACTAAAGGAAACATACATATTATATTATATGTATTATCCCCCTACATCTTACACACTGGATCTCAAAAAAAAAATGAAATTTATGTCAGTAGTCATGCGTCACTCATGAGACTAATACTAAAACAAGCCTGACCTCTGCGTGCATGCCAATTTTCACAGCATTCAGATCCCACAAGACCACTGCACTGAAGTCATAAAAATGCCTTTTGTTCCTCAACACTTCCTCCTATTGAAACCACTTGTGAATTATCATTTTCTCAGGGAATACAGTCTGCCGTCATCTTTCAATTATCGTGTGCCAAAGTGAATTAGTTCTCTTAAAATAGCAACATTACACACTGTGAGAGTGTCGCCGTCTCTTTGGCGCCCGCAACAGAGGAGCAACTTTTACTGTGCTGGGCTGGTAGGAACATTTCCTAATGTGTCACGCCGCTGGTTGATTTAAGTTGAGCAGGAGAACACAGTGTGAGACGACACTCATAATGAAAGTACAAGCTCAACACAACTCTCATGGTCAACAGGAATATCATTCAGATACGAAGTCCTATATGTGTTTAATTTATGG